>NW_027512409.1:2182500-2910000 GCF_048772815.1 Callospermophilus lateralis
TCTTGGTGGAGATGGAACGCAGGCCAGGAGGTGACTGTGCGTCAGTCAGTCCAGGCCGTGGGAATGAGGTTCTGAAGGAGCACGAGCCCTGGGAGGTGGCCCTGCAGTTACTTCTTTAGGCTTCAAACTAAAGTCTGTTCTCTTCAAGAGCAGACCTGCAGTGACATTAGACTGCAGGGACCTTGAGAAGCCACACGGGCAGTGGGTGGGAGGGGGAACTCCGAGGCCACACCGCCTGGGCACGGCGAGCCAGGGTGCCCTAGCCCTGTGGCCCTCCCATGTCCTTTCTTGGTGCCCTAGCTCACTCCTGGTCAGATACAGGTCACAGAGTGTGGTGATGAGCACCTGGGTGAACATGGATAGAGAAGCACCCAGTAACTAAGGGCTGTTAATGACAGCTGTCGTTTTTGCTGAGGTGATGTGGTGTGTGCCAGGAGTGGGAATTCTAGAGCAAACCACCTAGTGAGCAAATGTTGGCTTCTAGACGTGTGGCATGTGGTGTTCCTTCATTCCTCTTAGTTTTCTCACTTGTCAAGATGGTGGTAGTAGTATAGGTTGAGTATTCCTTGTCTGAAATGTTTGGGACTAATAGTGTTTTGAAGTTCAGATATTTTTGAATTTTGGAGTATCTGTATGTATCTGCATAACTTGGGGATGAGACCCCCATTTTCATGCTTCCAAACGTAAAATTCATTTGTTTCATATACACATAAACAGAAGGTGGTTTTATACAATATTTTTAGTGTGCTTGCCTTTTGACTATGACCTATCACATGAGGTGTCAGGTGTGGAATTTTCCACTTGTGGTATCATGATGGCACCCTAAAAGATTCCTTTTTGGGAGCATTTTGGATTTCAGATTTTTTGGATTAGGGATACTCAACCTGCAATACTAATTCATATACCTGTTGTAAAGATGAAGCAATCCAATATGTAGTAGCTTAGGCCAACATAATTACTCAGAATGTGAAGTAACTAGTTGTGCTACTATCATTTTTACCTAAATTTGTCAGAAATAACACAGTTCTGATTTTTGCAGACCTCCCCCAGTCCTGACCTTTGATATTTACTCAAGTGTTCATGAGGCCTTTCAGATTCCTTACTGGTGATCTTCTAACTGTATTCTTCTGGATTAAGCATTCTGTGGGGTAGGTGTTGTGAATGAATTACGTGTGATGTTTTATGGGCTTTGTATCACCTTCTCATTCTACCCAGATAATTGGGAAATCTCAACACTAGTTTTGTGGTACTTTGATTAAAAATTATTCAAAGTTAACAAGCCTATTATCCATTTATTCATCTACTCAGTAGTTTGACAGATACTGAGTGTGCACTGCAGACGGGTACTCTTCTAGGGTAGTGGGCAGAACAGACAAGGTCCTAGTGTCAGAGAACTTCCATTTTATAGGGGAGGAAGCAGATAAACAAGTAATTAAGTCGATAGAATCATTCCAGATCGAAGCAAGTGCTCTGAGGACAGTCAGATGCCCTGGAGGACTATGTAGGGAGAGGCTGATTGGCTTCCGGCTGAGGGAAGGCTTCCTGAGAAAGACGTTGAATTCCATCCCTGGTTAGAAAGGAAACAGCCACACAAAGATCTGGAGGAGAGCGATCCAGGAAGAGGGGCTGGTAGAAGCAAAGGGCCTTGAAGGAGGAATACACTAGTAGTTTTGTTTTTTGTTTTTTTTGTGTTTTTTTTTTTTTAGAGAAACAGAACATAGGCTGATGTGACTGGAGGAAGGAGAGGAATAGGAGGAATAGTAGGAGGTGATGTGGGCAGGGGCCAGATCAGGTGGGGCCTCATGACTCACAGAGAGAGAAGTATGAGTTTTAGTCTAAGGCTCAGTTCACTCGTTCAAGGTTTGAGGTTGAGATCTGATTCATGACTTTTTATATACATCATGTTGGGGAATGGATTTGGGTGGATAAGTGTGTATGAATTTGGGTATTCCAATGATTCTGGAGCAGTTTTCTTATTTGATCTAGCATCAGGAATATTAGGGACCCTTGCTTCTTCCTAATTGGTCTGGTAAATTTCAGGTTTATATATGCCAATGTTTAGAAAAGAGAGAGTGCTTGATTTTATAAAGACTGCCTGAATCCAAAGGAAAAGTTGCAAGGGTTTGAAGTCTTGTTGTTTTAATTTTTTCTTTAACAACAAAATACAGTACAATCATGCACCGCCATACGATGGGGGTTCCATAAGATTGCATCAGTCAGTGACCTCACAGTGCCTGAGTCTGTGTGAGCACACTCTGTGAGGTTTGTACCACAGTGGCATTGCGTGATGGCACATTTCTCAGAATGTATCTCATCCTTAAATGAAGCATAATTGTATGTAAAAAGGTTGGTTGGTCTTTCAACTTCATTTTTTAAAAATGTGGATTTGTACTTACAATGATAGAACTTTGTGTAAATCTTGAAAATTCTAAGGAGTGCAGCATAGTACAGAAGAAAACAATCCTTGATTTAAAAAATATATATATATTTAAAAATGTATGTATTCCCTTCTTCATAAGGGAATGCTGTGTAGCTGCTTTAATACAAAGTTGGGAAGTATATTGCTCCATAGTATAATAACATCTCAGTTTTAAGAGCTATTCTGTAATCAGGTTGTTGTTTCTCTTGATAGAAGTGCTTTACCAGCCCAATAGTCTTTTAAAAATTTTGTATTAGATTTCAGGTGCAATAGGATTCTGGTGTTTTCATAGTGTGTGTTTTGCAGCAACAAGAGTAACTGGGGGTGCTGGCGTGCTCCCCCGTGAAGTAGCCAGTGCAGCAGGCAGTCTGCCCAGGCCTGGTGGAGGAGCCTTGGAGGCAGGCACTCTTATTCCTGGTGATCCCCTGAAACTGTCAGTTTTCAACCAGGGTCCTGGTTACTCTCATTGGGGGAGGAATATATCAAGAACACAGCTGTCCTCACTCCTCCTTTCTGTGTTCTTGTTTTACTTTTGATTTTGTTTAACAATTAACTACTTCCTAGAACCCTAGGCATTTCAAATATTATTTAATACCACCATATTCATAAATTTGTGACTTGTAACAAGAAGATAAATGAAGTATGTCTGGAATTTACTTTTGAAAAGTAAACACAACCCATTAGCTCATCAGGGTGCCCAAAGGCATTTGTGATTATTAAATTAGATTTTTTGGTTTAGGTTTAACTGATTCACGAAAAAAGAAAAGTGAACCCAGTGCCTCACACAAAATATTGATTCAAAGATAAGAAAGTGGCAGATTTTAGCCATTCTTGGGGGAGCCAAAGAAACAGTGGCTGGTTCTTATATTTTGAAGAATTTAGACTATTTTGAAATTTGAACTATATAAACAGAATTCTGTGGAGAATGCAACAAATTAACATTTGCTTGTTTTCTTTTTAGTTATTCATGACAGAATATATTTTGATATACATACATGGAGTATAAATTTCCATTCTTGTGTTTGTACATGATATGGAGATACGCTGGTTGTATGTTCATATATGAACATAAGAAAGTCATGTCTGATTCATCCTACTTTTGTCTTTCCTATTCCTCTCCTCCCTCCCTTCCCTTCCCTTCATTCCTCTTTGTCTAATCCAGTGAACTTCTATCCCCACCCCTCATTGTGAGTTAGCATCTGTGTACCAGAAGGAATATTTGGCCTTTGGTTTTTTGGAATTGATTTATTTCACTTATCATGGTAGTCTCCATTTACTGACAAATGCCATAATTTCATTCTTCTTTATGACTCAGTAATATTCCATTGTGTATATATACCACATTTTCTAAACTCATTCATCTGTTGAAGGGCATGAAGGGCACCTAGGTTGGTTCCATGGTTTAGCTATTGTGAATTGAGCTGCTATAAACATTGATGTCACTATAGTATGCTGATTTTAAATCCTTTGGGTATATGCCAAGGAGTGGGATAGATAACTCGATCAAATGGTGGTTCCATTTCATGGTTTTTGAGGAATCTCCATACTGCTTTTCAGAGTGGTTGCATCAATTTGCAGTCCAATCAGCAATGTATGAGTGTACACTTTTCCTCACATCCTCACTAACATTTATCATTACTTATATTTTTTTATTAATTTTTTTAGTTGTAGGTGGACACAATACCTTTATTTTACTTTATTTATTTATCTTCTTATGAAATGCTGAGGATTAAACCCAGTGCCTCACACATGCTAGGTAAGCACTCTGCCACTGAGCCCCAGCTCTCATTACTCATATTCTTGATAATTGCCATTCTGACTAGAGTGAATGGAATGCTAGTGTAATTTTAATTTGCATTTCTCTAATTGCTAGAATTGTTGAACATTTTTTCATATATTTGTTTCTTCTGTGAAGTGTCTGTTCAGTTCCTTTGCCCATTTATTGATTTTTCTGTTTTTTTTTTGTTGTTGTTGTTGTTAAGTTTTTTGAGTTCTTTATCTATCCTGGAGATTTTTTTTTTTTTGGTACCAGGTATTGAACTCAGGGGCACTTCGCCACTGAGCTACATCCCCAGCTCTATTTTGTATTTTATTTAGAGACAGGGTCTCACTGAGTTGCCTAACACACCTCACTGTTGCTGAGACTGGCTTTGAACTTGCAATCCTCCTGGCTCAGCCTCCTAAGCTACCGAGATTACGGGTGTGTGCCATCTCGCCTGGATCCATTTATTGATTTTACTTCTTGCGCTTTAGGAGTCTTGTTAAGGAAGTCAGTTCCTAAGCTGACATGATGAAGATTTGGGCCTACTTTTTCTTCTAGTGGGCGGGGTGTCTCTGGTCTAATTAATGCCTTGATTCACTTTGAGTTGAGTTTTATGCAGGGTGAGAGGGGTTTAATTTTATTTTGTTATATGAATTTCCTTTCCTCAGCACCGTTTGTTGAAATAGGCTGTCTTTTCTCCAATGTATGTTTATGGCACCTTTGTCTAATATGATGAAACTGTGTTTCTGTTTTGTACCATTGGTCTTCATGTCTGTTTTGGTGCCAATACCATGTTTTTGTTACTCTGTATTTTAACTTAAGGTCTGGTATTGTGATGCCTCCTGCTTTGCTTTTCTCACTAAGGATTGCTCTGGCTATTCTGGTCCTCCTATTTTCCCAAATGAATTTCGTGACTGCTTTTTCTATTTCTATAAAGAATTTCATTGGAATTTTAATAGGAATTGCATTGAATCTATATAGTGCTTCTGGTAGTCTGGCCATTTTGACAGTATTAATTCTGCCTATTCAGGAATGTGGGAGATCTTCCCATCTTCCAGGGTTTTCTTCAATTTTTTTAGTGATCTGTAATTTTCATTGTAGAGGTATTTCATCTGTTTTGTTAGATTGTCTCAAATGTTTTATTTTTTTGAGGCTATTGTGAATGGGATAGTTTTTCTAATTTCCCTTTCATTTCAGTTGATTCATCACTGATGTATTGGAATGCAATTTGATTTTTGGTTTTAATTTTATGTCCTGCTACTTTGCTGAATTCGTTTATAAGTTTTCTGGTGGAGTTTTTTAGATTTTCTAAATATAGAATCATGTCTTTGGCAAATAGGGATAGTCTGAGTTCTTCTTTTCCTTTTATTATCCTTTTAATTTCTTTCTTCTGTCTAATTGCTCTGGTTAGACTTTCAAGGACTATGTTGAATAGAAATGGTGAAAGAGGGCATCCTTGTCTAGTTTTAAGAGGGAAGGTTTTCAATTTTTCTCCATTTAGAATGATGTTGGCTTTTGGTTTAAATATATAGCTTTTACAATGTTGAGGTATATTCCTGCTATCCCTGGCTTTTCTAGTGTTTTGAACATGAATGGCTGCTGTATTTTGTCATGCTTTTTCTGCATCTTTCGAGATAAGCATATGATTCTTTAAGTCTATTGATGTGATGAATTATGTTTATCAATTTATGTATATTGAACTATTGAACTTGCATTCCTGGGATGAATACCACTTGATTATGGTGCACTATCTTTTTTAATAGTAACTTGTTTTTAAGGACTTTATCTATACTAGAAGTTATATTGGCGTGAGGAGCTATTTGTTGACCTCTTAGATGGAATTTCTCTCCCCTTAAAAAAAAAAAAAGACGAAGCAAAACAAAATACGTGGATTATTCTCTTACATAACCATAGTGCAATGATCAGAATCAGGAAGCTAGCATTGAGACAACATTTTAATCGGTCCGCCTGACTCAAATGTTGTCAACTGTTCTACTTGTTTTCATTGTAAGAATACTGTTGTATTCAGTTATCATATCAAGTTTCCTTAGCTTGGACAATACCTTAGTCTTTGCTTACTTTTCAGTTTCAAGGAGAAATGGCTATTTTATAGAATGTCTTAGGTTTCATCATGATTAAATTCCATTTATGTCTTTTGGGCAGAAATCTTCCCAAAAGCAATATCATGTTCTTTGTGTATCCTTCCAAGAGACATATGATATTCATTTGTCACATTAGGAAAACACAATTTTCCCCTTGTAATTAATTGATATTTTGTTAGGAGATATTTTGAGCCTATGCAAATTGTGCTACTCCTCAGACTTTCACCATTGGTGAGTCTTCCCTGAATCAGTTGTACAACGAAGATTGCCAAGGGGGCAGTTTTCTGATTCTCTCTTTTCACTATGATTCCTTGTGATGGACTTTAAGGAAGAATTTTCCTTTGTATGTATCTACTTGTTCATTCATTTATGTTAGTATTGAGTCATGAATTCTTATTTATTCAGTGGGTTTCTGATGGAATTTTACCTGCATTGTTATTCTTGCAACTTTTTGATCAGGTCAGTCCGTGAGAGAGAAACCAAGAAGCTCTTTTCCTCAGTTCTGTTTAGAGGCCATCTCTCCACTCAGCACCCCCGCGCCCCCAGGGTCTTGTAGGTGTAATCTACTGGTGTGTCTTTGCTCTCCCAGTCACACTGACTGGGAAGAATTCTGAGTTTTAGGAACATTATACCTGGGTGGTGCTTTCCTTGTGTTTAAAAGTCGTAATGCCCTTTCGCTGACCGGAGGAGAGCTGCGCAGGGTCCTGTGCTGCCTCCTCTTAGCTTTCTGCAACGTGGGCAGCGGGGCAGGGGTAGACGTGCAGCGCGACACCAGGCTTCGCTTGCTTTTGGAATCAGAATCATGTGCTGCCACCTGCTTGTTAATTGTGCTTTAAATTTCTCATTCACTCGGATTTTGTGCGGAAAGAGGTTCCATATTGTGTCTTCTCTTCATGTGGGGGATTCGGGGACTGGAGCAGTAAGATGTGGAAGCGCCTGGGGATTGAATGAGAGCCTCCGCGATCCGCGGCCGGCCTATCCTTCATCCAGCCTGTGGCACTGGGCCCTGGGATTCTCTCACCTTCGGAGCCCCTTGCGCGTGACCGAGAGAGCCTCTTCTTGGCAGGGCGCAAGGCCGTGAACCACTCCTCCTCGGTAGGAGCCCCGCGCACGGGGCCACGATCGCCTCCCTGCGGAGGTTCTCTGCGCGCTGCCGTTTTATAGACTCCTCCTCCTGGCCGTGCCCCTTCCTCGCGCGTGGCCGTGAGCTCCTCCTCCGGGAAGCGCCCCCTCCTTCGTGGAGCCACCTCCCCTGCCCCACCTCAGCGCGCCGCTGCCCTGCCGGTGGCGCGCCCGCCCGACAGCTGTTTGGCATCAGCGTGCAGCTCCCGCCTGCCGCGTCGTTGCCCCGCCTCTGCCAACAACCTCTTCTCTGATTGGCCTGGCGCTTGTCTCTTCTCTCCCCACAGCCAATCGCGCCGGGCGAGGAGCTCCTGGTCTGGTACAATGGGGAAGACAAACCCGAGATAGCAGCTGAGATTGAGGAAGAGCGAGCCAGCGCCCAGAGCAAGCGAGCTCCCCCAAGAGCCGGAAAGGTAGGACCTGCCAGCCGGCCGGCTGGCTGCCCGCCCTCGCCCGGCCCGCAAGCAGCAGCCGTCTCTCTGCAGCCGGCAGGGTCGCGGGTTGGATCGCGGGCTGGGCGCGGCGCCCGCGGTGTCTTGGTGACCTTTTTCGGACTCGGCCCGGCGGCCGGCCCGCGATCACCGCCGGCCCCGCTGCTGAATCACGGTGGCTGCCGCTCGGGCTGTTTGCTAACTTGTGCCTGAGCGCTCGCGCGGCGAAAGTGCACGGCGCGGCAGGGTGCGGGCTCTGCCCAGCGGACGTCAGAGTCGGGCCCCGCCGCGCTCGACGGGCGGCCTCCGCCTTCCTGCCACCGCTGACAGCCCGCTCCGCGGACAGCGGAGAGACCGGGAGGAGACAGCGAGGGGGGAGGGAAGCGCCTGCCGGGAGGGGAGAGGCCGGGCCCGGGCCCGGAGGGCAGGGACTCCCCGAAGGATGCTGCGGGCGGCGTGCAAGTTGGGGGGGGGCAGTTGCTGCTTTGTCGTTTTGAGTCACTTCTCATAGTTTTATGATTTATGATGTTTTTGAACAAAAGGTAAAGTGTAGTCGCATTTACAAAGGAGGGTTAAATTTCTGGTTAGGAAAATAGTTTGGTCGGCTATATCATATTTCCAGCTGGCATGCTGATACGTTGTTGGAATTTTTTTTTAATGAAGAATTTTAGTGTGAATTTGGGAGTCTTTTATAGAGCTCAGTTTGAATATGTGCCAAGGCACGGTCTGGTAGTTTTTTGTTTTTGTTTTTGTTTATTTGTTTTTTAAAATTAATACAAGTACATTATTATTATTATCGTATCTTAGGTCTTAAGTAACTTTTTGTAATCATCCCAACAAATGAGTCTGTTTTTTGTCCAGAACATTGCAAAGTATGTTGTGGAAGTCCAGCTGTAAATAAAAGCATAAAGTACTTGCTTTTGGAAGATTTTAACATTAATATTTAAAAAATGTAGGCAAGAAGACCATTCTGATTTTTCAGTTACTCGTTCTTTGTATTTCGCCGCATAATGGAAACATAACTAATTCCCTAAAGGCCGGCTAGTTGGTGGGCCTTGTGCTGACTACACTGAAGGTCATTAAATAATTTGATTCTGAATCAGATGATCAGAGTTTAGAACATTCTAGGTCTTATTTTAATTGTTTTAACCTTGTATTGGAATTTTTTTATATCAAGCTTAGTCCTTGATTGTTGGCAAACTCTTCACAAAATTTTACTTGCTCCTTTATTTAGTATGTATTTTATTTATAATTTATGTTATCAGCCTTTCCACAAGAGTTGTGATTTGTATGGGCTGGAGATTGGGAAGTGGGGACTCATTACTGTGCTACTAAACATATTTATGTATTTAAACATTTGTAGCTTAATAGCAACCTCACCCTAAGGCTTTTCTGTTTGGCATAGTTTGTGCATTTTCAGAATGTATTTCACTACTCCTTTGCTTTCTTATTTATCTTTTATTGTTGTGTCCATTTAATTGGATATAGAGGAAAAACCTGAATGTAAACTGTTTGTTTTAGTAGTTGATAGATGAATTTATATATTTCATGCCTAGACTATTGTTTTTCATATTGAGCTAAATAATTGGTATTTTTTCTTATCCTACTATTGTTCACATAACTATTGTGAGAAGCATATAACCCACTGAATCCTAGGTTTTAATTAAAGGACTAGCATGAAGCTCAGGCTTGGAACGTAACATCTGCTTTGGACAGCTTACTCATAAAAGAGGTCTGGTTGCTGTCTGTGACCTAAAAGTTTGGAGAGTTTGAATAATGAGTCAAACCTTTTTTTATTTTTAAGTTAAATACTCTGAAAACTAATTTATAGCTTGCAAAGACCTGAAATGGAGAGCTTTTTATATTAACTCAGTTCTATTTAGGCCTATGTGTGACCTCAGATATTTAAATAATATCTTTTCAGGCAGTGATGTCAGAGAGTGAATCAGTGCAAATTTTACTCAGAGATAATGTTACCTTAATATTTCTGAAAGCCAGATGTTGAAGACATACAGCTGACAGGAAGATTGACATTGGGTCTAACCTCATTTTGGTTATGAGAAAGGCAGAGAGAAACAAAGGGCTGAATTCTTCTTCCTAGTTCTGGACCTTGACTACTTTGCATGACAGCTGCTGTGCCTACAGCTGTGCATGGCATGTGGGCCTTTCAGAAGTTATCAGATTTCTGGTGGATGGTAAGGCCTGTTTGGGCAGTTGAAAAGCCCTAATGCCTTTACACACACAAACTGGCTCCTTCTCTCTCCTCTCTCACATTCAACTAATGTTTATTAAGTCCCTGCCATGGGGACTTTTTGATCAGAAAAAGGCAGCAGTAAGTCTTCCCTTGGTGCCTAGAGTTCAAGCTGGTAGGGGGACAGTAGCACATCACTAAGTCACTGATGAGCGCCTAGATGGTTGGTTGACAGGTAGTAGGCCCTCAATAAATATTCCTTGATTGTCAAACAAAGACTCATACAAACATTGTGTAGAGAAGGAAAGAACACAGTGCTGTGAGAACACAGTTGATATTGTCTCTGACCAAAGAGCATGCAGTTCTGCCATGGGCTACAGATATACATACACCAGGCATTTTTGACTTGGATTTATTTTGGATTCTCAGCTTCACATTTCTGTTTGACTTTATTCATGTCTGAGTAGCCCTGTAAGGTTAAATGTGAGAAGTTTCTTGTCAGGGAGGGGGTGGTGTTGGGGTTCAGACTTTTTAAGTGTGAACCATAGAAAGATTATAATCTATAAAGTAGTATAGTAAAGGCCACATTTACAAGTTTCTGTCATCTTCTTGATCTTTGTCCTGCTCCTATTTATGACTATAAGAAATGAGAGATTAAATTTGCCTGTTAGTAACAAGCCAGGGCTCTTGGTGCACACGCTTCTGAAGTGCAGTGGCGTGTGTTGCCTGTTCTCGGTTGGCTGTGTGAGATCCATACGTGATAGAAGTCCTTCTGTCTGGAAGAAACAACAGTAGCTTTCCACAGATGGGTTTGATGGAAGGAAATAGAAATGTGGACACTAGATTTCTATTAGGTGTGGTGCAGTTCTCCCCAAGACTTAAAAATGGATGTCAGAATAGTGATGTTACTTACTTACACTATCTAACTTCACAAGGCTGTCCTCAAGGGCTTGCGAGATAGTGGAAAGGAATGAACTTTGTGAAGCATGTGGGGTCTTGGTAACTGTAAATGCCATGTCTCAGTGGGGCTGGCATGCTTTTTGCCAAGAAACTACTCTGTTTGCAACTCCTTTAATGGGTGAGTATTTATGAACCATAAGTACCAGGTCTCTTCTCCATGGTCTTCCCCATGCTGGAACTGGAGTCTGGCTCTGCTGACCCTCCCCTCCTAGAGGTCAGTTCTCATCTACCGACCTCACTGTTCCTAGCAAATTAGAAGGAAAGAAAGTGTTTTTAATAGTGCAAGAAGTTTTGTACTTGATAGGGCTAATGGTGAAAAAGACAGTTCATTCCTAGTTTTGTTATAAACTTGTCTTCTTCACTATTGGGCTTTCAGGTGTTCCTTAAGATCACTTAAAAGGGTCATATAACCCTTCATAAAAACCTTAAATAGCCCTGAGTGTATCAACAGTGACTTTTAGTTACTATAAAGCACTAAATTAAGATTAGCTTAAAAAGAAAATATTTCATTTGTCTCTAAAGTAGAGTAGTTCAAATGAAAAACCTTGATACTGTGAAGTCACTCGGGTATTTTGAAATTGCATGTATTTGAAATCCTTGCTCAAGGGTGCTGAATAATCGAAGCCTCTAAAGGAGACCTGTAGTGAGTCTAGGAAGGTAAAAACTCCATATGCAAAGAGAACTTAGTCCCAGGTAGCCTAAAAAGAAATTGCTAGTCTAGAGCATAGGCGGTAAGGATTGGTGACATTCAGAAGAGAAAAAAGGCATTTAGGGCGGGATTGCCCAGGGAGGCCTTCTTTAGAAAGGGTGGTGGGATGGGGATGTGCAGAGGAGGCTGGGCGCTGTGAGCAGTCAGAGAAGTTGCGGTGTCTGCAGGTCCCTCCAGCTCCTTAACAGGTCTTGGTCAGGCTTGTGTCAGGTGCAATTCTGGGTGTAGAATCACAGCAGAAGACCCAAATGAGGGGATCACAGGCCACAGGTGAGCGAGACACTTAGTAATGTCAGCACCAGGGGTAGAGAATGAGTAAGCTGCAGTGCAGCTGTTGATGGGGAATCGGGAGCCTTTCTGTTGCTATGACATAAAGGACATAGGAAGTTCTAGACTCTAAGGGCTCCAGGAACAAGTCCAGCTTGGTGTTCTAATAGCATTTCTGCTCATGTAGAAACCAACATGAGTGTTTTGAATTATAAAACTCAATTATAATTCAAAATTTGCTGCCAAGTACCATATAAGTGGCTGGGTTGGTAGGTAAGGTTGGAGAGATGGCTGTATCCAGCACTAGACACCTGCAGTGTGGAGCTCTGTCATTGTAACCAAGTGCAGTTCACACTTGGGGTTATGGTTGATGTGTCTCAACAGGAGTCTTGGGGAGAGGAGTGATAAAAGGAGCTTCGTGGGAAAGTTCTTGAGAGGGAAGGAGAGGAGGGGAAGAAGGAAAGAGCAACACATAAGTTATCCCTCAGAGGGTCATGGGATGTCACAGGGAAGGAAATGCTGAACAACAGGTGGAAAACAGATGTGGAGGGAGGCTCTGAAGGTGACGTGGAGCCTCCTGGCAGAGGTGTGTGTATCCCAGAGAGTGCTGAGTGCTCCATGAGTATTCTTACTGGCCCTGTGTTTGTGAGGTGGTTCCTACCAGCTCTAGATGAAGACTGGGCCCTTCTCAAGGTTGTAGATCTTATTCAGGATCACTCTGCCAAGGAATGTCAGAGTCAGAACTGGCAGGGAGGAGTTCCATGCATATTCATACATGCAGTCTGCTTTTTGCTTACTTGTACACAGAGGGCAGAAAAAGGGACAGCACTGTTTAGCACTGTTTCTGCTTCAAGTCACTGTTAGAGAATACACTTAGTAAAAGCAGAGAACAGTGAGCCTTCGTGGATTGGTCTGCTGATCTTCCCTAGCAGCTGACAGCTCTGTTTCAGGATCCTTGACCAAAGTTGAGTGACAGTAGCATGACTGTGGTGTCTGATAATGATGGCAGATGGGTCCTATAGCTCCACTCACTAACAAGACGTTCACTCATAGTTCTTGTTTGCAGGTGGAGCAGGTCGTGAGGCAGTTGGAAGCAGCTTTGTATCTGTGCTTTCTTTATGCCTTGCGGATATATCATGTTGGACCGAGGTGGGCTGTGTTCTCTGGAGTGGGTTCCTGCCAAAGCGCTCACTGCTTTCTAGCTGAGTGGTGCAGAGCATTGGATGTCCTATCTCTGGTATCTGCCCATTAGGTTGATCTCTCTGCTGTTGTTGTGTGGGATATTTTTAAAAGCTTAATACAATTTTAATTAATTTTTCCAATAGTAGGAGTTAGACTTTTGTTGTTATTTTTTTTTAAATTTCTAATTTTATTTCTGCTCTCATTGAATTTCTCTAGCTAAAAGATTGGTCAGTATTTTTGTTTTGTGTCTTTGATTATATACAGCCTTTTTAATAAGGAAATTATGTTGATTAACTAAAATTTTCCAAGGCATTTTTGCAAAATTTTCAACTATTTTAATGGATACATTTGCAAAATCCTAATATATGCCATAATGAAAAATTGTTTAATAGATCTTTATTGGGAGTACTAGGAACTGTGCTGCACGGTGTCTGTTCTTAGGTGGTTATACTGGTTTTCCTGTCCACTGTAAATGGAAAGGTGAGACTTGGGTAATGCAGAAAAAGGTTTAATTATGGTTAGGTTTTCTAAAAGGTAAAAGAATAATAAGACCTGTATAATGAGCTCAAAATAGTTGGTTTCTAAAAAAATACTAGTAATTGACAGTAAAACAACAACAATTTGTTGTTCTTTCCTTGAATATAAACTCCAGGTTTTTTTTCCTAAATTACATATTTTTATTGTTTTAAAAGTTCCTGCAGTGTTTCCTTGTCCTCAGCAATTTCACGTTCCACCTTACAGATGTCTCTTATAGTAGGTGGACTTAATATTACTATGAGCAGTACAGAGGGGAGGGTGTGGTTTTACATTTAAAGTCACCTCTAAAGAGAAGGAATTGGATGAATACCCCAACAACACCAGTTTGGAGGTTAAACTTGAGTAGGCACTCCGGCAAAGGCTGAGTGGAGAACTGAAAGTTGTGGTTTCAGATAGCCTGGCATGGCGCTCTGGAGGCATTCCCATTACCTGTTTATATGTCACATGCTGCCAGAAACAGTTCTAAGGTTTGGTTTTATTCATGTTAATAGTTTAGAGGATCTGTGACACAGAGAAGCAAGAGCCATTTGGGGGAAAAAAAATTAAATATGTTTTCTCTAAGCAAAAAAGATAAATACCAATCTTTTTTGCTTATTTTTCTCCTTACCACTTGTATTGAACTAGTTGCATTGATTGCAAGAGTTCTTGGTTGAATTCCTTTATTGGATGTATTTTTATATGGATGAATCTCATGATTTAACTCTTAATCTGCATATCATGCTGTTATGTACTGAATCACTACTTTGAACTGACGGTAACAATGATGGCAGTTACTCTGTTTTCTAGCCAACTGGTTTGGTGCTCCATATATACCATCACTAATCTCCCTAATAACTGCAAAGTAGGGACCATGGTTCTCCTTTGTAGAAGAGGGAATTCGCTCAGAGGGGTTATACACTTGCCCACTAAGTACTCTACCTTGCTCGCCTACATCCAGTTTGACTCATAGTAGTTCTGGGTAGGACAGTTATATAGCACAGCCTATGGTAGTAGCAGTGCTCATTGGCTTTACTAATTAGCTAGGGTGAATTTTCACTACTCACTATAGTGAAAATTGCCCACTTTGATCCTAAATCACAAGGCGATGATTAACTGCTCTTTGGTGTACGAAAGCTAAGTTATGATGAGAACTGATGCCTCTGGTTATTTTTGCTTTGGTGTGGTTTATGAATTGAATAGACATATTCCTCGGAGCACAAAGGAATAGACAGTTTTTTAAAACACAAAACTACTTTTTAAAAAAAAAAATCTTTGTAGCTGTTGTTTATTATTTATTTTCTTTTTACTTTTTGTGAATATTTTCTTTCAGGTTTTTATAATATTGTGGCAGGTTTGAAACCACAATAACAGAGCAAGGCTTTGCTTTTGTTCCATCCCCTTTTCGGTGCTGATGGCAGAGGGGTTGGAGTCCAGGACTGTAGGGCTGGCTCTTGTGTAGTTTGACTGAAGAGTTAGTTCAAGGAGCCATGATGTTTAGCTCTTCCTCTTCAGCACTGTTCTTTTGCAGAGAATAGTTTTAGAGGCAAAAGATTTATTGTAATGAAGAAATAACGATATTTTATTTGTTTGTTTTATAAAATACCATAGTTTCTAAAATGAGATTACGACATCTAAAATCCTTGCTAATCTGATATTTTCAATTTTATATGTTCTTATTAGTTTACTGTCTAAATGATCAAAAGCCAGTTTCGTCCCTAATGAATTAGCTGTGTCTTACCAGTTGTATATAGTTGTAAAGGATTGTTTTGCTTTGGATAAAAAGAAAAGCAATAAATATTGCTTAGGCTAAAATCTCCTCTTTTCCTCTATTTAAGCTATAGTGATTAACAGTCTTTTTCTGCCTCTTGGTGTAGTCTTTCCTGTGACATCACATGCCACAAAAATGAAGGCAAATTGGTTTGTTCACCTGTGTTTAGATCCTCAAAACGGAATTATGTGTAGTGTTTGAAGCTGCACTTATAGTTTAAAATAAACAACCACATGACTTGGGGAAATGTCCTGATTTGGCTTCTCAGGTTCAATTTTCATTTTCTTGTCAATTTGAGGCATAGAATATACCTATATGATTCCATTGGCTGCATTTTTGTTCTTAACCTATGGGATTATCAGACCCTGTTTCTCTGTAAAGTGACTACCGGCTTTAAGTGGAAGTCCTAGAGAAGAAGGTGAGCTTCACTGTTTCTCGCCGCCTTGTTCCTTTGCCTGAGGATGTTGGGTTTGAGTCTTCTATTCATCCAGTCAGGTTATGCTGCTGGCTGTGCTGCAGTGGTGAAAGTAGTCCCTGTTGTGATCTTTCCAATTAAACAGTCTTCTTGTCTTTTTCTATGTAAGGAATTGTAAATTTGGTAGGATTAACACTGGAGCTCAAATTAAGAGTTTCCCTCTCACTGGCATCCAATGAATAAATAAAAAATAATAAAAAGGAGTATCCAACTGTTAATAGTGGTAGTCTTGATTGGAATTTTTTGATGGAGGGTCTAAGATTTCAAATCCACTTGTCTATGGGTAGTTTATCAGTTGCTTAATTGTATAACACAGGAAGTATCTTTTCTGTGTTCGGTGGAGCATAGTAGTGTTTGATACAAATTTTAGTATTAACTTTAATATCTATAATTATCAGTTCATCAAAATTAGTAAATTCAGGAATTTAAGATAGAAAATATTACTACTATCTGTATACCAAAATAAATTCATAGTTATAGTAGGTATAGAAAATGTTAAGCAGATTCTAATCCTCTTAAATTTTAGAGAGATGGGAGTCCTTTAAATCTTATGTGTAGTTGTCAAAAAACACATGGAATTGCCCTTCTTTCATATTACTAGCTAAATCATGTTAAAAAGGAAAATAAAACTTACCTTTTTTTTTTTTTTTGCTGAGTGGCAGTGTGCTACATGGGCTTCACTGTTGCTTCCACATTGAGTACAAATGGATCAGTATTTCACAGGTGTATAACTTGTTTAAAATGAGCTTGAAATGGTGTGTGTGTGTGTGTGCGCGCGCGCGCGTGTATGTGTGTGGTGTGGAAGAAAGAAGGCTAAGCTGGACCCAGAATGCGAGGAGATGTGTGTGTCCCAGAGCAAGGCGTTTGTTGTGGTGTGCTGGAGCAGAGCCTTGGAATTAGGAGGAGGCCAGATTTCAGTCCCACTTTACAGTTAGTATGACTTTGAATAGATGATTCTAATTGTTCTGGTCTTTGGTTTACCTATCTATAAAATGGGGGTGAGACCTACCCTGTAGGTTGCTATGAGCACTGTTAGCCTTTTAGGTACATTCATGGTATACTGACCTTTGTTTTATCATACTGTCATTGATAGACTCTGGCAGAATTCATCCTATACATCATATAGTAACTCTGCCCATCTTTTGGCTTATCAGTATGCTTCTAAACAAATGAAGAGTTTCAACATTTTCTAACATGTTCTTTTAAAAAATCCATGATTTGCTTTGATGATGTGGAATGAAGTAGATTTCAAATTAAGAGTCAAGGGCTTATACACGTCATGACCCTGAGGAACTTCTCAGAGACCTGCTTCTTTCTTTAAAGCTGCCTTGCTTTAATTTTTGCCCAAACCAGTACACCTCTGCTTATACAGGTTGGTGGAACAGAGGACTCTTGGAATTTGATATGTGGCATATACCTGGTCAGAAGCACGCCCCTCTCCTTATTTGTTTGTTATAAGGAGCTTAAAATTTTCTTATTTTTTTGTTACCGTTATATGGTTCATATCACTTATGAGTCTAGTGTTATAACCAGATTTTACTCATCCAGACATTTTATATGAATTTCGAATACATTTTCTTAGACATTATCAACCTTGAAAGTAATAACGAAGTGGGAGCAGTTGCAGAGTTATATATGACAGAATTCTTCGCAGTCTTTCTGGATGTGAAATCATGAAGAAACCAATGTGTAAAAGAACCAGTTTTCTTAAGGAGAAATTACTAATTAAGTTGACGATACCAGTTTTAGGGAAGCAAATGTGGTTGTTACTTGTGTGGCATCTTGAGTGTTCTAAGAAATTGGGGTTCTTTTTCAGGGATCAGTCATAAAGGTGTACTTCTGTTGAAACACAACACTTGCAAACTCACAACCTGGTTCTATGATAAGAAGAGGCTCTTGAGTCCCCAACATTGTTTACCAAATTGTTTACTTATGTCCATTGGTGACTATCTGGAGAGAGGGGCCTCCGGTATACCTGATTCTCAAAGGGTCCAAGCTCTCTAAAGATTAAAACCTACTAATGGCAACCCCAGTATATTTAATTTTTAAAATTAAGCAGAAACAGTTGTTTAGAACAACAAAATCAATGGGTAATGGACTTTAAGAATGAAATATACTCAAAACTTATACCATTAAAGCATCAGTAATCTATTGAGGGGGACATTAGTGAGTGATGGAATTCTTTGCTGTCTTCCTACTGTCCTCATTGGACATGTACATGTCCCTAATGGTATCTGGCCTTGATTCTATGTAAAGCAACACCAAGGCGCTAAGCAACTCATTGAGACCTTGTCTCTAAATAAAATACAAAAAAGGGCTGTGGATGTGGCTCAGTGGTTGAGTGCCCCTGAGTTCAGACCTTGGTACTCTGCGCCGCCGCCCCCCCCCCCCCCCGCCAAAAAAAAAAAAAAAGAATAGGGAGCTTGGGTTAAAGTGGAATCATAAGCTGACATAAGTGAGCACAACCAAGGATGAGATATTGATATATTGTTGAGTAGTTTAGAAGAATTTTATTTTTAGGTAGAGATCTGTAAGAAAAAAAATTGAAATTTAATTTAAATGTAATTTATAATTGAAAAAAATTATGAGGATGTGTTTTAGCTCATTTTCCTCTTCTTAGATCTGAAGGACAGCCTGAGCAGTGTTGAGTCTATCAGAGTTCAGAATTCTGTTTTCGCCAGCATGCACATGAAGAATCTAGCAGTCTGAGATCTTTCCTTCTGGAGCGATGAGTGTTGTCCTTAGTTCTGATAGGGGCACAGCCACAGGGCATGGTGGGGCTGGATGGCAGTTGAGAGCTGCCATGGAGGGATCAGACCCGTCCACAGCACTGCTGCAGAGTCACACTGGAAGGAAAGTGCCTCACTTCATGGTAGGTCCAAGTGATGAGGTGGTTTGTGTGCATAAATGTTCCTGTTTTCATAAACCTCTGCCCAAATGCAGCATCTTCAAATGCTTACTCTTGCATTTTAAGAGAAGCAGAATGTAAGCTTGTCAACAATACTCTGTGCTTGTCACAGTTGATGACCAAGACCTGAGGCCCAGGTTAATACTCAACCTGCTTGTTTAGATATTTATTTAAATAATAGTGGTGGGCATAGTACTAGCCAAGGGCATTGAAACAACAAGAAGACACACAGCGTATCTGTTTGAAAGGATGAGGCCAATTAATGTTTGAAGTTCTGTGTTGCAGAGGTAGAACTGCCTAAGCAGTTGTGACTAGTTATCTGCTAAGAGCATTTTTAATTCCTTTTAAGACTTCATAACTGTGTTGTGGATTTGATTTGATGTTTTTGGAGATAGTGGTTTTTTGTTTTTTGTTTTTTTTAAAACAGTTTTACTGGGTGTGCATAGGTAGGAGATTAGAGAACAGAGAAGCACTTGAGCAAGTTCTTGTTGCTCAGCAGGCCCAGTGGAAAGTTTGAGGCCTGGTCCAAATTGTACTTTGATAAAATTGTACATGTTAATCTCAACCAGCAGGAATGTTTACAGTTATCTTTATTAATTTTGCTTTCATGGGCATTTCTTTCTCTCTTTTTTTTAAAATAATTTATCCATTAATTTTTTTGCATGGTGTAACCAAATGTTCATCTTAGAAATACAGGTAGGGAAAAATATACCCTTTCCAATCATTACATCACTGGGAACCACCTGCCAGCTTCTTAATATATCTCTTCTTGGGTCAGTTGGAGTTTACATCTGTGAATGATACACTGCAGCCTGGTGTTAGTAATGACTGTTGTTCCTTTGGACATTTTTATAAACAAATGTAAAGCATGAATTTTATTATTTTATATCAAGTTTTTATGTCTATAAACTTATTATTGAAAATATTTTTGAACTAAATTTTGTAGTTGATTCACCAGAATACTATTTTTAAATTTATATGTGCTTTGAGAAGAGAAAAAAGGACTTTCCATTGAGAATCAATTCTAGAGGGTGTCTCCTCTGTTTTGGGATTGCAAGGCACTTGTAATGCACACCTCTGCAGCAACTCCCACTCCTATTGATTTGGCAAAGGGGGACTGAGACTTGAATTCAGTCCTTAATTTTCCTTTCCTCTTCACTTTGCATATGTTAAAATCTGCCCCCCCCCACAAAATAAAGGCTACTTAAAAAACCATGAGAAGAAACCTAGAAACTAATCTATAAAATAAAACAGGTTACCAGCTTGCTTAAGTTTCCAAGATAGTTAATTAAATACTCTAAAATAATTTTGTTCGTGCCCTGAGACTTGAAGTTCCAAAAAGTGTAAGGAAACAGTGGTTTTTAAAATTTAAATTTGCCAATATGTATTTGAGGAGTTTTTCCTAGGATTTGGGTAGGATTTGGAAGGATCCAGTGAAAGCCACTATTAAAACCTTTTAAAGAAAAATCTGAAGTATAATATGATGTTGCTTTCTCCCATCAGCCTGGCTTTGGAGGAGAGGGGGGGCCTGTAGCCCTCACAGGGATGGCTCAGCGACACCCCCCTAGCAGGAGCAAGCATTTCAGGAATTTATACTGCAATCTGCAGAATTGCAGAATCCAGAACTTTTCCATTGTTTCTGTTGGAAGCGAAGCCTAGAATTCCATTTTAATACCATGTGCAACTTATAACCAGAGAGGTATTGTTTTTATAGTTTGCCTCCAAGATTACAGACATCTCTTGGTGAATTTAACTGTAAAGTTTATGCCAAAACAGCTTATTAGAATTTTTTGACTATCAGGGAAATTTCAAAATTATTTCCAGTGAAAAGAAAAACTGTAGAAAATGTATAACACACTACTTTTGTAAAAAAGCAACTGTCACAGTATCAAGTGCAAAGGACCCAGAGGGCCTGGCCCCAGGTGGCTCATTTTCCCACTGATGTCACCTTGGTTGCTTGTAGTGACCACTTCTGACCTTGTTGCCACATGTGATGCTGTTGATCTTTATGGAAGGCCTGGTTGCCATTATTCCTGATTTCCAGGGTTCCTGATTCTCCTTGCGCTGACTTTGGGTGACTTCCAGGGCACCCACCATAAAGCATTCATTTTGGATATTGAAAGGGATTGTTAACTCTTTAAACTTAGTCATATGTGTTTTCCTCCTTTTCTCCTTCTCTTTCATCACACAAATTGCAGAATGTCAAACCATACCCAATATAACACAGAGCTGTGGTCGTCTTAACTCCTGCCTTTCCTTTAAGGTCTCACACATAACATCATTTGGCTGTTCTTTATTGTGACAAATTTTGCCCTTATCCATTCATTCCCCTTCCTGACAACAGTGTATAGACGGTGTAGCTTTTTCCTTGTTTTAATCTTATAAACGAGTCTTTTAACTTTATGCCTTTCATGTTGCTTTTGGAACTTAAGCTTGTCTCTAAAGTAGATGGCAGTGCATGACTGACTGATGGCAGCCCACCACTGGTCTGCACTTTAGGTTCTCAGAAATGTAAAAAGATGTGTGGTGAGCTTATCTACATTAAAGAATTTCTCACACTTGCCTGAATTGCAGGTGACATTGTTATGTCCTTTTTAAAATATATGTATATATTTTAGTTGTAGATGGACACAATACCTTTATTTTGTTTGTTTTTATTTTTATGTGGTGCTGGGAATTGAACCCAGTGCCTCACTCATACTAGGCAAGTGCTCTACCACTGAGCCACAATCCTGGCCCCTTGTTATGTCCTTTTTAATAGTGAAATTAGAACCCAGAAAGCATTTCTAACAGAACTGCTGGGAGAGCCGGAGTGGTAGGTTGGATGGGAATTGAAGTCCCATTTTTGCTACTGACTTGGTGTGAGTTTGAAGCCATTCATGTAATGCACTGAAGCTCAGAGAGGGGTGTGTGTGTGTGTGTGTGTGTGTGTGTTTCAGGAAGCTGACTGGGATCTCTGAGAGTCCTCTTGCTCCACAGTCTCCTAGTTCTTCTTCTCTCCCATCTTTTAATTAGCCAGTTTATCTCATTATCCCATGTCTTCGTGTTCCCCAAATCTTCTGTCAACTTATTACCTCTCTGGTTATAAGTTGCACATGGTATTAAAACTTTAGTTTTGCATATGTGTTGAAGCCTTTCTTTGATCTAATGTAAGATCATGGATGGCTCCAGCCTTCCCTTGCTGATGAGGGGCCCTCTCCTTTAGGGGCAGGAGGAAGAGGAAGATTGTGCAGAAGTGGGAGGTTCTGGTGGGCAGTGTTAAAAGCCTGGGGAGAGGAATTGCAGTAGCAGATCTACAGCACTGTCACATGTGAGGGAAAAACTTGCGGGGGGGGGGGAGTGAAGAAACACTGGATTTGTAATTATGAGGTCAGAGGTAACCATGGAAGTGGTGTTCCTTTCTGTGGAAAGGACCAAAACTCAGTTGCAAAGAGGAAAGGCAGGGGTGCAAGGGGGAGTGAAGAAACTGGAGGCAGCAGGCACAGCCCACCCTTGGGAGTAGTGGGTCCATGTTGATCCTGTTCAGGGCAGCCCGTGGTCTTGGGTGACCTTTAATGCACAGTTGTGGAACCCTCACAGGCAGTCTCTGCTGATTTGAAATCAGCTATGTATCTGAGTATGACAGCGAGCTCCCCAGAAGATCAGGTGGACCTGGCTTCTCTTCTCTGATACCTAATTCTGATTTTGTACTTCAGGATTGGAATGTTTCCCAGTGCGGAGGCAGCACATACAGAGTTCCATAGAGTTCTAAATTTAACTTACTTAAATCACCAAATGCATGCGACTTTACTGTTGTGATGAATTTTTAATGTAACTTGAGCAATACTCTTAAAATTTTGCATTCTATTTGCTACATGAAAATTTTTAAGTGAAACATTCTCTAGAATATCTTGGTGTTTGTCTAATTTTTTTAAATAGTAGAACATAAACCAAACCTAGGTGAAATTATTTACAAGCTGCATTAGGCAATTTTGATTTTGCAACTTGCACCCCAGGCACCAGGAGTAATGCCATCCATTGTCTAAGAAAGTAGTCATTATGGCCTCCTATATGTCTCCGTGGTAGCTGTTTCACTAGAAAATCCTGCTTCTTTATGTTACTTGAGGTGAATTGTGTTTAGATCTTGTTTCTATGCAGTTGACTTATTTTTTTATTTCAGATAAAGCTGAAATGTAAAAATGCTGCTTTCTAATTTGTTGTTCCTTTACTGTTAAATATAGTGGAAATCTTTATGCAACTTTTAATTTCTGTTACCGGTTGAAATAATGGATTCGTAAATGTTTCATAAAGAATAATAAGGTGTGCTCATTAAACCATTATTGCTGTTAAGAAATAACAGTAGGAAAAAGAGCACTTTTAGTGTTATTATCTTGGGTTTTAATTTTCACTCCAGAATTAATGCCATTGTGTGACCTTGTTTGGGACTTGGGGTCTTCTAGTGGAATTGGTCTTTAAGTGGTGCTGGCATCAGGTGGCATCACAGGCGTTGGTACAGGCTTGAGAATGAATACAGTGCACCATGGTCTTGGCCTCAGCAACTAGACATAAGTACACAATTAGAGATTTTTTAAAATGTGAGACCCTTGATGCAATAGATATCTACTGTTTTCCTTCTGGAGTTTCACATACTGTTCTTCATCTCTATGTGTTTATTTCCTTTCCTTCTGTACATAAAGTTTTGTTCTATCCTTCATGCTATTCTTTGTGGTCATTTTCATTTCACTTTCTTTGTATTTCATTCCTGTATCTTTCTTGTCTAGACCAAGTGGAGCAGCCAACTGGCAGTAGCGCCATGTAGGACCCTGCAGGAACCCAATGGTAAGTGCACTTGTGTACTTACCAGGCGCCCTGCATTGCCTCTTGACTTGCAGGCAGAGGCTGACGAGCCTCCTTGCCCCTTTGTAAAAGTTCTGCTAGGTTGGTTTGTGTTTTCTTTTTTTGGTACTGGGGATTGAACTTGGGGGCACTTTACCACTGAGCCTTATCCCCAGCCTCCTTTTGTATTTTATTTAGAGACAAGATCTCCCTGAGTTGCTTAGCACCTCGCTAAATTACTGAGGCTGGCTTTGAACTCAGGATCCTCTTGCTTCGCTTCTTAAGCCTCTGGGATTACAGGCATGGGCCACCAGGCCTGACTGTGTTTTCTTTTAATACATCTTATATGGATGACATATAGAATGAAAATCAAATATCAGGAAGGAATTTAACTGATTTGAGGAAGTGTCACAGGCTCCTCCATCAGTGTTTGCCATGTTTGACATCGTGACTCCAGGCATGTGTAAATGTGAGCAGGACCCTTGGTTCTGACTTGTGTCCTGCCATAGAATTGCTTTGTGCCACTGTGTCCCCAGCCTTCAGTTGTTTCCTCAAAAGAGCAGATAGGATTGTTGGTTTTGATGGTCATCTCATCTCTGCTCGAGGCCGTAATGCAACGTGTCTTGATTAGCTGATTGTTCTGATTAAGACTGAAAAAGTAGTATGTGTTGGATATCTCAGTTCCATGAATGAATGATAAAAGAGCCATGCTACACACTGAGTCTATCATGTTCATCAAATTACTCTGGTGGTAAATCTAATTGTTCTATTCCTTCATTTTTAGAATTGGTTTACAGTGTGACTCAAGTACTTACCATTATTTTTAATAAATATATAGACCACAGAGTACCTATACTTTTAGTTACCCCACAACACAGAATATTGTTCTAGCCCAGTGACTCTTTATCTGGGAAGATTTCCTTCCAAGGGGTATTTGACCATGTCTTGAGATTGGAGTTATCACAACTAGAAGTGAGGGCACTGTTGGCATTTGGCATATACTGCAAAATATCTTCCAATGCATCTATAACCCCCTAAGTCAGAGAATTATCTAACCCTAAATGTCATTCACATGTCAGTTGAAGATGCCTGGGTACCCTGCAGCCTTCTTGGCAGGGTGCCCTTGTGGCTCCTCTGCACAGCATACGGAAGATATACCTACCCCGTGTAGTTTCTCTCCAAGATAGGTTGTTTCCACAGTCATGCCTTTTAAAGTGCTTATCTTGGTGGGAGGGGGTGGAGAGAAAAGAAACTTCCACTGATGTTTGGGGAGTCCAAAAAGGGACATCTGACATTCAGTACCAGCTAGGTGTTATATTAATTAGGCAGGGAATAAAACTCCAAATAACACTTTATCTTTTAGGTGTTATGCCATTACATTTTGAGTACATCTTAATAGTAATATTAAAATTGTGCTTTGTTTTATAATAATGGGAAATCTAGAAATTTCACTTAATAGTCTGTATATGTTTTCTTATTAACTAGGTTTGTATGGCACTTGAGATTGTAAAAAACTTCTGAGTTGCCTCTGGAGGGGTTATTTTCGTGACAGATTTTCATCTGTTTTTCTGTTAAATTTTATGCAGTGTAAGGTTTATGAGAAAAGCATTAAGTAAGTGATTAAAAAAAAGAGTACCTGTGTCACATGAACACTTTTTTAGGAGAGATAAGACTATTAACCACTTTAGTAAGTAGCAATCTACTCACCTGTGTTAAATGTTATTAATCTTATGGGTTTCATTGGGTCCTACCAAAATTTCATATGAAGTTTTAATTCCCAGGAAACTATAAGATGACTTCATTTGGAGATAAGGTATTTAAAGAGGTAATTAAGGATAAATGAATTTATTGAAATGAGCTCTACATCAATGTGATTGTTGTACTTAGTTCAGTGAGATGACACACATACACAGAGGAGAAACCAGGTGAACATACAGGTAGAAGCTGGTATCTATAAGCTGAGTACATAGAACTCAGAAGAAACCCACCATGTGAAGCCTTGATTTCAGACTTCCCGCCTTCAGAATGGTTGAAAAGCCACCCAGGCTGTTGCCCTTTGTTATAGTAGCTGTAGCTAACCAGGACAATCAACAGTTTAAAGGTCCACTTTAAGAAGGTCTTCTCATCACACAAATTCCAAATTCTTATACCTTGAACAGTTTCTAATCCTAATCAGTTCTTCTTCTTGAAAGACCTCTCTTAAAGTATTTGAACATATTCTCCTAAGAAACCAATAAACACCCCACTTCCAACATTGTAGTAAGACTCACTCGATTAAAAATCTAAGACTGAGTCTAGTGGTGATTCCCTTCATTCAACATAGTGGATTGTACTTACTTTTGCTTCATTAATAGGTTTTCTGGTGATGTTTTGGGGAGTTCTGCAATATGTAGTAGTATTCATAAACATGCACACACCACTTGCTGTTGTCACTCAAATTATTCAATTTTAAAACAGCAGGCTCAACTAATACCTATTAAAGCTCAAACTCAGGGGAAATCTGACAGTGATGGTAAAATAAGTTTCATACTGGGTCTGAATTATGCATTGTTGTCTTCAAGACTCCGAATAATAAATTAATTTTGTCTCCAAGGAAATCGTATTGCATTTAGTTGGTTTTGGGCATTTGATCAAGTTTGACAACTCCTCACCCTTAGGGATAACCTGTCTTATTCCCATAGTTCCTTGTTAGTTTGTGTTCTGTCACTTAAGAGAACCTATACAAAGATGATAGGCAGTGGGACAAAAAGTCTGCCCTTTAAATAATTTGAGAAGCTACCACTTGGACACACTATAAACAAACTTATATTTTGTCCCTGAGAATTGCTTTGCTCAGTTCTGTCTGTCAGGAATTGTTTTGTCAGGAATTTGATGGGTGATGACTATGCTATTAATTAGAGTTTTAGAGACATAATATTTTTTTTAAAAAAAAAATATTGTTATTTATTGGTGTAGCTCTAATGATGTCTTATTAATATAAATCTAAGTTTATGCTTCCTCTGGGCCAGAGACCTGGCTTGAATTACACCATAATTCTAATTAAATGAATTATATAAAGAATTGTAATTTCAAAGCTGAGGATTTAGAATTAAAATCACTTTGAAGGTCTTTTGTTGTGAACAAAATTGTTCATGTGAGAAGTACCTTAGAAATGAAAGAAAATTAATCTAAACATTTAATGGTCTAAATCTAGTAGAGTACAATTAAAAGGAAGTTTTCAAAAGAAATTCAGATTCTTGGTGTGGAGAAAAATGATCTCTAAAACATCTGGAGTTTCTTTACCCAGAGACACACCAAGTTGAATAGCTATGTAAGCCCCAAACTGCTATCACAAGAGCTAAGAAAATAAAGGGAGCGTCCCTAAGGTCTACTTTTATTTGGGAGAAGTTACCTTTATTTCTTTCCCTCCTTTTCCTCCTACTTCAAGTAGCCCAGCAGGGGAGAGATATCTCCTGCTTGGGGAAGGGAGACAAAAATAAGTCCGGGAATTTGATTTAAAATCCAGTACTACCTGCCATGGTGAAAGGTGCTGTTGGACAGAGATCCAGGACTCTGTCCCCAGGCCAAGGTTAGTACAATAAGATGCTCGAACTTTAAAGTGAGGTAGAGTTGGTTCTATCCTCCTCCACCAATCACCTGTGGCAAACAGAAGCAACACTGTTACTGATCAGAAGCAAGGTAAGAGAGCTAGTCCAGGTTTCTTTGTCTTAGTGCTCTGTGCCAGGCCTGCTGTGGTGAGACTGGGCAGGTTTCTATGACTCTGAGTCTCAGGAGTGACCTAGCTTAACATTAGCCTGGATGAACAAGGGACAAACTCTATCACAAATCCCCAAACCTCAGGCAACACTGCTGTTGCCAGGCCAGTGATCACAGACAGAGCTCTAGAGCTACCAGGAATAACCTGTGTCCTTATTGGATGGACTTGCATTTTAGCCCACATCACTGCCAGCAGTAACATGGATCTCTATGCATGCTTGAGACTTCACAGGTCCTTGTGTCTTAAAGAGTAAAGTAATATTCTAGTATGAACCTAGGTGATCAACTGACACACTTTACCAGCACTAGAAAGTGTGCATGTGGGTAGTGGCTGAATGTCGCTGACATTTGGCTGAATGGATCACTGACCCATTTAATGATGTTTTCAGATACTTAAAAAACTAATTTGTTGTTTCTTAAACATAATAAATCATTTTCAAAGTAGGGCAGGCATCTAAAAGTTGATAGTAATACCTGAACTTTCTCTACTGAAAACCGTCATCTTCAAACCTAGACACAATAGAAACAAAAACCAAAGCAAACAAAAAACTAGAAAGATTTATTATTCTTTTAGGAATATGAATTGGATATTCCCAAATCTTTATCCATGACTCACATGTCAACAAAAATCTCTAATACAAAATTGTTAGAATGAAACAGAAGCAGAAGACCCTAAGCATGACTTAGTGGAGTTGAAATTTCATGGAAAACAAGTAGGATTTAAAAAAATAATAATGCATTTACTTCTTGGATGAAATCTTTTGGAGGATATTTACAATGTCATTTCTTGTGAAAATAGATGGAACCCTAATTTAGTCTACCATCAAAGAAAATATTGTCCACTGGGAATTTCACATAACATCCATTATAAAACCTTAAAGTTGATAAGATTCTCCCTTTCTCCACTTACTGAAAGTAGGTGTTGGCCAGGAAGAGGGGACTTAATCTGTATTCAAATCTAGATAGGATATGGTCCTAGCAAATATCCCATAATATTACTCATGAACCTAGAACAAACTGAAAGTCATTGACGTGAAATATCTAGATGATCCGGGTCTGTTCACCAAGCCTGCAAGAAATTGCCCTCTGGATTAAGGAACCTTTTGTATATAAGGAGAAAAAGCACTTTAAAAACGACTGATCTGAGAGGGGATTCCAAGATGGGACAGCACTGGGATGGGCAGGGAGTGCAGAGGAGGTCTCCTGGGGGCCATGGGACAGCACTGGGCTTGGCAGAGAGTACAGAGGAGGTCTCTTGCGGGCCATGGGATAGCACTTGGCTGGGCAGGGAGTGCAGAGGAGGTCTCATGGGGCCATGGGACAGCACTGGGCTGGGCAGAGAGTACAGAGGAGGTATCCTCAGGGCCATGGGACAGCACTGGGCTGGGCAGGGAGTGCAGAGGTGTTCTCCACATGAGCCATGGGACAGCACTGGGATGGGCAGGGAGTGCAGAGGAGGTCTCCTGGGGGCCATGGGACAGCAATGGGCTGGGCAGGGAGTGCAGAGGAGGTCTCCAAATAAGCCATGGGAAAGGACCTAGTTGTGCAGGGAGTGCAGAGGAAATCTCCTGGGGGCCACGGGACAGCACTGGGCTGGGCAGGGAGTGCAGTGAACGTCACCTGGGCGCCAAGGGACAGCACTGGGCTGGACAGATAATACAGAGCAGGTCTTTTGGGGGCCCCGGGACAGTATTGGGCTGGGCAGGGAGTTCTGAGGAGGTCTCCTGGCAGCCATGGGACAGCACTGGGCTGGGCAGAGAGTACAGAGGAGGTCTCCTGGGGGCCATGGGACAGCACTGGGCTGAGCAACGAGTACAGAGGAGGTCTCCTGGGCACTATGGGATAGCACTGGGCTGGGCAGGGAGTGCAGAGGAGGTCTCATGGGGCCATGGGACAGCACTGGGCTGGGCAGAGAGTACAGAGGAGGTCTCCTCAGGGCCATGGGACAGCACTGGGCTGGGCAGGGAGTGCAGAGGAGGTCTCTTGGCGGCCATGGGACAGCACTTGGCTGGCCAGGGAGTACAAGGCAGGTCTCTTGGGTGCCATGGGACAGCGCTGGGATGGGCAGGGAGTGCAGAGGACGTCTCCAAATGAGCCATGGGACAGCACTGGGATGGGCAGGGAGTGCAGAGGAGGTCTCCTGGGGGCCATGGACAGCACTGGGCTGAGCAGAGAGTACAGAGGAGGTCTCTTGGGGGCCATGGGACAGCACTGGGCTGGGCAGGGAGTGCAGAGGAGGTCTCCTGGCAGCCATAGGACAGCACTCGGCTAGCCAGGGAGTACAAGGCAGGTCTCCTGGGGTCCATGGGACAACCTGGGATTGGCAGGGAGTTCAGTGGAGGTCTCCAAATGCGCCATGGGAGAGCACTGTGATGGGCAGGGAGTGCAGAGGAGGTCTCCTGGGGGCCATGGGACAACACTGGGCTGGGCAGAGAGTACAGAGGAAGTCTCTTGGGGGTAATGGGACAGCACTGGGCTGGGCAGGGAATGCAGAGGAGGTCTCCAAATAAGCCTTGGGAAAGGACTGGGCTGGGCAGGGAGTGCAGAGGAAATCACCTGGGGGCCACAGGACAGCACTGGGCTGGGCAGGGAGTGCGGTGAAGGTCACCTGGGCGCCATGTGACAGCACTGGGCTGAGCAGAAAGTACAGAGGATGTCTCCTGGGGTCCATGGGACAGCACTGGGCTGGGAAGGGAGTGCCGAGTAGGTCTTCTGGGGACCACGGTACAGCACTGGGCTGGGCACGGAGTGCAGAGGAGGCCTCGTGGCGGCCATGGGACAGCACTGGGCTGGGCAGAGAGTACAGAGGAGGTCTCCTGGGGGCCATGGGACAGCACTGGGCTGGGTAGGGAGTGCAGAGGAGGTCTCCTGGCGACCATGGGACTTCACTGGTGTGGCCAGGGAGTACAAGGTAGGTCTCCTGGGTGCCATGGGACAGCGCTGGGATGGGCTGGGAGTGGAGAGGAGTTCTCCACATGAGCTATGGGACAGCACTGGGATGGGCAGGGAGTGCAGAGGAGGTCTCCTGGGGGCCATGGGACAGCACTGGGCTTGGCAGAGAGTACAGAGGAGGTCTCTTGCGGGCCATGGGACAGCAATGGGCTGGGCAGGGAGTGTAGAGGAGGTCTCCAAATAAGCCAAGGGAAAGGACCTGGCTGGGCAGGGAGTGCAGAGGAAATCTCCTGGGGGCCACGGGACAGCACTGGGCTGGGCAGGGAGTGCAGTGAAGGTCACCTGGGCGCCAAGGGACAGCACTGGGCTGGGCAGAGAGTACAGAGGAGGTCTTTTGGGGGCCCCGGGACAGTATTGGGCTTGGCAGGGAGTTCTGACGAGGTCTCCTGGCGGCCATGGGACAGCACAGGGCTGGGCAGAGAGTACAGAGGAGGTCTCCTGGCCATGGGACAGCACTGGGCTAAGCAGCGAGTACAGAGGAGGTCTCCTGGGGTCCATGGGACAGCACTAGGCTGGGCAGGGAGTGCAGAGGAGGTCTTCTGGGGGCCACGGGACAGCACTTGGCTGGGCAGGGAGTTCTGAGGAGGTCTCCTGGCGGCCATGGGACAGCACCGGGCTGGGCATTGAGTACAGAGGAGGTCTCCTGGGGGCCATGGGACAGCACTCGGCTGGGCAGCGAGTGCAGAGGAGGTCTCCTGGCGGCCATGGGACAGCACTGTGGTCACCACGGAGTACAAGGCAGATCTCCTGGGTGCCATGGGACAGCGCTGGGATGGGCACAGAGTGCAGAGGATGTCTCTGGGGGCCATGGCACAGCACTGGGCTGGGCAGGGAGTGCAGTGAAGGTCTCTTGGGCGCCATGGGACAGCACTGGGCTGGGCAGGGAGTGCAGAGGAGGTTTCCTGGGGGCCATGGGACAGCACTGGGCTGGGCAGAGAGTACTAGGGAGGTCTCCTGGGGGCCATGGGACAGCACTGGGCTCGGCAGAGAGTACAGAGGAGGTCTCTTGGGGGCCATGGGACAGCACTGGGCTGGGCAGGGAGTGCAGAGGAGGTCTCCAAATAAGCCTTGGGAAAGGACTGGGCTGGGCAGGTAGTGCAGAGGAAATCACCTCGGGGCCACAGGACAGCAGTGGGCTGGGCAGCGAGTGCAGAGGAAATCTCCTGGGGCCACGGGACAGCACTGGGCTGGGCAGGGAGTGCAGTGAATGTCACCTGTGCGCCATGGGATAGCACTGGGCTGGGCAGGGAGTGCACAGGAGGTCTCATGGGGCCATGGGACAGCACTGGGCTGGGCAGAGAGTACAGAGGAGGTCTCCTCAGGGCCATGGGACAGCACTGGGCTGGGCAGGGAGTGCAGAGGAGGTCTCTTGGCGGCCATGGGACAGCACTCGGCTGGCCAGGGAGTACAAGGCAGGTCTCTTGGGTGCCATGGGACAGCACTGGGGTGGGCAGGGAGTGCAGAGGACGTCTCCAAATGAGCCATGGGACAGCACTGGGATGGGCAGGGAGTGCAGAGGAGTTCTCCTCGGGGCCATGGACAGCACTAGGCTGGGCAGAGAGTACAGAGGAGGTCTCTTGGGGGCCATGGGACAGCACTGGGCTGGGCAGGGAGTGCAGAGGAGGTCTCCAAAGAAGCCATGGGAAAGGACTGGGCTGGGCAGGGAGTGCAGAGGAAATCTCCTGGGGGCCACGGGACAGCACTGGGCTGGGCAGGGAGTGCAGTGAAGGTCACCTGGGCGCCATGGGACAGCACTGGGCTGGGCAGGGAGTGCAGAGGAGGTTTCCTGGGGGCCATGGGACAGCACTGGGCTGAGCAGGGAGTACAGAGGCGGTGTCCTGGTTGCCATGGGACAGCACTGGGCTGGCAGGGAGTAGAAGTCCAAATACACCACAAGAAATGCTTAGGGAAGATGAGAAGGCCTAGGGATAGATGCCACAGCAGAAGCTGACAGTTGGCCAAGGGTGAGCTTGGAAGAAGCTGGATACTGTGTAGTTTGAATTCTACACTAAAGACAATGGAGAGCCACACAAGAACTCAGGAGCAAGAGCCAAAGTAGATTTGCACATCAAAGACAGAGCTGCTAAGTCCAGATGTGGGGTGAAACTGCACAGGAAAGATCAGAAGTTTTGACAATAATCTAGGAAAGAAATGATAAGCCCTTAAACCAAAAGTTTGCCTGGGGGTGCAGAGATAGGGGAGAGGAAGATGAAGATGTTTTCCATCTCCAGGCTCTTTCTATAGTCAATGCTTTGTGTGTGTGTGTGTGTGTGTGTCTTTTTTCTCTCCCCAGTTGATGAGTGGCAGCCCTAATTCCATCTACCAGGCAGATGACTGGCTGCTTACATACTGAAGTCTCAGTATTCCAATATACTTACTGCCTTCTGCAGAGCCTATAATCCCTTCATGTGAGTTATTTATTTATTTATTTTTACAGCTGTATTCATAACAAGCAAACATAGTGGTACTGTTTAATGACCTCTTTAGGAGCTACCATTTGAATTTGAACCAACTGTGAGGAAAGACTGAAATGCAAAAGTTTTGATGGAATGGCCATTCTGGAGGACTAGATGTCTAGGAGTTCCCAAGAAAGAAAAGAGACCACTGTGCCCGGGAAGGATGGACTGCTGGGGCGGGAAGGGGATTCCTTGAACACAAATAATGTTTGCCCTTTGGCTTCTAGGAATTTTGAGGTTTGTCTTTTCCCTCTCATTCTGACACAGCGTCAAGTTTCTCCTTAACTTCTCTTAAGGCACAAGGATTCCCATAACAAGATGCCAGTGGCTAGGGAGGCTGAGGCAGGAGGATCGGGAATTCAAAGCCAGCCTCAGCAACAGTGGGGTGCTAAGCAACTCAGTGAGACCTGTCTCTAAATACAATACAAAATAGGGCTGGGGATGTGGCTCAATGGTTGAGTGCCCCTGAGTTCAATCCAGTACCCCAAGAACTTTTGAACTGGGGTTTTAGCTCAGTAGTAGAGTGCTCACCTTGCGCATTTGAGGCACTGGATTCAATCCTCAGCACCACATATAAATAAATAAAATAAAAGGTATTGTGTCCATCTACAGCTAAAAATATTTTAAAAACAGGACTCCCAGAGGGACTGCCTACCTAACCCTCTCGCTTTGTTTTGGGTATGGTTTGAGTTCACATGTTGAAATTTAACCCCCACTGTGAGGTGTTCAGAGGGTGGAAAGGTGATCCAACCATGGTGTTCAGAGGTGGGGTATTTGGAAGGTGACAGGTAAGGTAAGGTCGGAGGGAACCCCACAGTAGAATCCTGGTGGCTCTATAAGAAGAGACCAGAAGAGGCACATACTGCCTGTCTCTTGCCATTTGATATCCCGGGCCTCCTTAGGACAGCAAGGTGGTCATCAACAGATATGGCTGCTTGACCTTATACTTCCAGAACCATGAGCCCAGACGAACCTCTTTTCTCTAAGATGTCCCCAGTTCGTGGTGTATGTTATTGGCAATAGAAAACACACTAGGACATCTCTTCCATGGAGATTCTGGAGCCCACCCTGGCTCAGAGCCAGCCCAGGTCAGAGTCCTGGCCAGCAGCTGCTCCCTGTGATGCTTGACCAAGTGAACCTGGCCAGGAGAGATTTGGTTTGGGGTGGGTGGCCCTCTCACCCAATCATTCAGCTGTGCACACACCGTTCAGTCAGATAATCTGGGGGCTGCCCAGGGCCTTCCTCATTGAGATTGACGAGGGCATCCACTCTGTCCAGGCCATAAGCAGTCCTGGAGACAGCAAAATGGCTGTGAGAACAAAGCCTTCTGACAGTGAAATGGGTCCTTTGGTGGGACCACTCAGGAGCACACATGCGAGTCCCCCCAACCCCCATTTATTTTTAATTTATTTATTTTTTATTTTATTTTTTAAAGAGAGAGAGAAGAGAGAGAATTTTTTTAATATTTATTTTTCAGTTTTCAGTGGACACAACATTTTTATTTTATTTTTATGTGGTGCTGAGGATCGAACCCAGTGACCCGCGTATGCCAGGCGAGCACGTTACCGCTTAAGCCACATCCCCAGTCTCTTTTATTTATTTTAAATTATTTGTTAAATTATTTGTTTATTCTAATTTGTTATATATGACGGCAGAATGCAATTCATTTCATATTACATACACAGAGCACATTTCTCAAGTCTCTGATTGTACACCCCATTTATTTTTTGGGGGGGGATATGATAAAATGCATTAATCCTGATCCCACATTTCACCCCAGGGCATGCAGAACCTCCACCCTGCACCCAACATGGGAGCCAAACATGGACAGGCTAGAGCAAAACAATTTCTGTGCACCTTGTTTTACAAACTGTGTGTGCATCACAGCTGCTGTGTTGCCATGGGCACAGGAGCCTGCAGACTTCTTCTCCATAGCAAGGAACACATGGCAGCTCTAGGGGTACGTGACCTCCTTCCGTAGTGCACTGTCCACGTCTGAGAACACTCACACAGGGCCAGAGCACACCTGCCAAGCTACTGACCCTGACTCAGCGTGAAGAATGCTATTTTCTATTACATTTTTTTAAGAAAAAGGTGCTGGACACACCCTCTCAGCTGATTTTTCAATCTATAAATGGATGGGAGATGCTGTTTGGAAAATGCTACATCCTAGGTAACGGGCTGGTGATGGGCTGGTGATAGGCTGGTGCAGTTCTGACACCCTTTGATATCTGAAGTAGGGTCCAAGGGCCACTAGTTTCTTGGAAAGTGACTTTGAATGAATGGGTAGTGACCTGGCAATGGGTGGCCTCCTGCAGGTGTGGTAAGAAAGTGCTAGATCATGTCCTGATATCAGTTTAGTCACCTGAGGATAGACATGATTTTTACCCACAGCAGCGAACTGGGGATGCCTGAGTTGAAACCATCCCTGGGTCCCACAGGAAGTTGGCTTGTCCTCTGTGTGACCACAGGATGGCCTCTGAAGGACCACCTGTGCTCTTCTGCTGGGTGAGTTGTAGCATTGCAAGGACATGCTGGCCGCAGGGTCCTCCCCAGCAAGGGCTCCTCCTCATAGTGCAGCTCCTGTGGGGTGGGGCAGGCAGTGATATTTCCGCTCTATGAAAGGGGAAACCCGGGCCCAGGGAGGTCAGGTGCTTTCCTAAGATTTCACAGTTAGTCATGATTTGACTTCTGTGTTTTTCCATTCCTGGTCTCTAAATTTTCCCTCTTGAAACCGGGTGTGGTGACACATACTGTAATCCCAGAGGCTCAGGAAGCTGGGGCAGGAGGATCACAAGCTCAAAGCCAGCCTCAGCAAATTTTTGAGGCCCTGAGGAACTTAGAAAGACCCTGTCTCAAAATAAAATATAAAAAAGGCTAGAGATGTGGCTCAGTGGTTAAGCACGCAGTACCCAAACCAACCAAACAAAAAATAATTAAAATAAAATTCTCTTTCTCTAGAGAATTCCTTGTTGTTTATCTTTCCTAGGAAGATCTTCACCGTGATATTTTGGGGCCCTTAGCAAAAGGGCTGGGCCTTGTCCTGTGGCATCCTGCAGCTTAAGGCTCCCGGCTGGGAAGGCGGGGCGTGAAGGGGGGCGGGGCGTGCGGCGCCATTGCTAAGGCGGGCGGCAGCGAGGGCTGTTGGCAACGAGCCCGCGAGCCTGGGATTTCCAGGGCACGGGAGGAAGTGCCAGCGCGAGGCTTCTTGAGGCTGCGCGGTGCGGCAGCTGCCGCTTGCACCAGCCGGTCGCAGTGCAGCAGCGACTTTCCAGCCAGTGGCAGCGGTGGCCGCCGGCCCTTCCCCGCCCCCCGCCATGGGGCTGCCCAGGGAGCAGGATGCTGCGGCCAGCGGCGGAGGACGCCCCCGGCGCCCCTGAGCGGCCAGTGGCGGTGCGCCACAGGGTAAGGGGCGGCGGCGGCGGCGGCGGCGGCGGCGGCGGCTGTCCCTGGCCCTGCCCGCCGCCGCTGCTCGCCGTCCCGGCGCCGCAACTTGGGGAAAATTTGTGCAGAGGCCGCGGCCGGGCCACGCCTCCGCCACCTTCGGGCAGCGGGCGCCAGGCCTCTCTGGCCATGGCGAGGGAGGTGAGTTTCCTTTAAGCCACTACTGAAAAGTTAATACTGAGTCATTCCTCTGCAGATGAATGATTCATAATGGGAGCTGCAGAGGATGGCGACGGGTGGTTCTGGGATCCGGCGTGGGCAGAATGCGCACACACCACCTTGGATTAATGCCAAAGGTCAGAGCGGGTCCCCGGCGGGGAGGGAGGAAGGCGAGCCTGTCGGCGCCCGCCCCGGCGGTGAGCCACATTGCGCACGGGCCAGCGGTGCGGACGCCCTCGCGTGGGGACCCGAGGACCCGGAGAGCGGGTTCCGAGTGGACCGCGCCTTGCCTGAGTCCGGAGCACGAGGGAATGGAGACGAAGTGTTGTGGACGTGCTCTGAAATTTAAGAAGCCGTGGGATAATGGTCCGCTGGGCAAGGAACCGATTACATTTAGCTTTTCCTTCTGAGTCCGGAATCGGTTTTCGGAGCGAGACAGGGGTGTGTGCGTGTGTGTGTGTGTGTGTGTGCTGTTGTTGATGCGTGTGCTCGTGGAGTCGTGGAGGCGGTGTGGAGCCGTGCTAGGCCGCCTCTCATTTACATTCACGGCAGGCCACTGAACTGGAGCCAGGGCTTTTTTCCTTAGCGTTATCTGTGAATCCTCTCTGGTTAGGGCTGTGGAAATGCCCCTTGCCGTGACCCGGCCAGTGTCTGTGGACGCCGCGTTTGAGGGGTGAGCTGGGCCTCGCTGGGCTAGAACCCCTGGTGCCGGCACCTGCAGAGGGCCTGGGAAATGCTACAGCGCCCACGGGGCAGGCAGTCTGGCCCCTGGCTTGGGAGTCTTGACTCCAGCGAGAGGAAGTGCTTCTCCTCGGTGCTGGGACCTCACCATGGGGACACTTTAGCATTCGGTGAAATTTGGCCAGAGGAAAATAAGCCTTATCAATGTGAAAACCGGAAAATACCCGCGAGGCGGGAGAGCTCTGTGAGTACGGGCTCAGGACCGACCCTGCAGACTGCCGCGGATTCCAGCGTCACTAGCGAGAATCAGACCTTATGGTGGCTAAGGTTTAAGATGCAAGGTGTCTCACCCAGATGCCATTTGTTCCAGCTGTCACAGCTAGAAAGCCAGGGACTCAGGGAGAGCTGGCCAGAGAGAATTCCAGCGTTTTTTTTTTTTTTAAGATATATGAGTTTTCCTATGATAGGAAAGAAGACCAGTTATTTTTCTTTGAATGGTATCTGTTCTTTTTGTAGTTAGTAAGATGGCCTCAGTGAAAGGCTGCAAAGATGTTCCCCTGGAAGCAGGCAGCAGCAGTGGCCAGTTGGTGCAGATACCATCGCGCCATTTCCTTCTCTGATTGTGCCTTGGAGAGAGTCCATCCTGTAACTAAACATCTGAGCTGCTGCTGCTTTTCCCCTGCATTTGGGCCTTCTCTAAACATCCCTGCTAGACTTCCTTGGATTTTTGAGTGTGCAAATCAAGAAGGACGTTCTCAGGTATTGTCAGGATATGTATGCTAATGAGCTGAAAGATGAGAGTGATTTATCATTCTTTAAAACCCTTTTTAAGATGTTGAAGCTCTGCTTCAAGAAAGATAAAACTGTCACTGTGGTGTTGTAAGCTGCAGCTAGCTCACATACACAAAGGAAATTGCATTAGATTTACCCATCTCTATTTTCTCATCTTGTATAGCAAGATTCTTCAAACAGCAAGTGATCTAACCTGTCAAATATTATGCAATAGATGAATTTCCTGTCATTGGTCAGTTCAGGAACTGTTAACAGAGAAGTCCCATGACCAGGGACCTCTGCATTTATTCTATGAAATCAGGACCCCTTGCATTCTTTGCAAGTGTTCATAGAGGAAGAAAAATAATTTTTTTTCAGGTATCTGTCTTCAGATACAGACAGAAACTGGCAAGAGAGCTATAGTAAGAAAGGAGGAGAGGCCAGAGGATTTGGAAGCTGACAAGGGAGAGGTAGCTGAGGCCTGAATGTGCAGGATGATGCTTAGGCTTGGGTAGGAGGAATGGGAGTCAAAGGGTGAGAGATGCCCAGAGGCCAGCAGGCAAGAGGGCAGTAGAGAGAGGTAGAAGATTTTTTTTTTTTTTGCGGGGGGGGGGCATCTGTGTAGTCTCTAAGGAGCTAGTGGAAAGAGAAGAAAATTCAGATTCACACAGGAAAAAAAAAGTAGTGCCTGTGTTATTTCTGTTATTTATAATTAACAACAAATACAAGATGACTTTTTTTTTTTTTAAAGAGAGAGGGAGAGAGAGAGAGAATTTTTAATATTTATTTTTTCTTTTTTGTTTTCGGCGGACACAACATCTTTGTATGTGGTGCTGAGGATCGAACCCAGGCCGCACGCATGCCAGGCAAGCGTGCTACTGCTTGAGCCACATCCCCAACCCAAGGTGACTTTTTTACTTTGGAAAGCTAGCTTTTATTGACTAAGGTCTGCACAACAGTGTTCCAGGAAAGGGTGTGGGAGGGGAGAAACCAGTGTAGAAAGGAGAAGGCAGGACTTCTAGCACTCAGGGTCAACCCTCCCCTTTTCTTGGTCTGTGGGTTAAGGTGGCAGGTAGTGTGGTGTCATGAATGTGGGCAATTGCTGGCTTCTGCCCTTTCAGAAGTCGGGTGGGATTCCTGTTGCATTCTGTGTTCCTTGAGATAAGTGGATCAGCTGGGTCTTGGGAGTCTTTTTTCATTTAATTAATGCTCAGTTAATGTGCCCAAGTTCCCATGATATTATGTTTACTATGCCAGGATGAGAGAGGCATGGCGTCTGCCTTCATGGGAGATCTGGGGCATTTTGGCCCCTGTGCATGATGATGGGAGTTGCTAGAGGTCAGCAGATACTGGATTGTGACCCTGGGACAGGAGCCTGGTAGGAAGAGTGAGGAAAAAGGAAATTTCACCATCCTGCATGGAAGAAGTTGTACCCACCAGGAGGAAACTAGAAGACAGCTGTGGTGGCACATGCCTGTAATTCTGATTACTCAGGAGGCTGAGGCTGGAGGATTGCAAGTTGGAGGCCAACCTTAGCTCAAAAAAAAAAAAAAAGACTGGGAAATGTAGCTCAGTGCCCCTGGGTTCAATCCCCAGTGCCAAAGAGGAAAAAAAAAAGAAAAAAAATGGAAATCTCTTGACTGGTTAGGGTGGTCATAGGGTGGTACTTCTGCGAGTACCATGGAGCTGAGCCCAAATGTGGGAGGTCTCTGGCACAGTGGCTCCATCTGGGCTCACTTGGAGGACCCTGAGGATAGCAATAAGAATTTTGCCTCCCCAATTTATTTTGGTAAGATGTGATCTGAGTGTTGTTGTCCTTTTCTTCTTTGCCAGTACATGAGGTGCTAGGGATGCTGTTGGTCATTGGGTTCCCATTTGAGATGCTTCCTGTGCTTCCCTAAGGCTCTTGCAAGGCCCTTGACTACAGGAGCTCAAATGGGTCTGGTAGGCTGTTGCTGTGAAGAGCATGATCTGTAGAGGGGAATGGGCAGTGGGTCCCATTACACTGCTGTCCCTACTGTTTTTGTGGGTATAAAATCTCCAAAAGTGGTGGTGGTTTAAGGGGTGTAAAGGTTTAAAAACAAAAAAGACCCTTTTAGTGAGAACATTAGGGTAGAGAAAGGAAATTGGGAGGGAGAAGAGGAGGACAGAGGGAATCCTGGAGAGTGAAATTGATCAAATGATGTTCAGGTCAGAATTTGACACAATGAAAACCACTGTTCTGTATCAAACACACACACACACACACACACACACACACACACGGCCTCTTCTTCCAAACCTGTCTTCCTTGCTAATACAACCTAAAATCTTAATTCACAAAAAACGAGAAGTCAGGTCTTTAATTTTCTCTCTTGGCTTACTTTTTTCTAGGATTTATTTCATATTGATTTTATTAAAACAATTAAATAGAGGCTATTTGGTAGCTGTTTTTTTTTTTTTTGTACCAGGATTAAGCCCAGGGGCACTTAACTACTGAGCCTCATCCCCATCCCTTTTTGATATTTTATTTAGAGACTGGGTCTTGCTGAGTTCCTTAGGACCTTGCCAAGTTGTTGAAGCTGGCAAATGTACCACTGTACCCAGCTACTTGGTAATTTCTTATAAAGCCATTCTGTACAGAAAGATTTTAGGATTTGCTGTTTTGATATCCTAATTGGCTATTCAGTTGAAACAATTCTGTGGCAAAGCTCAAAAGCATATTTATTAGAAACTTGATTTCTTTTTTTTAAGTTGTATTTTATTTATTCATTTATTTATCTTTATGTGGTGCTGAGGATCGAACCCAGGGCCTCACACTTGCTAGGCAAGTGCTCTACCACTGAGCCACAACCCTAGCCCATGGAAACTTGATTTCTTTAATTGGAGAGAAAAGATAAACCAAGTAACCAAATAGGATAACAGAATTTTTTTTTATATATACTGGGGATTGAACCCAGGGGTGTTATACTACTGAGCCAAAATTTATTTTTGTCTTTTGAGATAGGGTCTTGCTAAGTTGCTGAGGGCTTTGATTTTGAATTCAGCCTCCTGAGTTGCTGGGATGACAGATGTACACCACCATGTCTGGCTCTTTTTCTTTCTCATTTAGGGACAGGTGTGTATCACTGCACCTGACTTAAGTCTTTTGTTTTCTTTCATTATTTAGCAGGAATAATATTCTCCAATTTATTCAGGTCTCTATTCAGATTTCACCTCTTTGGAGGGGTCTCCCCTAAACACCACTGATTAAAAAGTCAATGCCATCATTCTCTGATCCCTTACCTTGCTTTTCCTTTAATCTGCTGTCTGTCTCAATAGGTTTGTCTGTTTTCAGAATATCATACAACGTGTGACCTTTGTAGTATCTTGGTATCTGCTTCCTTCACTTAGCATAATGTTTTTGAGGTATATCCATGTTGTAGCATTTTTGATGCTGATAATCCATGTGTATGTATTCCCCAGTTTATCCATTTTCTGTTCATAGTCATTTGGATTGTTTTCATCTTTTTTTGCTATTGTGAATAATGCTGCCATAGATATTTGTGTACCAGTTTCTGTATAGACATGTTTTCCTTTTTCTTGAGTATATACATAGGAGTGAAATTGCTGATCATATGTAATTCTCTTTTAACTTATTTTGGCCAGCAGTTTTCTAATTTCTTTACATCTTTGCTACCACTTATTTTGGGTTTTCTGATTAAAACTATCCTAGTGGGTGTGCAGTGGTATCTCATTGTGGTTTTGGTTTGTATTTCCTTGATGACCAGTGATACTGAATGTCTTTTCATGTTTTTGTTATGCATTCGTGTATGTATGTATGTGTGTGTGTGTGTATATATATGTGTGTGTGTGTGTGTGTGTGTGTGCAAATATATATATATGATGCTTTAATTGTGTTGTTTATTTTTTTGTTGTTGAGTTTTAAGAGTTCTTTTTTTTTTTTTTTGAATAGTAAAGCCTTTCATCTTTTTTTTTTTTTGTACTGGGGTTTGAACCCATGGGTGCTTTATCACTGAGCTATATCCCAGTCCTTTTCTATTTTGAGACAGGTTCTTGCCTAGGCTGACCTGGAAGTTTTGATCCTCCTGCCTTCACCTCCTTAGTCTCTGGGATTATAGGTGTGTGCCATCATGCTTGATCTTGATAGTAAACCTTTGTTAGATATGACTGGCAATATTTTGTTCCATTTTGTAGGAGTTTTCACACATTTTCATGATAATTTCCTTTGCACAGAAGTTTTTAATGAAGTCAAGTTTACTCATTTTGTTTCTTTTTAAAATTTTTTTTTAATTGTAGGTGAACACAATATCTTTATTTATATATTTTTATGCTTAGGATTGAACCCAGTGCCTCACATGTGCCAGGCAAGCGCTCTAAACTGAGCTACAGCCCCAGCCCCTATTTTGTTTTTTTGTGCTGTTGGTGTTAAATATAATAATCTATTGCCAAATACTAGGTCATAAAGATTTACCAATATGTTTTTAGTTTTATGTTTTACTTGGGTCTTTGATCCATTTTGAGTTTACACTTACGTTTGGACTAAGGTTTTGAGTTAATATTTGTGTTTGAACTGACGTAGGAGTCCCATTTAATTCTATTGTAGGTGGTCATTCAGTTTTCTGAGTACCATCTAATGAAGAGCCTGTTCTTTTCCGATTGAAAGGTATTGGCATTCTTATTGAAAATAAATTGGCTATAGATGTTTGCAATTATTTTTAGACTCAAATCTATCCTATGTCAGTAACACACTGCTTTGATTACTGTAGCTTTGTAGCAGTCTTTTTTTTAAAAATACTTTTACTAGGAATTGAACCAGGGATGCTGTACTGCTGAGCTACATCCCAGCTCTTTTTATTTTTTATCTTGAATCAGGCAGGGTCTGGTTAAATTGCCCAGGCTGGCCTTGAGCTTGAAGTCCTCCTGTTTTAGCCTCCTAAGTAGCTGGGATTACTACCATACCCATCTATAGTTAAGATTTGAAGCATAAATTTGAAAAGAATTAATCTTCCACTTTGTTGTTTTATTTTCTGTATTTTGCCTGTTTGGTGCCCCTTAAATTTTGTATGAATTGGAGGGTTAGCTGCAAAATAGGTCATTGGGATTTTGATAAGGATTGTATTGAATTCATAAATTGCTTTGGGGAGTTACCATCTTAACATTATTAAGTCTTTTAATCCATGAACATGGGATGTCTTTCCATTTATTTGTGTCTTGTTTAATTTCTATTATTTATATTTTGGTGGTGCTCAAGATCAAACCCATGACCTGCTGAGTTACACCCCTGCTTATCTTCTTTAATTTCTTTCAGCAATATTTTATTGTTTTGGTGAAATCATTCACCTCTTTGAATAAGTTTATTCCTACATATTTATTTGTGTGGGTTTTTTTTGTGTGTGTAAATGGAATTGTTTTCTTTTTGGATTGTTTATGGCTGGCATATAAAAATATAACTGATTTTTGCTTGTTGGTCTCTTGCCTTACAACTGTGCTGAATCCATTTGTTACTTCTAATATTTATTTTTAATAAGTAGCTTTATTTATAGATCTTTATTTTGTGGATTCTATGGAATATTCTTTAAAAAATTTGTTTTAGTTGTCAGTGAACCTTCATTTTATTTATTCATATGCGGTGCTGAGAATTAAACTCAGTACCTCACATACACTAGGCAAGTTCTCTACCACTGAGTTATAACCCCAGTCCCTGGAATACTTTTTATGTAGAGTCATGTCATCTGATATTATTTCTTCTTTTCCAGTGTGGGTGGATGCCTTTTCCTTCTTTCCTTGCCTGATTATGGGTAGGATGTTCAGTACAGTGGTGAATAGCTGTGGTGGAAGTTGGCATCTTTATGTTGTTCCTGGTCTTTGGGGAAGCTTTCAGTGTTTCACCAGTGATTATGAAGTTAGCTGTGTTTTTTTTTTTGTTGTTGTTGTTTGTTTGTTTTATTTTGTAAAAGCCCTTTGTCATTTTAAGGAAGTTCCCTTCTATTCCTAGTCTGCTGGTGATTTGTTTGTTTGTTTGTTTTGGTGGGGGAGGGTACCAGGGATGCTTAATCACTGAGCTACTTCCCAACCCATTTAATTTTATTTTGAGACACAGTCTCACTAACTTGATTAGGAGACTGGCCTTGAACTTGTCATCCTCCTGCCTTAGCCTCTTGAGTTGCTTGATTACAGGTGTGTGCTACTGAATCCTTCCAGTGTTGGGGGTTTTTGTATTAATGATGAAAGGTTGTTAATTTTGTTAAGACCTTTTTGTGACTTAAGATGATCACGTGGGCCAGGTGCAGTGGCATACACCTGTAATTCCAGACTCAGGAAGTGGAGGCAGGAGTACTCCAAGTTTAAAACCAACTTTCATTTACAAAGGTGTTAATTCTTTTTTTTATTAGAAATCATTTTAATTCCCACTTACTCCACAGGTTGTGCACCTGTTTTGTACTCTCGTTCAACAAAACTTGAAAGTTTTTTTTTCTCCCACCAGAATGTTCTTTTTGTCTGTTTTTTAAATAGCTTTATGGAGACATTAGGACACCATACAATTTACTGACTTGTACAATTTAATATTTTAAATATTTTCACAGAGTCTTGCAATTTAGGATAGTTTCATCTTCTACAAAAAGAAAACCTGTACCTATTTGCAGTCTTTCCTCATTGCTTCTCCACTGACTCGTAGCCCATGGAAGCTACTAATCTACTATTTTATATGATGGAAATTTCATATAAATGGAATCTTATAATGTAATGGTCATTTGTGAATGATTTCTTTTACTTTGTAAAATATTTTCAAGGTTCATTTATGTTGTAGTAAAAGTATTTATGTTTTTTTCTTTTTATTGGCAAATATTCTTTTATATGGACATACCACATTTTATATATCCATTCATCAGTTTGTTAGACATTTGGGTTGATTTTACTTTTTGGTTATTGTGAATAATGCTTCTATAAATATTCATGCACAAGTGTTTGTATGTGGATGATTGTTTTGATTTTTCTTGGGTATATTCCTAGAGTAGAATTTTAGTTCATGTGATAATTGTATTTAACTTCTCAAGAAACTATCAGACTATTTTCAAAAGTGACTCTACCATTTTATATTTCCATCAGTAATATTTGAGAGTTCCAGCTTCTCTACACCCGTGCCCTGTTGTCTCTTTTTTATTTTAGTCATCCTGGTGGTTTTTTTAGTGATATCTTATCATGGTTTTAAAATGATTTTTGTTTTCCTAATGTCTAATGATGTAGAGTGAACTTTTAAAACCTTAAGTCCTCATTCACTCCTCTGCTGAACACACTGTAATCAGGGTTCCTGTGTGATGTGCTCACCCATTCCCATTTGACCTTTTCTTTTCTTAATCTCATTTCCTGTTACTTGCTCACCTGTATTTTCTTTTCCAGTCTTACTAGCCTTGCTCTTATTAGAATAAGCCAGGCATATTCTGCCTCAATCTTTACCTTATTTATTCTACTTGGAAAGATCTTTCTTCAGTTATCATTATGTCTGCCTTTCTGTATGACCGCTTTTCTGTGACCTCTATGAGGTCTATGAGGGCTTTGCAGTATTATACGTGGTCCAAAAAGAAAGCTGAATTGTCAAAGCTTGGTGAGTGAATATGAATAAATTATTTTCTTATAGTGAAGAGACTGAAAAGCAGAAGGGATCTTAAGGAGTAATCTAGTAATCCATCTACTGACTTCATTCAGATAAATTCTTGATCATCCTTTATGGTATTTCTGATATATCATAAAACTTCTTGGTCATAAATTAGATGATTCATTGCTAAATTTAATGATTTTTAAAATTTTGGTCAGAGGTAAACAGCTGGACCTCATTGGTGAAAACACATTTTATTCAGTAAGAGCTAAGCTCCATTGCAGTTGGTATAGAGGCGATTCAGTATCTTAAATAGAAAAGGGGGGGATGACAGTGCCTTGAGTAAGAAAAGTAAAAAATTCTAAAGAAGGGGGAAATAGTCCATGTGAAACCCATCTGGATTTACTAACTGGGTTTATGCAAGTGAGGCACCTACTCTCCCACAGAGGTTAAGTGTCAGGAGCCCTATCTTTAGTAGGAGTGTTGGCTAGAACAAGCTAAATTCTTTGGGCAGCCTTGAGTATACCCTTTAAGGAGCACTAGGGTCATCCTAGGGATATAGCCTCACATTAGAAATTATCTTAGTGTTTCTTGGGGCCAGGTTTGTGGCTCAGTGGCAGAGCACTTGCCTCGCACATGTGAGACAGTGGGTTCAATCCTCAGTCCACATAAAAATAAATAAAATGAAATAAAGATATTGTATCCATGTCTAACTAAAAAATATTAAAAAAAAAGAAAAGAAAAGAAATTATCTTAGTGTTTCTTAAAGTCTTTATAGATAGACCAGGATTGGGGCATAGTCCAAAGAGGGACTAGGCTTAGAGGAGCTGGTTGGAGTTTGATCTAGGAGAGAGTCTTTGAATTTATGAGAAAGGTTATAAATTTTCTTTAGCAGCCATTATTGCATGTAATAAACTCTTCTTGTGTGTTTAGAATAGAGTTTAGTTTGTTCCATATTATTGTTCCCCAGAATAACGTTTAAAGAATAGGGCAAGATAAAAAGTAATTTCTGTACAAAGGTTGTAATGCAATTTTTTAAAATTTACTGGCCATACCAAAAATTGAGCACTCAGTTCTCAAGCTGAGTTCCCCTTCTCTTAACCTTCTTTGGTGATATCATCCTCTCCTACTCCCAGATATACATTCTGTGAAGCTACATGATTCTCTGCACTTTTCTTTACCTTGTGTAATTTTCCTCCCTAGCTTCTCTAGAATTAAGTCTTTTCTATTTTCACATCCTTCATCCCAATTTTAGCCCTGGTATTTATCACCTTATAGGTGATAAACACTATTTCCTTATTATCCTTATGTAGTAAGTAATATTTCCTTTGTCCCTAGGCATGTAGATTTCACCAATCTCAGTTCCCATCCTTCTTCTTGTGTTACCTCTTCTTGTCTCCCAAGATTCTTCTGGAAGGCCCTAGTGTTAATCTTGTGACATTTTTGCAGTTTCTTCATCTATTATACCCTCTGTCCGTTAAGACTCTTTGAAACCTTCCCTGGCACCTGATTCATAATGCTTTAAACCTTCTATATCAGCTGCCTGTTCAGCCTATGTCATTTGGCTTTTCATCACTTGCTTTTTAATTGTTCTGAGTTTTTTCAGGTATATTTTATGCTGTATCTTATTTAGATTAAGCCATCTTTTGATGTCACATGTTTGTCTTCTATTTCTTTTAAGTTTGCTATCATTTCTGATATAATTTTCTTTTTTCCTCTATTTTAACCTTGCTATCATTTCTGGTATAAATTTTCCTTTTAAAAAGGCTTGTTGATATTAATTGATTAGGTGAGTTTTACAATCACTATTTACTTTTTTTTGTTACACATGGTTAGAAAAAACTTGAGCAAATATTTGACTAAAGCAATTGGAATATGACATTTTGACTGTCACTCTCATGACTAGATTCAGTACTTTTATGCAGCTGACATTTTGTTCTCTGGCTACAAGAGATGAAGGTGAGATACTGTATGGAGCAATATGGAGTCCATTTTTGTTCACTTAGAAAATAATATCAACACCTGTTTTTATTGTGGTATTATGTTGTGCTTCTACTAGTTGTTACTGTTTAAACCTTAAGGTTATGAAATATAATGTAGACAAGAAAATCATGAAATAAATGAGTGCTGTAATGCATAAGTTTAAAGTTGCATTCCTCTAACTACTATCCAGATTAAGGATCACAGCATTGCTGTCACCTTAATGTAAAAGTTCTATGTGTGCTTTCCTGATCATACTTCATCCCATTCTGTATCATGAAAATCATTGTAAGGTCTTTTAGGGTTTTCATCCTCTTGCTTTTCTTTAAATGGTAAACAAAATTAGTTTTGCTTATGTATGAATTTCTTGCCTATATATAAATTTTTTATTGTGTTTATTTTTTGGGCCTTGCATATTTTATTCAACATTGGTTTTTAAGACAATTGTATTGTTGAATGTAACTCTAGTTTATTTTTACTGCTATAAAACATATATGTTATCACACTAATTATTCCTTCTGTTATTGATGGCCTTTAGTGTATTATAGTTTAATGCTGCTTTGAAATTAACCCCTCATAAGCATGCATTGCTAGGAGTAGAATTGTCATAGAGTATATGCATCTTTGTCACTGTATGAAATACCTTAGGAAGCTAATTTTACAAAGAGAAAAGGTTTATTTAGTTCATAGTTTTGGAGATTCAGTGTCCAAGATTGGGTGGCTCTACAGTAGGTAGGAGCAAGTGGTCACATCTTGAATATGAGTGCCAAGGAAAAGGAGGGTGGAGCCAGGCTGTTTCTGTTCTAACAATCCTCTTGTCAGAACACAGGAGGTTACATGAGAATTAGCCTGAGGACCTGAGGACCTCCCCCAAAGCTTCATCCCCCACTGTTTTCATCTCCCATAGCACCACACTGAGGACCAAGCCAGTAATCATAGTGTGTCTTTGGGCAACAAAAACCATGGCAATATATAATATGCTAAACTCTTTCCAAAGTAGTACCAATTTATATTCCACTGGTAATCTGATTAGGGTTTTCTTTTGTCAGTATGTTCCTTAACATCTGTTAATTTCAGAATTTTTTTTATATCTGCTAGTTTATTGGGTATAGTGGTCTCATATTTTTTTTTAAGAAAATAATAGCTTTATTGAAAATTGAGAATATAGTTTATATGCCACATAAATATATCCACTTAAAGCATATAGTTTTTAATATATTCATAGAGTTGCCCAGTAATCATCACCACCATTAAATTTGGAACATTTTCATCACCCCAGAAAGAAACCCTGAACTCTCCATTTCTTCATAAGCTTCTAGGCAACCACTAATCTACTTTCTGTCTTTAGAGATTTATGTATTCTGGGAATCTCATGCAAGTGCAACCATCTATACAATATGTGCTCACTTAGCATAATGATTTTAAGGTTGCAAGTAACTGTATTTCATTCCTTTTTGTTGTTGAATAACATGCCATTGTATAGAGATACCACATTTAACCATTCCATGTTTATCAATTGATCGACATTTGGGTGGTTTCTACTTTTTGAATAATATTGCTGTGAATATTTATGTTCAGTTTTATTTTTCTTGAATATGTTCCTAAGAGTGAGATTTCTGGATTATATAACTATGTTTAACCTTTGGAAGGAGCACTAGATTGTTTTCCAAAATAGCTGCACTATTTTAAATTACCACCATTATCAATGGAAGGATACTAAAGTCCATGGTATCTGTGGTTTTGATTTGCATTTCTATAGGGACTAATTATGTTGAGCTCTTTTCATGTGCCTGTGAGCCATTTGTATGCCTTTGGAGAAATTTATATTTATATCTCTTGCATATACTTTGATTAAACCATTAATTTTTAGTTATTGGGTCATGAGTTCTTCATATATTCTAGACAGAAGTCTCTTAATAGATAGACTTAATTGAAATCTCTTAATAGGAGATATTTTCTCTGATTCTGTAGGTTGCCTTTTTACTTTCTTGCTGATGTCCTTTGAAATACATTTTTTTTTGATGAAGTCCAATTATGTGTTTTTGCTTTTGTTGCTTGTGGTTTTGTTGGCATATCCAAGAAACCATTGCCCACTTCAAGGACACAGAGATTTTCACTTACAAGAGTTTTATAATTTTAACTCTAGCATTTAGGTCTTTAATCTATTTTGAGTTAATTCTTGTGTGTGATTTGAGTTAGGAAACAATCTAACTAAATTATTATGCATGTGAATGTCCAGTTGTGCCAACATAGTTGTTGAAAACAAGTATTTTCTTACTGAATTGTCTCGGTACCCTTCTTGAAAATCAGATACCATAAACCATGAAGGTGTTGTTCCTGTACACTCAGTTTTCTGTCATTGATCTATGTATTTTCGTCCTTACACCTACATCATACTGTCTTGCTTACTGTAGCTTTGTAATGAATTTGTAAAGTCATGGTATGAATCTTCCAACTTTGTTCTTTTTAAAAATTTTTTATTCTATTCTCAGTCCCTGGGATTTTCATATAAATTATAGTTAGCTTGTCCATTTATGCAAAAAGATTAACTGCGCTTTTGATAGAAATTATAGGACTCTGTAGACTAGTTTAACAATAGTAGTCTTCCAACCTATGTATCTGAGGTGTCTTTATATTTATTTGGGTCTTTTGAAATTTGTTTCAACAATATTACTTTTCAGATGGAACTTTTCATCTCTTTTTTAAAACTTACACCTTTTATTTTTAGTTTTTGATGCTTTTACAAATGGCATTGTTTTCCTAATTTTATTGTTTGCTTCTTCATTGTAAATTCATTTATTGTATTTATCTTGTACCTGGCAACATTGATTAATTCATTTATTAATTCTAATAAATTTTTAATGGAATTTTAGAATTTTCTAGACAGAAAATATAGTTTTCCTTTTCAATCTAGATGTCTTTTCTATAATTTGCTGTAAGCCCTAGCTAAAACCTCCAGTATAATGAATAGAAATAGTGAGAGGGGGCATTCTTATCTTGTTCTTGATTTTAGGGAAAAAAGCATCCAATCTTTCACTATTAAATTTCATGTTTACTGTGGGTTTTTCATAGATACTGTTTAATCAGATTGTGAAAAGTTCCTAGATTGTCGATGGTCACAAGATGATCATGTGGTTTTTGTTCTTTGGTCTACTGATTTGGTTTAGATCAGTAGATCTTTATTTACATCAATAGATTTTCAGTTGTTAAGCCAACCTTGCATTCCTAGAATAGATCCCACTTGAGCATGATGTATTATTCTTTTAACAATAGCTCAGTTTACTATTGTCTTAACAGAAGTTCTCAATACTAAACAACTTTTCTCTCTTTTTTTGTTTTTTTGTGATGCTGGGGATTGAACTCTGGGCCTTCACCAAATGACTTTAAAAAAATTTTTATCTTCGGGCAGATGAAAATGATTATGCATACAGTTCAGCAACCCAAAGTATGCTCAGTGATAGCTGGAAGACATCTGTAAATATTTGTGGATTGATTAAAACTCCTGGAGTTTGGGACCCTTTTTTGAAGAGTTATGTAGAGGTAAGTAGACTTTTCATAAAATTTTATTGGTTTTATTTTTGTCTTAAGCCTATGCAGAGATTGCATGCCTAATTATCTTTATTGATCAGGAGGAAATTTAATGGAAAAAATTGTAAATCTAACTAAATAAATAGAAAAAGAGTATGGCATATTTCTTTCTTGGTCTAAATAATTCGGGGTTTTGTGGGGAGGAGGTGGTGGCAGGTACCAGGGATTGAACTCTGGGACACTCAACCACTGAGCCACATCCCCAGTTCTTTTTTGTATTTAGAGACAGGGTCTCACTGAATTGCTAACACCTCGCTTTTGCTGAGGCTGGCTTTGAACTCTGTCCTGCCTCAGCCTCCCAAGCTGCTGGGATTGCTGGTGTGCATCACTTCACCTGGCATTTTGTTTATTAATAAGCTGTTGATGTCACTTTTTTTTTCATTACTGGATAAACTGTCTGGGCCTTCACCAAATGACTGATCACCAAATGGTGATCAAGATTTGAAGCCTGAAAGATAGCCAAATATCTACAAAGTAAATAACAATATAATTGTAAGTGTCTGTTCTGTATTATTCTTGTTGAGCTTAAAAGCTGAAAGATCTTTTATGATTTGGTGGGATATAAAAAGAAGTGAAGAAAAAAATCTGAAACTAGGTCACAATATATGAGATGAAGAATAATGGCTTTTAGAAAGTTTATGAAGATTCTCTATCATCTCACAGTCATTGTAAAAAGGCCATTTGTGGGCAGTGGTTATAGCTCCGTGGTAGAGTGCTTGCTCAGCATGTGTGAGGTACTGGGTTTGATCCTCAGCACCACATTTAAAAAAATAGTAAATATATAAAATAATCCTGGTGGTTTTAAAGTGATATCTTATCATGGTTTTAAAATGATTTTTGTTTTCCTAATGTTTAATGATGTAGAGTGAACCTTTTAAAACCTTAAGTCCTCATTCACTCCTCTGCTAAAAAAACACTGTAATCAAGGTTCCTGTGTGATGTGCTCACCCATTCCCATTTGATCTTTTCTTTTCTTAATCTCATCTACAAAGGTGTTAATTTTACCCTATACAGAGGGTAAAATAATACAAGGTAAGAAGGAATTATTATTGGAATGAATGACTACTGGGAAATTTGAGAATGCACAACTCAAGACTATTTTTAGTCCTGATATAAATTCTACATCCAACATTACTTTTAGCAACTTTTAGTAAATTCAGTTTGAAATACCCCTAAAGCTATTGTGAATGGAGCTAGAGGCAAAATCTTTCATGAATCTGCTGTTTCTTTCAGCAGACTCACACTTTGTTTACCTCTGGTGCAGCCTGCTTTTTGTAGGTGTCTGAATCTTCCAAGGTCTGCAAATAGCTGTACATATACTCTGCAGCTTGCCGCCACTCGTGCTTCAAAAGGGCTTCTTGGTTAAAATTTAAACAAGCACTTGTTGTCTGAGCAAAATCTTTCTTCTTTTTCCCTCTAGTCACTGTAAAGATGAAGGCTAAGGGTCACCCAGAGACTCCAATTCAACTATTACAAAAACTTAATTTCTGATAAATAGAACAGTAGGTATTACTTGACCCAGTCCATCCCCAAGTATCAAAGTCAACTTCACTTGAAACAAACTCTTCCACACATACTGTTTTTTAGCAAATTTCTAAAAATCTAAATTACATTCTTGGGCTACTACAGTCACCAGATCCTTCAAATCTCATTCAATCATCCTTTCATCTTGGCATTAAGCAATTTGTTGAACAAGAGAGTAGAAAACAAGTGCACAACCCATGGAGAAAATGGGGAGAATCTCTCAATAAGATCCCCAAAAGCACAAGCCCTGGTAATTAGAATGGGTAAAAATCACCAATCACCCTATGCAAGTACAGTCTTTATTATCCACCAACATTCTGAAAATTCCAAATAAACTTGTTTATTTTTATAGTACTAGGAATTGAACCAGGAATATTCTACCACTGCTGAGCAGTTATAGTCTTTCTTTCTTTTTTTTGTTAGACAGGTCTTGCTAATTTAGTTGCCTAGACTGAATCTCAAACTTGCCATCCTCCTGCCTCAGCCTCCTAAGTATCTGAGAATACAGGCATGTACCACCTCACATAGCTGGGCTTTTATATTTTAAGTATCAATTTCCCAGTAACACAATGATATTAAATGCAAATGAAATTAAAACAGCTATAGACATTAGCATTTATATCCCTTAAGTATTAGCAATTCCTTTAAGGATATCTGGACTTAGTTAATAACCTCATTATATAAGTGACTGGTTACTATGCTTTCCTTCTTATACAACTACCAGACCCCTCTAGGCCAGCAGTCTCCTAGCTGGGTACCCTTACCCCTGCAAATACAATAGACCAATAGGTCCTCTTAAAACAAAGATCCTCTTAAAGCAATCAATTTACAGATTCTACCTCTTTGTATATTGTTTCCTGAAATTAATCTCCTAGAGTGCTATGCCCATAATCAAGGTCTCACAATCAAAATCATTACATATTACCTGAAGGTATTTTCAACACATGATGAAAACAGAATGATTCTAATATTTACTTTTGCAAGTCAAGTGATTCCCAATTCTTTTATCAAAACTGTAGAATGTTCTAATAATTTTAAATAGACCATGTAATTTTTTGTGAGTAACTCATGAGTCGAAGATCTGATACTTGCTTAACTAAACTCCATTCTACTTCCTTATGTGACTAAAGTTTCTCAGAGTTTACATTCATTAAAAATATAGAATTAATGCCAGATGTTTTCTCATTCTAAAGTTAACATTCCTAATGATATATGAAGTAACTGGGGTAAGATTAAAAAATTAAAATTTACTTGAATACTTAAAACTAACACATATCTCAACCCACAAGAAATTTTAAAACTTAAAAACTTATAGGACATTAAAAATAAGTGCAAATACAGACATACTTTTACTGCAAAATGTACTACAAAAACAGGAACAATACAAAATTTCCGTTTATAAAAAGTTTTTTCATTGAATGTTTTAAGGTTGGCAATGGAAGGACATTACATCTCTGCTATTTAGATTCTACCAGATCTACTTTTTAAAGTAATATAATTTAATGTAATTAAAACACCATCATGTGCTGGAAATTTGTCTCTTGCAACTGATAAACTTTTTAGAAGAAAATTTTAAAATTTTTAAATTGTGCAAAGTAGGACACAGTTAAAAAAAAGAAAGAACTATGACAGTGCAAAGACTATACTGATCTAGGTACATATAAATCACTAATAAGGTACATATATATCATCTTGGGATCCTGAGGCTGGCTACTGGATGTGGTTCTGAAACCAGCAACATTCGAATCACCTAGAAGCTAATTAGAAATGCAGAATACAATGCCCCATCCAGATATCCAAATCAGAGGCTGCATTTAACAACACCTATACTCAAGCTGTTTAATCAGCAACAATCCCTGGCAACTAGCCCAGAAAACTAACAAAATACACTTTCCTTCAGATATTCTTTGTTCATCTAAAGGAATATTATGCTCAGGTTATCTCAGTGGTTAGAAGTGAATGCTCTAAAATCAGATAGACATGATTCCTGATAGCAATACTTAGGAGTATAAATTTGTGAAACTCAGTTTCTTCATATTCAAATGCCTAGCACATAAATTTACTGAGGATTAACTGAGATCATCAAATAAAAAGACAAGAGTGAAAATTTTTTAAATGGGAGCTAAACTCTAGGATTCTTCATTGAAATAACTCATACCTATTCCAAACTGAGAATATTGGTTACTTTTGGTATATCTTAATCCAAAAATTTCTGGATTGTACAGAAAAACAGCCACCTTTTCATCTGATAAATATCACTTGACCAGCAAGATTCATTGCAGTGATATCTCGGGTGGCAAACTAAACAAGAAAGACAAATGCCAAAGTGAGTTTGGAATTAATCCTAGGAGCCAAGGAATCACTGCCAAAGGAGAAAGAAGGCTGGGATAAGAAAGACATTTTGACGCAATAAAGAAAGTGTTGTTTCAAACGTATTCCTGGGGTTATACCACCCAACATGGCAATTACAAATAACTGATTCTTGTATATATCTTTAAGGAATTTATCCTGTAGAAAATTTTGCTTGATTTGCATTAGATAAGAATGAGGGAAAATATTATTTTTTTGAAAGCTATGTGCTTCTCAAAAGAAGAGACTATATCTTCTTCATGTGTAAGTCCCCAATATTTAGACTTTATATTACATATTAGTGCTCAGAAAGCACTGCTGAAAAAAAAATGTGGCTGCAACATAATATAGACTATATATTAATTCAAAAGAAAAGGATTCTAAAAGAAAAAAGAATATTTCTTATGATTCCCTTTCTGCTTACAGTCAAAACAAGAAAACAACTTATATATTCTTAAAAACTAAACCAGCATTGTTCATTTTGTATACATACTGAATCTACTTCCTTGCACTAAAGTTAAAATGGTTCTGTTATTTTACTTACCTACAGTTTCTAAATGCTTCTGAAGCCAAGGAAAATACATTCCTGTACCAGTGAGCACAGATGTTTCCACCTGGTCATCCTCTGAAATGGTCTTTGTCAATTCTTCACTGAAATCACTCATAACTATTCCAAACTGAGAATATCAGTTACTTTTGGTATATCTTAATCCATAAGTTTCTGAATTGTACAGAAAAACAGCCAATAATAAATATCACTTGAGCAGCAAGATCCATTGCATTGTAGGTTTTTTAAATTATATATATTTTTAGTTGTAGATGGACACAATACCTTTATTTATTTATTTATTTATTTTTATGTGATGCTAAGGATTGAACCCAGTGCCTCACACATGCACTCTACCCATTTAACAACAACTCCAACCTGTATCTGGCAGTTCTTTTAAAGTAAAGAATGAATTTGTCAAGGCCTGTAATCCCAGCAGCTCAGTTCAGCTCAGTAGGCTAAAGCCAGGTGGATCACAGTTCAGAGCTAGCCTCAGCAACTTAGCAGGGCCCTAAGCAACTCAGTAAGACCCTGTCTCTAAATAAAATACAAAATAAGGCTGGGGAAGTGGCTCAGTGGTTAAATGCCCCTGGGTTCAACAGGGTACCCCCCACACACACCCAAAAAGCATTTAATTATGTCAGAAACAGCCAAAATAAATAATCCATTACTCAACTATTACTATATTCCAAGCACATAAAGATATTTCCCCTTAGTTTTAAAAAATTCAAGCCTAGAGAAAGAAACAACAAAATGCAAATAACAAATACAGTACAAATAGTAGCTAATATTTATTGGATCTTTACTACATACCTGGTCTATTATTTAATTTGGGGCTAGGGATGTAACTCAGTGGTAAAGTGCATGACTAGTGTGCATGAGGCCCTAGGTTATCCCTCCCACACAGCATCACACACACTCACACTACATACTAATCCCCACAACAACCCAGAGGGGGGCACTATTGTTCCATATTATGTTGAATAAAACTAAGGGAGTGAAATTATGAAACTTGTCACATACACACATACCCACACACAAAATGAGGACAAGGGAATTCAGAGAACACAAAACTACTAGGCATGACTAGAACTAGGACAAGGGATAGGTAGGAGGCAATGATATCTCAAGTGGCAAACATAACTAGAAATACAAATGCCAAAGCGAGTTAGGAATTAATCCTCAAGAGGCTCAGTGTCTCTCTCTCATTTCCCACATCGACCCAAGCAAAGCATTAAAGCTTTTGATCCTACCTCCTAGAATTTCTACAATACTTCCTCTTCTCTGGAATTCTACAACACCCTGAAATTGTGTTAATCACTGCATTAGCTTTCTAACTAGTTACCCTGCCTAAAATACTGCTTTTCCACATTACTACCAGAATTAAGTCTTTTAAAGTCAATTTCCGTGGTTAAACACCTGATGTGACTCTGAATGCGACCCAGCATGTACTTTGAGGAGTTATAACACAATTTCTCTCTTTTCAAATCCTCAAAAACCAGAATCGGTAACACATGGTTGCCACAGTAACCAAAGCTTCTCCACCTTGATCTCATTTCCCAGAACCCAAGGTTTTAGAGCATTAGGGAAAAAAAACTGGGAAGGAAAACACAGGTATATCCAAGCACACCCTTTCTGTCTTCTAAACACAGAAGCTCACAATCATATCCGCAGCACTTACCCAGCTACCAGAGCGGCTCCACAGTAAACCGCCTCCCACTCCAGAAGAAAGCTCTCACCGGAAATTGTTAGCCTGGCTTGCTCTGAGCATGCCCAAAAACCTGCCTTCGGAGCATGCGCAAAACCTAGCCCCGCCCCAACTCCTCCTTTGATGGTGAAAATGGAGTTGCCCGCCCCTTGAGCGGGTACCGGCTAACGGAAGTGAACCAGGAATTTATAGGCTGCTGCCTTCCCATTTGTTTGGCCAGAGATTTACATCATTCTGTCCCATCCAGAAGGTGTAAGATTTCCATTGCAAATAGAGATTGTGGAGAGAGGACAGCGGCTGGACTAGGGGAGTAAGATGTCACTTTAACCGAAGGTCTTTTGGATTTTGCTTCGCTTTCCGACGCCCTGTGCAAATGGAAGCATGGCTGATGGTTCTTACAAGAAAAATACATGCATAGTCTTTTAATTGGTTCCTTGATCATTCTTTTCTCTTTTATTACAATTTTAGCTTTTAAGTGACTCGGCTGCCTTCTCTAATATTTTGGTCATGAATTTCTTTTTTTCTTCTCAACAAGGATTGTTCTGGGGACCCAAGTGCTGTCAGCTTTTATAAGGAATGTTGATTACTTTATATGAAATAGGATGGAAGGAGGTTGATTAAACCCTGTGAAATGAGAGACAGTTGAGGAATTCTGGGAAAGATGGCCGTGGACAAGGATTTGTGGGATCATAATGAACTTCTACAATATTTGTGAAAGGGATGTGTGAGATAAGGATCAGATTTTTTTTAAATAGCATCAGGTAACAAAACCAGCACTAATGAGTGAAAGCAAAAGGGAGGCAGCTTGAAAGTCATCACAAGAAAGAATTTTTGTTCATAACTAGGACTTCACAAATAATGACTCTCCCAGGATTCTCTGAATTTCCCCTCTGAGAGTGGACCATTTGAGTAGAACCAGAGTATCAAAGAAGAAATTTTAAAGTCTAGTAAAAGTTTATATGTGGATTTTTCAAAATGCTACAAATAGTTGATTCTTTGCTGTCTTTAAACAATATACAGTAATCACAAGAAAAGTTCCTTCTGTTCTTTGTGTCATTAGTTCTTGGCCTCACTCAAACCTAAATGATGATGTGGAGGAAGAGAGCACACAAAATAACATGGTTATTAGCTTCTAGTTTAGAGGCTTGACCTGGCGAACATTTCTTCCCTTTTCATGAGGTATAAAAATATAAACAAAACCCATGAGGACAGATTTTATATGGCTAAAAATTCATGCTCTCATGAAAATAGGGAAGAGCTTTTCTGATTTTTCTAAAGTTCTCAAACACATCTAAATAGCAGATAGAAAAGACAGTGGAATGAGATTTCCATCATTACCCTAAGTACACATATAAAGACACAACTAGGGGCTGGGGATGTGGCTGAAGCAGTAGCGCGCTCACCTGGCATGCTCAGGGGTTCCATGCTCAGCACCACATACAAAAAAAAAAAAAAAGATGCTGTGCCCGCCGAACTAAAAAATAAATATTTAAAAATTCTCTCTCTCTCTCTCTCTCTCTCTCTCTCTCTCTCTCTCTCTCTCTCTCTCTTCTCTCTTAAAAAAAGACACAACTGATGTGACTATACTTTGTGTACAACCAGAGATATGAAAAATTGTGTTCCATATGTGTAATATGAATTGTAATGCATTCTCCTGTCATATATAACAAATTAGAATTAAAAAAATAAATTTTTAAAAAAGGTAAAAAAATGAGAAAATCAGAAACTAATATCGTTCCATGCTGTACATATCACTTCCCTTTCTCAAGTACAATCTGGCACAAAATGTGTTGAGAAGAGATTCCCCTCCAAAAAAAAAAAAAAATCCACTGGGGCTGGGGATATAGCTCAGTTGGAAGAGTACTTGCCTCACATGCACAAGGCTCTGGATTCAATCCCCAGCACCACCCCCCAAATATATATATATATATATATATATATATATATATATATATATTACATCCAATGGCATGAACAAGATTTAAAAAGCCACATAACCATAATGAGAACACAAAGCACACAAAGGCTTTCTAGATTCCAATCTAGAAAAAAAAAAACATATCCCAAGGGAGGAGAACAATGTTCTTGCAATTACTTTTCTCTAAGGAGTATCTTAGTATGGTGATGAATGACCTTTTTTCCCCCCAGCACTGCTCTACCACTGAGCTACATCTGCAGTCATTTAATGTTTGTTTGTTTTTGTTTTTTTTGAGACAGAGTCTCACCAAGTTGCCCAGGCTCTCCTCAAACTTACCATTCTCTTACCTCAACCTCCTGAGTAACTAGGATTATAGGCATTCACTATTGTACTGGCTACAAATTATATGTTTTTAAATCAGGAAATTGTCATTTAGATAATATTATTCCCATGAGTCCTATCTGTATAAATTATTATAGAGCAAGCTTCACACAACCAATTGAAGAGACATTATCATTAATAGATTATCCTATATTGTAGTTAATTGTATGGGAAAGAAACAATATAGCAAAAATGAAATCATAAAAACAAAGACATTTCACATTGTGATGTAGATTAAAATGTCATCCAACTATAAATTCCCCCAAAATGCATGGACCAAGATCCTACCCAAGATTGAGACTTGAGGAAGGACTGACTGTATCCTTTAAAGGCACAAACTCATTTTTTCTTCTCTTTGGTACCCTGTGCCACACTGTAAAGAAGCCCAGGCTATCTTGCTGGAGGGAGAGTCCATATGAAGAAAGCCCCTGACATATGAAAGACCACATGGAAAGGGAGAATACATGAAGCCAACAGTCAGCACCTTAGTTCCGGACATACAAAGCCATCTCAGACCTTGTAGTCTAAATCAGGTGTTTGCTGTATGAGTGAGCCTAGGTGACACTAGAGCTGAACCTTGGTTAAAGTCTTGACTTAAAAAATTATGAGAAATAAAATGGTTGTTTGTTTGGTAGTGGGGATTGAATTCAGAGGCTCTCGACTACTGAGCCATATCCCTAGCCCTATTTTGTATTTTATTTAGAGACAGGGTGTCACTGAGTTGCTTAGTGCTTCGCCATTACTCAGGCTGGCTTTTAAATCATGATCCTCCTACCTCAGCCTCCGGAGCCACTGGAATTATAGGTGCGTGCCACCACTCCCAGCAAATGGTTATTTTTTAAAGCCACTGAATTTTGGAATTTTTTAAAATATAGCAATAGATAACTAAAACACTGTTTATTGATGATTTGCAGGGCTTTCATTTAATGACCATTTTTATTAAAGAATACCCCAGTTTTTCTACTGTGATCAGGAAACAAACTGTGAAATTCAATATTTAAATTTTTTTTGAAACTGATTATTTTGCCAAGAATAATCTTGCAAATTTCCATGAGGACTAGAAAAGAATATATATTCTGGAGTTGTTGGGCATTGTCTGTCAATGTCAATAAGGTTAAGGTGGTTGATAGTTTTTATCATTAGTGATTTTTTATAGTGTTACTATCAGTTATTAAAAGGGTGTTAAAAATTCAAAGTATGGATTTGTCTCTTCAGTTTTGTCAGCTTTTTTATATTTGGAGCATATAAATGTTTGGTTGTATGATGTTATGGTTCTGTGTTCTTAAAAAAAAACACATTATGGTATTATGAGATGTCTTTCTTATCTCTTATAAAACTCTTTATCTTGAATTTAAATTCATCTGATGTTAGTATAGCCTCTGCATTCTTCTTGGCTTACTATTCATGATGTATTTTTATCTATTATCTATTTCTTGTTTTCGTTCTATTCATATTTTTATTTAGTGTAATTAAATAAAATTCCATTAAATAAAAATTAAATTTTATTTAATTTATCATTAACTTTTAGCTGTATTGCTATACATTATTGTTTTAGCAATGTTTCCAGGAATTATGAAATGCATTCTTTAATTTATCACAGTTTTAATAGTTTAAATTGTGATACTTTCTCACATCTCCCCAAGTCTTTTGTGCTTTGTTTTCATACATATTACAGCTGTATACATTATGTTTTTTACCTTAGTCATGTTTCCAAGAAATTAAAAGAATAAATATGTATACATATTGCCTTTTATATTTACCTACATTTTACTATTTCTAGTACTTTTTATTTCTGTTTATGGTGCATTGTCTTTAAAAATATCTAGCCCAAATTCTTCACATTCCTGTATCATGTTGCTTCTCATTATGGAGTAATATCTATTTTCCCACCCTCTGAGTCCGGGCTGGTCTTTTGCCTTGTTTTAATGAACAAAATATATTTTCAGTGAAAGTGATGCCATGCCAATCCTAACCTAACACCTTGGGAAGGTGTATACCTTCTACTTTTATCCTCTAGTTATCTAATCAACAAATAAAAAATTTTAGAATGACTGAATGACTAAAAGCATTTGAGGAGATAAGGCTGACCCAACCAGTTGAGCTAGCAGACATGTAAAGGAAGCTATTTTGTCAGTTCTACCTTTGGTTAAACAATCCCTGCTAAAGGAAACCACATAAGCAGTAATAAATACCTAGAGCAAAGGACCCATCAGGTTATGTAAAACCAAATCATAGAATAAGGAGAAATAACAAAGAATTTTTATTTTAAACCATTAAGTTTATTACACAGTGAACTAAAACACACAGTGCATCTGTTTCTACCTGGTGGATCATCTCCTTTTATCCTGAAGAGGTTCTTTTAGCATTCTTCATAGTAGAGATCTATTGGTATTGAATTTTCTTACTTTTTATTTATTTGAAAATGTCTATTCTGCTTTCAGTTTTGAAGAGTATTTATCCTGGATTAGCGGTGTTTGTCTTCTAGCACCTTAAACCTTTCCGTTAACTTTAACCTCTCATTTCTGATAAGAAGTCAGCTATCATTTTAGTCATTTTTACCAATGCATAGCACACCACTTTTTTCTAATTGCCTTCAAGACCTTTTTCCTCCTAATTGATTATTTACAGTTGACTCTGATGCATCTAGATGTGATTTGCTTTGTAACTAACCTTAGTATTCATTGAGTTTCCTAAATCTGTTAACATCTTTTTTGTTAATTTGGGATAATTTTAGCCATCATTGTCTTAAATATTTTTTTCTGTACAATTTATGCCTCTATTCTTCTAGAAATCTAATTATATGTATGTTAGGTCACTTTGTACTGATAGTAACCAAGTCTCTATTTTTTTCTTTCTGATTTTTAGACCAGATAATTTTTATTGGTCTATCTCCAAGTTAACTTTTTGCTGTTTTTGCACTATACAATCTGATGATAGATTTGTTTCATGAATTTTTTATTTCAAATACTATACTTTTTATTTCTTTTAAAAGAAATTTTTCATTTATATGTTGACACCCATATCTACTTATTCATTATGATTAAGCTTTTCTTTAACTCCTTGAAATTAGTTATAAAAACTATTTAATTTTTTTTCTGCTAATCCTAACATCTGGGTCAGCTCACGGAACTTTTTTTATATGTGATATTTTCTTTTGTGGTTCTCATTTTTCTATCTGCTTTGCATTCTGGCAAAATTTAATGATATTCTACATGCCTATAATCCCAGCAACTCAGGAGGCTAAGGCAGGAGGATCAAGAGTTCAAAGCTAGCCTCTGCAACTAAGGGATGCACTTAGCAACTCAATGAGACCCTGTATCTAAATAAAATGCAAAAAAGGGCTGAGATTCTGGCTCAATGGTTAAGTACCCCTGGGTTCAATCCCTGATAGCAAAAAAAAAATTTAATTATATTCTGGTCATTTATAGATGATACATCATAGGAAGTCTGGATTATGTTGTCTTCCTATAAAGGATATTCTGTTTTATGTGTCATGCAGGCTAATTACTGGTGAATTGTTTTGATCATATTAGATTTGGTATTATTATTATTATTATTATTATTATTATTATTATTATTATTATTATTATTATTTGGTACCAGAGATTGAACTCAGGGTACTCAATTACTGAGCCATATCCCCAGACCTATTTTGTATTTTGAGAGACAGGGTCTTGCTGAGCTGCTTTAGCACCTCGATTTACTAAGGCTGGCTTTGAGCTCATGATCCTCTTGCTTCAACCACCTGAGTCACTGGGATTATAGGCATATTCCACCGCGCCTGGCTAGGTTTGGTATTTTTCTTTTTTTCCTTATTTCATGGTGCATTATACTTGTACATAATGGTGGGATTTGTTGTTATGTTTTAATACATATGTACAATATAGTGATAAAACTTAGCCAATATCATTCTCAAGTATTTCTCTTTTACCTGCTTTCCTCTCTCCCCTGATCCCTCTCCTCTATTCTACTGATCTCCCTTTGATTGTTGTGAGATTCCTTTCACACACACACACCTTTCTTTTCCTTTTTCCTTTCTGGCTGCCACATACATTTTTAGCATGAATCAATTTTGGTTTCAAATGTAGGTCTACCATTTTCCCTTTACTCTTTTGTGTGTGGTTCTTTTTGCTAAGGCTTATTTCTGAACTCTTAATTAATTACCTGATATATTAGTGAAGCTGCTGCAACCTGACTCTGCTGGAAACCTAATTTCTTCCAACATTGCCATTTAGCATCATCTTCAGTCTTTATAGCAGTCAAACTCTGCTAAGCCTTAAAGAGTCTCATCTGGTACATTCCTATCAAAAATGCATTTCCTCCAGGCTTTTAGTGTTCTCTCTCTAACACACACACATAATCACATTGCACCCACCATACATAACTCAGACATTCTTGTCCACAAAATTCCAACCACTATGATAATCTTGCACTTTGATAATTTTCTCCTTAACTCAGTATGACCACCATCTTACTTGAGCTTCTTCTCCCTGTATAAGTGTGTTTTGTGCACCAGGCCTACAGTCATGTCTGAAATTAATACCTGAAAATGTTTAGTTTTTTTAGTTTTATACTCTTTTTTGTCAGGAAAACAACTCCAGTACAGTAGATCCATAACAGTTTCAAGTAAAAGTACTAAATTACTTATATCCTTGCCCATCAATAGTGGTAGAGGCACTTAGGTGAACTTACATAGAAACTGCAACATCTTACATACTCCACAACAATTTCATTGCCCATGGAACCCAAAATTAATTGAAAGAGTAAACCCCAAAATGGATATCTGAAAAATAAACTGGTCAAAATTAGTAAGGCAGTCAGACTTAAGTAATCATATATTTTACCAACAGCACTAGCTTAAAAGTATGGGTCTACATTAACTAGAAAAATACAAGTTAATGTCTAGAGTCATAAAAGTTTCTATTACAATCCAAAAGGTAGTCTCCTATGATGCTTTAATATTATATGATAGTTGTGAAATGATTACAAACTAATAATGAACATAATCTATTTGCAGATTAAAATGTTCTTCCCTGTATTATCTACAAAGTTTAGATACACCTCAAAATGTCCTGGAAAAGAAATTTCTTAACTCTCATCAAAATGAACTGCCAGGTTTTTTCCTACATTTGACATGACACAGTGTCAAGATTTCTAGTCCTGAATACACACTTTCTATAAGGAAGAGGCATTTATCTTGGCAATTAACAGATCATTTATCTCATTTCATACAGCCAATTTTCTTCATAAGAAAAGAAATGTTTATGTATTTATTCTGCTGACTTTAATTTATAATCTAATCAGGGATCAACAAACTTTTCCTGAAAAGAGACTGATAATAAATATATTAGACTTTGTAGGCAAGTCTTCATTGCTACTCAAGTGCCAGTGTAGCACAAAAACAGCCTAGACTGTGGGTAAATAATATAAGCTAATGTGTTCTAATAAAACTTTGTTTACAAAAGCAAGTGTTATTGTTGGACACCGTGGTGTGCTCCAACAGTCGCAACTACTCAGAAACCTGAGGCAGGAAGATTACTTGAGCCTAGGAGTTCAGGCCAGCCTGGGAAATATGAAAGAAAGAGAGAGAGAGGGAGGGAGGGAGGGAGGGTGAGAGAGAAGAATAAAAAAAAAGAAAGAGAAAAAAGGAAAAAAGAGGACAATTTAAAAAAACAGTGTCAGGCTGACAGCTATGATTTGCTCATCACTGTTCCAGAGTATTAATTAATGTTTATGCTCACAACAAATGTTTGGCTAAGCTGTGTATATACATACATACATACATGAAAGCAATTTTGTTCTTTTTGTTTGCTTTCTTTTATTTTTTCCATTTTTTTGGTGATACATTATAGTCGTAAATCATGGCAGTATTTGTTGTTACATATTTCCACATGCACAATATAACACTACAGTTTGGCCAATATCATTCCCCAGTATTTTCCCTTCACTCCTCCCTCTCCTGGTCCCTTTCCTACACTCTACTGATCTCCTTTTGATTTTCACTTTCTTTTCCTTTTTCCTCTCTTGCTTTTACATACGAGAGAAAACATATGCTCCCTTGACCTTATGAGTTTAGCTTATTTTGTGTAACAGAATGTTCTCAAGTTTCATCCGTTTTCCAGCAAATGACATAATTCACCTTCATGGCTGAATAAAGCTCCATTGTGTGTATATGCCACATTTTCTTTATTTATTCATCCTTGATAAGCACCTAGTTTGGTTCCATAGTGAACTGTGCTGCTATAAACATGGGTATGCATGTACTACTCTAGTATTATGACTTTAATTCTTTAGGATAAACATTGAGTAGTTGTATAGCTGGGTTATATGGTGGTTTCCTGACTAGTCTTTTGAGGAACCTCCATACTGATTTCAATAGTGGTTATATTCATTTACAATCCTATCAACAGAGAAAAAAGTGTCCCTTCTTCTCCACATTCTCTCTAGCATTTATTATTGTTCATATTCTTTTTTTTAAGTAGTTGGACACAATACCTTTATTTTTATTTATTTATTTTTAATGTGGTGCTGAGGATCGAACCCAGAGCCTCGCACGTGCTAGACAAGCGATCTGCTGCTGAGCCACAACCCCAGCCCCATATCTTTTGCATTCTTGATGGCTGCTATTCTGACTAGAGTGAGATGAAAGCTCACTGTAGTTTTGATTTGCATTTCCCTAATTGCTAATGATGTTGAACATTTTTATAGATTTGTTGCCCATTTTTATTTCTTCTTTTGAGAAGTATCTGTTTAATTCATTTGCCCAATTAAGCTAGGTTATTTGAGGTTTTGATGTTAAGTTTTTTAAAGTTTTTTATATAGTCTGGATATTAATCCTGTGTCAAAAGAGTAGTTAGCAGGGCTGGGGATGTGACTCAAGTGGTAGCGCGCTTGCCTGGCATGCATGCAGTCCAGGTTCGATCCTCAGCACCACATACAAACAAAGATGTTGTGTCTGCCAAAAACTAAAAAATAAATACTAAAAAATTCTCTCTCTCTTTAAAAAAAAAGAGTAGTTAGCAAATATTTTCTCCCATTCTGTAGGTTCTTTCTTCATGTTACTAATTGTTTCCTTTGCTGTGCAGAAGCTTTTTAATTTGATGCCATTCTGTTTATTAACTTTTGACATTATTTTCTGAGCTTTAGGAGTTCTAATAAGAAAGTCATTGCCTGTACCTATATGCTGGAGTCTCAAACCTATATTTTCTTCCAAGGATTTGCATAGTTTCTGGTCTAATTCCTGGGCTTTTGATCTCTTTCAAGTTTGTACAGGGTCTAGTCTTATTTGTCTACATATGGATAACCAATTTTCCTGGCACCATTTGTTTAAAAGCCTGTCTTTTCTCCCAATATGTTTTGGCACCTTTGTCAAGGATCAGATGACTATGGACTGTGTTGGATCTTTTTCTTTGTCTTCTCTTCTCTCCCATTGGTCTATGTATCTGGTTTATGTCGGAGCCATGCAATGGTTATTTCAATAGCTTTGTAGTATAATTTGAAGTCAGGTGTTGTGATGATGCCTCCAGCTTGCTTTATTGACTTAGAATCATTTTGGCTATTCTGAATATTTTATTCTTCCAAATGGATTTCAGGACTTTTTTTTCTAGTTCTGGAAAAATGACATTTATTATTATTATTATTATTATTATTATTATTATTATTATTATTTTAAATATATATATGACAACACCAGAATGCATTACAATTCATATTACATATATAGAGCACAGTTTTCATATCTCTGGTTGTATACAAAGTATGTTCACACCAATTTGTGGGTATTTTGATGGGAATTGCATCAAATCTGTATGTTGCTCATAAAACCAATTTCAAACATATACAATCATATTAGTAGTGATTTTAGTGTCCAAAAAGAGATCTACTAAACAATAATTACTGGGCTGGTTTGGTGACTTGTAGTCCTAACTAGTCAGAAGGCCAAGCCAGGAGGATTGCTTGAGTCCAGGAGTCGAAGATCAGGTTAGGCAACATAGCAAGACTCCCATCTTAAAAATAATAATAATTACTGATGTCAAAACACATCTCAATCATTATGATAGTCACTAACTCTTCAGTGTTTTCCTTGAAACTCTAATATACAATTAGTGAATGTCAATTTAGGACTAATTGTGCTGTTTTATAGAGGATAAAGTTGATTATAATGGTAAATGAAATCAGCTATCATGAACTGATTTGTGTTTATTTAATTACAATTATCATGCTGATGACTCTACATATTAAGTCTCCACCTATAGTCCCCTAGGTGCTAATTTTAAAAACATGAGTTTTCATTAAAAATAAGAAAATAAACCCCTCCATATGCATTTCAATAATTCAAATTGTATCATAATTTGACTATTAACACAAAGGAAAATCAATGCAACTAATTCAGATTTAAATTTAAGATTACACAGTGCAAAAGAGGGAATAGTCTTGGAAAGGGAAGTAGAAAAATGTAAGATCCCTCTTAGATGTCAGAAAAAATAAATTCAAAAATGTGATTTTTTTAAAGGTAGTGTTAACTTGAAGTGGAAAACAAAAAGCAAAAAACCTTTGAAGCAAAGTCAGTTATGTTTACAAGGGCCTTTGGGTTTCTTTGATGTTTTAGTGCTTCTGGTTTTTAAAATGTTGATTTGTGGAGGATGGGCACAGGGGATTGAATCTAGGTGCTTAACCACTGATCCACATCATCAGCCCTTTTTTACATTTTTTTTTTATTTTGAGATAGGGAATCCATAGTTACTAAAGGCCTTGCTAAATTGCTGAGGGTGACTTTGAACTCAAGATCCTCCTGCCTCAGCCTCCAGAGCCACTGGGATTACAGTGTGCATCATGAAGCCCGGCCTTAAATGTTGATTTTTATAATCCTTTCTTTTTAGCTGATAAGAGAAATTACAAAACACAGAATACTTGCAAACTACAAAATAAAGGATACTTACAACTAAAGGTGCTTTGTTAAATGATCAGAGTTTAACTTAAGTTTCAAGCAGTGACTCTCAAACTGGGAGAGTGATACTATCTTATCAAGAGAAGTTTAGAAATGCCTGGGGGCATTTTGTTGTTGTTTCACCATGACTGAGGAAATTAGTAACATTTTTTGGCCAGGCCCATAGATAGTATATAACCTTCAGCTAGAAGGAAGAGTCCAAACCAAAGTACCAATAGAGTTCTGTCAAGAAACCCTGGTGCAAAGAAGTAATCTACCAAGGTCTCTTCCTTAACTGCAAGGAAAACACAGTTGCAGTTAAGTAGGAGAACTGAGCAGGTGCCCGGTGCAGTACTGCATGCCTGTAATCCCAGTGGCTCTGGAGGCTGAGGCAGGAGGATCCTGAGTTCAAAGCTAGCCTCAGCAAAAGTAAGGCCCTAAACAATTCAGTGAGACCCTATCTCTAAATAAAATACAAAATAGGGCTGGAGATGTGGCTCAGTGGTCTAGAGCCCTTGAGTTCAATCCCTGTTACCAAAGAAAAATAGACCACCCAGGTGACTTGTTTGTACCAGTAGGTCTACCTAAAATGAAAAGGGATTATATGCAGTCAAATTGTTTTATTATCCATTTAAATATAATTCTTTATTTCTTTATGTTTGTCAAGAAGTAAATATATTTAAGATAAAAATGAAAAATAATAAAAGAATGACAAGTGTAGGAACCTAATGATGACTTACACTTTTTGATTACAGACTTGAGATTCATCTGAAATGACAATGCAATCCCTAGCTATTGCAACAGAAATCTTAACCTCTGAGTGAAAAAAAAAGAAAAAGAGGGATGTTGAGATACCTTCAATCATCTTTTCTCACTTCTACGTAAGTATCAAGAGAGGTTGGCCAAAAATATTTTAAAACCTAAAACATACGTTTAAACTTGGCTTTTCTCTAAAATAAGTGCAAATGTATGATATGGCCTAGTGTTAATTTACAATCCCTACTTTCTTATGCTGCGACTGTCTTTAAATGTGCCCAGTTTGAACTGAGATGTGCCATAAGTCAGATATCAAAGACTTATTATGAAGAGTGTAAAATAACAGTTATATTTTTATTTTGATTACAAGTTAAAAGGATGACATTTTGAATATATTGAATTATGTAAAATGTATTATTAAATGAAGCTCATCTGTCTTGCTTTTTAAAATATGACTTCTAGAAAATTTAATTTACATGTAGAGTTAATATTATATTTCTATTGGTGGTTCTAAGGGATCAGTGAGAAATAAGAGAAAGATCATGTTCAGATTCTCTATTTCATCATTTGGGTTTGATGTTATTCACTGATCCTCTTATGTATTCCAAACCATTTAAAATTCCATGTGGATTTGGGTAAGACTGAGCTTTCATACTAATCACAGAGAACTTACTTTCCCATATATGTTTGATCAGTGTCCCCCACTGAGTATAGTCTTCATAATAGTGTTTATGATCCTGTTTCTAATTTTATACTGCATGCATCAGTTAAAATGCTGAAGATTCAGGAGGGCTTGCTTTGCTTCAATGTATGCTCTGGTAGACTATATGTTATCCCAAAGAACATATTTTCTCCTCCACTCTCCCTGTCTCCTCCAAGAGGTGCTTGTGATCATCCAAGCACACTTTGGGAGGATGTTATCAGCCTTACTTATTTCAGTGAGAAGAGAACAGTTTCCAGAGTAGGCACTATCTAAAAATGGCTCCTTAGTGATGAAAGCATTTATTGCCAAGACTTTTGTTGCTTTGTCAATTGTCTATATTGGCTGTAACAGCCAGGATTTTGCTGTTTAATTATTTAAACCACATAAATGGGCAATCTTTCATATATTATCTCATTTTCTTCTTAAAAAATGAACTATACAATTTTAACTTTGACCCATATTTGTATAGATGAAATATCTGAGACTCAGAAAAGTTAATGATTTGCCTATAGTCACACAATTAGACTTCTGACTCTTACTACAATCCTTTTGGCTATATTCCTTACCTCTGCTATTGTTCTGGAAAGGAAGTAATTTATATTTCTGAAAACTAAATGGATCAAGCCAAACAGTGCAGGGCTGGGGATGTGACTCAAGTGGTAGCGTGCTCGCCTGGCATGCGTGTGGCCCGGGTTCGATCCTCGGCACCACATACAAACAAAGATGTTGTGTCTGCTGAAAACTAAAAAATAAATATTAAAAAAAAGCCAAACAGTGCACTGTGGAAATTGAGATGTATAGGCCACATGTCCCCATTATCTGTTCTGCATTTATTTCAACACACCAAATATTTGACCTCCATGAAAAGAATGCCAAGGTAAATTAGGCAGAACCAGAAACAGGAACTCATATACATGCCATATATTAGTGGCAATTTCAGATGTTTGAGTTTCTTTCTTTGTACAGTTGAAAGTGGAATAATATTTGTCAGGGCTAGACAAACAGTAGATGCTGGCATAAGACCTTGCCTTGTATATGACTCACTCCCATTAGTACAGTACACTTCGACGTGACTTTTTAATTGTGGGTAATGCCTCAGCCCTACTGGTCATGCCCAGCCTAAAACTCCATCTTCCCTGGATTTAAGGACAAGATACTTGTTTAAACTCCACTTAAGTTATATGATCCCTTTACTTAAAGTCTAATATTTTCTGCATTTTTATTCTATTAAGTCTAAATCCTTATGCTTGATTTTCAAGGAATTTCATAATCTGACCTAAGCACACAAATATGTCTTCCTTTATAGAATCCTTTCCTCTTAGCAAAATGAGGTGTCTTTACTGTCCTTTAAACATATTTCTTTCTGCTGAGTCTTTCTTATGCTGTTTAATTCACTTGCCTTTTATTCTCTTTTTAGAATCTGAATCCTATGTACTTATCCAGGTCTAACTCAAATCCCAAGACTCATCTCTTACTTTTAACTCTTTAGTGTTTACAATTTGTACCAAAATACATTTTAGCATTTATTTTGTGGCAGGGTAGGGCCCTTGCCACCCTCCCACTACACTAACTCTTACCAAAGAGGAAACTGGTGTTACCAAGAAAGACCTGTTTATTTTTTAGGAGTTCCCACTCTTGAGATTATAATGAGGATCTAGAGTCACCTCCACTCTTGGAGATAGATCCAAGATTGGGGTCCTTAGGCACAGGTGTAAAGGTTGATTCATTGCCTAAACCTCTTACACTGGCACAGAAGATGATGTACACACACACACACACACACGCCAAAACTCAGAAAGGAAGGAAGGGAGGGAGGGAGGGAGGGAGGGCAAGGAAAGAAGGAAGGAGACCCTTTGAAATCCATTGAGAAATGATATTGTTCTGGTCAACCTGAAAGAAAATGGATATTTGTTGTCATTTTCTGACTTACCATATTGTGACTAAGCATAGTGCTCTTATTTTTATTAATTTTTTACTAAGACCTTTACTAGGATTCACCTGGTTTATAACTTTCTACCTTTAAATATAACTGAATCTGCTGGGAGGTGGTGGCAGAGTCTGTAATCCCAGATATTTAGGAGGCTGAGGCTGGAGGATCGCAAGTTTGAGGTAAACTTGGGGAACTGAGCCAGACTCTGTTTCAAAATAAAAACTAAACTGGGCATGGTGGCACACACCTGTAATCCCAGTGGCTCAGAATGGTGAAACAGGAGAATTGGGAGTTCAAAGCCAACCTTAGCAACTTAACGAGGCCCTGAGTAACTCAGTGGGACCTATCTCTAAATAAAATACAAAAGAGGGCTGGGCATGTGGCTCAGTGGTTAAATTCCCAAGAGTTCCATCTCTGATAGCAAAAAATAATAATAGTAATAATAATAATAATAATAATAATAATAATAATAATAATAATAATAATAATAAATGAATAAATAAAATAAAAAAAGGGCTGGGGATGTAGCTCAGCAGTAGAGCACACTTGGATATTTGTACTAGGGAGTACAAAAAAAACAAATTTTTCAATGCATATTACTTTTTTTCTAGTTTATTTCATTCAGAATCTCCCTGTTTTTGCTATTATCAATAGTTCTTTATTCTTGCTAAGTATGTTTCCAAAATTTATTATCTATTTTCCTATTGATATACATTGGGGATTTTTTTAAAGGAAACCATGTTATATTTATACAGTGGAAAATTATTAAGCAATGAAAATAAGAAGCACATTCACATTCAACAACTTGGATAAATCTTATAAAAATACATATGGAGCTAAAAAAGCCACACACCAAAGAACACATGTGTATGATTACACTGAATAAAGTAACAAAACAGGCAAAACTAATCCTTGTTATTAGAAGTTAAAATAGTGCCTAACTCTGGGGGAGCGGAGGGAATAATTAGGGGAGCAATGAGAGAGGGCTCATGAAGGTGCATTTGATGTCCAATTTCTTGACCTGGGTTAGGGTTTAGTGGATATGTTTACATTGTGATAATTCATTGTGCTATATGTGATTTTCTTTTGGCTGTTATATTTAATAAAAGAGAAGTTCTATTAACAGTAAAAAAAATCAATCTCTACATCCATGGAATAGTTAGTAATCAAATGTCTACTATATGGTTAATATGAGTATAAGGGTTCTGAGGCATGACATGTTCCCACAGTCCAACATTGGGGATTTTTTGACTATTACAAATAAAACCACCATGAATAGTTGTGCACAAGTCTCAGTGTGGATGTATGCTTTTATTTCTCTGGAGTAAATATCTCGACAGATGTGATTTAATTTTTAAAGCAACTGCCAAACAGTTTTCTAACAGTTTGTGCCATTGTTTGTACTACATGTTATAGTCTGCAGTTCTAAGAGAGATACCATAGTCTTCATCTTTGTCAACATTTGTTATGATCAGTCTTAAATTTTGTCCATCCTACTGTATGTGTAATAACACTGCAGTTTTGATTTACATTTCAAATTATGTTGGATATCCTTTCATGTGCACATTCACCATATTTATATCTACTTTGGTGAAGAAAAAAATCTTCTGCCCATCCTTTCAAATTGGGTCATTTTTCTTATTAGTAAGTTGCAAGAATCATTTGTGTATCCTAGATATCATTCTCTTGAGAGATATATGTTTTGCCAATACTTTGTCCTAGTCTGTCAGCTTACCTTTGCATTTCCATAACAATGAATATAGAATAGACAGTTTGTTGTTGTTGTTGTTTTTAGTGCTGGGGATTGAACTCAGGGGCATACCACCACTGAGCCACATCCCCAGTCCAATTTTGTATTTTATTTAGAGACAGGGTCTCACTGAGTTGCTTAGTGCCTCACTTTTGCTGAGGCTGGCTTTGAATTTGCAATCCCCCTGCCTCAGCCTCTTGAGCCACTGGTATTATAGGTATGTACCACCACGCCCAGCATGAGACAAAGTTTTTAAGTCTGATCTATTTCTGAGAGGAGAGAGAGAAAAAAGAGAGCATGAGGCTGAGAGAGTCTCTGCCAAGCAGCTTTTTATATTTTCTTCCAGAAGTTGTAGAGGTTTAGCTGCTACATTTAGGTCTGTAGTCTATCCCTACCAGTAGTGTGTGAGGGCTCCCATTGATCCACATCCTTGCCAACTTATTATTACCTTTTTGATTATAACCATCTTAATAGATGTGAAGTAGTATCTCACTGAGGTTGTACATTTCCCTAATGGTGCTGGGTATCCTTTCATTTGCTTATTGGCTTTTGCTTATTTTCTTGGGAGAAATGTCTATTCTAATTTCTTGCCATTTGTCTTTTCATATTGAACAATAAGAATTGCTTATATATTCTAGGTAGTTATATTCTAACTACATGAATTGTAAATATTTTCTTCTATGATTGTATTTTCACTTTCTTCGATGGTAGCCTTTAAAAGTTTTAAATTTGATGAAGTTTATTACTTTATTATTTTTTCTTTTGTTGCTTGGGCCTTTGGTGTCTTAACTACGAAGTCATTGTCTACTCCAAGATTTACTTATGCTTTCTTACATTTGGTTTTGGTTCTTACATATATATGTGTTGTCCATTTTGAGTTCTTACATTTATGTCTGTGGTCCATTTTGAGGTAATTTTTATGTGGGGTAGGGTTCAACTTAATTCTTTTGCATTAAAGACTACATCATTTTGAAATATATTTTCATTTGGAATGCAATTCTAGGATGTCAGTGTTTTTTTCTTTCAGCACTTGAAAATATTGATGTACTGTTTTCTGGTTTGCATGGTTCATGAATGAATTTTGAGATTTTACTCTCACTCCTTTGTACATAATGGTATCTGTTTTCTGTAGATGCTTTTCAATTTTTTTTCTTAGCACTGGTTTTAAGCATTTAGTGTATATTTGTGTCATCTTTATCATTTTTCTTGTTCATTGAGCTTTGTGAATCTGAGTGTTCATCAGATATGAAACATTTTTATTTATTATTTCTTCAAATGTGTTTTTCTCACCTCTTTTAGGAACTACCATAACACATATATTGGACTGGTTGAAGCTGTGCATACTGATGCTCTGTTCAGTTCAGTCTCTTTCTCCGTGTTTCATTTTGGAGAGTCTTTATCACTGCATATTCAGTTTGCTGATATTGACTTCTTCAATGTAGAATTTGCTGTTAATCTCATTCAGTGTAATTTTCACCTTAGCCATTGTTTTATCTGAGTTTGAATTAGATCACTTTTATATCTTCTTTTTTCTCTTTTACATGCTTATGCTTTTCCATAGCATCTGGAACATATGGTATACAACTGTATTAATGTCCTTGTATAATAACTCTATCACAATGTAATTAATGATCATTTCTATTAATTTTCTTTTCAACATGGGTTATATTTTCCTACCTCTTTGCATGCCTCATACATTTTTATTGGATTCCAAACATTGTGAATTTACCTTGTTGAGTATTGGATATTTTGTATTCTTTTAAATATTCTTGAGCTGTGTACAGCTTTTTGCTGAACTATCTTGGAAACATATTTTGTATTCTTTTAAATATTCTTGAGCTGTGTACAGCTTTTTTCTGAACTATCTTGGAAACATTTTTATCTTTTTAAGATTCTGCTAGACAGGAATTACCTTCAATTTTGGGCTAATTTTTGCCTTTTACTGACTGTGTTACTTGATGCCCTTTTATTATAGATTTTTCATTCCAGCTGGTGATTACAAAAATTGATCTCCATGCCAACAATCACCACCACCTTCTATCCTGTTCCTTTCTGAAGATTCTTTCTCTGGCCTTACATGTGTGCCCATTGTTGCTTAGCCACAGACTTCAGGGGAACTCTCCATAGATGTCTAGAGAGCTAGTACATGTACACACTCTCTCTCCCTCTGCAGTTCTCTACTCTCTCCTTTACTCTGATCTGTGACTTCTAGCTGCATCGGTCTCTTCAGACTTTAAAATCCATCTCTTCAACTCAGGAGATTTTCTATTTGAGTTTCCCTTCTCTGAATGTGGCCTGAAAAATTCTTTCCAGGGAGTAAATTGGGATAATCCTAGCACTCATCTCTCATGCTTAACTTTATCTTAGAGGTCACTCTTATGCTGCTTATTATCTAATATCTGAGAACTGTTGTTGTTTGTATTTTGTCCACTTTTTTCCAATGTTTCATATGCGAGGATAAATCTGTTGCCCCTCTTGGAGAGATTTAGTCCTCCATAATGTTTAACACTATTCTCTGGCACATCATTTACAATAGATGAGGTTCTTCCTGGTAATGGCAGTGTTAGGCCTTCTGAATGCTCCTAGGCAAGTGCCTTCACAAGTTTCCAATGGTATATGTTATTATGCTGCCAATTAATTGTTTCAGATATGTTTTTCTTGTCTCATTTAGATTGTACTCTGACATTAGGAACCCTTTATACTTACAATTTTATGTCCCCTCCACCCAAACTGGATACATTTACCTTTAACAATTACTCAACCCTTACCCCGTAAGAATTCCCTTTGAGGTATTAAAGAATAATGCACTTGAGATTATTTATCTCCATGCCAAGAATCACCACCACATTCTATCCTGTTACTTTTCTGAAGGTTTTTAACATAACCTTATATTAAACATCAATGCCACATATTTAAATGCTATGAGTAAAAGTGAATGCTGATTCATCCACTAATTGTATGTATCCTGGTAGAAAGAACTCCCACTACCTTATTGTGGCCAGTTGAGAAATTTTCTTCTCATTATCCACCAGACTAGTTAATATGTCTTTAAAGCAATAAGTTTAAAAAAATGATACTGATAAATCAAAATATTGAAAACTCTACAAACTAAGCAGCTAGTTATTCAGTTACTGGAAGCACTAACTGTGCATATAAAATTATATCTGATTATGAGTCAAAGTAAATATCAAGAAGATAATATGCAATTAGATCATTTTGCTATTCCGATTTTTCCACCAATGAATTATCATTAATCTCTATTTTATAATAAGAAAAATTCTACAACATACCATATTCTATAATAAGAAAAATAAGAAAAAATTAAAACTAGTTTTTAAAGATCTGCTTAAATATTCCAGTATCATGTAACCAAACAACTACTCTCCACAACAACTATGTTTTTATTCAACACAAACATTCAGGGGTACATTCCTGGAGTTGAGGATGCATGCTGCTGAGAGGTGGACCTTAAATGCCTTGTTCCCAATGCTTATGTCCTCTCAGTACTATTTATATATGGGGGCTTAATAGTTAATATATGTGTTTAGGTTAATAGTGTAGTATATTTATAATATCATTGAAACCATTAGTTTATCCAACAAATCATTTGTTAACTCTCTCATACATTCTAGGCATTTCCCTAGTCACTGATGTAACAGTAGTGAACAAAACAACTAATTTCCTGCTCGTGTTGGAAATTGTGTTTGAGGTTGGGTTGGAGCAGTCAAGTAGATAAACAAATGTAAGGAAAGTAGTAAGAGAAGTCTAAAGTGGTAAGGCAAGTCTGAAGAGAAAGAAAGGCAGGGTGATGGGCTTGGTAGTCATGGCAAGAGGCTCTATTTTGTGTAGGGTGGCCAGGGAAGGCCTTTATCACATGAAATGCCACTGTTACAAAGACATGATAAAGTGAGGGGGTAGTTAGCTAGTCAGATGATTTGGGGAGTTAAGGTTGAGGCAAAGTTGCAAGTGTAAATGCTCTGAAGCAGGGGTGGGCTTGGTGTATTTAAATGGAACTAACAGAGCAAGAGAAGAATGTTAGGAAATGGGGAGAAAAGGATGAGGGGAGTCACATTGATTAAGAGCAGTCCATAATAAGGCAGGGCAGTCCATAATAAAGTCATGGATTTTTTTCCTTTTTTTTCCTGATACCAGAGATTGAACCCCCAGAGGCACTTAAACACTGAGCAACACCCACAGTCTTTTTTAAAATATTTTATTTAGAGATAGGGTCTCACTGAGTTGCTTAGGGAATCACTACATTTCTGAGGCTGGCTTTGAACTCAGGATCCTCCTGACAGCCTCCTGAGCTTCTGGGATTACAGATGAGTACGACCAGGCCTGGCTAAATTCATTGCCTTTTATTTGGAAATGGGAAGCTACAGGAAGATTTTGAAGAGAGAGAGAGACAATCAAATTTATATTTAAAAATATCACTCTAGTTGCCATCAGGACAATAGATATTGGGGGAAAATGAGGGCAGAAGCAAGGACAGAAGAAGGCTATGGAAATCATTCAGGTAACTTATGATGTGGGTTTAGCCTGTATATTGGCTTAGCAGATGCAGAGGAGTGGTCAGATTCTGGGCCTGTTTCAAATGCTTATTTGGAAAGAAGGAAGTCAGAAAAATAAATAAATAAAATGCTGTATAATTTATATCAAATTCTAGAAAATGCAAAACAATCTATAATGACAGGAGATGTTTGGAGACAGCCATAAAAGGAGAGGGGAGGGATTACAAAGAAGGATGAAAGACTCTTTTGATTTTGGTGATAGTCTCATGGGTATATTCATGTCAAAACTTATCAAATTGTACACCTTAAAAATTTGCAATTTACTGTAGGTCAACTATATCTCAATAAAATTATAAAAATAAAGACATAATATTGTCTAATGGACTGGAGTTGGAATGTGAGAGAAAAGAGATCAAAGATGGTTTGTAAGTTTTGGGCTTTGAGCACCTGGATAATGGGAATTAAATTGTCATTCTTATTTCTGAGATAGGGAAGACTGAAAGGAGCAGATTTTGAGAGAAAAATGAGTTCAGTTTTCAACATGTTTTTAGAGATGCCTACTAGATAACATTTTATAACATAATAAATACATGGTAGAAAAGAAATGAAGAATGACTCAGTTCCTCTCTATGATCCACTGGTTCTCCAGAAAGCACAGAAGTACACTGGACCAACGGGGACTTCTCATGGCCCCTGTAGACAAATGTTTGTGCACACCTTTTTTCCATTGTTTTCTTTATTTAACATTATGAACATGGTGGACTACATTCTTTTCTCTAAGTTTTAAAGATTCAGTTAATTTGGGGAAACAACTGATGGGTTCATTGCTGCAGGTTGATGAATAACTTTAGCAGAGACTATAGTAACAAGCCCTTGGTCACAGACAAATGAGAATGGCTCCACCAAGGATGGGAGCATTGCAGACACTCTTCCTTGGGCTGGCTAGCTTGTGCCTTTCCCCCTCTTAACTGTACATATCAGTAATTCAGCTATATTATGATTTAAATCAGATTTTGCTCCTTTTGTCAGAAAGTACAACATTTGCTTGTTAGTTGATGGGTTGTGATGAAATGGAGTCTACTCCTTGGGTTTGAAACTTAGCTCCATTACTCACTGGATGTGTGACTGCCTCAATTTACTCTAAAATAAGGATTGGAATAGGACCTACTACTACTGTAAGGTACTATTGTTATGAAGATTAAATGAATTGATATGTATAAAACCTTCAGAATAACAACTGGAGATAAAGAAAGTGTTCAAGAAATGTTAGCTAATAGCTTTCTTCTCTGACACTCGGTTTTGACAGTTGGTTCCCACTAAGTTGTGGACTTTTTCGGACCAGGACCAGATATCTTGTCTTTTGATTTTCATCCACTCCCACACCATGCTAGGGCTTTGTCCAGCATCTGGCAAGAATGGTAGCACAAAATGAAAGTTAAAAATATGCTGTTGAATTAAATGATTTCTTCCCTTATGGATAAAGATAAGAATCTCAAGATCTTAGCCCGAAGACTACTGTCCATCTCTCTGCCCTCACTTGTCCCCGCCTTAAAAAAAGCAGGCCATAGTCTCCAGTTTACACCCTCACTCACAGTTCCATTCACTTTCCCACTTTCCCCTTTCCTAATCAGAGGGATCTTGGGGTGGGGATTCAAGGAACCTCTAGGAGTTTGAAGGGGAGGGAGCTTGGAACCATAGACTAGCTCTCACAAGTCATGGGTGGGATTTGGTAGTTCAGAAAAGGAGGTACCAGACCTGGAATGGGGGATGGGAGTGATGGTGAAGTGGAGTAGGCTAGTTCAGGATGGACCAGAAATGAGACGTTGAGGAAAGCCAGAAAGGACCAGTTGGCGGAGTGGTGGGGGATGGGTGGGTGACAAATGGAATCACACAGAGGGTGGCTTCTGAGGACACAGAAGCAAAGGCAGGTGATTGGACGAGAAAGAGAGTCCTAGTTGCCATGGCAGCGACTAGAGGAGAAGGTCTTCAGTTGAGGAGAAGGTCTCCACTAGAGAAGGACGGGGAGCTCTGGCTCCGTGCGTTCCCCAGTAGAGCCAGTGCATCCACCCCCATATATCCCTGCTGACGTGTCAACCGGGAAAGGCTGAGGCCTTCCCGGGCACCGCCCCTCCGCGCCTCGCTACCCACCCGCCCCCTGAGCCCCGACGCCCGCAGCAGCCTACTCCACAGCGTCACCGGCTCCCCGATGTGACCACAACATGGCTGCAGCACCGGGGCTGCTCTTCTGGCTGTTCGTGCTCTGTCCGACCTGGCGAGTGCTGGGCCAACTGGACCCGAGCACCGGCCAGCGCTTCTGGAAGCACAAATTCTGTGCAGACGACGAATGCAGCAGTGAGTGCGCAGGCGGGCGGCCCGGGGTCTCTGCCTCTTCGGGGCTGCATGGGGCTCCGATCCCCCCCAGTCCCCAACCCCGCAGGCTGGGCTAGGGGGTCGCAGGACGATGGGTGGGGCGCAGGAGTGACAAGAGCCTCGGGACCCTGAGTGTGTCCCCTCCGGCTCTGCCGGCACCCTGGCCAGCCCGCTCGGGTTGCGGGGGTTTGGACTCCCACTTGTTGCCAGCGTTTTATTTTTCTCTACAGACTGAGGCGGGGTTGGGAAACAGGATTCCCCAGGGACAGCTCTCAGTTTATTGCCTTCCAGGATTCGCCTAGGATCTCAGTGGGTGACGGGGTTGCGCGCCACGCGCCTGGGGCTCCCCACGCTGTAGCAGAGTGCTTTTCTGCCCCCGCCACAGGGACCTGGGCCCGTGCAGTATCAGGGCAGATGCTCTCCAGGGCTCGGTGCCCTAATCCCAGCGGCAGGTTGATGGTGGGGCTCCTTGGGAAAGGCTCACTGGCCCCTTTGTTCTTTTGCTGCACTGGGGATTGGGCTGGTTTTGCCTTTTAACAGGGACTAGAGTTTAGGCTTGGGAAGAGCACTGAGTCCAGGCACGCATTGTGTTCCGAGGTCTCAGCCCCGACTCTGCTTCAATCCTGTCATTTCTGTGCATAGAAGCCTCCCTTCATATTTGAGGTAGGGTAGCAGGTGGGCCAGTAATCTTTTGCTTTTGAAAGAGGCCAAGGATCTGCACTGGCCACCTGGGAACTGCAGCCTTTTCTGTGCGCAGGAAGCGGACAGAATTGCTTCCCAGTCCTGGAGTGGAGGTGGGCGGTGGGGAGGATGTAGCCATTCAGATTCAGATGAAGAGGTTTGTTGCAATAACAATAATAAATACTCCAAGATTTTTATAAGCCAATTCAGTTTTAGACTCAGTCGCTAGTATTGTTGGAACCTCTTTCCTCTATATATTTACTGGCCCAGAATACTTCTTATGGCCTCCCGCTTGGTTTCTAGTAACCTTGTAACTTGATGACCGTGTTGTCCATAAATTGTAAGCAGTACATATTTTAAAATATTCATGCTAAAAAGGCCAAGAAGTTTACCATTGAGCTCTTTATGCCTAAATTGGTGTTACCAAAAACAAATTTTATAATTTGAATTGTTTGTTCCACTCCAATAAAGAAAAAAGATGTCTCCAATATATGTTAAGCAGTTCCTAGAGGTAACCCTAAGGCTGGAGTAAATAAACACTCAGAAAAGCAAAGCAGCTGCCATGATATTTCCTTTCAGTTTTGGGTGAACAAAATCAGGCTTCCAGCATGGTAGAATGTTTGCTATTCTTGGCTATCAAGCGCTATCCTACGTGGGCTACCTGGACAATCTCATCACTGATGCTTCCTCAGTACTAAGACATGGTGTTGGTAAGGTTCAGTGGGGTAACATAACTTGAGAAATGGCCTGTGTCCAAACAGATGTGACCAAACACAACAGGTGGGTCTGTGTTGTGTTGTAGGAAGTAGTGAGGTGTGTATGTCAGGTGTCCTTGTGTGCCTTCCAAATAAGTGCTCCAAAAAAAAAAAAATAACTAAATAGGTGCTCCATAGTATGCATTATGTTGTCACCTAATATATTACTGATTTGTAAATCCTCTATGACCTAAGGAGGAACAAGAGAAACATTGCCATTTCCACTTGTGATGAGAATTCCCCACCTTAAAGTGTCTCTCACCTTCAAGTTGGCCTCTTAATTATATATGAATTAGGATGCTGACAGTTTTGAAAATAGTCCTATTTTAGCTTCAAAATAACAAGTTACCCTCTCCAAATCTGTGTTTGTTCCTCAGACATATATTTTTATAAAACACACATTCTTGTGTATTTTACTGCTAATTGGCCTTTAGAAAAAGTGTTATTTCCATTTCTTCTTTGTGCTTTGTACATACATCTATTGTCCATTTCATCTTAAATCAGAAACTGTGTATTTGGTCAACCAAAAGAAAAATGTTGCTTCTACCAGTTTCTAGATCAATTGTGATTCTAGTCCTGCATTTTAAGCATGAAGGTATTGCCTGACCTTTTCTCATGGTTAAACTTGTTCCTTGTCAGATAGGATACCCACTTTTGATTTTGTTTATTAAAAAAAAAAATACGAATGAGGATGTTTTGAAACAATCTTAATGTTTTATATAGTCAACAATATTTGCTCAGAGAAAATACATTTCCTGGTAATTTACCCAGATCCTGAACACAGAGACAGCAACTCTGCTGCAAATGAAATTGACAGTGTTTATGGCTGCATGGTAGCACTTGCAGCCACTTAAAGGTAATGTCTTTTAGCGGTTAGTTCAAGTTAATTAACCCCTTGGGGGTTCCTGGATATTCTTCCCTCTTCCCTCCCTATTACCTCTGCATGAAGCCATACTTAAGCCTGTCCGTGTCTACACTTGGATTTACATATTTGCAAAATGAAGCTTTTTATGATTGTGAATCAGAAAAAAATTGAGGCCTGCAAGAACCAAGAGTTTCACTGAAACCAGCCGTGATTGGTGGTAGCCACATTGCTTTTTATTTCTCAGCACAGAGAAAAATAGAGAAGGTTCCTTTTCCCTTGTCTAATTGCAGGGAATATTGTATTTTATAGCAATAAAAATCTCGAAGAATTTTAGATACTTTGAGCAGGTGAATTAAAAGTGATTCCAGTACTGGAAAAATTTGATTTTTGTTCATAGTGGGATTCATATTTCCTGATGGGTCAATGTGGATTGTGAAAAATCAAATTCTAATGTTTGTTTTTCTTTTTTCAATGTTCATATACAGTGTTAATGTACCGAGGTGAAGCTCTTGAAGATTTCAGAGGCCCAGATTGTCGTTTTGTGAATTTTGAAAAAGGTGACCCTGTATATGTCTACTATAAACTGGCAGAGGTATCACCAGAACTTTGGGCCAGAAGTGTAAGTAAAAGTTTGACAGGTGTTATATTCTTACTTTTGATGGGTTTTTCAGCAGTGTAGATTTAAATGACTGATTTCTTGGGGTCTTTGTAGAGTTAACCTAACCTCTCTGCCAGGCCCTGTGCTCCTAACATGCCTTAGGCCTGGCACAGCATAGTAAGTCAGTAGACTTTCTGAAACAGAACTGAACTGGTTGTGGTTGCTACCCCTCACATCAAGTTCCAGAAGGCTCTACACATCATAAAGGTTGTCATGGTGAAAACCTGACAATTCTTAGCTTTGTTGCTTCAAAAAGGAAGGATTCAAGGACATTAGAGTTAATCCTGTAAATTAAGTCTGAGATAGTAACTCAGGCATGCATATTTAAAGTTGATTTTTTGTGTATTTTACCTAATCATTTGTGCTGTTTTTACTCTAAAAAAGCAGAATATTATGTTCATTATGTGCTTTTTTTTTCTTTTATGCAACTTCTGGGTCATCCATTTCCTGCTTTTCCTATAATCTATGCCTGAAGGTTCCCCCAGCGGTTCTACTTCTAGCCAGTTGTATGGATCTTCTGATGAAAGACATGACATTGTTTATATCATGCTTTGATATTTTAAATGGGGAGATTCACTAGGAGTGACCTCATTGAGAGACTTATGAGTATTGTCCTTTTCATTTAAATGTGATATGTGGATTGTTTACTTAAAATAGTAGCAAGGGTCTTTGATGACTGTAGGAATGTTCCAGTTTAGAGACATTCCGGGTTGCATCCCTGAAAGTTCTCACCCTAAATAAAATACCACACAGCAGAAAATAAGAGTAATCCCTATGGGAAAACTAGTTTCATTTTGTTGCCATTTCTGATTCTTAGGGAATGATCTTGAAACTTGGTGCCTTTAGGTACAAACTTTATATTTAGACAGAGTCCCAGTTGCAGTACTCCATATAAAGAACCATCTATTGTTTCTTTCAAGTATACCAAATAGGATTCGTAATCTTTAAACTTGGAACTGTTTTTCCATGTACCCAAGTGGCATTTTTCATACAGTAGTCGTCTTTCTCCCCTTCTTTGAACTTTTGGATAAATGGGCTTGATTTACATTTTCTCCTGTCACATTGTAGCCTGTTAACTATGTTCATCCCTAGGACTCTTGCCATTCTGGGTGGCAGCACTCATCCTGTCTTCCTGAGGAGCCCTGCTTTCAGCACCTGACCAGAAAGGATCTTTGCCGACTGATGAGTGTTTGGGTGGCACTTTCTTTGCATTGCTCCTGTGGCATTCATTTGTCTTCTTTGCCTTCAGTTAGGTTGTGTTTTATCTTAGCTCCCTATAAAGTGAAAAACTCCGTTAGGAAAGGACCCCTGTCTAATCCATCTTCCTTTTGAATATTTCCTTTCAGGGCAGTGGCACTTAAGTACATTTGTTCTGATAGTAGCTTATGCAGAATTTGTTCTCTTCTGGCAGTTCTTTGCTCCCCACCCACAAATCAAATCAGCAGCACCTCGGCAGGGATGATGTATGGAAGCAAAATTAGGTATAAAAATTATTTCCAGTCATGAGCCTCCATGATTCTGCATGATTTTTTTTTCATATCACAAGAAATGGGATACCACCCAGTGTGTAATTATGGAGCTTTATATAATCTATGGTCTCAATTGACACAGATTAAGAAGAGATAAATGTGTTTCCTTTCTCCATACATCTCTGGTTTTTTTTTTCCTTTTCCAAATTTAACCTTAATAGAATTTTCATCAGAAGGGAAAAGTGTATTTCCCCTCAGACTCGCCTCTCATGTCATGAATGTTATACTTAGGAAATTAAAAACTCTTTAGTTTTCAAAATGATTCTCCTTTTGAGTTTTTAGTTTTCATTCTGCAATGTTGTTGATTTTCTAGAGTCTCAGACTTTATCTGCCAGTGATGAAGCTTTTAATTGCTCCGTCTTATCTAATCTTCATGGCAGTATTCTACCACTAATACTGGCTCTCAGATGGTTTCTAGATATAACAAGAACATTCATGAATGGGGATATTTTAGAGTTAGTGATAAGATGCCTTTTTTAATTTTCTTTTTTGGGCGTTTGATTTGCCTATCAGTTTCCTTTAATTATTGGCAAGAATCTTCTGTTCCTTTTAGTCAGTAGTTAGTAATAAGAGTGTCTTTCTCAAGGGGAACTTTATATACCTTTTGTACACTTTATGTAACTTCATATAATTTAGCTGTTGGTGCTGAAAATAAATGGGGTTCTTTTCTGCAGAGGATTTATTTTGGGTGAAACTGAAGCTTGATATGTGGTTTAGTATGCATTATATTGTAATTTTATTTTCTCCCCAAGTACTTGTAAAAGTAGATTTGGAAAAAGCTAGGAAAGCATATACTATCAATACATTTGCTATAGTGGTAATACATTTTAGAGATTTTGTATTGTTTTTACTTATTAATTTTCATGACTGTTGTGTATTGGTTAAGAAAGACATAAATATTGGTTTATGAGCAATGCTACAAAATGTACAGGTAAATTCTTGCTAGAGGTTATTTGGAATTGCATTTATAACCAGCTTTGATTTATATAGTTTTAACCATATAATATGCAATAATCTCCTATGCAGATCTTTTATTTACTTCAGAAGTCTTAACTTTATATGATCTGTGTTGAGAATTAAGCTAAATGTAAAAAAGAAAACTTCAGTGGTTGGAAATGTTGTTTTAACAGTTCTGTACTTAATTTTTATTTGGAATAATAATCTCAGTGTAATTGTTATAGCAACTTTCTTTCTTGGTTATACCATATACCTATCTATTATGTGTATATTTCCTGCCACTTCTGAGAATCTCTTATTTATATTCCTTGTACAGAATTTATTTTATATTTGTCTCCTTTGCACTATAGGTTGGCCATATTTTTCGATATTTTCCGAAAGATTTCATCAAGGTAGTTCGTGAATATACTAAAGAAGAGCTACAAATTTCAACAGTTGTAAGTTATGGATTTCTTTTTTGTTCTCAATTGTAAACTGGCTTATAAATCCACCCATTATATTCAGTTAACTGCTTCTGAAAGTTTTATAATGTGTTTATAACATTTGTGTATCAGATTTTCATTTGAAATCAGACTACCTATAAAAAAAAGTTTGAAAGGCATTCAAGGGTGATTATATTATAATCTGAGAGTTTTCTAATATATTGAAACAGATATTCTTATAGAAGGCTGTTTACTCAACTATAGGGCTTTTCTCTTCTGTTTTATATGTGAAAAATAAATAATGTAATATATTTGTACTTGGCTATTAAATTTAAGAGGTAAATAATTTCATTTTACAGGCAAAAGGAGGTATTCCAACTTGAAAACTACTCATTGGATAGTTATTAGACATTTTAAGTATATTTATGTTAAATTAATAAACTCTAACTTTTATACTAGGCTAGAAATACGTACTTACAAAGGTTTTCTTATTCTTAGTCATATATGGGATCGTAGTCATGTTATAGATTTGGAAAAGGGGACCTGAGCGTTTCAGGTGATGTTCAGTCTCAGATCTTTTAAGGCCCCAACTGCTTCCTTTATACAGCATTCCTGTATTGTGCTCTGACTTAAATTGATTTTGTGACTGAAAGGATTTCGTGTTCTAGAATTCTCACTTCAGCTGATTATTTTCTAGAGTTTTAAATTGTGTAGTAATTGATGCCCACCAACATTGAAACATCTTTGGGCAGCTCTTTGTAGTGGCTGTAGAATATGCAAGCTGCTAGGCTAGGATAGTTCTTAGATTAGATGGGGTGAATGGATAAAGTCATCCTGTTTGTTGTTGCTGTTCCTAAAATTTCTTCATAATCTCAGGGGCCATAAAATCACTTCTGTTGCTTGTTGGACTTCATTGTTGGTAAAGAGAGTTAGTTCTTGGGATTTAAGCTGTGACAGCAGTTCACTGATTACAGAGAACTCATTTGTTTTGAACTCTGCCTTTTCATTATGTTTCCCATTACATGCATCCCTCATGGCTTAGAAATGCATGTGATGGGGAGAGGAAATCACTCATCCCTACTACATCGAACTGCCTCCCCCACCCCCAGAACCCCCACAGAATATTATGAAGATTTAATTAGGAGATGGAAATTTTTTAAAAAAATTCCATTCATACTATGGCTCCATTTATATGTCAATTTGCTTACTAGTGGCAAGAAGGAAGACTAAATAAATATATAGATAGTCCTGAGAGAGGTCTTAGTGACTGTGAAACCCTGATGAAGAGGAAGGTGTATAACTTGTTGAATCTTGTTTTCAGTTTGTTCTTGTGGTAATAATAATGTGAGGAGCCTCCTTAATATCATTCTTTATTCCATCAAATGTACTTGTATCTCAGTAAGATACTTTAAAACTGATTCATCTTTCTCAATGCTGCAGGATCTTCCAGCTTCTCCTGAGCAAATGATTAAGAATTAAATTCCTGAAACATAGGTGTAGATTTTAGAGCTGGAGGATCCTACAAGTGATACCTTGCCTTTCCCTACTTATGCTCAGAGCAAATTGAGAGAGACCCAAGAGTCAGGCTATTGGAGACCAAATTGTTACCATTTTTACTCATTATGCTTTTTAAAGAATATGACCCATGTTAAAAAAAGAAAGAAAGAAAGAATAGACTTTCTAACACTGTAGTCTAGAAAAAGACAGATTTACTCAGCCTTAGAAGGAGTTAGCCATTGGGGGTTGGAGGAGGGTAATCTGGTTGACCCCAAAGATTCTTTAGAACCAATCCTGAATTTGGGAGCATGGATGAGTTTGCTTTTGTGACACTTTGTTATTGACACACTAATGTTTTCCTTTTCCTTACAGGAGACAGATTTTGTCTGTTTTGATGGTGGAAGACATGATTTTGATAATTATAGTGTAGAAGAACTTCTAGGATTTTTGGAATTGTATGATTCTGCAGATGAAGATTCTGAGAAAGCTATAGAAAAAGTGGAACAATTTCCTGAAGTCTCCCAGGATGTTGAAACTGAACCTAAACCAGTAGTAGCAAACTCAGAGCAAATTGAAAGTGCATTCTCAGAAAACACTATGGATCTTGAGGAACAATTTCTGGCTCAGAAGAACCATCCTCATGCAGATAGTCAAACAGATAATGCTCAAGGTGAACAAACTTCATTTGAACCCTTTGAAGAAATACTACAAGATGAATTGAAAGTGCAAGAAAGTGAAAACAACAAAACCAGCAACAGTTCTCAGGTCTCAAACGAACAGAAGACTAATGCTTATACAATTTTGAAAAAAGAAATGACATTAGACTTGAAAACCAAATTTGGCTATACTGCTGATGCACTTGTGTCTGATTATGAGATGACCAGACTGGTGACTTCATTAGACGAAGATTTTGATGATGAGGAATTGGATGCTGATTATTATGCATTTGATAAGGAAGAAGAGGAGAATGAGGAAAGCTTTGGGGAGCTCCCATTACTAACCTTTATAAGTGAAGAAGGCATGAAATTCTCAGTGGAGTTTGGAGTGGAGAAATATTCAATAGGTGAAGAGCAAAATTCAAATGAAGAAGATAAGGTTGAGGTAACTCTGCCCCCAGGCATCAAGGATGATAAAAATATACTGACAACCTTGGAGGATACTTTATATATTGGCACAGGTGGTGACGAGAAAACAGATATGATGGATTTGCGGAATTCTTATTCAGAAGAAGAAAAAGAAGATGAGGAAGCTTTAGTTCCAGACAGAAAACAGAAGAAACCACAAGCAGCAACAGATTATATTTATCCTGAAAGTGCAAAATATGGTCTTTTTGTGGAAACCTCTAAGACAGATAATGATGAAGAGCCAAAAGTGGACATCGAACTTCATATTAAAGGAAAAGAGACAGATGTTCAGGAGCCTAAGAAGCACCTGATGCAAGATGTTTCAGAATTAGAGGATGAGAAGATAGAAGGGATGATTGCATATACTTCTCCCCAAAGCAATAAGCTCAGCTCATTGCCAGCTGTTGAAAAGGGCAAGGACACATTAAAATCAGCCTTTGAAAACAACGAGAATGACCTAAAAGAAGCAGTTATCCATATCTCAAAAGAAGTGAATGAAGAACTCTCTTCACCTGGAGAGAAGATTTTGGAAGATAGCTTAGAGAATAAATCTCTACATAAAGCTGTAGGGAGTCTGATGACCCAAGAACAGAGTAAACCACCAGAATCCTTGGGTATTGCAACATTCCTGGGAGATAATCAAAATGATGCATCCAAAGATGGAATGGAGGAGCCAGGTTCAGTAAGTACACCAACCCTGCACATAGACTCAGTGGAGCATCAACCTCAGGAAATTAAAGAGGGACTAGTTCTGAAAACTGAAAATCAATCTGGATTCTCCTCTCCAGATGGAATTGGTTTGTTAAGAGAACCGGAAGAAGAGGTCCCCAGTCCCGGAAAAAATCTTTCTTGGCAACAAGAAAGAGATGTGATTGTTACAGTTAGTCATGTAAATGAGAAGATAGGGCTTTCCAAGGACGAGGGTAAAGAGCAGTCCTCGGCTGAAGAATTGATTCAGCATAAGGCAACACAGGGGACACAGGAAATTAAAAAAACAGAGCAAACTGACGAGGTAGAAGTACCGGGTCTCCATACCAAAAGGCCAGCAGCAGTAGAGGAGGATTATTATCCCCCTGAAGAGCTACTGGAGGATGAAAATGCTGTAAGTGCAAAACAGTCAAAAGAAAAACATTCTGGGATTCAGAATGTTAACCAGCACGTTCTTGAGAAAGCAATTTTAGAGACTATCAATCCTGATCTAGAAACCAAAGAAAACAAACAAGAAACGAGTATAATTTGGGAGATTTTTAAGAAAAGTGAAACCACAGCCAAAAGGGTAGACATGATGGACAAGGAACGAGGTGATATGGAAATGGGAAAGGAGGAAAGTCCTCTGGCAGATGAGGAAGCCCAGGGAATCTTTGATGGAAGTGATGAGGAAAACACTCAGACTTCAGGGATAAGTGAAGTATTTCAGGATAAAGATTCTGACGATCTTGAAAAAGACAACCCTAAGGAACATCTGAACACTTCAGGGTCTACAGAAAAGGCTACTGGAAAAGAAATCTCAAAAGAGGACCTTGAGGACATAGGGCATATCACAGACACAGAAAGCCAGGGTCCTGCTTCTGCAGACCTTGAAGATGATATACTTCCACAGAGTCCACATATAGCCCTAAAGCCAGAGCTTAGTGATCAGGAGGAAGACTTGCCCATAATCCGCAGCTTCTTTACAGAACAAAAGTCCTTGCAACGCTTCCTGAAGTACTTTGATGGCCAAGAACTGGAAGCCATGTTGCAGGAAATGTCATTAAAGCTGAAGTCGGCACAGCAGGAGAGCCTGCCCTATAATGTGGAAAAAGTTCTAGATAAGGTCTTCCGTGCCTCTGAGTCACACATTTTGAGCATAGCAGAGCAAATGCTTGATAATGATGTGAATGATATTAGAGACATAGGAATAAAGGAAAGTAACATATTTGAAGAGGCTGCCGTGCTGGATGATATCCAATACTTGATCTATTTTGTGAGGTACAAGCACTCCACAGTGGAGGAGACTGCTTCATTGATAACAGCGCCTCCTCTAGAGGAAATCTGGGCTAAAGCTGAAGGTAAATAACTGCCTGCGGCTTGAGCTGGAGAAAAGGAGTTGTTCCATCCAGGTGTTTTTGTGTATTATTTGTAAAGTTCTGTTCAGTTTCCATGTGCCTAAAGGAGAAAGAAGGCTGACTCAGGAGCCCCATATGTTCCTTTATTCATTCTTTGGGGCTAGAGCATGAAAGGACATTGCTTATTCTTTTTTTCCTTTAGGACAGTTGGGATTGGTTAGCATGTTCAAAGAGAAATTTTATAAAAAGCTAAAGAGAAAGATATAAATGAGAAACTAATGCACAAAAGTAGACCTGTTAACAGTACAGATTTTATGTTAAAATTATAAAAGGGCTTTATTAAACATAATTTCTTAATCATAAAATATCTGTACTAGATCATGTGGGTGTGGAGTGACTAGCATAACTTTTTTTTTTTTTTAGAATTTAATCTCTTTTTATGTGGTGCTGAGGATCGAACCCAGTGCCTCACCTGCACTAGGCAAGTGCTCTGTCACTCAACCCTAGCCCTAGAATAACTTTTAATGGATAGCTTGCCTGAATTCCCCTCCCCAGCATTTATTTTTGTGGATACCGTGCTATTTCCAGTCTCTTGGGGGAGAGGTCACTTATTCTGGTTTTACTCCACTGGATTCTAAGGTCCTTGCATGCATATTAATCAAGGATGGAACCAGGATGACAAGCCTTATAATGTAGTGCTTGACACATAGAAGCCTTTCAATTAAATATTCGTCAAACTGACAATGAGCCAATATCCTGATGAAAGCTTTCTGTTTCCTGGTTTCATATTTGATCATCTCTATCTATTGTTTTTCAAAATGAAATATTTCAACTGAGAGTATATGATAAGAATTTCAGAAGGACATAAAGCCATTGGAAAAATTTACTTCCCAAGAATGCTATTTTTACCTGATAATTTGGGGAAGAAAACAGTTGTACATTTAATCAAAGCAGATATATTTTGGATAAGAATGCAAAGTACAAGTGAATGTTCAGGGTAGAATATGAAGCTGTAAAGAGATAATCTTTGCTCTGGATCCTATTGGTCTATGTCCTGAGCTCAGGAAGGAGATAGGTTCACCATTTGGCTCCTAGGTTACTTTGAACATATTTGAAAGGCACATTAGCAAGCTAGACTTACGGAATTCCCTTCTCTATACTGGCTCGGTGAGACCAGCACACTTGTAGATGAAAGAGTTCCTGTTATTTCTTAGCAGAATAGACATTTCACATTTTTGTTCTGGACCAGAATTCTCTTCTGCACATTTATTCATGTGGGTGTATGTTGGTTTGCCATAAATGTATTTGTTTATAAAATACTTTGGATTAAAGGCTTCTTTATAAATTTGACTGTATACTTCAGTCATCCTTTAAATGGGATGAAAACAATTAACCCTCCCATATCCTTGCCCAGTTGTTCTCATGGGCGCATGCCAGGACATGGAGGGCAGTGTTGAGGTTTCTGGAGCTGTGTGCTGAGGGGGAGTGCTGATCATTGGGCTTAAGTGGGGGTAGATAGTGTCATACAGCTGGCTCAATGCATTCTTCTCCCCTGTAGAGATGCAGCCACCCCATGAAGATGATTTTCCTAAAGAGAACACAAATAATCTTAATAGAAATCTTCATGAAGAGCCTCGCCTCCTGAGTCATCATTTAAATATGAACCATCCTGAAGAGCCCAGCCTCTTGAGTCAAACTGTGACTGAGGACATGGGTATCTTAGAAGTGTCTCAGATCCCAAATACTGAGAAAGTAGACCCAGGTAAAGCTTGTCAATTTTTCTCTACAAAGTAGAGGCATTATCATAATGAAGGCTTTCAAGGATATTTGTTGCCAAAGGTACAAAATAGAGCAGAGAGTGATATAGGTACATGTGAGTTCAAAAAAAAAATCTCTTAAGTGAGAGAAAATAAAGAATAAAGATGACTAGAAATCAAAAATAGGCCAGAGACTGTAACTCACCTAAAAGCAAATGTTTAGCTATGACTAGCTTGTGTAAACCATTTACAACTAAAATATTATTCTTCAAAGGCCTTATGCTCTAAAACTAATTTTCAACCAGACCAACAGCACCAGAAACTCTGGGGGTGGGACCCACATTCTGTGTTTAGCAGGCCTTCCAGGAAAGTCTGGCCTGGTACAAGTTAGCTTGAGAATCACTGTTCATAGTCTCATAAATTCTGTGTTTTTTCCCTTTTCTTCTAAATGGAATGTAATATACCTCAAGTCCTGTTTTGACTTGCTTCCTGGACATGGTAATTAAACTTTTTCAAATGCAGTCAATGGTCCAGATCTTTATACTATATACTTACAGGAAACAGTACAGAACTGCAATCCATTTTAGACTGACACTTATGAATACTTCATCATAGTGCACAGTATCCAGTGGGAGATGAGAAACAATTTTTTTAAAAAATCCCCAATAATGGCATCAACAGCATTCTACTTTTGTGTTGCTCACTCTCATTTTATCAGTAAATTAGATGACTAATTGTTTTATTTTATCCATCCAGTATGGTGCTATGAAGCCATAATTACTGTATTTTGTGTTTTTAAAGGTTCTGGTCTGTAAGCATAGCTATAGCATCATCCTGCACCAGTGCAGGGCTTAGCAGCACTGATCCTGACCCCGCCCCCATCTGCACACACAGAGTGTAGGAGAACTCATAGCAGGGGGGATTCAGTTAATTTGAGAAGGAATAACATATCAGTTCTCCCATTTTCCAGAAGACATTGCATCCATATATGAACACTACTGACTTATGAACTGTGTTTAACTCCATAAGGTTCTGAAAATGAATAACACATCATTAAGATTTGTTATTTTCATGCTCCAAAACTTTCAAGATTAGGGAAAACTTGGTTTACAAAATTAAGCATGAATTATTTCCCTGGCCTTTTAGGTTCCACCACAAAATGATGTCAATCACCTTTATAGGTAAAATCTTCCCAAATGTCATTTAATGTGTCTCAGGTGCTGAGATGCTGAGCCAATGGGCAGACTTCACCAGCAGTCAAATTCATAGACCAATAGTGAATGGAGGGCCTGGGGTTTTAGCTCAGTGGTAGAGTGCTTGTCTAACATGTGAGGCACTGGGTTTGATTCTCAGCACTGCATACAAATAAATAAAATAAAGGTCCATCAAAAACTAAAAAAAAATTTTAAAAAGTAGGCAAAAGCTTAAAAAAATAGTGGTGAATGGAATCGGCGGACACAACATCTTTTTTTTTTTTTTTTTTTGGTATGTGGTGCTGAGGATCGAACCCTGGCCGCACGGCCAGACGAGCGCATTACCGCTTGAGCCACATCCCCAGCCCAACTGGTCCAACTTCTTAATAACTGCATGTTGGACTCCTAGCTGTTTAATCAAACATACTCCAGGCTCATGTAACTCATACTGAAATTCCACCCCTACAAGCTCTCAGGTCTAACTGGAATTCTACCTCATTCACAGAGCCTCAATGCAGGTCTGTACCCAATTCTCTTTAGTCTCTCTTGGTATTACTGTGTTCTTTTTAAATAGCTGTCATCTGTCCACTCAATAAATAGTTGTTGAGTATCTCTGCCAGGTGCCAGATGCTGTGTTAAGCCTTGGCTCATTCCACCTGTAAATCTGCAAACCAAGACTCCCTCTCTTTCAGCTTTCCTAAAATTTTTAACACAAAGTTTCACCAGCACTAAATCCATGTTTGTTGAATGTGACCCTGTCTATATATCTCTGGTTTTAAAAATTTTCCTTTAGTAAATATTGTTCTGGTAGCAGTTGTATGGCCATGGAAGTAGTGGAGAGTAGACTGGAGATTGTTCATTTTATAATTGAAGGGTCTGACAGCTCTAATTAGGATTTTGAAGTTTTTTTCTCTGTGTTAATTGTCTTTAGGAGAGCCACATATTCCAGGCACTGTGACTCATATATTTAGTGAAACACTCGATGAATATTGAAACTGAAGAGAGACAATTCTTATTCTATAGCATAAAATAAAATAGCCATTTCCCCTTTCAATTTTAGAACTACTTATAACAGAAGGTACTCCTGTTGATGATGCTGATACAGAAGAAAAACTAAAGGAGATAAAGGTGGAAGAGCCACCAGATGCCACCCTTTTGGACAACATGCTTTCCTTGTTATATTCATACTTGCTTTATTTCACTAAGATGGTAAGTTTGACATAGTTTCTTCAATTAGAATGTTGATTATTTATTAGTTTTTAAGTGGCTTCTGGTCATGAAGTGAAGAACTTAAAATGTCTTTATGAAAATGATTCCTGACCCTTTGAGTAGATAGCTCCTAAAACAAAAGCCATAGGGGTGTGACTTAATGGCTACTTAGTTTAGCATATGAGGAAGATTTGCTGTCTACCAAGGCTGGACATTTGTACCCCTGTAAAAACTTGGTTCTTCCCCTCAGAACCTTTCGTTCTTGAAACACAGTAAGATAATGGCAGAAAGAGAGGTATTTATTTGATGGTAGAACATTATTGTCCATAAATGCATTTATTATGGTTGGAAGGGTGATCAATAAGGTCAGAAAGTAGTTGAGATGTGTTTGAAGCACAGGCAAAGGGCAAACAGGAGTGTGACATGTGGTTTGTTGTTGATTAGACAGGCTGGGGTGGAGGATGGTGGGGGAAGCTGGCAGTCAGAAGAAATGTGTTCAGAGAAATGGAAACATGAAGAAAAGGATATTTGGGGAGGCCAGGAGAAGGTGAATAGTTGGTGTTGTATAAAGTGTGAAGTTGGAGGGGAATGGTCTGTTGGAGAGGCCAGCAAATCTTAAAGGAAGTCATGAGCCAAAGTAGCATTAGACCATTAATAGTGGGGATCCTTAGAAAGTTTTAAGAATGAAAGGAATTAGGTTAGATCTGTTTCTTAGAAAGAGTCACTTAAGGCTGACCTTTCTAAAGAAAATCATGATCCAAACAAGACATTTAATCTGCCTAGAAGCTTATCTAAGCATTTTAGGACTTACCTCCCCCTCATGGTATTTGTTGATGTTGGACTTTTAGAGTTTAATTATAGGAATGAGAAAGCTTTTAGAGCTTGGAGGTGAAGATGGTCCTAGGGCCATTGTGACAGTAATCCTTCTCAACTGAAATTGTTCCCTGTAGGTTGTGTTATTTCAAGACTTGTGTAAGAAAAGTGATGTTGTTGTTTTCCTTGTAAAATGTATAGATTTTGTAGCCAGGTAGATCTGGTTTCAAATCCCAAGGTTATCATTTAGAAGTTTGGGCAAATAACTAAACTTTTGAATATCAGATTCCCCATCTGAAAAATGTAGATAATGCTTACTCCAATCATAAGAATTAAATGATTTGACAAGGTAAAGTGTCTGGTGAGGTGTCTGGCTTTTTGTAGGGTTTTACCCCCACACACCCCCTAATTCTCATGTAGGCAGTCAGAGGTGGTATAAAGACAATGAATACCTGGGGAGGAAAGACCACCAGGGTGGAAAAGATGTGATGGGGAGAAATGAATCATTTTTCAGTTGGCTCCATGTTTGTTCATGGTGGTGGCAGCCACCTGGGTAAGGAGTATGTACAAGCCAGGCAGTTAGAATAATGATATTTCCAGTGATTAAAGCCCAGTCTTCCACAGTCATAATTTGATTATCAGAATGAATCAACATCACTTGGAAAGTTTACAGCCTCACGATATGGGAAGGATTTCTTTATTCATATTTTTAGGTATGCACAGAGCCCTCCTCTAGGTCTAGGTCGGGGTACACGAATGTGGTGCAGGTATGCTCAGTGATTTTGCAGTGATAGGTAAGATATTGACGTGAGTGGCAAAGAAGAGGCACAATGTTATGAGACTGATTTGAAAGGAGCCTTCAAAAAGGCATTTTGATGTCCCAGTATGTACAGGACATTGTGCGAGGACTAAAAGAGTCTAACAGGTGTAAGGCATGATTGTGATTTTTGAAAGTCTTAAGAAAAGGACTTAACAAATATATGCAAAAATTATGAACAAGTCAATGTAAAATCTTAAACAAGTAGTATGATATCTGATAGGACTGGAGAGTAATAGGCTCTGATGTGTTTGGGAGATGTGCACCAATCAGATTCATTGATCAATGGAATCTTAGTAGAATCTTAGTGTTAGAAGAAACCTTGGAAGGCTGTTAGTCTAGTTTCTCACTCATTGGTGTAATTTTCTTTACTGTGGCCCTGACGAGTAGTTATGAGGCCTCTACACCAGTATTTCCTAGCATGAGTCACTCTCTTACAAGGCTATATGTTCTTCTGTTGTCTAGTTCATCCTTGTATTGACTCCAAATTTTCCTCCACATGATTTCCTCTATAAAATTGAATTCTTTTCTACATAGAAATCCTTTAAATATTTGAAGTTATATCTTAATTTAAAAATTATTTTTAGTATTTTTATCATGGAAACCTTCAAATAAGAGCAGAGAGAATAGTAGGGAACTATAGGTAACCATAACATACTGTACATTTCAGAATACTAGAAGAAAAGATTGTGAAAGTTTTACCATAAATGATGTTTGAGGAGGTAGATACATTTAAACTGATTTAAACTTTACATAGTGTATACATGCATCAAAATGTCATGTTACCTACTTCAATAATTATAATGTTTATTTCTATGTACTAATTAAAAAATAAATGTAATTAGAAAAGCTTTAAAGAAAAGCATAGAGAATAGTATAATGAACCCACGGGCCATCACCCAACTTAACAGTAATTCCTTGATAGCCAATATCAGTGAGTTTTTTTTAATTTGTTCTAATTGGTTATACATGATAGCAGAATGCATTTCGATTCATTGTACATAAATGGAACAAAACTTTTCCTAGTTGTACACAACACGTGTAGTAGTCCTACATGTACCTCGGGTAATGAAGTTCATCTCATTCCACCATCTTTCCTATCCCTATGCCCTCTCGCCTGTCCTACCTCCCCTTTGCCCAATCAAAGTTCCTCCATTCTTTCCATGCCCCTTGCTACCCACCTCACCCCCATTATGGGTCAGCATCCACTTTCAGAGAGAACATACAGTTTTTGGTTTTTGGGATTGGCTTACTTCCCTTAGCCTGATATTCCCATTCACCCGCAGATGCCATAATTTTTTTCTCTTTTAATGCTATAAGTAACATTTCATTTTGTATATGTACCACAGTTTCTTTATCCATTCATCTGTTGAAGAGTTGTTTCCACAAAACTATGGAATGCTTCACAAATGTGGGTGTCATCCTTGCTCAGGAACCATGCTAATTTTTTCTGTATTGTCCCAATTTTAGTATATGTGCTGCCAAAGCAATCACACTCTGAGTTTTAACAAATGTAGATACCTATGTAAAAACTACCATAATCAAGATATAGAACAGTTTTTTCACTAGAAAAGGGGTTTCCTTGGGATCCTTCCCAGTGAGTTCCTTCACCACCTGTTCCAGGCAACCACTGATAACTTTTTTTTAAACTATAGATTCATTTTTCCTACAGTACTATTTCATATGTATGCCCCTGTAAGTGGACTCATATCTAGGAGTGCAATTGCCTCCTACGTCTAATGTATGTTTTTATCTTATGTGATACTGTCAAGCCATGCTAATAAATGACCACAATCATTTTATACTTCCACCAGCAATTTAGGAGACTTCCACTTGACTTCATCTTCACTAGCACTTGGGCCATTCTAGTGGGTATGTCTTTGTGAGTTTATTTCCTGATAATTAATGATATTGAGTGAACTTTTTTTTTTGAGATAGGGTCTCACTAACTTGCTTATTCTCTTGATAAGTTGCCAGCCTCAAACTTGGGATCCTCCTACCTCAACCTTCTGAGCTGCTGGGATTAGAGACATGTGCCATTATGCCAGGATCAAATACTTCTTCATGAGCTTGTTGACCATACTGTTTTTGTATGTCAACTCTCTCTGGCTAGCTGGAATCCAGACTTCTCCCAGCTCAGTGCCAACTGTGGGATTGGTTAGCTTATAGTTGTTCTTGGCCCTCGCAGGTACTGCTTAGAATGTAGCCCCAAACTCAAGACCACCTCCATGCAGATTTCTGGAACTCTCTTTCTTTGTGGCTCCCATCTTTCTGGTAGTTTTCTCTACATATTTTTGGCTGCTTAATCTCCTGGAACTCTGGTCTCTTTCTCCTCAGTGAGACTGTTAGGCCCCATTTGGGTTCCCCTTCCCAAACTGAGGTCTAGAGGGTGCCTCAAGGTAGAATGCTCACCTATTTGTTCTCCTTCTCTTAGGGGTGACAGTTGCATGTCCCTTGTGGCTTTCTATCTGAAAAATAGCTCTTTAAAAATATATTTTGACTGTGCATGGTGGCACATGCCTTAATATCCTAGTGGCTCAGGAAGCTGAGAGAGAATCATGAGTTCAAAGCCAGCCTTAGCAAAAGTGAGGTTCTAAGTAACTCAGTGAGACCCTGTCTCTAAATAAAATACAAAATGGGGCTGAGACTGGGGATGTGGCTCAGTGATCAAGTGCTCCTGAGTTCAATCCCTGGTACCAAAAATATATATATATATATATATTATATTATATATATATTATAATATATATATATTATATATATATAAATAAATATATATATATATATATATATATATATATATATATATATATATATATATATATATATATATTCCAACTTTCTGGTTGCTTTCAGTGGGAGAACAAGTCTCATATAAGTTAATTGATTTCTCCTTTTGTTGTAACTTTTTGCAATAATTGAAAAAAATATGTTTGTGGGACTTCTAGGATATATTGTAGTTTTGGTGAATAAATGACATCCCCCTGGTACAACAATTTAACCTGTTTTCTCTATTGCCTTTTTTTTTTTTTTTTTTTTTTTTTTTTTTTTGGTGGTGCTGGGATTGAACCTCGGGCTCCATGCATTCTAGGCAAGTGCAGAGCTAACAACCTCAGCTTCTCTCTGTTGCTTTATATTTCTTGGAAATTCATAGTCAGGTTTAGGTTCAATTCTTTTTCTAATGAAAACTTAATAGGAAATATTGCATTGACATATGCATATCCTCTCCTTTGATGTTGACTACTAGTCAACAGTGACGTTGGTGAGATTTGCTAATATATTATAGGTTGCAAAATAGCAATTGTCTGAGTTGCTGGATTTTTCTTTCTTCATTTAAAGGATGGGATGCCTACACAAATAAAAATTTAATTATTCTTTTTTTGGGGGGGGGATATTGGGAATTAAACTCAGGGGCATTTGGCTAGTGAGCCATATCTCCAGCCCTATTTTGTATTTTATTTATATACAGTATTTCACTGAGTTGCTTAGCAATTCCCTTTTGCTGAGGCTGACTTTGAACTTGCTATCCTCCCTCCTCAGCCTCCCTAGCTACTGGGATTACAAGTGTGTGCCACGGCACCTGGCTATGATTGATTATTCTTTACACAGTTATTTGGTTTGTATAGTTAAGGCAGGAGATAAATATTTGATTCCTTTTCTTTATTTAAACACTTTTCAGAATAGTAAGGTATTCTTCTAGCTTATCAAATGATACCCAAAGGGGCTTGAAATCTTTTTATTGTTTCATTGTTTTTATTTGTTGCCATAAAATTAATTAGTTCTTTCATATATTTAAGTTTTTGTCTTAAATAAATTTCTTAAATTATAAAAACCAGGTTATCTAAAAGAAAAGAATGATCCAGAGGGATTCTAGCCAGGTGTTAGACAATGTGATGATACAGGGCCTGTTACAAACTGGAAAATTTAAAGTATGCTCAATTTAAAGTATTTAGATTCAGGCTGGGGTTGTGGTTCAGTGGTAGAGCGCTTGCCTAGCATGCATGAGGCACAGGGTTAGGGTTAGGGTTAGGGTTAGGGTTAGATGGTTAGGGTTAGGGGTTCGATCCTTAGCACCATATAAAAACAAAATAATGTGTCCACCTGAAACTAAAGATACATAAATAAATTTTTTAAAAAAGTATTTAGATTCATTATACTTGAAAACACTGCAAGTGAACAAAAAATATGAGACTGTCAGTATCCTTTCTCTTGAAGAAACTATTGGAAAATATTGAGGAGGTGGATTTCTGACGAGGAGGTTGGTTTAGAATTGCCATGATTCTTTGTGACTGTTTTGTTATAAATTTAAGGTTTCCCATTTCTTCTAATTTGTCTGTTTCAGCTGTTTACTACATTGCCTGATGAGTATCAACCTGGGCCTGATTTTTATGGACTACCATGGGAGCCTGTAGTTTTCACTGTTTTCTTTGGATTGGTATCCTTTGTCATTTTCTTTTGGAGAACTGTTCTTGTTGTGAGTAAATTAACTTACTTATACCTTAGCACATAAGCACAAGGATTATCTTATATAGTCACTGCCCCCCGACTTTTTTTCCTTTTCAGTTGCTAAAACACAAATTAGTGGCTTAAGTCAAACTAACCTTATAAAATAATTTAGTGTGGGTGCAGTTGGTAGAACTGGTAATTCTTACAGCCATCCTGACCAGTAGTTTCATTCGTATCATAAGTCTTAAAAGTGGGATAAAAGATGGGATAGGTTAGATAAATATCCTTTATGTAGCATATATGTCTAGTAATCTATATTAAAGAAATAACTATGCTTTGAAGATTTTGGTAATGTTTTTCAGTGGAACAGTGTATTAGATTGAAGACTTAGCACAACATAATTAATTTAGGGGATATTGTATGTTCGCTTAATGGAATAGTAGGCAGATTTATCTATTTCAAAGCTTTGAGGTACAGAAAATGCTCACAATTAAATGTGAAGTGGAAAAAAAAGCAGAAACTAAGATTTAAATGTTGATGAACTGTATGTTAATATAAACACATATAAACAGGGGGAAATGCTACAAAGAAATACAGTAATATGAGAAAAAGGAGATAAGATAATTTTTCCAGTCTTTTATATATATTTTTCCCAGATTTTATGATTTGATCATATGTTCAGAAAATACCTTTTTATTTGGAAGTATAGATTATGTGTTGTCCAAAAATCCATTAAATGTTTTGTTCATTAAGTCTTTTTTTTCTGAGCAGAATTAGTCTATCTCTGTGTATGTGTGTACATATATGTATAAGGTATATATATAAGCTTATACATACATATGTTTGTACTGTAGGTCATTCTGTTTCATAGTTATTTAACATAATTGGAAGAAAATTATTTTAGGTAAATGGACTTTGCATATGAAAAGCCTAACAGTTAAAGAGGCCAAAAGCATTGGATACAAATCTTTTCAAATCTGAGTGTTCTTTTTCTGATTTCTTAATTATATCAGACATATCATTGTTAAGATAAGTTTCCTCTCCTTGTACAATTGAGTGTAAGATCTCTTAAAAAGCATTCCCTTCTTAAATAGAAGAATCGTTTGCCTGGATTCCTGTGAGGAATTTTCACAGTTCAATCTCATTGAACTTTTTCTCAGCTAAAAGGAAAAAGGAAATAGAAGGATAAAGAGAAGGGAAAAACATGAAAACACTTTATATTTCTCTCTTGTTTCTTTCATTTCAAGAAAGAAACAATACCTGTTTCTCTTTTCACTAGGTTATGTGGGATCTGGTTCCTAGCTGTTGCTCCTCAGTTTCAGCATTTGACTTTGGAGCTTTAGTCTCTTCCTTAGATGACCACTTTTATGCTACTTCCCATTTTCTTCTGTTGTCATTTTGAGTAAAAGGTTAGCAAGGCTATGACATTAAAGAAATGCCATTTCTTTCTGTGTTGGAGTTTTCTGAATGCAATTTCCTATTACGAAGATCCCATGGATGATCCATGGACACATCTGAGTATTCCATCACCATTTATAACATTTGAAAGGACAAGTATATGCTAAGTTACAAAGAAATTTAGTGATGTTTTTAAAAAAATTTCTGCTTAGGTTTTATTATCAGGCAGTTTATTGCTGTCTTTAGGAAATGATTGTTTTTGTCCTTTCCAGAATATGTTAATTGTCATTTCTCTTGTTGCTTGTGCATTTTCTTCCTAGCAGTCTTCCCTTTCAGATTTCTTGCTATATATTTAGTGGTTTGTAGAAACAAGATGATGTACCCTATTAGTTTCTAAATTCAGCCAATAGCCAAATTTAAATTGGAGTTCTAAGATGTTTTCTGGTGAGTGAAAGTGGCATATCTTAGTACAAAGATTATGCCTTTAATATTGTTTCCTCAAATTCCTTTTGAATAGTCATTGTTTCTAGACTTTATCCTGGTTATTTAGAATTCTCAAGTAAATGATTTTGAGTACACACACACACACACACACACACACACACACACACACATACACACACATCTTTACTGTGAAATAAGGTACATATCTTAGTGTTTTTATGTCAGAGCCTATTTATGAAATATAACTACCAATTAAATTTAAAATGCTTGTTAACCTTTACTTATTTTTAATCCTATAAATTTATTATTCTGAACCAGAATGTTATTAAATTCTCACTTGGTTATGATTCTGACTGTTGTTTTAGGAATGCTGTTTCTATTGAGCAGATGTTTGACATCAAATTTAATCTTTTTTCTCTCTTCTAGGTAAAAGATAGAGTATATCAAGGTAAATTTTTAGGTTTCTTAAACTTGTATTGTATTGGTGTTTGATGTGTGTTTTATGTATGTTAAAAGTAGATACAGTGACTTTTAATGTCTATTACTTTTTTTACCTCCTGAAAATTTTACTATTCCTAGGTTGCTAGCATGGATAACTGAGTAGATGATGATGGTTCCAACTCTGAGATAGGAGATAAAGAGGAGGAACAAATTGTGGATAGGGAGATGATAAGTTTTAATTTGGGGCAGATTAACTTTGAATATTGATGTAATGCAGATGTATTACATTTGAAGAGTATTTCTATGCTAATGATTTAATCATGCATTAAGTAATTGAATAGATAATTTAAAGAATGGTAATGTGAATCAGTATGCTTTCATTTCTGTTTTTCTTTGCAAAGAATTAAATGATTCCATTTTCTGAAAAGAAAGTGTTTTGAGAAGGGAGGAATATCAAGCTACAACACTTTACTGTATTTCCCATCTGTGAAATAAGCTTAAATTGAAATATCATTTTGGATGGGAAGGGTACCTGGGATTGAACTCTGGGGCACTCTACTGAGCCACATCCCAAACCCCCTATATTTAGAGACCAAGTCTCACTTAGTTGCTTAGTGTCTCGCTCTTGCTGAGGCTGGCTTTGAACTTGGGATCCTTCTAGCTCAGCCTCCTGAGCCACTGGGATTACAGGTGTGCACCACCGCGCCCAGCAAAATATCATTGTTCTTATATTTTTCTTAAATTTTAATAATTTTATACTCTAATTGCTAATAAGCATAGATTGCTTTTTAAAAGCATAATAGTTATGCTAAGAAGTATTTCCTCATAGTACCATATAACATGTCTTTGCTTTTAGTAGATTGAGTAATTGGATTTCATTTAGTGATTGTAATAATCTTGTGTATTTCCCCCTTTTAGTCACTGAACAGCAAATTGCCCAAAAGATAATCAATTTCATGAAAGAAGATGAAGAACTGTTACAGAAATTTTCAAAGTATGAAGAGAAGGTATAATTATTTTTTTGTTTCTTTCTCCCTTGGTTCTAGCTTGAATCATTTCTACCTGTTTTAATTTAAAAATCATATTTTAAAGTTTTTACTTCATTATTTCCTACAAATCATCCAAATTCTAAGCAGTCATATGTATTAAGTACTGCTTTCTTCTGGAAAGGGTCACTTGTCTGGAAGTAACTTGTATAGTAGCACTATAATTTGTGTATCTTAATTCTGAATGCTTTATTTACATAGATAAATGAATCAGAGAAACAGATCCAAGAAACCATGAAACAAAATATGATTCTTTCTGATGAAGCAACTGAATATAAGGTAAAAATCCCTTCTTTGGGGGGAATTACATTCTAAACTCAAAAGTAAATGTAATGAGTGAGTAATCTTGACACCTTTTTTCCCAGGATAAAATAAAGCTTCTTGAAAAAGCTAAAGAATTTCTGGATGAGAGAGCTAAAAGTCTTCATGTTATGTTAGAATCTGAAAGAGAACAGAATGCTAAGAATCACGACTTGGTAAGAGTTTTGCTGCTAAGTGTTGCTTTAATTTGGCTTTTGAAATATTTTGTAAAATTGGCTAAGTTGAACTTAGTCCAGCTGTTAACTAAAGTAAGATTAGGAGTCAAGGAAGTTGAACCCACATCTGTGCCCATTTTGTGGAACTTTTAAGTACTGATACAACAAATTATTTTTATGGGCCTAGGAAATATTTTTATTCTCAACCTTGGATAATTTTCATATTGCTTTGCTCTGCCCTTGGAAACATGCAGATCAACTAAAAAACTATTGTCCAATTGAACAGTATTGTTTACTTTTTACTTGAAAGAGTAATGAATTAATCAATTTTCTGTACTTAAAAAAAATTTTACTTACATATTTCATTTTCAATTTCTATAAGTTTCTGTAATTACATAAAAGTTGCAAAAGATAGTAGAGAGTGTGTTCTGAAATATCCTACCCCCAAGTAAGCTTGATCACCTAGCTGAGGTAGTATTTATCAGATTTCTTCACTGTAAAAATTCTTTCCAATCCTTTTCATATTATATTCTTTGGAAGTTACCATGCACAGCCCACAGTTAAAGTATGAAGAGTTACGAGCTCAGGATGCAGCTCATGGTAGAGTACTTGCCTAGCATGCATGAGGCCCAGGATTCAATCCCAGGCATTGCAAACAAAGATTGGGGAGTTATGTCCACTTCCTTAAGGAGCGAATATCTTTATAAATTTTTGGGAATTCTTCTGTATGTGAGATTAGTCTATTCTCCCTTAAATTTTATCATTTTTTACTTCAGATAAGAAAATTTTTAAAATGATCTTGGGAAATTTTTTTCTCTATCACTAGAAAAAAAATTACTAATTTGAACTGGTTTATTTGAAACAGTAATTAATTAATTTTCTATGCTTTAAAACATTTTATTATTGCATTATGATTTTCTATACTTTGACCTTTTTTTTCTGGTTATCTCATAAACAGTAAGGTTGTGGATGCCATGAAATATTTATGACTTCATTTTCCCTCATCTCTTTCAGTTCTTGATTTTTTGCTTAGTTCAAAGCTGGATCCCCTGCATTACTGAAATGTAATGGGATGGCTTGACAAATATTTTGTTGTGTTTATCTTTTTTAGTATATATATGTGTGTACACACACACACACCTACACACACACGCACACACGCACACACACACACACACACACATATCACTATTTCTACTGAAATCCTAATGCATATTTTGTGTTCTGTTTTCACCTGGCAGATAATTGAAAATAAGAAATCTATAGAGAAGCTTGAAGATGTCATTTCAGTGAATACTTCTGAATTTTCAGAGGTAAAGCTGCCAACTCTTGCTAATGGGATAGTTGGCATAATGGGATATTAATACTACATCTTAGTTTTGTTGCGGACCAAAAATTTGAAGTGTGCTAAAATGTGCAAAAAATGAGAACTATATGATGTCTGGTTTGGGAAAGTATAACTTTGTTTTTTCTTTGGAATTAATTCACTAACTCTAGTGTTTTGCATTAGCTTCAAATTGTCTTTAATGAAGCTAAGCTTCGTGAAGAGAAGGTGAAGTTGGAATGCTGTCAGCTTCAGAAAGAAAATACCATACTTAAGACGACGAAAGAGCAGGTAAAGAAAATTTGATGTCATACATAATGTAAACAAGAGAAGTGAATATCATTATCTTGTATCTTTCTTGGATCTGTTTCTGAGGTAAGGAATATTCATGTAGGACCTTTTCTAGATATGCAAAGTTTAAACATGCTCCCTAAATTGAGTGCATATATATGTTCTCCATCTGTTTTGGATTTTTGGATTATTGCTTTTCTTATCAAATGTCAATCAGTTATTAACTTGCATAGCCTCAAAGAAACTTTTTAAACCAGAAAATTAAGTATTTTATGATCCTCTTTTGAGTAGTTACTGATTCACTGGCCAAGGGAAGATTACATGATAAGGAGTCTAAATTTAGGAGACAGTCATATGTGCCCAGCCATTCCTGCTGGAGGTAAATTATTTGAATTGGCAGCAATTTTCTGGGGAATGCAATAAACAGGGTCAACTTCCTGAGAACTCTGATGTTCTTACTGCAGCTGTGAGAGTTGGGGCCACTCTGCCCTCTTCCTTAACCAAGGTCTCAACCACCTCAATTGAGGCAGGCCACCGAGGAGTATGGTTCTCTATTTCTTTGTCTAAGTCTTGTAGTCCTGATGTATCCAGTGCAGAAACCCCTCCCTAACCCACAGGAATTCATGTGTTTTGACTTTTCAGTTGCAGCAGGAAGTCAAAGACTGGTGTACATCACACGCTGAGCTCAGTGAACACATCAAATCATTTGAGAAGTCCCAGAAAGATTTACTTGTATTTCTTAATCACAAAGATGATACTATTAATGTAAGTTTATACTCCAAATACAATCTCATGATTTCTCCTGAAATCTTCTGAATTAAAATCGAGAGTCTTCCAACCTTTTGCTTCTTTTCTAGGCTTTGACCAATTATATAACACAGTTGAATCGGTTACAATGTGAATCTGAATCTGAGGATCAAAATAGAGAAGATGAGTCAGATGAATTAACCAACGGAGAGGTAGCAGGTAAGATCAGTCTCAGGGAGGTTGAATCCTTTTTTCACTTTCCTGTCTTTAATTAAATATTTATACAGATGCCACTTTTCAGCTGGCTGATTTTCTTCTTAAGCTTCAGGGTTGTAGACACATATCATTGGATCTATAGATATGTCTGTTGCATTGGCAGAGGTGGGTTGCTGGGGTATAATGTAGCAATAGGCATGTGAAGAACACTGACCTTTTCTATCCCATTGAAAACTAGTAAGTACACTGCAGCTACAATAGTCACATCCTGTACAATACTTAGAGTATTGAACATTGTACAGTAAGAGAAATTTATTTCTTATGCAGATGATAGTTGATTTTGATACTCATCATCTCTATGGCTCTGTGGTTTTAAGGTCCACAGTCAGTCTTAAGAGTCCAGAGGTAGTTGGAACCATAAACTAAGGCTGTGAGAACAGAGGCTAGAGACTATCAGAAAGCTAGAGAGAGGGAGTGTAACAGTGTTTACTGATAAGGAAAATATTTCCAGATGTTTTCTCCCAGGTTGGATATTGCTTACATAGCAAGTATTTCAAACCACACCTGGTAGTAGATTCAGGGAGAAAATAGAGGATTGAATCTTTCTAAATAAGACACTTACTTGCCCAGGTGAAGATAGATCTGAGAGAGAAGAATAGCTTTTATCTTACAAGAATAGCATAGATAACATTTTAGTTGTGCAAACTAGAAATTCACCTTTTTTTGTTTTGTTTTTAAGACAGACACAGTACTTTTATTTATTTTTATGCTGAGGATCAAACTCAGTGCCTCACACATGCTAGGTGAGCACTCTACCACTGAGCCACAACCCCAGCCTGAAATTCACCTCTCTCTCTCCTTTTTTTTTTTAATCTAAGCTTGCAATTCTCTTAAAAGTCATTAGTCTAATCAGTTTAGTTATTTAATTGATTTTTTTTCTTCTGGTGTTTGAACACAATCATTATTTAGTTTGGGGAAGTTAGGAGAATATAGAGTTAAAAGTAAGGAAAGAAAAAGCTAAAGTCTTTTGTTTTTTAGGTGATCGGAATGAGAAGATCAAAGATCAAATTAAGCAGATGATGGATGTCTCTCGGGTATAGTTCTTTGTAAGAGTCCCATAGTGCCTGTCAATTCTTCCTGTGCCTCACTTTTAAGAATACCTCTCTTTTCTGCAATTTTTAGACACAAACTACAATATCAGTAGTTGAAGAGGATCTAAAACTTTTACAACTTATGCTAAGAGCCTCGATGTCCACAAAATGTAATCTAGAAGGTGGGTTCTTTTTGAGAAGAAATTGCCATGTTGGAAAGACATAAAATTTTATTGGAAAGATAAAGAATGGCTTCTTGATTTCATGCTTCTTACTTTTCTTGGCACTACTTCCTCAAACAAGTTCTTAAGTCCTTGTACACATATAGAGATAAGCTGTTTTATCCTTTACAGACCAAATAAAGAAATTAGAAGGTGACTGCAATTCACTACAGTCTTCTAAAGTTGGACTGGAAGAGGAATGCAAAACTCTAAGGCAGAAAGTGGAGATTTTAAATGAACTCTACCAGAAAAATGAGATGGCACTACAAAAGTAAGATTTTCATTGTTTGTTATTGTTATCACTGTGTGAACTAATAGATAATTTTATGTTTTCTTAAGATTATTTACAATTTCTTCTAGTTGTAATAAGTAGAGTTTTGTCTTTTTTCCTTTGTGTTTTGTTTCCTATAAGTTGCATTTTTCTTTCCATTGTCAGTCTTAAGAGTCCTGAGGTAGTTGGAACCATAAACTAAGGCTGTGAGGACATCGTAATCAATTGTCAAATTCATATGAAGGCAGGAAGTGGTAAAATGGTATTAACAGTCACTGATGTGGAAATACCTCTCAAAGTTCTAGACCCTTTCTATTTATTTTAATTTAATTACCTTTCATTGTGATCAGTTATGTAATTCTAATGTTTTGAACTTGTATCTCTAACTCTGGACCTTTAAAAATACTGAGTGATTTGGAATGACATGTTTTAGTAGAATAAAAACTTCAAAAAGGGATAATATTTACTTATTGATGGTACAAGTTTTGGACTTGAATATCTCAGATGTTCACACAAAATTGAACTGTGGCAAGGACCTTAGGAGTTATGATTACAGAAGTACTTGTTTGTAGAATATATTTATATATTAATCTTCTTAGTGTGGAGCTAGTTATTTTTTGAAAGTTTATTTGAAGTTTTTTATCCACAAAAATACTTGGATTCTCTAAAAATAGGTTGTGTCAGATTTTATTTGTTTGCACCTGATTTTACTCTTCGGTATATATATATATATATATCTTGTAAAGCAAAGACAGACCTTCTTACAGACCTAACTATTTTTAGGTATTTGACTTCTGTTGCCTAATTAATGCATTAAATATTGAAACCTTTCCATTAACTTTTCTAAAATTCTGTGATCTCCAAGCGACCTTTTTAGAATCTCAAATTTTTGTTCAGGCCAGTTCTAAATTCCTGGCCTGTTTCAAAGAAACATTTCTCATTTTATCACTTTTTTTTTAAAAAAACACTTGTTTTCTCTGTCCCTACTAGTAATCTGAATGACCTAAATGGCAATTAATTTTTTTGTAATGCAGTTAAATTGTAGCACTATTTTTCCCAACTCCTCCAAAATTCATTCAGTCATCATCGGTGGTTTTTACTCTTTTTACTCATCCCCAGGTACTATGTTAGTTCATGCCTGTGTCATCTTTTCTGTTTCTAACCTAGATCATCTGTCTTCATTCTCCATTTTTTATATTTGTATATAACTTATTTCAAATTCTTAGTAGTTTTCTCTATAGCCGCTTGAGTGGACTTTCTAAAATATAAGTCTGTCCATGTCAATATGTGCGTGTGGTTTATGAAGAATTTGCTTTCTATTTGTTGACCTGTTCTTTTTTTCTTCCTTGTATCTTTTTAATAGTTTAAATATTTTTAATTATTTTCCTCATCCCCTGTATAAGCTTGATGTAATCATAAATTATAATGGAATTATAATTATATAATTATAATTTTATTCATCTTCTCATAATTTAAAGGCCATGCTATATATTCTGGATTTAATAAAAACCTGACATAGATTAATAGGTTTATTATTTTTTTTATGGGCTTTAAGTAGCTCCTGAATCAGATAACTGTTGTGGCATTGTATGTTAGTACTTCATATACTGTGAACTCCACAAGACATTCATTCAATTTATACACATATTTAAAGTTTCTGTAGTTCTGCATTCTACACTGTTGGTTTCTTATTTGAAATTATTTTCACTCTATTTGAACATTGTCCTTTATTGATTGATTTGATTAGTGTATCAAAGGTAGTACAAGGATAAACAGAGAATAGTATTTTATTCACTAAATATTGCTACCTTTATAATCTGTATTAGGTTGACATGAACTTCATGATTAGAGTTAAAACCAGTTTCCATTTTTAAAGGATCTTTCTTTTGGCTACTGAATTTTGACTGTTACTTAGTTTTAGCAATTTAAAAATAAATATCCAATTAATTACCATCTGTTTTAAATTTTTTCTTTAAGGAGTCCATTATCATTGTTGTTTGGTCTTATCCCTCTTCTAGTTTCTGTAGTCCTTTCTCTTTTTTTTTAATAGTTGTATTGGGAAGTGCCTAGGTGTAGTTTTCCCCACCCCACCCACTTTTCCTCTTGCAGTTATGTTGCTTGGGATGAATTTTCGAGTCTTTTTCTAGATGTTGATTTTGCCTCATTCTCTCTTCTGATTATAATAATGCATATTAGAATTTGATTTCCCCTGCCTCCTACATTCTGGATTTACTTCTTCTGGATATTTTCTTCTGACCTGTCTTAAAAGTGCTAGGATTTATTTTACTTCCCAAATCTGCTGCTAAAATCATTCATTGAGTTTAGGATTTTAAAAAATTCAGGGTTTAAAATATTATTTTAGTTGTAGATGGACACAATATATTATTTTTTATAGGATTTTTTTAAGAGAGAGAGAAAGAGAATTTTAATATTTATTTTTTAGTTTTTGGCAGACACAACATCTTTGTTTGCATGGGGTGCTGAGGATTGAACCCGGGCCGCATGCATGCCAGGCGAGCACGCTACCGCTTGAGCCACATCCCCAGCCCGACACAATATTTTATTTATTTTATGTGGTGTTGAGGACTGATCCCAGTGCCCCACACATGTGGGGCCTGTGCTTCACCACTGAGCCACAACCCCAGTCCTATTTCAGTACTACAGCTCAAACCCAGGACCTTGAGCCATGTGCTCTACTATTGAGCTACCTCCCCAGACTCCTTGCTCTTTCTCATAAGGGACTAGGGTCTTACTGCTTTCCAAGCTATCTTTAATCTCATAATTCTGCCTCTGCCTCCTGAGTATCTTCGACTGTAGGTAGGTCACCACACCCAACTATTTATTGGTTTTATAGTTTCTAATCCTTTGACAAAATTCATAATCTTTTTTTTTCCTCTTTTGTGGTGCTGGGGTTTGAACCCAGAGCCTTGTGCATGCAAGGCAGCACTCTACCAACTAAACTATATTCCCAGCCCTGAAATTCATATTCTTGACTTTACTTTTTTGACTATATAAAGCGCAGGGATTTTAAAACATGTGCGGATAACCCCATTAGCTGGTTTCCTTTTCTGTGGCATTTTTTCTCACAGAATTTTGTCTTATGGAGTGCCTGGTCAGTTTTGAATGGCCAACATTGTTGTGATAATTATAGATGAAATTTGAGGACTAAGACGAAGTTATCTTCTTATAGAAAAGTGTTGAGGTTACTTGAGTAAGTTTGTCACTTTAAACTTAGTCAGCAATTAAGATAATTCAAAAATGACTTGTCTTTTCAATGTTTCAGTATTGTTCCTTTTGGATTTTTTGCCTGTTCATCACTTAAGTGTGCAGTACTTTCTAATCTAAACTCAAAGACTAGGGCTTTTATTAAGGGTCCCTTTATTGGTAGCCTCTTTTTTCCTCTAAGCCCAGGAATTTAATGAAGGCTTGGTTCAGACTCATATCTTTGTGTTATCTTTAATAGGAGAAAAGTACCTTAAAGTGCCAGCCTTACTTGTAATTCTGAGTTTCCTTTTTCTAATGGATCTTGGCCACATACGTATATCTTCACTGACTTTTTAGCTTGGATCCCTTCAAACACAATTTTATATTCTTATAAAGATGTTTTGATTGTTCTTAGTGCTCTCAGACTAACTCTTTGATAATTGGAAACAAAATTCTCTCTGTCCTTCAAGATTCAGTTTTCTCCATATTCTTTCTTAAGCCAGTGGGGAAAATTATTATATTCCTTTAGGCATCATTTATACCTGAAACAGTGAGCTCTTTTATTCTTTAGCATCTTACAAGGTAACTAGTATATTGTAGCCACTCATAAAATACTTGCTGAAGAATTAAATGAGAAGCTATATAAGAATATATAATCCCCTTTTTCTATTTGGTATCAGTAATCCTTTTTTACTGTAGTTCTGATTTATGGAAAATTAAGTTTCAAGTTAATTATCTTTTGAATTGGAACTATGGCTAAAGTAGTACAAGGAGAGCAGAAAATAGTATTTTTTAAATCCTTAAATGTGGCTACCTTTGTGTCAGTAGATGAACATCTTGAGTTTCATGATCAGAGTTAAAACTTGTCAGTAGATAATACTCTGATAGTGGGTCAGTTTAGCTTCTTTTTCTGGTTGATAGACATTATCAAAACTCAGATTTGTCTTTTTGCTTAATTTACAATTCTTTTGAAATAGATATCTAAAGTGTGAAAAATGTTCTGTGGTTAATTGCATAGCTAAAAGATATATTCTAGATTTTTTCTTTGACTGACTATATGTTTATTATGGTACCAGTCTTGGATTGAGAAAAGAGTTCCTCCATGACAAAGATATACTTAGTGTCCTATCCATGGCAGAAACGAGAAAAGAATTATCCCCTGCTTTATCCTAATATGTTTAATTATGTTAGGTTGATCAGTCCTGATCTTCCACATTGAAGTAAAGTGAGTTTTTATTATCTTACACACAGGAGACTTGCCCTTGGGGCACATGTTGTTTTCACATTTATTTTATTTACTGGTAAGTAGAGAATTAAGAGGAGAAGTTAGAAAATGTAAGTGATTTGCCAGAGTTTGATTTATGAAATTGCAGGTTTGAATTCCTATTTTATGTGCCTAAGCATTTTATAGAATTGTGGGAAGTGATATTCACAAAGAGAAACTTTTGATTTGATAACTGGTTTTATTTTAGGAAACAGAGTCAAGAAGAATGTGAGAGACTAGAAAAAGAGCAGCAGCTGTCAGCTGCAGATGAAAAGGTGGTTTCCGCTGTACAGGAAGTTAAAAATTACAAGTGAGTTCAGTTTCTAAAGGAGGGTGTCAGTGTCTAATGAATTAGTGTTAGCTTTCTTTTTAATCTTTTTTTTTTTACATTATGAAGATAGAAGAAAATAGCATGGAAGTATAAATAACAAGAGGATATGAACACATTCAATTCACACAGGAGAAAAAATAAATTTCAACTTAACAAATGAAAAATGTTAACAAAAATTTACTTGTACCCAGTGGGCAAGACCATAGGGAACTTGGTCAATGCAAACAGTTCTGGGGGTTTTGTATGTTGTAGTAATTCTTTAAGAAATCAGTTTGCTGTGTGTTATATCAAGACCCACAAAAGTGTGGCATTTGATAGACCTTGGAAATCTTCTATGGATATAATTTGAAAAAAAGAAAAAGTTTTAAGGAGGAAGATATTTCTAGCAGAATTACTTGAGAACACACTGATGAACAGTTAAGGAAATTATAATTTATCAATTCAGAATCTCTAGCAATTAAATGATAAAGAAGTTATTAGTATTAGGTTTTTATTTTATTTATTTATTTTTGGTGCTTTACTACTAAGCTACATCCTTAGACCTTTTTTTTACTTTGAGACACAGGGTCTCAGTTGCATAGGTTCCCACTTAATTGCTGAGACTGACCTCGAACTTGTGATCCTCCTGCCTCAGCTTCCCAATCATTGGGACTACTGGCATGTGGCATTGCACCTGGCCTGTAGTATTAGTTTTGATCACACTGGATTCATATAACTATAGAAATGTTTTTCTTATGTATGATAAAAGTCTTTAAAAGTATAGCTGATGGAATAAAGGGAAAATGGTCAGAATGTTTCAAATTTTATTCAATTGTTGTAATTCTTAGGCAGAGAATTGAAGAGATGGAAGAAGAATTACAGAAAACCGAGCGCTCATTTAAAAACCAGGTAGTAATTAATACTGTCCTGTAGTTGCAGAATTCTTTGATATCTAATACAGACAATTATAGGCTATAATAATGAATTCCTAAAAACATTTTTTTAATGTGTTGTCTTTTTCAGATTGCTATGCATGAGAAGAAAGCTCATGATAATTGGGTAAGATTTTTTTCCCCTTTTCTTTATTTTTTGCATAGTCTACCGCAACTGAATTTGAATATTTTCTCTTTAATAGCTCAAAGCTCGTTCTGCAGAAAGAGCTATAGCTGAAGAGAAAAGGGAAGCTGCTAATTTGAGACAGAAGTATGTGATTTTTGGTATCTTACTGTATGTTTTATAGTGTTTTAAGGTTATGCTAGATATTATCTATGATTGCTGTTTCATAATTCAGCCCATTCTTTCTCAATATTCAAGACTACTGGAAATGACCCAAAAGATGGCAATGCGGCAAGATGAACCTGTGATTGTAAAACCAATGCCAGGGAGACCAAATTTACAAAATCCTCCTCGGAGAGGTAGGGGGCACTTTGTAAAAGGAGCTATTTTATTTCTTGGTGCAGAATGTATGTAAATTACTTTTTATTTCTGTGTGTAATGGTTATGAAATAATCTGAATGATTTGCTAAAGCGGGAGGTGTGGGGGTTGGTGTCAGGGAGAAGGCTGCCTTAAAGTAGTAACACGGCATTGTTGTCTTTAGGTCCACTGAACCATAATGGCTCTTTTGGTCCATCCCCCGTGAGTGGTGGAGACTGTTCCCCTTCACTGACAGCAGAGCCAGCTGGGAGACCTCCTTCTGCTACTATTAATCAAAGAGATATGCCTAGAAATGGTTTTGGTGAGCATTTATATGTTGCTTTATACTAAACTACTTCAAGGTTTTGTTTTTTTTTCCCTTTTGAATATTCTAATGAAAACATAGAATTTGGGCCTGTACAATATATAGAAGATAATTTCTTACTTTATCTTAATGAATGTTTTCTGTAAAATCTGTTCTAGAATAGAAAACATTTTTTTTTCCTCGAGGTCCCTGTATTGTTTTTTTCTTTTAAATTTTACACTGTGAAGTGTAAACCTTTATCTTTAAATTAAATCTCTATGGTGTTCCTTTTCCAAATATTATAAAAGTAGCCTTAAACTTTATGTAGCATACATATTTCCAATATGAAATACTGAGTCTTATTTCCAATTCTAAATAGGACTGTAGTCTTGGTAAGATTGGAAGTCAGGTTATACAGACTAAAGAAAAGCCAACTTACACATACTTCAAGTCTGTAGCTTAAAGTTTAGGACCAGTACGTATTAATTTGCTGTTCTATCAACCCAAGGCAGTTCTTTATTTTACTTAAGTCTCTTCATAAATTGTGATTTATGTATTGGGCAACCCATTTTTTTTAATATTTTTAATTGTAGATGGTGTGGTGCTGAGAATCAAACCCAGTGCCTCACACATGCTAGGCAAACACTCTGCAACTGAGCTACAACCCCAACCCCTGAGCAACCCATTTTTAATGTTGCTTTCTAGTTATTGTTGAACCCTGACCTGTCCACCAGTGGTTTATTTCTTCTGAAAAATACATACAAGGGCTCTGATCTTTTTTCCCAAGGGTCAATGGATGGACCTTTACCTCGTACTCAATGGTCTTCTGAGGCATCTGGGAAACCCGTTGCCTCTGGTAAAGAGACCAAGTAATTTCAAAGAATCTGTAATTGTGGATGCAGGATTTTTATTCTCTTCATGTTAGAATAAGTCTGAATCCATTCTTTGATCTCTAACAGACCCAGGATGTGGTCCAGCTCACATGAACAGCAGCTCCAAAAGTTCTTCTCCAGCTAAGGTGACGGATGAGGGCAAGGTAAGTTCTGTAGTTACTGTGAATCACGTGGTCGTGCAGGAACATGTTGCTTTCCTACAGTACTTGCTCTTTGCTTTATCCTTCTTTGTGTTCTATTTGTACTATCCCATTTGTTTTTTAAATAGCAAACTGTTCCCCAAGAACCTGAGACCCCCTCAGTTTCTACCATTACTTCTTTAACTGAGCATCCAGTTGGAGTAAGTACTTAGAGGTTGAGAACTGAATTGGGTTTTATTCTGTGCATTTCTGGGAAGGATATTCAGAGCATGACACTGATCTTGTTTGCTTTAAACTGCATGCAATATTGAGCTTACTTTTCTCCTTGAAAATGTGGCTTAAGTGTGTACAACTATAATGAACTACAGAATGTGAAAAGTTATCACTCTAACTTTATATGGTGTTTTGTGTTGAATGTTCTAAGGCAAAGTAAATTCATTATAAATTATATAATTCATCATTTTTATTTTTGTTTGGAAGAATGCTATTTAAGAATTTCTCCATTTGTGCAAACCCTATTTTGAGTGATTTGAATTAGATTGGTATCAGATTTTCTGAAAGTGAAATACTCTTTCAGTGCAACAATGATAATCTGAAATGACCTCTTGAGCCAGTCCCAAGCAATGGTCTCATTTGTTCACATAAGTGCATTCTCTTGTAACTGTGTTGCTATTATATCTGGTAGGTCTTCTGCAGCTCTATAATAAAATAAATTTTTAATTGTTTAGTTTCAAACTCACTACTCATAGGAAATGATAAATCAATATTTCAAATGGTGTACAGTAAAATGAAAGTAAATATTAAAGCCTTGTCTTCCTAATTTGTGTATATAGCATTGTGTTGGAAAATACTTCTCAAGTTCCAGTGTATACATATTCCAGGAATATACATTTCTGGAGAAATCTAAGGGCAGCTTAGATAAGACCCCCAAACCCCTTTGTAGTAGAAGATTTAAAAGAGAGCAAACACCCGTTGTTATAGAGGAGTAGAGGTGGGAAAAGCATGGCTTGGAGGCAAACCTGGGATTGAGACCCTTTAATATGCAGTGTGGCCTTCAACAAATTATCATAATCCATTTGCTTTTGTTCCCTCTTATTTAAAACAAGACAGTCTACTTAAAGATCTCAGAGGTTGAATAATTATGAAAGACTTACTGAAGATACTCTGAATAGTAGCTATTATTACATGGGTACAGAATGTATTTTTCATTTTATTCTGTTCATTCTTAATATGGAAGTAATGAGCTACTGTGATGAAAGGGAAGTGATGGGGGGAGGGGGGGGACTCCCTTTGAAATAGGTTGTAGTGAATACAGCATGACATACTGGTCAGAAATCACCTCTGTTAATAACCTCTGCCAGTCCTCTTGCCTTTCCCTTTCCTGTGCAGATATAATCACTAACAAACTGCTCCCTCTTGTGGAATCCTTCTAACTTCTGTAAGCTGTCAGTGGGAATACACAGGAGGGGTGGGTAGAGTTTTGTTGCACTGATGGTATTCTCTGGACAGGTGCCTGTTTTGGGTTTTAGCTTTTATCGGTGTTGGTACTTTGTCTTAATACATAGGAATTTTAAAACTTTTAACTGCTTTCAAATCTTAAATTGCAGGTTAATATGGCTATGAAAGGGCCCCCTCCTTTCTCAGGGGTACCCTTCATGGGCCCCCCTATGGAACCCCCAATGGGACGGCCTCCACCACCTCCCTTTTGGTATGGACCGCCATTTCAGCTCGGTGGGCCTTTTGGACCTCGGCCAATTCCTCCACCATTTGGTATGATGATCTGAACAGTAGTGATTGACTTATAAATCACATTCATCTTTCATTTCTATTGCTTGCTAAAACAGTTGGTTGCTATCTCAGGTCTTAACAATGAAAGGATACAGCTGAGTACATTTTAACTTTTCCTCCAGTTTTCTGGGATATATGGGACACTACATAATCTTATACTGAGATAGGCAATAGCTATCTCATAGACAAGGATAAGGGGCTATATAGAGAAAAGCCACAAATATTACTTCTGCAGATGTTTGTTGAAAATATGTTGATATGCACTGCAATAGATGGAAAGGTGGATGAGACACATGCCATAACTTAAAATTTTGTCACAGATATGAAAATCCTATAACATAAAGTTTGTAATCACCCATAATGGAAGCATAAGCAGTAGGTTATAGAATATGGAAAAGGAAAAGTCAAACCCTCCTTACCTTGAGAAAAGTCAGAGGGAAGTGTTAAAGAGGAGGATTTAACAGTGACCTAATAAATGTTGCTGATTTAATTAGGTGGCTGTGGAAGGCCTTTTCCAGGGGGGCATGCACCTTGATTCTGATGGCATGTGTAAAGTCCATGCTGAAATACTTCATGAATTTTTAATGGATACAATAATAAATAGTGGGATTTCCTTTTATCAAAATTTCTTTGATGTAGTAAAGTTCTTATTTCATAATCTATCATCTTGTCATGGTAATACAGTACTTCCAAATATAAATGGAGCTCTTTTGAGATAGAAATAATTCTGCAATTATATAGTAGGGAAAGAAAAAAGATAAGCCTGGAGTTAGGTAGAGCCATGTTTAAATCCTTAATATGTTGCTTCATGGCTGGTTGGCCAGGCTATAACCTAAACTTGTTCTATTTCAGTTTGCCTCATCTGGCAAGTCAGGATGTTCACCAGTTGATGAAATCACCCAAGTTCAGAAATTTCTGGGTATTTACATCACTTCCTTTTTATTTTCCAGGTCCTTGTATGCGTCCACCAATAGGCTTCAGAGAATATGCACCAGGTGTTCCACCTGGACAATGGGATTTGCCTTTTGACCCTCGTGATTTTTTTCCAGGACCTGCACCATTTAGACCTTTAGGCTCATTTGGCCCAAGAGAGTACTTCATTCCTGGTGCCCCATTACCACCTCCAACTCATGGTCCCCAAGACTATGGGCCACCACCTGCTGCAAAAGACTTAATGTCTTCAGGCTTTAAAGATGAACCTCCACCTACACCCGATTCTCAGAGTAGTGAGGGCTGTTCACAGGCCTTAAAACAGGGCCCAAAAAATTAACCTCTGACACTTAGTCAGAAAGTGGACTATGAACTATTCATTGTGTTGAAGGATTATTGGCTTGAAAATATAAAAGTTTATTTTAAATGCCTTATGTTTTTAGAATGAAGCTGCCTTGGCGCAGTATACATTTGGAGCCAAAATATTTTCCCCCTAAATATCCCCCACTTAAACTAGAGTATCCTTCCAACTTTAAAACGTGCAATAAGGAATACCTTTGTTTTAGTTAATGTAGCATATACAATTGCTAAATGATTTAGAATGTCATAATTATGTACATTTCCTGTGGAAATGCTTTAAGAACATGTATTTCCATTATCCTATTTTTAGTGTATTCCAGTTGATAACAGAGAAATGGTGTTTTATAACCTTGATTTTTCTCTTTAAATATCTGGTCACAGAGACTGTTATGCTAAAAATGTTTACTCAAAGATCATAAACTTCATTTTCCTTCTTGCTGAAGTTCTTTGTTGTAATAGTTCATAAAAAATTGTTTATTAATATTTCCCAAGTGTCTGTTGATTCATTGGATCGTCATGAGACTTTGTGCCTTTGGGGAAGCATGTAAACTCACTCTCAGAACTGAAGATGGTGACTTGGCAGCATATTTCCTGTTGCTCACTGTTAAGGAGGCTGGACCTTGGTCAACTGTGGACTTATACAGAGGAATTTCTTTTACTTGTGAGAAGTCTTGTGGCTCTATTTTTGTAGCACATTCATGTACTTTTTTCTAACCACTGTTCATGTGAGAATGGTTTTCTGAAAATGAGTTTACATTAGTAGCAAGAGTTGTTTGACCTGAAGTTCTACTGCTTTTGCCATTATTGCATTATAACAGTAAAATATAGGGTGGTATGTTGTGTCTATAAAAAGTAAGGAAATTAACCAACAATAAAAATTAATTTAAAAAAAAATAATAAGGAAATTTCTTTAAAAAAAATGTACACACACACTCTTCTCTTTCCCATACCTTGCCACTGATTTTCAAGGAATATGATAAAAAAATTAGAAAAGTATAATCCTCTGAGAAAGAATGAATGAAACTCTAAGGCTTATAATGTCTTTAATCAGCAACTATGGGCTGAATTAAATTCTTTTTTTTTAACAGATACTCAAATATATTTTATTTAAAAATCAATTAAAGCAAGTCCTGAATCTGTAACTACTGTCTTTAAAACAATGTTCCTAACAACTAGCTCTCCAGAGCTGTAATTTTAATTACAGCAATTTTAACAGTACATTTTAAGAGGTTTAAGATTTAAATAAAATTATAAAAGCCTGGTACTTATGTTTACTGCTAGACCACATTCTTCTATTCTTTACTAGAAAGTAATAGGATTGTTGAAACCTAGAACATATCATTGTTCTTTTTATGTCCCCTAAGTATTCTCAAAATAGGGGCAAAAGCTTCAGTGTGAAACAAAATCTCTGTGAAACAAAATCTCTAAACTTCTGAAGATGACTCAGAATCAAAAAGAATGAGTCCGTTAGGAAGAATTCAATCTACATAGCCTCCATTTAATATCAGAAGCAGCAGCTGTGTGTAAGAGGAAAACCATATAATAGCTTATGCCATTTTTAACCATGTAAAATAAAATTTAAGTCACAAACACCAATTTTGAATGTATCTTTCAACCTCTACAGGACACAAGGCAATGCTGAAGTTACTATAACTTCTAATTTTAAAATAGCATTTAAATAAAGGTGATGTCAGCTAGGAAGATAGATTTTCAAGGAAAGCCAGATTTATTTTTTTATTCAAAGCAACAGTAGTTTTCCCTCTAAAGCCTTTTTTGTATTTATTCTATTAGTAAGCTATAATGCATTCTACGTAGTTTATCTGAGCAGTTCTGAACCCACCCATAGTTGCCTCTCCTTACATCCATCTGATTGTACCACTTCTGTAGCAAAGCCCAAGGTAGCTGCCCATATACCAGTTGTGAGAGAATACTGTCCCTTGATTCAATTATACTTTTGTATCTCAAAAGTTTTAGAAGTCCTCTCCAGCAAATTGTGTTTGAGTTTAGTTACTAAAATCATTTCATTTGTGAAGCAGTAGTGTTTCAACCTGAAAGTATTACTGCTATAGTTGTAATTATTGTCCAGTGACTCATACCCTCCCACACTAGAAAGTAAATTTAAACAACTAATTTGTGAGATACAGATTGTTTTGTGTTAATTGCTTCAAGATAAAACCACCTTTTTTGGCAGGGGAGGTTTGGTCATTCAGGTCTGAATTAAAGCTAAGCTAATGACAATGTTCAATTTAAGTTTGTTTAATGCTGATGAAAGACATTCATACAAAGCATCCTTTTTTTTTTCATATAACCCCATTCTTTGGTGGCAGCTGGGGTTGTGGCTCAGTGGTAGAGTACTTGCCTAGCACAGGCAAGGCCCTGGGTTTAATCTTCAGCATCACATAAATAAATAGAGGTTAAAAAAAGCATTCTTATGTGAAGGATGCTAAATGTTTCTTCATATAAATTATCACTTTGAGGGGCTGGGGTTGCCTGTGAGGCACTGGGTTTGATCCTCAGCACCACATATAAATATAAAGGTACTGTGTCCATCTACAACCAAAAAAAAGGTTTTTTTTAAATTATCACTTTGATATACATGTTTTATAGTCTATGAAAAAACAGAAAGAACAATGTATCAGTTTTGCTACATTTTAATAGTAGATTTTAAGGGAGCAACTTCAACATCAGTAACATCAAACAAAAAGGTACTGAGTACTCCACAGGGTACAGATTGCTGCCAAGCACCTTGGAAAGCATGACATGGAGAAGATGAGGCCCTTCTCTTGAGAAGTTTACAGTCTAGAAATTTTGACTACTCAGAGTTTCAGTTGAGTGAACATTTTATTAAGGCAAATTCTTCATTTCCTAGAACTACTGTAAACTGAACTATTTTTGCACTTGTGAAATTAACCCAATTCAGATGAAAGAAAAGACTAAATTTGGTTGAGAATTCTTTCAGCCTCATATAGTTTTATTAACATTCATCTAGTAAACAAAATTGACCTAACAGACAACTGAAAAATTAAAGACTAGATGTCTTGAAGTGCAAGGGCTAAAATAACTGTTATTCGTTTTAAAAAGCAAACAGATGGTATGATTAGGGTTTACACTAGTTTAAAAATAGGCCAAGTATTGCATTCCCTTCATGCATTGTTCATTTAAAATTGTGAATATTAAAATACATGGGTTCTACATGTAACCCACAAAAAAGCTCCTCACAAAACTTTTATGTTCTGTGTATCAAATATCCACCTTGTGTACTATGAAAGATTTATTTATGTCTCATCATTAAGTTAAAAGTAATGTAAATGGTGAAATTACAATAGGCTAATGATCTGCATATTTTCATATGAATGTCAATATATCTAAATAGGAAATAAATGGCAGTTGTATCTACCTATATTTAAAAAAATAGAATATCTTTCCAGATTTTGCATACCCATCACTTTATAAAGACAAGGTATGCAGGTTTTAAGGTTTCACTATCAGTTGTCAGAAAAACAGCAGTTGTTCCTGCAGTATCTCATTAGCATCTGACTCAATTATATTTAGATGACATGATTTAAACCCACCCAAAAATTTGTAATTATTCTGAGAGAGATGGTTTTAATGTTAACCCTAGAATCATTAATGTTAACCCTAGAAACAATAGCAATGTGATGTAGAACAACTAATCAACATGACTAAAAATATGCTTACTTTCAGAAAAACAATCTGGTCATCTGGAAAAAAATCACAGCTACAATCTGGGGGGCACTCCCCTATAAGATATTGATCTGGTCAAGGCACACTATTTCTAAGTAGAACTATCAGATAAGGGTGAATTTAGTCCAGCTCTAAGGAACAGCCTATAAGACAGACCATAACTGATCCAATTTCCTTTCAAAGCAATCTGGAACTATCCTACCCAATTCAATTCAAAAGTTTGAAGTTAATTCAAATCAAAAGACCATATTGGAGCAAAAGTGAGCAAATGTGTAAACTCTAGCACATTCTTATTGCTGTATTTTAAAGTTTGAAGATGAGCATACCTACTACAGCAGTATTGTTCCAGGAAGCAGGGTAGGAACAGTGGTAAATTAGGAAAAAGACTATTAATTGCAGAATTAATAGAAAAGTAAAAACATGTTTCAAAATCTACAATAAACCTTGTATCCAAAGGAGTCATAACAATGAGGTGCTGGACTTTAGTTCTGTGGTACAGCTTTGCAATGGACTCACTGGCCTATAGGTACGGCTCACTTCCTGCCTCCTGAAGGATGAATATGCTACCCAGAGCTATGATGGTTTCTACTGAGTGGTATAATTCACAGAAATTCCACATTACTCATGTCAGAATCATTCCTTGTGCAAAGTTTGATGTAGATGAAGATAAAGTGGTTTCTTGGTCAATAACTGCAATTTCTTTCTTTTAAAGTCAGTGGGTTTCTTGTATCTGTAACCACAATAGAAAGATGATTGTTTAAAATACTTTGATGATTGATTTACTCCAATGTTACATTCTAGATAAGAGGGACTAAGAAGAAACATGAACTAGTAACCATTAGTACAGTATGAATCCTATATGTATGTCACTTACAGTTCTATTACAATTGGCCCAGGTTTAATCTCATCCATCTCCATGAAAGCAAAACACTTGGTGCTGGTAAACCTTTTTTTAGGCTTGTAGTGTTTGAATTCAAAGAAGATAGCTGCACCTAAGGAATTAAAACAAACCACATAAGCCAGAGACTACACATTTCTTATGTGTCACCAGAAGCCTATGATTTTACAAAGTAACATGTGTCAAACAGTCTGATGACACAACTGTTGATAACTCACTGTGGCTGTCACTCCAAACTCTTCTACCATGTCTGAGTGACATTTCTCCATATCATTTAATTCTACAAAGTACAACAAAATTGTATAGCAAGAATGTAAGTTATGTACACAGGTAGAATCATAAACTACCAAAGAATATAAAATATTAAATACCACAAGAAAAACAGAAGTTACTTAAGTATCAGCAGTACCTATAGAAATGGTTTCAATAAGCACCTATATTACAATAGAAATTTAAAAGATTTCCTTTGATATTTTATTTCTCTCCCTCCTGAAACCACCATGCCCAGATTGTCCTTTCCATATTCTTACAAACTAACTGCCAGTTATAGTATCTTTTTACCCAATGCATCTTATTGAAAGAAAAAAAATAATTCCTGAACTGTTAGAAAGTAATCATTAGGTTCCTAAAAGGACTTAAGGTAATTATTAGAGAACCTGCTTTCCTTAACTCTGTATTATGAGAAATACTTCCCTGTCAAATAATATTTAACCACATTATTACACAACTAGATAATGCAACTGCTAATTCTCATATTTTAAAAAAATTGTTGATTTGACTTTAAGTCAATATTCATAACTATGTGAAATAAGATCTTGTTTTAAGTACACTATCAACACAAACCCAGATAAGTACTTTCCTTAAGAAGTCCTTAAGAAGTCAGTAACTGATAATTACAAACCTTTGGTTAATTTTTCAATATGCTTCTGGAGCTCAATGTCCACATTAAAATGAACATATTTATCTTATCTTCTTGAAGCCACAGGAGTATCTTGCACAGGAGTTAAATCTATGCCATTCAGATCTGGAGAAACAAATAAGTTTCTGCTTATGAGCATTCACATATGCAGACGGAAAATCTAGAAACTGCAAAGGTTACAGTTCCTAAAGAGGCATGGAAAGAGCTGAGAGGAGATTCTCAGGCTAAGAAATTCCTATTTGGTGTGAGCAAGTATGTGAGAGTTGTTGAAGTTCATGGGGTATGTGGAGAGAAATGAATATAGACTGGATAGGAGTCCTCATGAAGGGGACAAGGAAGCCTTTACATGGCCAAGTGGACAAAACTTGATCTTCATAGTGAAGTGGTAAAAAGAACAAACATGTTTTCCTTAGGGAATAGCCCATTATATTTTTCTATGCAAAAAAAAAAAATCTGGAGTATATAATTTGCCACAATGGAGCTCTGCCACCAATTTCTAACTTTGATCAAGTATATGGCTTATTTAGAAAAGCCTTTAAACCTAACCTTATCATAATTTCCCTGTTAAGAACCAAAAATGGATGAGAACAGCCAACAAAAACCCTTTTGTTAATGAATAATTTTTCATATATATTATCTAAATTCTGGTTATACTGTTTACAACATACCCTGAATTTACAACAACCAGATGGTACGTTATATATAGTTTTAATTTTCTGGGTTTTAAAATCTCAGTTTAATGAAATTCAACATGGACTCATTTAATAACTCCTCAGTGTTTATGTGTTATTCATTTATGTGTCTCAAAAAGCTCAAAAACAATTTAGTACATTTAATAGTTAAAAAATATTTACATAAAAATATTTCAGTTTAACATATGCAAAGGTAACTTAACATTTACAACATCATTAAATATTTTTGTGTTTTAAGTATACTTTCTGAATGAGTATGCAGTTTTACAAATGGTCTATCAAACAATGTAAATATTTTCCAGTATACTATATATTTGATAAGTGGTAACATCGGAATTTAAAAGTGTACCAGTATTAGTGCTGTGGATTATGTTCTTTAAATAAATCTTTTTCTTTGTGATCATATTTTTCTTTTAATTAGCACTAATTAACCCATGGATCTGACTTTATTTCTGCAATTGATAAAAGTTCCTCCATTTAATTTCAGCACCGATCTGTTCCTTTGGTGCAAAACTACAGATTAAAATAAGCCATTTGTACTAATTATAGTTATTTCTGTAAAATGGTATAATTTATTCCTTAATCATATCATCATTCCACGGGATTGCTTTCAGGGCATGGATGTTATGGATGCACCCTACTTCCCTGTCCCCTGATTTTCATCTGCCTCTGTAGGACTCACCTATGTAGATACCTCAGTAGCAGAGGAAGAAGAGGGGCTGAAGCAGGAGAGATGGGAAAACAGGACATGGGGCTTTGTGTAGAAAACTACACACCCATGGAAGGTGAGAAGTGCTATTGTTAATCTACATCCTGAAGGCTGTAGCTGCTGTTAAGGACAATGTGTATGTTTAGTCCGCACATTAGCTGTAATCTGAAGAGCAAAAATCTATACAAACTCAAAAGCAAGTAGGAAATACATTTTGTAAGTCTTTCAGAACTATGTTCTGTTATGATCTCTTCTAGGATTTTGCCTCATTATAGAATGCATTAAAGTAAGTTGTCACATATAAAACACCATCCCCTGTCAAAAACTTTGTCCCATATGAGAAAAAGCATAATGCAATTTGCCAGTTATTTACCCTTTACACTAACTGTAATATAGGGATCAATGCACTGTCCAGCGTCTTTCAGACCAATTTTCTCAATCCTGATAGTGAGTAATGTCATTCCCGGTTCTGATGGCAACCTTGGTAATAAAGTACCTGGCAACAGAGAAACCTCAATAAAAGTTAGCTCCACCAATAATTCAGAGTAAATACTTTGACAAACAGAAGATATAGCCTACCTCTTAAGAGCTACCTAGGCATTATGTATTTTTATTTCCAAAATTCATGAACATCTGATTTATACTTTTTTAGAAAAATATTTAATTTTACACATAATATATCTGCATTTCCCAACCATACAATCACCTTTAAGCAGAAATAATAATTTCTATAATAATAGTGTATAGTATGTATAATAAAAGTTTGTTAAAAACATCACTTGAGGAAGCCCAACTATACATAATAGTATAATATGCTCACATAATATTTATATTCCATATGTACTTCTATATTATACTCAGCATCTTAATATGAAGTGGTAGAACAAAGACAAGAAAAGCTTTTAAAATACTTGTTATTCTGTTCTAAAGTCTGAGACATTTAATATCAGAGTTGATCAATACATTCTTTCCTTTAGTTACTCCTAATAAAGAATAATTTACAATTTGATATTTATGTTTTAATTTAACTATATAGTCTAACTTCTATTCTTTATTCTATTTTGTATGATTTATTCTCAGAAATTAGTACTATACAGACTGCCATATAAAAGGGCCATTTGTATAACTGAACATTTTCCCCAAAACCAACTAAAATTTTTAAAACTAAAAACCCACCCAGAACAACATGACAACATTCACCCACCAAGAACATATGAAGAAAGAAATCAACTGTTCAGTATGTTCCCTTTTTCGAAACTACCAATAGAGGACAGATGCAAATAAGCTGATTTTAATCAAGTATGTATACAGAACCTCAAAATACATTTAACAAAAGATTTTGGTTAATGTTTTTCAAGTTTCTATTCATCAATGTGTTATGCTACTTTTAATGATGAGTTATTTGAAATAAATGAAGCAATCAACACACTATATTTGAAAATACACATTTGATTGATGGCAAATGTGGCTTGAGGAAATTTTGGGAGGTGATGGGAATGTTCTGAACTTGTATAGTGATGACAGATGCAAAACTCTATAGAGGTGTCAAAAATCAATGAATTTTATTCTTAAAGAAGGGAAATGTTATGATATACAAATTATACCTCAACAATGCTGTTAAAAATGTATTACTTTCTAATTTAAACAAATATGAAGACAATACAGACAAATGCAAGAATGGGAAGGCTTGGAGGCTGCATTCCACTGTTGCATTAACAAACCTAAATGGGCTCAGGCTGATATCATTAAATATATATATAATACCTTTTATGCATCTTCTTTGATTGACAAATGAGGGTACTTTTCCAAGAGGGGCTTGTACCTGGACATCTGGGATGAACTTCAGAGAGCTAAGAAACACCTCTGAAATTTTATGAAAAATGTGAATATGTATACATTTATATTTATATACATACATATTCACATGTATGTATATTATATATGAATTTTTCTGCAGAAAAGTTCATTCTATTATGTAGTACATGGCTGTATAAATATGCTACAGTTTATGTACAAATTCTTGTGTTGATAGATATTTGAATTACTTCAACTGTTTGGATATAGTTAACAAGGCTATTATAAATACTCTTCTGAACATCTTCTGGTGCCCATAAGCACCCATTTCTGAAACAGAGGAATCACTAAGTCACCTGGCATGTTACCTCCATACCTACTATGTAACAACAATCCATTTCCCAAGGTGGTTGTGCCAATTTTTATTCCTAGCCCAAGTGCAGTAGTGTTCCCATTGCTCCACTTCCTCATTAGGTACTGTTTTCTCAGATTCTTCATGTTAGCCAATTTTGGTATAAAGGGATCAATCATTTTAATTTGCATTCCTCTGAAGATTAATAAGGTTGAGCACCTTTTTGAATAAATCAAATAAATGATTTCCTCTTTTCTGAAGTGTGTTCAAATATTTTGCTCGATTTTTTATTGAGATGTCTATCTTATTCAGCTGTAGGAGGTCTCTATTTTTTGCTAGACAAATGTTTTACAAATAGCTTTTTAGTAGTTTACTTTTATAAAGACTTTTTGTTGAAGTAGAGCATATACATTTTAAAATGTACAAATTGTCAGCACAGTTTGCTGAACTTTCACAAAGTGAATACACCTGTATAACTAGCATCAGATCTAGGAAAGATATGATCAGCCTCCTGGGAGTGTCCTTCCCCACACCCTATCCAATTCACTCTTCCAAAAGATAGCAACGGTTGCTAACTTCTAACACCAAGTATTAGTTTTGAATGTTAAGAATGACTTTTGTCTGCCATGGTGTCTTCTGATTATGATAAATACTTACTGCTAGTAATATCAAATTTCTTAATATCTTCCTTTACAATCAGTGCTTTTTATGTTATATTTAAGAAAACTTACCCCACTCCAAAATCATAAAGGTATTATCTTGAAAGCATTTTATTGTTTTGCCATTCACACTTAATTCTATATGTCACACAGAATTATTGTCTATGGTGTATAGTAGGAGCTTTAATTTCATTCAATTTCACATAAATACTCAATTGTCTCAGCACTACTTATTAAAAAGACTGACATTTTCCACCACTGATCTGCAGTCCCACCTCAATCATAAATCATGTGGCAATCACTTTCTGAGTTTTCTGTCTTACCAAACTGTTTATCCTGTTATCACTAATACAGTATCTTAATTCTATAGCTGTATAAAAGGTCCAGGAACTGCAATAAAAATTCAGATGAGTTTCAGAAAGAGTCTATCTTTATAAATTACTTCTTCTAATTTATGAGCTAGTATATGTCTTTACATTTTAAAAATCATAACATTTATTTAATAGAAGTTTATTTGACCTAAAAGCCTTCAGAAATAAAGCCCTACAGATCCAGGGAAAACTCCTGTTTTTATGTTTATGTTCCATGAAGAATGGATGGCCATGTAGAAATGACTGGAAAGGGGGTGTGAGCTAATGGTAAAAGGCTGCCAGGGTCCTAACAAGCCCTGTCTGGTCAGATTCTTCTTGGCCTCTCTGTATAGCCTTCTTTCCTTCTGGACCTAAGGCAGGTCCTGTCTGGAATGAGGGTTTTTAAGGGAGGGGGGAAGGGAGGGTAAGGGGACAGGAAGGGAATAGCAGGGAGGGTAGAGGAGAGAGAGAGAGAGAGAGAGAGCTTTCTAGGTTTTATGAGAGAAGGCTTTGGGAGAGAAGGGTGAAGGACAGGAGAGCAGGAGGAGGGCAGAGGCTTTGCTTCTGAGGTTGCTTTTGGGATTCCAATCTCCTTCAGTTAGAAGTTCTCAGCAAGCCAAAACCCCACCCTTTGGGCTATCATATTTTTCCCCCTCTCCCTCCCTCCTCCTCCCTTTCTCCTTTTAAGAAGGGAATGTGTAGATCTTTCCATCTTCTAAGATCTTCTTTGATTTCTCTGTTTAGGGTTTTGTAGTTTTCATTGTATAGATCTTTGACTTCTTTCGTTGATTCTCAAGTATCTTATTTTTTTTTTTGAGGTTACTGTAAATGGGGCAGTTTTCCTAATTTCCTTCTCAGAGGCTTTGTCACTGATATACAGAAATGTCTTTGATTTATGGGTGTTGATTTATATCCTGCTCCTTTGCTGAATTCATTTACTATTTCTGGAAAGATCTACCTTGCTCTTGGGATAGGCAGAATTAATATTATCAAAATGACCACACTACCAAAAACACTATAAAGATTTAATGCAATTCCAATCAAAATCTCAATGGCATTCCTCATAAAAATAGAAAAAGCAATCATGAAATTCATCTAAAAAAATAAGAGACCATGAATAGCTAAATAAATCCTTAGCAAGAAGAATGAAGCAGGGAGTATAGCTATATGAGACCTTAAACTATACTACAGAGCAATAGTAACAAAAACAGCATGGTATTGGCACTAAAACAGACTGGTAGACCAATGGAACAGAATAGAGGACACAGAGACTAACCCACAAAATTACAATCATCTTATTTTAGACAAAGGTGCCAAAAACATGCACTGGAGAAAAGATAGCATTTTCAACAAATGGTGCTGGGAAAACTGGAAATCCATATGCATCAAAATTAAATAAAACTCATAACTCTCATCATGTACAAAACTTAACTTAAAATGGATCAAATACCTAGGAATTAAGCCAGAGACTCTGTGTCTAACAGAAGAAAAAGGTAGGCCCTAATCTTCATCATATGGGTTAGGCCCCAACTTCCTTAATAAGACTCCTATGGCACAAGAATTAAAACCAGGAATCAATAAATGGGATGGATTCAAACTAAAAAGTTTTTTCTCAGCAAAAGAAACAATCCGTGAGGTGAACAGAGAGCCTACATCCTGGGAGAAAATCTTTACCCTTCACACATCAGATAGAGCACTAATCTCTAGGGTATATAAAGAACTCAAAAAGCTAAGCACTGAAAAAACAAGTAACCCAATCAAAAAATGGGCCAAGGACTTGAACAAAACACTTCTCAGAAGAGGATATACAATCAATCAACAAATATATGAAAAAAATTTTCAACATCTCTAGCAATCAGAGAAATGCAAATCAAAACTAAGATACAACTCTAATCAGAATGGCAGCTATTATGAAGACAAACAACAATAAGTGTTGGCAAGGATGTGGGGAAAATGGCATACTCATACGTTGCTGGTGGAACTGCAAATTGGTGTAGCCAATCTGGAAAGCAGTATGGAGATTCTTTGGAAATCTGGGAATGGAACCACCATTTGACCGAGCTATTGCTCTCCTTGGACTATACTCAAAGGACTTAAAAAAACATACTACAGGGATACAGCCACATCAATGTTTATAGCAGCACAATTCACAATAGCTAAACTGTGGAGCCAACCTACATGCCCTTCAGTGGATGAATGGATTTTTAAAAATGTGGCATATATACACAATGAACTTTTTAAAAAGAGAATAAAATCATGGCATTTGCAGGTAAATGGATGGCATTGGAGAAGATAATGCTAAGTGAAGTTAGCCAATCCCCAAAAAACAAATGCCAAATGTTTTCTCTGATATAAGGAGGCTGACTCATAATAGGGTAGGGAGGAGGAACATTGGATGAATAGATGGATTCTAGATAGGGAAGAGGGGAGTGAGGGAAAGGGAGGAGGCAGGGGATTAGCCTCCTAATGAATGTGGAATGAATGTGATGGACATCATTATCCAAAGTACATGTCTGAAGACACAAATTGGCTGTCAACCTACTTTATATACAAACAGAGATATGAAAAATTGTGGTATATATGTGTAATAAGAATTGTAATGCAAAAAAAAAAACCAAGTACACGTATAACGTGAATTGGCATGAATGTGATTTATACAAAGATATAAAAAATTGTGCTCTATATGTGTTATAAGAATTGTAATACACTCCATTGTCATGTATTTAAAAAAAATAAAATCAATAAAAGAAAAAGAAGGGAATGGGGAGTGGGTAGGGAAAAACTGTGAAATGAACCCAAACTAACTTTCCAAAGCACATATGTGAATATACTATAATGAAACTCATCATTTTGAATATCTATAAGATGCTAATTTTAAAAAATGTAAATAAATAGATCAGTAAAGTGGATCAAAGGGAACAGTGGGAGGGAGGATGGGGAGGGTGAAGGGACTGAATTGGAGCAAATTATATTCCATGCATTTATAATTAGTCCAAATGAATCTAATGTCAAGAATAACTATTATGAACAAATGAAAAAAAGAATAATGACTTCACTGTTTTTATAAAATGCATTCTCATAAACAATTCAATCAAGAGAAATGAAAAAAGTAAAAGAGAACATACAACTCAACATCTCACCAACCATAACAATTATCAAGTCACTCTTCCATCTTTTTCCCTAATTTCAAGATTACTCCAGTTTCCTTTTCCTTTTGATATTCTTTTCCTTCTTTCAACAAAGCTTTATTTTCTACATAAAATTCTTATATTTCTTTTGTTGAATTTATAATAAGGTCCTTGATATTATTTAATACTACTATAAATATTATAATAGTTCATTTTCTAAGCAACTATTACTTGTTTGAGATAGAATTGATTTGTCTGTACAAATTTTATATCCAGAAACTGCATTATCTTATTAATGAGTTATGAATAGGTTTTTTGCATATTCTCTATATATTCATAAATATGCAAATAAAGAACATCCCCCCTTTTATATTTCATTTTTCTTATCCTAGTGCAGTAGCTAGGGCTTCCAAAACAATTCTGATGAAAAGAAGTAATAGACACTCTTGTTTTGTTCAAATTCATCATTAAATGATTTTGGGCTGTAAATGTCATGTAGTCATGTTTTATCAAGTTAAGGATGTTTTTCTGTTCTTTGCCAAGAATTGTTTAAAATCAAGGCTGTATTTCAAACTTAACTGAGAACTTTTTCTGCATTGTTGACAACATTATGAAATCTTTCCCCTTAATCTGCTAATGTGAACTACCTTGATAAATTCTGCTAATAATATATTTTGAAAAATCACTCATTAGTTCATGGAGATTTTCTGAATTATTTTCTACACCATCCTATGTATCATAGTTTATTCAGTCAATCTTCATATAGCAGTTACATTATCTCTAACTTTTTATCATTATAAAAAACACCTCAACAGAGAATCTGGTATATATGCAAGTGTTTCCCCCTCTTTTTCCTGTATTTTGTGGGTGCATCTTCAGAGTAAATTCTCAGGAATGGGATTGCTAAGGAAAAAATATGTACTTATATGTTGTTAGAGAATGCTCAAGTTCCCTCCAAAGGAACTGTACCATTTTTCTATTCCCACCAGTGATTAATAAGTACCTATTTCCCCTAAGACTCACCAACAGTAGCTTTAATTTATGTTTTTTATTAAAAATAAAGTTGAGTATCTTTTTATATGTTTAATGGGTATTTTTAAATGTGTGTGTGTGTGTGTGTGTATGTGTGTGTCTGTGTGTGTGTGTGTGCACACGCGCACACTTGCTCTTGTTGTCTGTTCCTCTCATGTATTCTGCTTTGGTTATTACAATTAAAATTTTTCTTTATATATTAAGAATGTTGGGTTGGGATGTAGCTCAGTGGCAAAGTGTCTGCCCTGCATTTGCAAAATCCTGGATTCGACCCCTAGTTCCAAAAAAGACAAAAAAAAGAACCCACCCTACCCCACCCCCCCAAACCCCCAAGAATGTTACCTCTTTTATGTCTTACCTCTTTACTACCCTTTTTTTGACAGTCAAAAAAATTGCTTTACAACTTTCAAAGTCTTTTTGATGTTAAGATAATTTTTTTCCAAGTTGATATTAAACTTGTTGTTACTTTGGGGTGAGTCAATTTTATAACCTGTCATCATCTAGATCTTTCAGTTGAAATGGTAGGGCTGATGCTACATTCCTTATCAACAATCTTTTTGCCTGATACTACACAGTAAGGTTTAATGTAATCATTATGCTTCGAATAATTTAATATGGAGGCAGTGATTGCAAGTCTGAATTTCTTGTTTAATTCAAGTTAGAATGTCAAACATTGTGCTCCATGATGAAGGAAGCTGACTGTAATTAAGATCATAGATTACATAGAAAGGTGCCTATTTAAGGTGTTTCAGAATGGTCTATGATGTTCTCTCTCTCTGTGCATGGTCAACTCCTACATACTCAGTGAGTCCTAAATCTGGCTAGATTTATTGAACTCCCTCAGCCCTTCTTTTTGCCAACCTATGACATTGGTGCACATCTCTAATCATAATCATGTGCTTTTGGCTCTGTCTTGCTGACTACACAATAAGCATCCTGAAAGGTGTGGGAACTGTTCCTTTTGTAGTATGCACAAGGAATAAACAGATCTTTGTTGAAGAAATATTTTATTGAATGAATGACTGAATTTCCAGTTCTAGAGGTTATCATGCTCTAGTAAACAAATGACTAGAGAATCTATATCAATGAGTGAAGAAATAATAAACATAAAAGAAGATCAAATACTAAAATAACACCATACCATCTATAGCTCTTAGGTTAGATGAAAAAGGGTGCATGTTTTTGAATCAAAGATAAAACCATGATAGTTGTAAATTGAGCCAATGCATTAAAAGGAAGATTTCAAAGTGAAGAATTAATATATCCAATTTCATAGTGTAATATGAGAACAAGTCAAGTGCATTCATAAAATCTGAAGACTAACAAGGATAAGAAAGAAATCACTACACACAATCCAGTGTAAACTGTGCTATTCCAGCTAGATCATCTGCTCTCATATCTAGAGCATAGATCAGAAGAAATGTTCTTCCACATGGAATTGCTATGTAAATAAGAAATAGCTAACACTTGTGAGTATTTGTGATGTGCCACATACTGTCCTAATATCATTTTCGAAGCAAAACTCAAACACAGTTTGTTGTAATTAGTAACCCCAATATTACCACTAGATGTATGACTACTTGGATTGAATGTTTGTATGTGAATACCAGATTTCATGTATTTTTTAAAATCTCATTTCAATCCATTATTTAAAATAGTAAACTATTTTACTTTTTATTCACTGTATGGTCTATTCATGCATCATCTCTATATACGTAGACCCAGGATACACCTATTTTTATCCACAAACTCTAAATGATAGGGTTTCAAAACATGCTCCCAGAAATGGTGGAAGAAATACACATGTCACCTGCTCCATGTATTCTTTTCATCACATCATCTTCTGGACACAAAATGCAAAACTCACACTTATCTTATTCTTCTCCCAAAGCCTCATTTTAAAGAGAGCGTGGATTACTAAAATCATCTGCGTCTGCATTGCCTATTTTCAAATTTTAATCCTATGGTGAGTATACACTTGTTTCTTCCTAGAATAGTGTATTCAACCATCCCCCTGTTGAAAATATCCCTGACCTATCACTCATTTTATACCTTGCCCGATCTCCTAATATCCCTATTGATATCTATTTCCCCAAGTGCCTTGTTGTGACTGACTCTTCTTGTGTGCTGACATTCCTATTTACACTCTAATAGAAATACATTGGATTGCAAAAAGGGCCTTTGGTCCAAATCCTAAACTCACTCTTCTTCCTTACCCTAGTCTGGAAACCTGCCTACTCTCTGTATTTCACTGGAAGTTCTCTTTTACATTCAGTAGTGCCAGGTACAAGATCTCATGCCATTGTATATGGATTTAGAGGATTCATCTCTGCAGAACATAATTCAAAACTATGTATCCAAATCAAGGGCCCAACACCTTGTGTGCTTCAGATCTTACCTAGTTTTCTATTTTCATACTCACATTTCACCTTACATTCTTATAAATATCCCAGTTGCCCAATACCCGTATTCATCCAGCAGAATGACTCCTAACCCAAATCGAACATGATATGACCCTTAACCATACTCTGTTCCCTCAATCTATTTTCACATAACAGCAGGTCCTGATTTGATCTTGCCATACAGGTATGTAGGGAATCCTACAGCTGCTGAGAAGCTCAAAGGTAGATGCAGAAATGATCCCTGGAGGAAATGTAGGCAGCTAGGTAGGACCTGTGAGGTCTAAAGTCATCTTTCATGGCCAACAACCCAGTCAGGATGAAGGGATGTTGCTGAATCAGCCTCTCTCTTCTCAATGCAGGGAAGATGAACACAATCAGGCCTATGTGGATTGCTGATCCCAGGCTCCTAGGGTATATAGAGCTTTATGTCTTGTGAAAATGTCACAGGAAGGTGGGGCAGCCTCCATCTCATGGGACCCTTGGAAACAATTGTTAGGACAAAGTGGTTGCCAAGGCAGTGACCTCATTCACTTCCCTGAAGGAAGTGACCTCACGTCACTTCCTTGGTGATGGAACTCTCTGAACTTGGGATCCAGGAGGCAAGGCACCCAGAGGCAGCTCCAGTCTCAGTGGGCTCACTTGTTTGTACCAAGGCCAGAGTCATCCTTTCTTGGCACCTAATGATGTGTGGAGAGCCAAATGCCTTAAATGGTCTGAACAGGGACCTTTTCTGAGAAAGAAGTGTTGGCTCATTGCTGGCTCCTGACAACTACACAGAGATGGCCAAGGAGACCAGAGCTGAGACAGGGCAGGCCACAGCTGGGGAACATATTTTCATCCACCACTCAGAGGACAGAGTGGATAGATGCAGACCAAATACAGGGGCGGTTTGTGTGTCTTAGTGGGTGTGTGTTGCAATTTGTCATTTTGTGTCATGTTCTGAGAACATGAAGGAAAAAAGTTTTTCTGTTGTTGTTGTTGTTGGTTTGAAATGGACTGTAGACTAGTGAGTCTTTCTATGTCAGTGGATCCCACTGGGTTTGTGTTTACAGAGAGTAGAGAGAAGAATGCAGCCGTGGAATTCTTTGCAGGACTTCTCATGGCCAATTTATGAATGGACTGCTGCTTGCCTTGCAGATGGGCAACACCTACCAAGATCCTAAGTTCCTGTATTCTTCCTGAATTTTGGCCACTCTCTGAAGGGGTTCGTGGTTTTGTGTCCAAGATATGTACCACCTTCAAGCTGTGTGACATGCCCATGGACTGGATTGCTGAAGGGCATGCCAAGCATCTCAGAAAACTCAAAAATTAGCATGACTGGTAAGGATCTCTCTGGAGAATCCCTGCTTGGATAGATGGCAACCCAAGTTGCATGATTAGGAGATGTCAATGCCACAGTGTTCAATTAAAGCCAAGTTTTTCTCCAGGCTTCTTTCTTCCCTATTGTTCTGTTCCCCTGAATGTCAGGGAGGTGATTGCCTTGGGGCACTCCTTTGGGAATCCTCAAGAAAACAGTTTCAAATGGAAATGAAGAGGCCTAATCTGTGCCTTTGAGGTAAAGTGCTTTGTAAAAGCTGTGTCTGAATCAGACTCTTGGCCCTGTGTGTGGCTGTGAATTACATTCTCAGCACCCCAGGCAACTCAAGAAAAATCCCATGTGTCCATCCTAATCTAAAAGGGTGAAAAAGAAGTGTAATATTGGATGAAGTCTCTTGCCTTCCTCTGGTCAGGCTCCTGACCCGTATGAAGTAAGAACAGGGATCCTCTGGGTCAAATGAGTTGTTGCAAGGCCTCCAGTAACTAGCACACAGGTGTTTGGGTTTTTTCATGAGTCCAGTACACATAAAGAATCTACCCATGGCAGGCAGGAGGCCTCTAATTTGAGAAGCAGAGCAGTATTAACTACAGGCCCATTTTCTCTCTCCTATTCTTAAGGTCTGTAAACAAGTCAGATTGGCACCTGTTATTTTGCCAGAGAAATGTTAGCGTCTGTAAACAAGTCTGCAGGGTGTCTGGCAATATGCCAGAGGGAGTGGTTTGTGAAGTAACAAAAGCGAGCCATTAAGTGTGGAGATTCCTTATTGGTTGACTGCTGTATCTATTATATGCTAATTAGATAGGCTGTGTAAAATGTATAAATACCGCTCTTATTCTACATTAAAGGGCTTCCACTCCTGCTGTATCAATGTACACAAGTTATTCGTCACCCCCCGGTTATTTTGCTGCAGCCAGACTGCGGCAGATGGTGGCCCATTATGGGGAGCCCCGGTACACTCAGGGGTAAGTGACAAAAAAAGCTGCTCATCCATAGATAGGATGGGAGCAATCTGCTCATCCCTAGGCAGATAGGGCGAGAGGAAAAATGGCCATTTCGAGAAAATGGAGAAGATTGATACAGTATGTTTGCATCTTGTTTTTGTCTTAAAATGTTGTATTGTCTTTGTGATGAAAATATGGAAGGGGTGAGAAGTAAATTGATAAGGGAAAAAGGCACCCCAGTGGAACCAAGAATAGTTAGGGCATGTGTTGATAAAAGCCCAGAAACTCTAGTCAGAAAGAAAGAGAAAGTTCAGAAGAAGAAGGATTATCAGGAAAAAAGTTACAGCAAAAGGCTATTACTGAATACTTTTCGATACCGGAGAGTGCATGAATCAACAAGGCGGCTGCCACCTGCCCAAGCTGATCATGGCGCAGCAAGAATTTTCCAAGGGGCAGTGGCCGGCTCTTCCTCGCCCCCCTGCCCGGGGGAGCAGAACGCCACTGCGAGCCCAAATCTAGACCTGACCTGGAGGCACAGTCTCGCAGGCTCTTGCTCCCTGTGCCCAGAAGCAGTTTGAGTCTGGGACTCTCCCCAGGGCCATCTGGGGCTGCCAGGAATGCTACAGCTGGCAGAAGATGCTACTGGCATCCCTGACGTTTGGTCATTTCCAATGCCAGTAACTACATTGGTTCTCCCACACCTGGAAGCTGATGAATAATGAACACTATTAAGGCTTGTTTCAAATGTTAAAAACCTTGAAATAATGTACTAAATTGTTCAGAAGGTTGTTTTCTTAGTGAAATGCTACAGGATATTCTTTAGCCATCCAGAGTTCCTGCCTTCGTCCCAGTGCCGGTGAAAACAAAGGTGAAATAATTTACAGTGTTGCTGAGAACCAGAGGAAACTTCGGCTGAGAACCCAAAGAGACTTCGGAGCTGTTGCTGTTTCTACTGCTACAACTTAAGCTAGCTTCCTGCAGAACTTACCTGGACTGTGATTTACCTGGACTGTGAGTTAATCTATTGAGACACTGCTTTATCTGGACTGAGACAACAAACCATAATTTACAACAAATTGTAACTCGATATCTTTACAAATGGTGTCATTGCTGGTATAATTTTTCCAAAGGCTTCTTGCATGGAGACATCAATTGGCTTGGTATTGTGACATTTTGTATCCTCCCTTTCTGTTTCTAGCAGATTATTTATGGTGTTTCTGTAAAAAGCACTATGGTCATTATTTAAATTAAACAAAAGGGGGAAATGTTAAGGTCTGTAAACAAGTCGATTGGCACCTGTTATTTTGCCAGAGAAATGTTAGAGTCTGTAAACAAGTCTGCATGGTGCCTGGAAAAATGCCAGAGGGAGTGGTTTGTGAAGTAACAAAAGCGAGCCATTAAGTGTGGAGATTCCTTATTGGTTGACTGCTGTATCTATTTTATGCTAATTAGATAGGCTGTGTAAAATGTATAAATACCGCTCTTATTCTACAATAAATGGCTTCCACTCCTGCTGTATCAACGTACACAAGTTATTCGTCACCCCCCGGTTATTTTGCTGCAGCCAGACTGCGGCATCCTATTTCTCAGGAAGGGTGTCCAGGCTACCAAGACATTTGGCATATGATGGGCATGAGAGCTTACTTTGCACACCATCTTAGACTGCTCCCCCTATGCAAACCCCCAGCCAGAATGTTATGATGAGTGTCTGTATGGAAGAAGATGAGGGCCATGTGGGAGTGTTTTTGTTAGAATAGTGGTCTTTTGTGTGGTGGTTGGAAAAGATGACTGGGTCCACCTCAGCTTGAACTCTGGTGTGATGCCATTAGAGACTGAGTACTGGAACTGATCTCAGAGAACTATTGCCAGGAATTGTGTTGGGATTTTACAAGGCCAGGCATTAGAGGAGCCTTTGGAAACTGGGATCTAGGTCGAGGGTGGCTTTCTCCACAGCACTGGGAATCTCAGCCAGGATTTCACATGATTTTGCTGTTAAAGCCTTTTCAGCTATAGTTGAGAGTCAAAACTCACAGGAACCTCATATTTTAGACCCCAATGGGCCTGGATTCCTGTGACCTTTCGCCACTCCTTGAGAAGCCTTGCCTGCTTGGGATCTCCAGAGCTTTTACTGAAAGCAGATTCCTCAACACCTAATGGCTCCTGAATGAATCAAAACCCACAGTGTCAACTTCTTCATTCTTGAAAAATGGCTAGGCCAATACCATGAAGTTTTTGAGAATCCCATGACCAGAAATCCCTGGAGAACCTTTAGATCTCTGGTTGCTCATCATGACTGAACCAGCGAGTGCCATTTTTGACTGAGTGGAATTCATGACCATGGTGAAGAACAGAGATGCCAGTGAGTAGGAGCCAGCAGGGAACTGGGCCTGGAGCAATGGAGTGCAGGTGTGTGATCCAACATCTGTGGTGGGCCCCTGTGGTTCTGTCATTGGCTTCCAAATGACATGTGACTGACAAGGTGCAGCCAGCAGACCCTAAAATATAAAGGCATGTTGTTGTGGGGAGAGGATTTGGTGTGATGCTCAGAATCAAGTTGCTACACTCAAGTGGGAAAGATATATGGGATAGCAGCCCAGTTTGTGTGTTTTCCTTCAGACCCTGACTCACCCCACGTGACAGAGCTCCCTCCAGCACTGTGTCCTGGTTGACCTCTTTGTATTTCAAAAACAAACACCAAATTTCCAGGGAAGCTGCAAGAAATGCCATTAAAACTGGAGGGTTAGCCAAAGGCTTCACAATGCACCCAGGGAGAAATTCATACCCCAACGGCCACGGTTACCTACAAAGAGAGGATTCAGCTCTGCTGCTTCCTGTTCCTATTGGAAAATATGAACCCATGTCCTCCTGTTCACATAGACTCAGACCAAGCTTTGATGGTCTCACTACAAAGGAAGCTAAAGCACAAAGCTATATTTTTAGTGCACAAATGTCAGAGGCAGATAGTCAAGAAGTCATTAGGCCAGCAAAGCTCCCATGTTTGGGGAATGTTTACCATGTCCCCTACTTTTGGGATCTCTTCTGCCACACCCAAGTTTGTGAGCTCCTCAGAATTTCCAATTCCAGATATGTATTCATAGTTTTTTTTTTCTCTTCTTCTCTCATTGTGTCTTATTTGGGGTGATAGTAATGTCCAGGCATTGTGGTGGATGACAGTGGAAGATTTTTATGTGCCTCGTGTTCCCATATGTATTAGACTCATTTTCCATTTTGCCATTTGAAATATTGAATCTCTGACACTAACCCATAACCTACTAGACTCTGACTACTTATCCTAACATCGATAAAAATAATCCTAAAGGACTAGAAGTAGAAACGTTTGATAGGAGGCATGGTGTATACTTGGATTTGCCTTTTTCTTCATCAGAGATACATATTATAAAACCTGTTACACATTTTTCTCGTTTTACTTCTCCATGAATTTTCAAAATTAACAAATATGTAACTTCCTGACTCCCTGTCTCTGTCACCTGGGTCACAATGTATATTTCTATATAAATATATAATCCTACTGCTACCACAGGTATATTCTTGAGAGTACTCTCACTTTGAAAAATACAAATTTCATGAAGAGACCACTGCCCCCCAATACACTGAGGTAACTGATAATTCAAGCTGTGGTGTGCTTTATACTTCATCAAGATTATACATGAAACAATGTAGAGGAAAATAAATATTTTGGGTACATATGTGAAGGATATATATCCCATTATGAATTTCAATTGGCATACATACTATTATATTTTAATGTATATATATATATATATATATATATATATATATATATATATATATATATGTAGTTTGGATTTGCAAACATGAAATATATGTGTCATATACTTATACTACCTTGATTCTTTTATGTCCATCTTTGTGGATTTATAATCAACTTTTCACAAGATATTTCTCAGAAATATTCATTTTCTTGACATAGATATTCATTTCTGAATACTCAAAATGAACTTCAGAGAATATTGAGTACTAACCCTAATATTTCTATAGTAAGTGACTCAGTTTAACATCTATGAAAGTATATTGATATGGGACATGATGTGTATTTTGAAGTAAATTTTCATTCAAAATTTTTATATTCCTCTTTCTTCAGAAATGATACATCATATGATGTATCTTTTTATCCACAATTCACAAATTGATATGCATATGATTTACTTTCATTCACTCCCTGTATCAGAACCCATTTATATTTCCATGATGCTTTACTTACTTTTTCATGAGATTTCTTTTATAACACATTACTTTTGAATTCCATCATCATTTTTGAAGCAAAACACAAACACAGTTTGTTGTAATTAGTAACCCTAATATTACCACTAGATGTATGACTACTTGATTATTATAATAGCCATTCCAAAAGCACTGTACAGGCTGCAGGAAATTTACTTGATTTATGCATTAAATCCCTGAGACAAGTTTATGCAAAGTAGCCAGCGTAAGAGTGTTGTGTAAAGATATCTTGGGAATAAATAGGAATTTTATTTTCTGACTTCTTTTGTGAATGACTGTTAGAAACCATAGTCCATAAAAGTCATAGAAAAAGAATGCAAATTTATTTGTTTGCAATTTACAGATATTTGCACATGCTCAGTTACCTTTGCATCTAAAATTGGAAACTTCAGAAATAATAACTTGAAAAAAATTTGTTAAAGTTGAAAAACTCAATGCACAAACAAATTTATTTTAGAAGCATTTGGTAGTTGTGGAGTTATTACTGTGTTCAGCAGAGTTGGGACAGGGCTCTGGAAGGTCTAAAATCTCACTCAGGGTATTGGTGATTCACTTTATTTTACACTACTACACCCACAATACAATACTGCCAGCAAGAACAGTTGAGAAAATATGCTGATAATGTCTTGAGATGAACTGGCACCTTTGACATTTGGCTACTTCTTTTCATTTATCCCAGCTCATGAAACTGTTGGGAATATATTCATGATACCTAGAAAATCAGACATTTTCTATGCCTTAGATACATGTGGACCACTTCTCCCACATTTTTCTTTACTGAGGGTTATTCTGGCCTTTGGAAATTTGGTCCCAAATGTGGTACTTTGCTCAACATAGATCTAATGCCCAGTGTAATCTAGCATTTTGTACTGATTAAAGGTAGATATTTTCTAAATTGTGCAATGTTTCTTAGTCAGTCTACTCATTTTTTTACTTTAAAAGAAGACACTTATAACATTAGTAGTTTTTTGTTAAGTGTATTTATAGGTGGAAAATGATCCATAATTTTAAAATTCTTCTTTATTTTCAGCATAATTTTCTCCTTAACATCATCTTTTTTTTTTGTGTTGCTAAGGTTGTAACCCAGTACCCTGCACATTATGCACACATGAATTGTGCCATCAGTCCCAATTTCTAAGTTTAAATTGGTGAGTTTCATCCATTCACGTCTAATGTTATTTTTCACATGATTGAATTTAGATAGACCTTTCTGTTGCTCTTAGCAATACCAAAATGAACATAAATATGAATTCAGATTTTGTTCATGTTATGATTCTTTGGTCTATATTATTGCAATATAGTTTATAATATACATTAGTGTCACATAACAATCACTATTTTATTTGTTCTCCTGAATTAAAGGTTTGTGAGTATTTTGCATATTTTACTTCCCATATAAATTTCAGAAAAATAAAGTTCGGTTTTCTCTCTGCTTTTATTAAAACAAAATCATGCTAAAAACGAAACACCATAAATGCAAATGCATCCTCATGCAGAGGAGGGGTGCTGCACTGTGTCCAAGTACTGTGAGTTTTGCACCTTGAGGTTGTACCTTGCTCTTGTCATAGGATGGGCATTCCAGGTCTTCCAGCTGGTGGATCTTGCCCAGCAAAGACTGACCTTCTCTTGGGGAAGCCTTGTTCCCAGTCTCCCCACCTAGCAGTTACTTGGCCTCCTGTCCACTTAGGACACCTCAATCCCCAGATCACCTTCTGCCACCTGTGTGGCCCACCCTGTGTGTTCTCCATTGACCAAGTCCTAGGCAGATCCCAAAGAAGCCAGGGTACCCTCTAGACATAGGGATGCTTACTCTTCACTGCTAACGTGACTCTCAGGTAGAGGATGCCCTCACCACTTTCACCTTCAGGTAAGAAAATAATACCACTCTATTTACTGAACCTCTACAGCTAGAGAGGAGCCTGCCTCCCCTATGTATAGTATAAAAATGTGCTTGGCAGAGCTCCTCCTGGTCAGAGTGAAAGGTCAGAGAGGGTCTGTGTGGTGATGTGTGAATAGGCTGCCTGATATGGCAGGTTTAAGGGAGGGATGGGGTTTGATGTCCCCCAGGGCTCACCTTTGAGGAACCATCTGGGAATAATCTTGGACCATGTGAGGCGGGGTCTTTCTCTCTGAGGGCACTTAATCTGAGATAGTCCAAGCTTAGCCTCAGTAATCCCAAAGGGCTAGACAAGAGAAACTGGCCCTACTGCAGGTTTCTGTGCCTCTTTCAGCTTTCTGAAGCCCGCTATAGTGAAGCGTCCAGGACCCACAGTGGGCTGGGGCCAGAGCCCAATCATAGAGCATGTGCTGAGTATGCATGAGGCCCTGGGTTTAATCTCAAGCAGTGTAAACAAACAAAAATATGAAGAAGCCCCTGATAATCCTGATGTACAGTTAGCTCACTCAGGACCTTCTGGGCTCACTGCTGATCTCTCAGGTGTCTCCCAAGACTTGGCAGAGCCAGCAGACTCTGGCCCTTAGCAGCAGCGGTGCACAGCTTAAAAGGAATTCCAGATGCCAGCTCTCTGCATTTTCAATAGCTGTTGTGCCACCGGAGCACCTGTCTCATCTGCAGTAGCCAGAGATGACACTTTTGTTCCCAAATAAATGCTTGATTTAATCAAGCCACCTGCCTCCTTTACAATAGGAAAAACCACACACATGTTTATGTATTATGCTTCAAGGCATGGGCTACAGACCTTGCACACCCTCAGCGATTTCTGGGTGTATGGTCTGTTGCCCAGTGAGAACAGCTTCTATTTGTTTTCAATCATTTCATGTTGTAAGTTAAATATCACTGATGTGGGTTGAGGCTGCAGTTTTTTGTCATAAGACAGAAAGGCAAGTGGAAAGAAATTAAAGTCTTTCTATGGTCTTATGTTCTTGGCTCAAAAAGAAATCAAGGGAAAACAAAGTTTAAACAAGGCAGTAAACAGGCATCACTGCAGCTGGAGTAAGAACCAAAACTTTACTGTAGTGTACACACTTTCCCACCTAGCATCAATACATTCATCTGGGCAGGAACACCAAGGCACTACAGACCATATGAAAATATCCCTCTCTGTTAGCTTCTACCAGTGTCTAGACGGCATCTACACAGACTGCATGTGGATGGGCAGCCACACAACAGCACAGCCATCCTTAAGACTGGCAGTGAGGACACAGGGGCAGTGTGCAGGATGACCCCCAGGTTTACAGTCTAGCATCTGACATGTACATGAAGATTAAAGTTCTTTGTGGCTATAGCCCCAACTTCTTTCTCCCCTTGACCTTTCCATGGATCAAAGCAGCAGGACTCCTGGCTACTGAAGTGAGGATCTGACCCCAATGCAGGGGCATTCTGCAGGAGTAACCCACAGGGGCTGGGGTGGGGTAGATGCGTACTGTTTTGGAACATTGTAGCACTCTGCCTTCCTCCATTTTGAGTGCAGATCCCTGGGGAAACAAGTGCTATCTCCCAAACCAAGTGGTCAAGTGATCTGCACCACACCTTTCAGTTTCAATGAACCACAGAGAACTTCACCAGCAGGAAAATATACATTTATGAAGCCTCAGTACAGGAACACAAATCCTGGGTGACAGAAAAGGAAGCTTCTGGTCCTGAGAGGAGTGCATGAGAAGCCAGGGACCCCAAAGCTCCCATCCCCAACATGACGCTAGAAGTGTGCAGAAACCCAAAGACGAAGACCCATTTCCAATCTTCAAACACAAACCACTACTCTGGTCCCAAACAGCACACCAAAATCCTACATAACCTTATACCTAGACCACAGTGAGTAGGCCTCCCCTCCGAGTTTCCCAAGGGAGAAGGAACAGAAACAGTCATTGCACTTGGCATCCTAGTCCTGAGTACACTAGCACAAACGACACAGAGAATTACAATGTATTTACAAAGCATTAAAAAGTCAGTTGATCACCTACATATTAACCCCATTCTACCACTTGTAAAAGCACTAGTTTGGAAAAAATAAATAAAGACCTTCAAAAAGAAAAAGAAAAAATGATTACCAAGTTTTACTTTTTGTCAGCTAGTCTGGTCACTGCAACTTTTCTGGAGGTGCAAGAGGTGGGCAACTCACTGGATGGCAGGAGCCTGGAGTGCTGCAGCCCCTGAGCTGGCAGGACATGGCATTGAGGTAGAGTCAGCTCCTGGCTTTTGGGAAAAAGAGATCCAGCAGGTATGGGCAAGTGGTGGGAGCCTACAGTCCCACACACTGGGAATGGAAGGATAATCAGCAATGGGAGTCTTCAGACCTGCTGGCTAAAGAGATTTTGTACATGGAGGACCTGCTGGCTGGGAGATGGGTAGCAGACATTCTGAGGTGGGGATGCAAGAGTCCAGATTGCACTCAGTAGCTGAGTGTGGAGCTTTCCCACTTCAGCTGCTGATGCTGGTTGAAGTTGTGGCTCTCCCCACAGCCACCCTCCTTCTCCTCACAGCTCTCCCACTGGACGATAATGATGTCTTCCTCCTCCTCCTCTCCAGCCTCACACTGCTCTTCCTCTTCCTCCTCCTCCTCCTCACCACTGTTCTAGTACTGGTAGGTCTGCGAGTCCAGCTCACGGCCAAGTCACTGAATGTCCACCTTCCAGGAGCAGCAGCAGAAGGGAGATGTCCCCCTGAGAGGGAGACTCTCCAGGGACAGGGGCCTAAGCCTTGTTGGAAGTGGCCTCTCCATGGAGTCCAGGCATGCAGAGAGCTCCTGGATGGGGATGCTCAGTTCCTTTTTTGGAGCACTGTCTCTGCATAGAGTGGGAGGAGCATCAGCCTGAAGCCAGCTCATCTCTGTACTTACATGTACTAGGTTATATGAACTTCAGTAAGGCCTCACTGAGCCTCAGATTACCCTCTGGATTTGAGGATCTTTGCTCACCAAGTTGTGTGGTTATAAGGTGGAGGCACATGGACATGGAGGAGCCTGGTCTACACTGCTCTGCAGCCTGGGGCCTTGTCTGCTTTTATCTCCTTTTGGAGTTCATGGTGATGGTCAAGGCAGAGTCATTGCCATCCACCTCATTCTCCTTCCCCATGTCCTGGTCCCATGAGGTTCACTGATGTGCAGCCCAGATATGAAACACCCCCAAGATGATCATAAACACCAGGAAGTAAATGCAAACAATAAGCACCATGGTGGCAGGATTCAGGATGACTGTCAAGGGAGAAAAAAGGACAAACAGGGCTGCAGAGAGGTCACCCAGACTGAGGATTCCCACCTGTCATTCATGAAGACACACTCCCCCTGACCCTCAGAGACTAGAAAGCGCCAGGAAGAGCTTTGTGTGGTCAGAAATTGCTCGGTCACTGTGGCTGTGGGCAGGCAATCATTTCCTTGTGTGTGATGGGGAGCCAGAATGGTGCTTCCGTTCTCCCATCCAGGTGGGACAGGGATATCTGCCTAAGCTCTGTGTGATGCTTAGTGTTTGCACCTAGGTGCCTCCCAAGTCCTTCCTGTGAATGATTGAGGACTGAGCAGGTTGTGGCCTGACAGGTACACAAAGAAAGCATTGCTTAGGGTGAACAAACTGTGGTTGGGCAGCCATGTGGCTGGCATGTTCCACAGGATTGACAGCAGAGATCATGTTACCTGCAGTGGACAGGAAGAAAGGATCACTAGGGATGAGCATCCTGACTGTTTCCAAGAGGAGAAAAGGGGCAGCGGCAGCTGTGAACAATGCTAGTCTGAGTAGCCCCTGGGCCCTCCTGTAAGAAAATGGTGCATGTGTCAGTGACCAGAAAAAAACTAACAAACAAAAACAAAACAAAAAACACTTGTAAGAAGTTAGAAACCACTGTAAATGTGATGTTGTTCCATGTCCAAGAAACAGCCCTTTTCTATTTTTTTATTTTTAATTTTTTTTAAAGAGAGAGTGAGACAGAGAGAGAGAGAATTTTTTTAATATTTATTTTTTAGTTTTTGGCGGACACAACATCTTTGTATGTGGTGCTGTGGATCAAACCCGGGCTGCATGCATGCCAGGTGAGTGCACTACCACTTGAGCCACATCCCCAGCCCAGCACTCTTCTAATAACAACAAACAAACAAAAACAAAACAAAAACGCTTGTAAGCACTTAGAAACCACTATAAATCTGATGTTGTTCCATGTCCAAGAAACAGCACTTTTCTAATAATTCCTTTATAGTTAACTTTATAAAATAATCCATCCATGAGAGCAGAGTGGCAAAGCAACTTCAGGTCCTAGTCACTTGGGAAATGGATGGTTTAGACATTTCCCCTGCCTTACCCCAAAACCAAGAAACTGGAAAGATGACACTATTCAAAATCTTTTATTTCCTTTCATGGTAAAGATGGTCAGTTGCTAATAAAAACCCTGGATCCAATTCCCCAGACCACAGAGCCCTTGAGCAACAAGAAAGCCACAGAAGATGTTGATGAAGGCTTCAGAGCAGGGAACTGCTCTCCCTGCTGTGGTCTGACAGTGACCACTGCAAACTGGGGCAGGGTTAGCCCTAGAGAGCGTTGGGGCCCTGCATCATTCCAAGGACCCACCTTCACTGCCAACAGAGCCAGTGACATGACACCACTACAAGGATCCTTTAGTTAACCAGCTGCTGTTCTTTATAGAAGAGCATCCTTTTGTCTCATGTGTGAAAACTTTAGCAACAACCTTGTCTCTTCCTGTGGTATTCCATAACACTTGCTCTCTATCACCTCCCTCCAGGGTCCCTCAGGCTCTCACTCAGATGCAGCAGATGGTGGAATGGAGCAGCTGCCCAATCTGTCAGTCCAGACTGCACAGGTCTAACCACAGCAGGCCAGGCTGAAGAAGGCCACCACTCCTGGGGTAAGCCTCATTTGCCATGATGAGTGTGCTAAGGTGTGTCTACAAATATCAGGGCCAAGAGACAGGGCCCTCTGTCACCACCACAGCTGGCTGTTCTGGGTAGAAGCCCTACACATACCTCCTCCTTAAGTTCATTGCTGAGGTAGCAGCCATTTAGCTCAGAGAAGATGAGAATGAACTACCAGTTGGTCAGTTGAACTACCAGTTGGTCAATGAACTACCAGGTATGCCAGTTCCAGTAGCACAGGAGTTACAAAACCTTTTGGTAGCTGGGCATGGTACCACACCTGCAGGGTTAAGAAGAGTACCAGGTGTCTCAAGTTAGGAAGCTGGGTGGGGCCAGAGCCAGGACCCCAGTGGCTAAAGGTAGGCACCTGGGTTGCTGAGCCAGCAGGCCAAATGCATGTGGTTTTCCAATTGAGGAAACAAACAGCATGCTTGGCGTTTTAGGGGCATATGCTAGTCCTTTGTAAGTTAGTGCCACATGTACTCTTCTTGTTCAGAAGGTGGACACTGTGCAACAATGCTGGCTCTCCACAAGTTTGCAGATGGTGGGAGCCAGGTGGCCTCCAGCTGGCTCTGGCCTCTCACCTGTGAAAACCATGCCCAGATCTTAGGGGTTCACTTCAATGCCCTTCTGCTGCAGGTGGGCTTTGTCCACCTCCAGGCTCTCCTACTCTGGGTTTGGTTCCTCTCACTCTTCCATATGCAACCACCTCAGATAGCAGGGACTCTTGAACTGCAGAAATGGCCCAACCAGATGTCACTGAGCCTGTGGGGCCCACCAAAGCTGGTCATACCTAATGGACACCCAACTCAGGCTCAAGCTCACAAACCCCTTTTCAGGAAAGCAAGAGAGGTAAGGAAGAGTCAAATTCAAGATTTGGGGGCTACTGAGGGTGTGGCTCAGTGGTAGAGCATGTCCTTAGCACACACATGGCCCTGGGTTTGATCCCAGTGTGAAATAAACAAAGCAAACAAACAAATGAGAGCACTGCACAAATCCTGGGCAACAAGAACAGGAATACTCCTATGGAGTGAGCTGAAAGACATATCTCAGAGCCACATATCAGTCAGAGAAAGGTGGAAAGACCCTGAATTGGTTTCCAAAGAGCATGATGACACCAGGCAAGTAAGAAGCCCTCTCAGGAACAGGATCTCCCAAAACCTCAGAGGGAAAGAAGGTGGGTACATCATCAGCAGTAAGGAGTGTCCAGGAAGGTAAGGAGGCCTCCCCAAGCACAGCGTCTGTTACCCTGGGGTCTTCAGATTCATCCCCCAGGAGCTACACTTCTCATGGGATTGTGCTGATGATTCCAAGCTCAGGGAACAGGAAAACCCCTAAGAGCTCTGAAATTTAGAAGCAGTTCAGGCAAAGCAGTGGACTCCACTCTGGTTGATCCTGGGCCCTTCCAGCTACAAAATCATGATGTAGCTTTGGACTGGGGGGACTACAATGCAGGCCACCATATTAAAACACCTGCCACCAAGAATGAGGCTATCAGGGCTCTGAAAACCACCTGGGAACCCACAGGTGCAAATGATGGTCGAGGGGGACCACACAGGTTCTCACTATCTTGGGCAGAAAACTGTGGCCCCTCCAGGAAACACAGCCATCAGCACAGCTCCCACCCCCACCATGTGGAGTGTGGAGCTGGCCAACTTGGAAAAATATCATAATTATCATGCAAAGTTAAAGAAGTTACACACAATGTCTGCATGCTGTAGGCTTTCCTTTAGGTAAAGCACTAGAATATAGAAATAATGTATGGCAACAAAGAAGAGACCAGTGGTTGCTTTGGGGTGGGTGGCTGGGGAGTGGCAGGTTAGCAAGGCATTAGGAAATGGGAGAGAAATGTTTGGGATAATAAGAGAGGGGTTTAGTATGATTGTGGCAAAATAAATCATGGGTATATACATATATCAAATTTACCAAACTGCACACTCCTAAATATGTGAAGTCTATTATACGTCAATGATAGTTCAACAAACACATATTTAGAAAATACAGGGGGAAGAAAAGTTTCCCCCTCTGGAACCTGTGTCTGTCCAGCAGAGTGAATTCCTCACATCCATGAACTCCCCAGCCCACATAGGGCCAAAAGCCTCACCTGTAGATGTCCCTTCAGAGGCCACTGCCAACCATGGGGAGGAGCTCCAGATCTGCCCCAGAGTCTGGATCAGGACTTCAGAAGAAGGCTGAGGAGGGGCCTCCCTCTCAGCTCTGGGCCAGTCCCACCTGCCCAGCCTGAGTCGCCCTGACTCCCACTACCAAGCATGAAGGGAGCCACTTCCCAGCATGAGCCTCAGCCTGAAGCTCTGCCTGCAGGAGGAAGATGGGAAAGCCCTGTGGGACTCGCAGGCTACAACCAGCAGCAACCCAGCACCTTTCCGTCCCTCCCGCGGGAGCTGAGGAACATGGTCCAGGAAGGCTCCAAGCACCCTGCAGCCTCTTTTGTGCTGTGGCTTCTATGGCTCCCCTGACACTTGCTGCTGCCACGCCCAGCCTGCCATCCTCAGGCCCAGGGACAGCACAGTACCTGAGAGGATGGCCCATCTTGGTTGACTGCCTTCCAGGCCCTAATTCCTCTGCAGTGCCCTCAGACCTGGGTGTCTGGGTGAAGGGGGGAGCTCCCCCCCACACCCAGGGGAGAGGGCACTCTCTCTTCTGGCAGAGTCCCTTGGAACCTGGGTGTCAGTTTGGCAGCAAGAACTCCACCACTCCTCGCACTCAGGGAAGAGGGCACTCCCCCTTTCCGGGGGGAGGCCCCTGGGACCTGGGTGTTAGGGTGGGGAGAAGCTCCACCCCCCACCCCATACCCAAGGGAGAAGGCGCTCCCCCTTCTAGGGGGGAGGCCACTGGGACCTGGATATTGGGGTGGGGGGAGCTCCCTCCTCATCCTTCCCGCACCCAGCCCCTCTTAACTGGGTTTGTAGAGGGAGCTCACTCCTGCACCCAGGGGAGAGGGCACTCTGGACTCCAGGTGGGAGGCCCCTCTAACCTGGGTGTGTGTGGGAGGGAACTCCCCCCCTACGCACCCAGGGGAGAGGGCACTCCCCACTTCAGGGGGGAGGCCCCTCTAACCTGGGTGACAAGGGGGAGGAGCTCCCTGGCACTGCACCCAGGGGAGAAGGTACTCCCCCTTCCAGGGCGGAGACCCTTCTAACGTGGGTGTGGTGGGGGAGCTCGCCCTCTCCACACCCAGGGAAGAGGGCACTCCGCTGTCCAGGAGGGAGGCCCCTCTAACCTAGCTGTCAGGGGAGCTCCCCAGTGCACCAGGCAGAGGTGCACTCCCTCCTCTAACCCTAACCCTAACCCTCCTGGGGGAGGCCCCTAGAAACTGGATGTCAGATTGGGGAGGTGAGCTCCCCCCACACCGTGCACCCAGGATAGAAGGCACTCACCCTCCGCAGGGGAGGCCCCAACAATCTTGGTGTCAGGGTGGGGTGGAGCTCCTGCCCCTCACCCCTCACCCCTCACCTAGGGGAGAGGGCACTCCCCCCTCTAGGTGGGAGGCCCCTCCGACCTGGGTGTGTTGGGGGGTGGGAGCTCCACCTCCGCACCCAGTGGAGAGGGCATTCCCCCCCTGGGGTGATGCCCCACTAACCTGGGTGTGGGTGTGTGGGGGAGCTCCCCCTCCATACCCTGGCAAGAGGGCTCTCTGGACTCCAGTGGGGAGGCCCCTCTAACCCGGGTGTGAGTTGGGGAGCTCCCCCCTCCGCACCCAGGGGAGAGGGCACCACCTCCTCCAGAGGCAAGGCCCCTCTAACCTGGTTGTGGGGGAGGGAGATCCACCCCTCCACACCTGGGGGAGAGGGCACTCCCCCCCTCCATCCTGGGTGTTGGGGTGGTGGGAGGAGCTCCCACCCCCCACCCCTCACCTAGGGAAGAGGGCACTCCCCAGTCTGGGGAGGAGGCCCCTCCGAACTGGGGTGTCGTGGGGGTGGGAGCTCCACCCCCACACGCAGGTAGAGGGCATTTCTCCCTCTGGGGAGGATGACCCACTAACCTGGGTGTGTGTAGGGGAGCTCCCCCTCCGCAACCAGGGGAGAGGGCTCTCCGTACTCCAGGGGAAGGCCCCTCTAACCTGTGTGTTGGGGAGGAGCTCCCCCCCTCCACATCCAGGGGAGAGGGCACTCTCCCCTCCAGGGGCAAGGCCAATCTAACTTAGGTGTGTGGGGGGAAGATCCCCCCTCTGCACCCAGGATAGAGGGCACTCCCCCCTCCAGGGGCTAGGCCCCTCTAACCTGGGTTTCCAGGGGATCTCCCCAGTGCACCCAGCATAGAGAGCACTGCCCCCTCCAGGGATGCGTCTTCTCTAACCTGGGTGTCAGGAATAGCTCTCCAGCATACCCAGGGTGAGGGGCACACCAACCTCTATTGGAGAGGCCCCCTAACCTGGGTGTCAGGGGGAGTTCCCCAGCGCACCCAGGGCACAGGGGCACTCCCCTTTCCAGGGAAGAGGCGCCTCTAACCTGGGTGTCAGGGGGAGCTCGCTTGTGCACCCAGGGCAGAGGGGCACTCCGCACTCTAACCCTAAACTTAACCCTCCTGGGGGAAGTCCCCTGGAATCTGGGTGTTGGATTAGGGGGGTAAGCTCGCCCTCCACCCCTCACCCAGGGCAGAGGGCTCTCCCCCCTTCCCCAGGGGAGGCTTCACCAACCTGGGTGTAGGGGTGGGGGGGAGCTCCCAACCCCACTCCGCACATAGGGGAGAGGGCACTCCCCCCTCGGGTGGGGGAGGCCCCTCCGACCTGTGTGTGAGGGAGGTGGGAGCTCCACCTTAGCACCCAGGAGAGAGGGCATTCCCTCCTGGGGGGGAGGCCCCTCTAACCTTGGTTGGGGGGGCTTCCCCCACACCCAGGGGAGAGGGCTCTAACCCCTCTGGGGGGATTCCCCACTAACCTGGGTGTGTGGGGGGAGCTCCCTTCCACACCCACGGAAGAGGGCTCTCCCAACTCAAGGGGGAGGCCTCTGTAGCCTGGATGTGTGGGGGTGAAGCTCCCCCTCCGCACCCTGGGGAGGGGGCACTCCCCCCCTCCAGGGGGGAGGCCCCTCTAACCCGAGTGTGGGGGGGGAGCTCCCCCCTCTTCACCCAGTGGAGAGGGCACTCCCCCCTCCAGATATGAGGCCCCTCTAACCTGTGTGTTGGGGGTCAGATCCCCACCTCCACACCCAGGGGAGAGGGCACTCCCCCCTTTGGGGGAGGCCCCTCCAAGCTGGATGTCCAGGTGGAGGTAGCTCCTGCCACCCACCCTGCACCTAGGGGATAGGGCACTCCCCCTTCCAGGAGGGAGGCCCCTCTGTCCTTGGTGTCCTGGTGGTGGGAGCTCCACCTCCACACCCAAGTAGAGGGTATTCCCGCCTCCGAAGGGAATGCCCCACTTACCTGGGTGTGGGCGGGGGAGATCCCCCTCCACCCCCACTGGAGAGGGCTCTCCTCTAACCTGGTTGTTGTGGGGGTAGCTCACACCCCTCTGCACCCAGGGGACAGGGCTCTACCCCCTCCAGGGGGGAGGTCCCTCTAATCTGAATGTGTGTGTTGGGGAGATCCCGTCTCCGCACCCAGGATAGATGGCACTCCCTCTTCCAGGGGTGAGGCCCCTCCAACTGGGTGTCCTGGGAGCTCCCCATCGCATCCAGTGCAGAGGGGCACTGCCCCCTCCAGGGGGGAGGTTCCTCTAACCTGAGTGTTGGGGGGAGCTCCGCAGCGCACCCAGGGCAGAGGGGCACTCCCTTCTCCAGGGGGGATGCCCCTATAACCTGAGTGTAGAGGCGAGCTCCCCAGTGCACCCAGGCCAGAGGGGCACCCCCCCTCCAGGGATGTGGCCTCTCTAACCTGGGTGTCAGGGGGAGCTCCCCAGCATACCCAGAGCATTTCCAAACTCATGAGAGTAGCATTATCTTGATATTAATGAGGCAAGAGCAATATGGAAATTATAGAGCTCTCTCTCCTGATCAAAAGAGACTTATTCCAGATACACAACATGGCTTAATATTTGGAAATCATTCAATGTAACACAATTCAATGTTTTATATATTTATACATATTTTAGTTTTGAATAAAAGAGAAAATCTTTTTTTTGTTTTTTTAAATTTTTTTATTATTATTAGTTGTTCAAAACACTACAAAGCTCTTGACATATCATATTTCATACATTTGATTCAAGCATCAACAAATTTCTACAAACCATGATTTCTACAAACATAACTGAATCAGGTGGACATATGCAATTAAAATATATCAATCTTTAAAATTTTTTTTGTAGATGGACACAATGCCTTTATTTTATTTATTTACTTATGTGATGCTAAGCATCAAACCCAGTGCCTCACATGTGCAGGTGAGCACTGTACCACTGAGCCACAACCTCAGCCCTTAAATAGATGAATTTTAGGCAAGGAAATAGAAGACGCCATCAAAAGCATATCAACCAAGAAAAGCCCCAAAGTAGATAGATTCTCAGCTGAGTTCCACCAGACCTTGCAAGAAGAACTAATACCAATATTCCTCAAATTATTCTATGAAATAGAAAAGGAGGGAACCCTTCTGAACTCATTCTATGAGGCTGTTATCACTCTGACACCAATTCCAGACAAAGACACATCAAGGAAGAAACTTAAGACCAATACCCCTGATGAACATAGACACAAAAATTCTCAATAAATTCCTGACAAATTGTATACAAAAAACACACTAAAATACAGTGCACCATGACCACGTGGTATTCATCCCAGGGATGAAAGTTTGGTTCAACATATGGAAATCAATAAATCTAATACATCACATCAATAGACTTAAAGACAAGAATCATACAATTTTCTCTATAGATGCTGAAAAATATAGACTCATTTCATGTTCAAAACAATAGAAAAACTAGGAATACTAGGATCATACTTCAACATTGTAAAAGCTGTCTACACTAAGCCCAATGCCAGCATCACTATAAATGAAGAAAAATTGGAAGCATTCCTCTAAAAACTGGAACTAGTCAGGAATGCCCTCTTTCACCACTTCTATTCAACATAATCATTGAAATTGTAGCCAGAGAAATCAGGTAAGCAAAACAATTAAATGGACTCACAAGGAAAAGAAGAATTCAAACTATCACTTTTTGCTGATGACATTTATAAGACCCAAAAAAATTCCACCAGAAAACTTCTAGAACTAATAAATGAATTCAGCAAAGTATCAGGATACAAAATCAACACCCATGAATCAAATGCATTCCTATATATCAGCGATGGATCCACTGAAAAAGAAATTATGTAAACAATTCCATTCACAATAGCCTCAAAAATTAAATGTCTGGAAAAAATCTAATAAAAAGGAAAAAAAAAAACAACTCCACAATAAAAAGTACAGAACCTAAATAAAGATATTGAAGAAAATCTCTGAAGATGGAAAGATGCTCCTCAATAGGCAAAAATGTACCCAAAAGAAAGAAATCACCAGTATATGATTTATCAACATTATATATCCTCTGATATAATTCATTGAGAAGGGCACCATAATCACTATTATGTTATTTTCAGCAGAAACAATTATACTCAATGTAGTCACAATAAAAAAAAAACATAGAAACAAAAATGAGTGACACAGTCCAAAATATCTGAGCAGGACAATTTAACATAGCAAGGTCATAAAAGAAAAGGAAAGGAGCCGTAGTTGTGGCTCAGTTGTAGAATGCTTGACTAGTATGCATGAGGCACTGGGTTTGATCCCTGGCACCACAGAAAAAAATATAAACAAACAAAATAAGAATATTGTGTCCATCTACAACTAAAAAATTTTTTTAAAAAGGAAAAACTTTTAGTCCTTCAACTAAAAGACTTTCATTGTTTCAAATTTTCACAGATTGGAGGAGGCTACAGACACATGACTATTAAATGTAATGTGGAATTTTGAAACATAAATTGGACATTAGATAAAAAAGCCAAGTGCAATAAAACAAGTCATTAAGTTAAAATGATTGTAACAGTATTAATTTCTTGATTTTTACATTATTTGTTAATATTAGGGCAAGTTCAGTGCAGGATATATGCAAAACTTCTACTGGTTTTACAATTTTGCTGTAAATCTAAAATTCACTCAAAATGAAAAATAGATTAAAGATATTAGTGATACATTAGAATTACTTTTGACATGATTACAATTGCATGGGGTATGATTTGCTCCAGTTCCGTACTAAATTCTTACCCTCATCCTCTCCTCCTCCTGCTTGTTTTCCTTTAATGATTTTTCTGCTAGTTACTTACATTTATTTTTCTTAATTACTGTCTTGTGGATACACATATGGATATACACTGTATTATTGTGGATATACACTGTACTATATTAATATTAGACTTTTGAATGAAAATGTAAGAACTTTCAAAATAAAAAATATATATTTTCCTATGGCATTGCTGTTTCACAAAGCTCTAATATGACAACCTTTAGTGATACATTAAGTAAAAAGTGACATGAATTTAAAGTCTTCAGATAAAAAAAGAAAGTCAGAAAATGGGCAAGTAGAGCCATAATATATCTATTATAAATAGTTAGATGCTTTAAAAACAAATTACAACTTAAAATTAGTCAAACATTTTCAAATTCATTTTCTCCAATGAAAATCATAGCAGATTCAGTTTTTGATAAATATCTAATTACATCTACATTCTATCTTATTTTTAAGCCTATAAAATAATCTCAAGTAATGTAGCATTAAGTGAATCACAGGGGAAAAGAGAACTTATAAAAAAGTAAAAAGAATTTTTGTTCAAGATTTTTTTACACCATAACTTTAATTAATTAATTCATTTATATAGGGCACTGAGTATTGAACCCAGGGCCTCATGTATACTAGCCAAGCATTCTATCATTAAGCCATAACCCCAACCCATATTAGGAATTTCCTGATATGGAAAAGCACTCAAAAATTATTAATCATAACACATATTAAAATCAAAACCAATAATTCAAATCCTCTTACCAATTTCAGCAGGTCTGATTTTGTTCCCTCAAATGCTAACTTTTCTGAGTCTTGACAGTTTCTTATGTCCTCTTCTACATTAGTTATATGATTAAAGTGAAGATAGAGAGTGGTGAGAGAATCTAACCTATACACCATTGAAGGAATTTCTCTCAGTTTATTATGCTGTAAATCAAGCAACTGCAGCTTCTTCGTGTTATCAAGAGAGTCAGGAAGACTGGTAAGTTAATTTTTACTTAGAGACAGTATGATGAGATTTACTAGACAGCCCACTACTTCTGGGAGGGACTGGAGTTTGTTATTGTATGTGTAAAGTTCTGTTAATTGAGTCAAGTGTTTGATTGATGCTGGCAATATGTGCATAGACCTCTTGGATAAGTCCAAACACATTGAATTCTCTTCCAGGCATATATTGCTCTTTAGTCACTTCTGCATTACTGGATTTTTTCCTAGTCCCATGTGCAGGACTTGGCCACTTGATCATATTGTCAACTGAAAAAGCCATCCCTAGTTGGGCAACATTGGAGACTTTTTGTCTGTCTTTATCATCTTTCCCTTTGGTTTTAGATTCTTTTTCATGGCTTTCTGTCCCCAAATCTCCAAAGGCCTTTGCCACATTTTCTCTTTCCTTGACTGATGGTATTTTGGGCTCTTTCTTTTTAGAGTGTTTTATTTCCCTAAACTACTAACTCATGGTGACTTAAACTTGGAAAAAAACCCCACAAACTTTTACATTATTTGCTAGAAATCAAATTCAAAGATGAACAGACACCTTACACAACACCTGTCTGTCACATGTTGGATCTAAAAGCACTATTACCATTTCTGACAACTCATTCCAACTGGTAAAATGGTGCTGGTCAATCAATGATTCATTAGAATTTCTGAAATATAACAGAGAATATTAAATTACCTTCTGTTAAAATTTACATTAAGTAAATAGACTCAGAAAAACAATCTTAAAGTGAAGGTTGCTGTGGAGAGCAGTGACAGAGAATGGGAGAGCTCTCTCTGAGATTGGGGTCTCTGATGACCTCATGGCTGTGGCATACCTGTTACCTGGGAATGTTTCTGTGAAAAGGTGCCAGAGTCCCAGTGGCTATACACTGCATGAGGAGACTCTTTCCTAGAGGCTTACCAGCCTCAATCTTGATCTCAGACACACAGCTACTGGGAACAGAGGAACTCTCTTGCTAGAAAACCACAATGTTTCACCAGTCTGCTGCACCTGGACCTGTGAAGCTAACAGTAACTTCAGACAATGGACTTTCATGAGAACTACACAAAGCTCCTAACATTGCACACTGCAATTCTGGAATGCAACTGTGAATAGCTGCATTATATTGCTAGCCATATAAAGAAATGAGTACAAAGAAAGATGCTGATGAGGCATATATAAATAAAGATTGCTGGAAGATTTCTTTAGACCTGCTTCTCCATCAGAGAGCAGCATTCCACCTGACCCCAGAGTTATCTTCAAAAACATTTGTCTGTGTGTGAGTTTTATTTTTCTTATCCTTCTTTGCCCCTTGCTGAAACCTGCTACTTTGGACACAATGGTCACGGAATTTTGCCACCATCCTATTACTTGATACACTATTCACCGAACCCTTTATTATGTAAAATCCAATAAAAATTAATAGATCAGGCCCTCCCTTCAAGAAATTTGGAATCTAATAGAAGATTTGTAAATTAATATGCATATTAATTTTTTATGGATATATATAAAAACAGCACTATGAGATATATATATATATATATAACATTACTATGACAAAGAAGCACAGAAGTATTTTTAGGTAACTAGTTTTTTTTTATCTTGTAAAAGAAAAAAAAAACATTTAAAAAATTTTAAAATGAACAGCACATATCCACAGCCTATATTCTTAACTAGCACCCTAAAATTGCTCTATCTGCAACTAACTATAGCTTTAGAAAACAGGAAGGAGAGGGTCATTATAATACAAAATACTTGTATGAAGATGAGAATTTGGTGTTAACATACCTTATATACAAACAGAGATTTGATAAATGGTGGTATAAAGGTGAATTAAGAATTGTATGCAAAAAAAAATAAGAGAAAATAGGAAGGGTTTCAAAGTTGATAAAAGAATGAACCAGCAGTGTGACAAAAGAACAAAAGGAACAACATGATATGAATGGAAAAAAATAAATAGTTCAGGTAAAAGAGTATTAAAGTATGCACCCTAATAAGCACTCTAATTGATTCTCATACAGGTATATTGGAGGGCTCACTCCTGACCAACCATGACAGAGCAATCTCCAATGATGTCTGTATTCTAGGAAACAGGAGAAACACCAATAACAGGAAAATTACAAAGAGTTTACCGGTGAATAAAAGGTAAGTAAAACCTTTGTGAAGTGCATCAGTCCTCCCTAAGCATTTTTAAATTTAAAATAAATTATTCTTATTTTTAACTTTTTAACTCTAACTGATAAAACCGCTTTGTTGGCATGCATCAAGACTCTGGATTTGATCACAGCAATGGGGGCAAAAATATTGTAGGCTATGGCCCCTCTCCCACACAAGACTGCAGGTCAGACTGTCAGAACAATCATGACAACTAACTAGGTAACATAGTATATTAATTCCTCTTAGGGTGAAACAAGCTATAGAACTTTTGAGACAATCATTATCAGTGGAAACAGCTGAGAGGATCTTAGGCTAACTGGTTCTTTATTAATGGTGTAGAGTTCAAACAAGGAGAGGTGGGTGGTACACCATGAAGGGGAACACTACGGGACTACAGATCATATGAGGTCTGGGAAGGAACACCAAGGCACTACAGACCATATGAGGACATCTGTGGATATATGCTGTTCATTTTAAATTTTTCAGAATTTTTTTTACAAGATAAAAAAAACTATTTATCTAATTATACTTCTGTGCTTCATTGTCATAGTACTGTTTATACTGTTAATACAAGCAAAGTCATCAAACTTCCCTTCCCTCATCTTGTTATGAAAGCCTTGGATGAAAAGAACTTACTGGACCTTGTAGTCCCCTTGTAGTCATGGTATTAGTCCAAAAGATAATCTATGGTACTTATTATTGTAAGTTTTTCTTCAGGATGGCTTTATAAAATTTATTGATAGCCTGAAATAATCAAAATTTACAGATATATAACAGGTAAGAGGAGAAAGAATAAGTAGATTATATCTTCAAAGGCAATATTTCTGTCATTATGTAGAGAAAATATTTGGGTATCATTAAAATTTTAAATCTGTAACTAGCATGCAGTTATTGATATGCAAGCATGTTAACCATTAATATAACCTATTAATATATGTAGCTATTTAAAACACGAATTAGTGCCTCATTTTGCTGAGGCTGACTTTGAATCTGTGATCCTCCTACCTCAGCCTCCTGAGCTCCTGGGATTATAGGCCTGCAACCCTGTTCCTGGCTGCGATTCTAACCATTTTGAATCACTTTCTAGTTCATTGCTTATATTTTCCTAGTCTGTAAAATGAGACAAGTAATAGCTGCTGCGTCAATTTCTCAGAAATGCTGATGTAAAGACACACTGATCACATAGCATACTCACCTTGAAATATATGGTCTGTGACCTCACATCTGATGTCACTGTGTTGGGAGCATTCATAAAGAAAATGTTTGTTTCATCCTCTACAGAGAGAAATGGAGGATTGTTTGAGTGGCAGGGGTTCTACTGAGCAGGAGTCAGGATATTGACTTCCACCGGTTTAGTCTAGTATTCAAAGTGTTTTTCATCAGTCAGTAGTAATCCTATTTCAACCTTATTATTTGGGAAGCTGCTTGGTTATGTATAGAATCCTTCTGTGAAGTTCTAGTGAGATGACAATATTCTCAAATTCATTGAGCTTCTGTTTCTTCATCTGTCATATGAGGGTAAAATCTACCTTGTCTACTTGACAGGATTCTTTTGAGGATTCAGCGAGGTCTTTCCATTCATTTTATTCATTCAGTAAATATTCATGGTGTGCTTATCACTTATGCTGGAGAATGGGAATGTAATGTTCATCAAAGCAGACAGGTTCCACACCTTCCTATAGACTCCAGTTAAGTGGCATAGACAATGTATGTGAGGCACCTAAGATGGTGCCTGGCATGTTTTGTAAATGCCAGTAAACATTAGCTTTCTACCTGTGATGTTTAATTGTATGTGTCAACTTGACTGGGCTATGAAATACCCAGACATTTGGCTAAACATTATTTCTAGGAATGTTTGTGAGGGTGCTGCTGGATGAGATTAGCATTTGAAGCTGTGGGTTCAGTAAAGCAAAATGCCTTCCTCAGTGAGGTGGGCCTGCTTCAATCTACTAAGGACGTGTATGGAAAGGCAGAAAAAGGAGGAATTCTCTTTCTTGACCTGCCTGCTTGAGATGGGAAATGGCCTTCTCCTGCCTTCAGACTAAAACTCACACCATATATGCTCTTGGCTCTAAGGCTCTTAGATTTGGACTTGAGTCTCCAGTTTACAGACAGCAGACTGTGGCACTAATACACTAACCCTTGAGGTAAGCATCCTCAGAATGACTCGTGGGTATCCAACTCAGTGCCATGGAATCAGAAAGCTGGATCTCAGTTGCAAACTGATTGCCTTACTCATCGGGTCATGTTGTTCATATTCTCAATCCTAAGCTATTGCTACCCATACTGTAAAGAGTCATTCTTCTCCATATAATATGAAATGAGGTGAGGGGCGGGAGAGGGAGAGAGCGCTCTCATAGGTCATTCATTTTATCTTCCCTCAAGAGCTGGTAAATGTGATTTTATGACCAGAGAATAGAGGATTCAAAAGTTCACCAAATTCCTGGGAACTTAAATTGAAGGCAGGGATAATATTGCTATTCATCACTGTCTACTTATTTTCTATTTTAAGAGTTCTATCTTCCTAGTAGAAGGGGTTGGTTTAATACAGTGTCCAGTGAATGTATTGATTGAATGTATGATGATAAATGTGGCCAACTTACCTCCTAATCTTCCTCTAAGTTTGCCTAGCTGAGGGTGAATGAAATTATTATTTATTATTTTTTTAGTTGTAGATGGGCACATTACCTTTATTTTATTTATTATTATGTGGTGCTGAGGATCGAACCCAGTGCCTCAAATGTGTGAGGCAAGCGCTCTTCCACTGAGCCACACTCACCACCCAAAATAATTTTTAGTACAGCCATGAAGGTCTTTTTTCTTTGCCTTGGGACTGTGACACCATATATTATTATTATTATTTTCATTTTATATATATATATATATATATATATATATATATATATATATATATGTATATATAGTTGTCAATGGACCTTTGTTCATATGCAGTGCTGAGAATTGAACCCAGTGCCTCACACATGGTAGGCAAGTGCTCTACTACCATGCTACAATCCCAGCCCAATATTATTATTATTTTTCTTTTCAAAGAGTAAGAATTTGGGACCTGGGGATGTGGCTCAATATGGTAGTGTGCTTGCCTAGCATGCCTGAGGAACTGGGTTTGATTCTCAGCACCACATAAAAATTAAAAAAAGATATTGTGTCCACCTTAAAAAAAACTAAAAAAAATAAATATTAAAAAAGAGTAAGAATTTGGAGATTGGCATCAGGTGTAAGATATTTTCATATGTGGCACTATATGCCTGAATATAAAGTTTTAACATTTCAGCTAGGAACAATTAATTTAGGCCAGGATAATACATAAGGAAGGAAATGAAGAATACATACAGTGTTCACATGTCAAAAATGTGTCCACATTTTACCAGGGAAGATGGCTATAATACCTGATCTAGAAAAGGGAAGGACATTTATTAGCAAGGGAGAGAAAAAGGTTTCTAAGGGACTTTACATATTGCATGCAAAACCAAAGCGACCTGGGTGCATAGAAAGAATGAGTCTGTTTAACAAAGCAAGATAATTTTATTTTTAAGACTCTATTCTCTAATATGCAATATTACTAAAAAAATAGTTGTATTGAATGTAGCATCTTTGTTGTACATCTCTCTTTGGCTTGCTCAAGACAAATGAAATGCTGAAAAGTTTTTTTTTTTTTTTTCTGATGATCTAACAAAAAGTGTACTTCTGTCACATCCAGAGTGACTGATAGTGCTCAGGCCTATCCATTACTCCATTCAAATAATAGAGTTTGATTTCTTTTAAGGTCACTTGGGCTATAATGATGTTATTGTCTTTCCTGCTGTGCTGTAGTCTCATTTTCATGGAGGACTGGTAGAAGAGGTATTGGGCAGCACTCTTCATAGATATAATGCCACTGTCAGACCTCTTTGCCTGCAGTCCTGGATTTCCTTGCATACAACAGGGATTTTAGTGGCATAAGAAACTTGAGTTTCACTATGGATTCAATAATTCAGCAACAGAAATCATTCTTGAATATTATTTGTCTTCAAGTTAGAAAATAGGATGAAAATATTTAACAGTTTGCATCTCAAGAATGCTTTGTGGTGCTTGAAATAACCAAATCATATATTTGAGGCTGGAGGTATAGCTCAGTGATAGAGATTTGCCTAGTATGTGCAAGACACTTGATTAGATAAACAGCAGAATAAATAAATAAAATCGTATACTAAGCAGAGTGGTAGGAGGAAAAGGCTTTTAGGTCAGAAGTTAACTAATTTTCTGATCATTTGAAGTTCCATTAAATAGCAATTCCACATCTTAAACATTATAGTCAAAAACATTCATTTGCATTTTAAATGAGGTCTCATTTTTCTGTAGTGGATATAGACTAATCTGAATTTCTGTCTTGTTGTTTTTATAAAAGGATATACATAACCTCATACTTTTCTCTCTATTTATGTAATTTCCTATTATAGGCTTGACTTTATTAACTTCCAAAAGTCTTACATGATTCAGGTTTTGCTTTGTAGTCTCATTTTCATAGAGGATTAGTAGAAAAAGAGAGAGGAATTGGTAGCACTCGTTCATGCAAAAAGTCTAAACTTTTTATTAAACTGAAATAGCTCAGGAAATTTTAGATTGTTTTTCTTTTGTAGAAATAATTATACATGAGGAAGCCTCAAATGTTAATAGAACATAGGACTCCTGGTTTTGAAATCCAGCTCTATTGTTATGTTGTGTGACATGGGGTGAGGCATATTTCTATGAGTCTCTGTTTGTACTATAGCATCTCTGATGTCATATTTCACTACATAAATATATGCAATCTTTCCTATGTCTGCAAGGAATTGGTTCCAGGACTTCCTATAGATACCAGAATCTGAGGATGCTCAGGTTCATTATGTAAAACAGCATAGTGTTTGCATGGAACCTTCACACATCCTCCTGTATGCTTTAAATTCTTTCCAGACCACTTATATCTAATACAATGTAAATGTCTTGTAAATAATTTTATACTGGATTTTTTAAGGAATAATGACAAGAAGAAATCTGTACATGTTCAGTAAACACAATTCTTTTTTTTTTGGGGGGGTTACTATTTTTGATCTGAGATTCAATGTGGCTGGAGAGATATAACCTGTCTTGAAATTTGGAGTCTACTTAGCAATGTCTGTTGTATACCTGATGCTGACCATCCTCCCTTTGCTCCACAACCTTGTAGACCTCTGTGTTTTCTCAAAGCAAAGCATGTTGGCTTAATGTAAGTAATTAAACCCAGGACTTCTTTCCCTAAGAAATTCTGGATTTGGGTTTAATAGGTTTTCCCAAGCTTTTTTGTTTTGCAACATTTCAAATCTTCAGAAAAGTTTGCAGGCAAAGTATAATGGGGAGTTTGTATCTACCAATTGCTGACTTTTCGCCACATTTGTTCTCTGTTTCTGTACTCCTTCCCTTGGTGTATATGTTTTGTTGAACCATTGGATAATTTATTGCAGGCATCCTGACACTTCATCCCTAAATACTGTAGCATATATTTCTTAAGAAAAAGGATATTCTTCTACATAGCCACAATACAACTACTCTGGAAATTTAACATTGATCCAATATTATTATCTGAAAATAAACTCTATATTAAAATTTTCACAATGGTTCCAATACAGTTCTTGTAGTTTTATTTATTTTTTGTTTTCATTCCATGATATAACCAAGATTATCTGTTACATTCATTTTTCCTATTTTTTACCCTCCCTTGAGTTACAATTTTCTAGTCTTTTTTTATTTGTTCACTTTTATAGCATTAGCATTTTTTTAAGAATTTGTGCCAGTTTTCAGTATGTCCCTCAAGTTGAATTTGCCTGGCTGTCTCTTAATGATTAGATTCAGGATAAATATTTTTGGAAGGAATGGGTCAGGGGCAGAACACATGCTTAACATGCAAAATGCCTGGGGTACCATCTCCAGCATCATAAAATTTTTTGAAGGAATATCATATAGGTATTAATGTGTACTCAATGCATCATATCCAAATTTATGTGCTGTTGTAATTGGTACAATATATTGGGTCATTTGATTAAGGGAGAACTCACCAAATGTCTGCAATGTTAAAGTGCTATTTCTCCTAATAATTCATAAGAGATGTGAAGAGTGACACTTTGAGACTTTATTTGTCAAAGGTTCTGACATCCATTATCAATGGTGATTGTAAGATTGCTATAGTTTGATTGCTTTCTACAAAAGTAATTGAGATAATCATTAGATCTCTTGCAAATATGGGCTGGACCACAGACAGACCTTGGAGTGTGTTTGTGTAATGGAGGTGCTAAAGCAAAGTGAGAAGATAAACTGACATGCTCTTTGTATTTTGAACAGTGTTAAATGGAGGGCTTGGGGTACCTAATGGGAAGAATCTAAGAAAAGTAAACATTTGTTATGTGTTGAACAGAACAAACACATTATACTGTTTTCTGTCTTTGCAGATAAACCCAGAGCTTGAAAACAATGTGTTTATGCAATGCAAATAATGTATTAAAGTCTTTCTTTTTTAAATGGTGAGTTATAGTTTCCCTTCTTTATTTCAGTTCCCCTCCTCCATTGTATTTTTGGTTGTAATTTCACTGTAATTCCAGTTGTAATTTCACAAAAATCAAATATTATTGATAGTAAACACAATTAGTAACCAATACTTTATCAGAAAGAAAAGTTTTCAAGAGACATTACTGATAGTGAATATTTTAAGTGATAAGGAACAGCAACAAATAATCCAAGTATACGTCTATTTTTATCTTGAATAATTTGTTTTCTTTGTGTTTCTCTGATTTATCAGAGTTAATTTACAATAAAAGCAAATTCTACCCCAATGGGTGAACCAGTTTTTAAACAATAGGGAGAACTTACCAAGTGTTGCAGTAAAGAGAAAACTTTCTGCAGAGAAGAGTAAAAGTAAATAATAATAGCAATAATCATGATGATGATAAAGAATGCTAATGAGCTTTGATAAAAGATCTTGTAAAGCTGAGGTAGTCTAATAATAGCACAGTAATGAGAACAGAGTGCATGGAAAGTGGATTGTGCAAATTACATTTTAATTGGTGAGAATAACCTGGCATAGGAAACAAGGAAGAGAGATGTGAAATGATAGATGGCATGTAATCAATAAAGAAGTCTTGGCAAAGGCATTTTTGCCTTGCAGAATTGCACTAACATATGTATTCTTTTTGCTATCTTCATGTTCCTCTGGTTTATCAGATTACTTGAACCCAAAGCAGGGAGAACAGTGTTTTACTATGATGTCAGTATTTTAGGAAAAAGAGGCAGGAATTTGAGATGTAAGCTTTTTACAAATACAACGGTGTCATTGTTGCTGCTGTTGTGCTTTGAGGATAACTGTATGATTGTTAATTATTAAAACACAAATGGTAGATACTATTTTTTATTAGAACAGGAGTGATATGCCACTAAAACATGTATAATGGGGATTACAAGATCAACAAAGTGCAGGATTTAATAAAGACTGAATTTTAAATGCAATATAGCCAAAACACACTGAGAAACCAGAATTGTCTCATGAATGAATATTATTATAGCCGTGTTTTATTAGCTTTATTTAAAACTATCTACAAGTTGAACAACCTTTTTGAGCCCTTTTTAGAAAACACTTTTGCAATTTGCTGGAACAATGGATTCTTTTCTATTTTTCTTTGAGCTACAGTGGCTAATATGATTTTGATGTTTTGGTGATTATGTCAATTAATGTGTGCTGAGACTAACTTCATTTGTTGAAATGGCTACCAGGTGAATATGTAATTAGAAGGCTGTCTCTTTAAGACCTTGCATGCAATTTTCTAAGAGTAGCTGTAACATGGAAGAGGTTAAAATGTAAATAATTTCTGATTGGTGACCAAACTAGTGTCTAGTTTATTTCTTAACAATTGAAATTAAGTTATAATTTCTTGCTGGGCATGGTGGCATACATCTATTATTCTAGCTATTTGGGAGGCCGAGACAGTAGGATCACAAGTTGGAGGCCAGCCTTGGCAATTTAGCAAGAGCCTGTCTCAATATAAGAGTAAAAGTGTGCCAACTTAACTCTGAGTTCAATCCCCATGGTCTCAAGAAAAAATAAATATTTTTTTAATCATTTCTCCTACCAATTAAAGATTCATTATAGGGTGACTCATCATTCCCACTCACCCAGGATGATTTTGATTTTAGTTATGAAATGTTCAGCATTCTGGGAAAACCATCAGTTATAAGCACATGGGGACACTTGTTTACTACAATATACACACTTTACTCTTTAAAATGAAACATGATGCTGTATCTTATAACATTAAATTTAGTATAAGAAGGAGCAATTTAAAAATAAATTTCTGGTGCTGGAGTTGTGGCTCAGCAGAAATGTGCTTGCCTAGCAAGTGTGAGGCACTGTGTTCAATCCTCAACACAACATAAAAATAAATAAAGAAAGATATTGTATCCAACTACAACTAAAAAATAAATATTTAAAAAATAGATAGATTTCCATTTATATTACCACTAAAACAAACCAAATTTACACATTCAGTTTTATTTCTTCTACACTTTGTTATGACAAATAATATACAATTTAACAACTGTAAAAATAATTGTAACCTGAAATCCCAGTGACTCCTGAGTCTGAAAAAGTAGGATTAGAAGTTCGAGAGCAGCCTCAGCAACATGAGGTTTAAATATAAATAGTGAGACTCGGTCTCAAAATAAAAATTTTAAAAAAGGGCTGGGGATGTAATTCAGTGGTAAAGCACCCTGGGTTCAATCCCCAGTACCAAAAAAACTCCCAAACAAACAAAAAACAGAACAATTGTAATCAGAGGTATTTACAATTCTATTTATTAGTTAACAAATACATAGTTTCACAAAATCAAAGCTTCAATAAATTCATTAAATTCTAACATATTTTCATGTTATAAGTTACTTATTCTTCATTTTAGGGCATTTATGTTATTTCTTCAAGATTTTCCCCAAAATATAATGTTACAAATGTTTTTGTGTGCATAAATATTCATTTTGTATACATAAAATTCCTCCTTCAAATTTGAACTTTCAGGAAAAATACAACATAGGATAGAACTGTGCTGATAACATATAAACATTTTTCTTTTCATTTAAAAAAGAAATACTTTAATACATTTATTTGCATTGCATAAATGAGGGTACAGCATGTGATTTCAAGCAGTGTTAGGATGCTCTGAGAAACCAGAAGAGTGAGTGCAAGCTATTTTTTGTTCTCAGAGCGAGGCTGTGTAATATAAATGAGTAGTTTACCTTCCCTAAATCTTCCCCCTACTGTACCCATTTTATTCAGTTGTAATGTGTGTAAATAGTGGCTAAGCTGTTGTGTAAATAGTGGCTAAGCTTTTTTACAGCTGAATAAAACTCTTTTGTGTATGTATATCACATTTTCTTTTATCCAGTCATTCACTGGTTGCTGGTTCCAATGTAAATTGTGCTGCTACAAATGTGGGTATGCATGTATAGCTATAGTATGATGACTTTAATTCTTTAGGGTAGATACTGAGGAGTGGCATAGCTGGGCTATGCGGTGATTCCATTCCTAGTATTCCTCTATACTGACTTTCATAGTGATTGTACTAATTTACAATCCCATCTATAGTGTAAAATAGTTCCTTTCCCCTACATTCTCACCAGCATTTATTATTATTTGTATTTTTGATGACTGCCATTGTAAATGGAGTGAGATGAAATCTTAATGTAGTTTTAATTTGCATTTTCTTAATTGCTAAAAATGTCGAACATTTTTTTCATATATTTGTTGTTAATTTGTATTTCTTCTTTTGAGAAGTGTCTGATCAGTTCATTTGCCCATTAATTGACTGGGCTCTTTGTTTTGTTGTTGATGTTTTTTTTTTATTTTTTGCATTAAGTATTTTGAGTTCTTTATATATTCTGAATATTAATCCTGTGTAGGAGAGTAATTAGCAAAGATTTTCTCCCATTCTGTAGATTCTCTCTGTACATTCCTTTGCTGTGCAGGAGCTTTTTAATTTGATGCCATCTTACTTATTAATTTTGGTGTTGTTTCCTAAGTTTTGGTGTTGTTTCTAAGTGTTAGAAGTCCTATTGAGAAATTTGTTACCTGTGCCTATTTTTTGGAGTGTTGATCCTATATTTTCTTCTAGGAATTGCATAATTTCTGGTTTGACTCCTAGATCTTTGATCCATTTTGAGTTGACTTTTGTGAAGGGTAAGAGATAAGGATTCAGTCTTACTCTTTTGCATATGGATAACTAGTCTCCCCACTCCCCACACCATTTTTTAAAAAGGCTGTCTTTTTATGTTTTTGGCACCTTTGTCAAGGATTAGACGACTGGGATCTGTGTGAGTCTGTGTTATGGTTTGGAAATGAGGTTTCCTCCAAAAGCACTTCTTAGTACAGGTTTATTTAGAAGTGAACTGATCAGATTGTGAGAACTGTAACCTATCAATCCATCCTAGTTTGAATGGACTAACTGGGAGGTAACTGTAGGCAAGTGGAGGGGAGCACTGGGGGCATGCCCTGGAAGTATACATATTCCCTATGGCCCCTTCCCCACTCTATTTCTGCTTCCTGAACCTGCTTTGAGCTGAGTGGCTTTCCTCCTCTGGACCTTTCCCCCATGATGTGCTGCTTTATCTTGAACCCAGAGCAATGGAGTCAGACATATATGAACTGAGACCTCATAAGCCACAAATAAACTTTCCTTTTTCCCCTTGATATGTCCTTTCTGGTTTTGGTGTCAGTGTGATACTGGCTTCGGAGAACAAAATTGAAAGTGTTTCAATTTATTTCATTGAATAATTTGAGAAGCATTTGACATTAGTTCTGCTTCAAGGTCTGGTAGAACTCACCTGAGAAACTATCTGGTCCTGGGCTTTTCTTTCATGGAAGGCTTTTTTATGACTGCTTCTGTCCATTGTTACTTACTGATCTGTTTAAGTTTCCTGTGCCCTCTTGATTTACTTTTGGCAGGTCATATGTGTCTAGAAATATATCAATTTCTTTCAGGTTTACCAATGAATTGGAGTATATCTTTTCAAAATAGTCCCTAATAATTCTCTAGATTTCTGTGATGTCTGTGGTAATTTTACCTTTTTCAACTCTAATTTTACTAATTAGAGTCTTCTCTCATTTTCTTTTGGTTAGTTTGGCTAAAGGTTTATCAATCTCTTTACCTTATTAAACAACCAACTCTGTTTCCTTTGTATTTTTTATTCTCTGTTTCATTGATTTCAGCTCTGATCTTAGTTATTTCCTTCCTTTTGCTGGTTTTGGAATTGGTTTGTTCTTTTTCAAGGGCTTTGAGGTGCAACACTAGGTTTTTATTGGGATCTTTCTGATTTTCTTATAAAGACACATTATAATTAGAACAGCTAACATATAAGGTAGATTTTAAAAGGTAGAATTTTAAAAGCATATGGAGCCTACAAATGAGCAGGAGTAGCTATGCATATAGCCAACAAAGCAGAATTTAAGCCAAAAATAATCAGAAAAGACAAAGAAGTTCACTTCATACTGGAAAAGGGAATAATCCAAGAAGAAGATATAAAGATAGTAAATATTTATACCCCAAACATTGGTGCACCTAATTACATAAAACAGATAGTACTAAATTTAAAGACCCAGTTAGACCCCATTACAATAATACTGGATGATTTCAACACCCCTCTCTTACCATTAGATAGGTTATCCAGACATAAACTCAGTCAAGACTTTTTAAACCAAAAGAAATTATAAGTCAAATAGGTTTAATAGATATCTATATAATATTTTATTTGGATAAAAAATAGCTATAAAATAATCCTGCTTGTTTGTGGACTCCATATGCTTTTAAAATTCCACCTTTTGTTCTGTATGTTAGCTGTTCTAATTATAATGTGTCATGGGAGGTTCTTTTTTTAACTTTTTGATCTACTTGGGTTTCTAAATGATTCCTATGTCTTAATGTCCATCTCATTCTCAAGATTTGGAAAACTTATTATAATTTCCCTGAAGAGTTTATACATGTCATTAGTCTGCATCTCTCAATCCTACTTGATTTTCATCCTTTCACTTTCATCCTGTAAATGTCTTTGCTTGTAAGGTGCATCTTTTGCAAACAGTATATAGTTGTTTTCAATTCATCTGTAAGCCTATGTCTTTAAATTGGAGTGTTGAGACCATTTATGTTTAATATTATTATAAAGAGATGTAATTATTGCCATTTTGATTTATTTCTAATGTTTAATTGGGTCCTGTTTCTCTTCAGAGAGTTGCTCACTTATAAGCGCTGGATTTTGTTTTTCATTTCTTCTGTGTGTAGTAGCCAACAAAGCAGTGTCAGCTTAGTAGTCATGAATCCCTTTAGTTTTTGTTTATCTCAGAAGGTTTTTATTTCTTCTTCCAGTCTGAAGGATAGCTTTGCTGGACTACAATCATGTTTGACAGTTATTATTTTTTAGGGCTTGGAACACACAATTCTAACCCTTCCTGGATTTTAGAATTTTTGCTGAGAAATCAGAAGTAATTCTGATTGCCTTACCTCTAAATGTGACCTGATATTCATCTAATGGGGCTTTTAAAATTCTACTCTTGTTCTGTATGTTAGCTTTTCTAATTATAATTTGTCATGGGGAGATTCTTTTTTTTTGATCTTTTTGATCCAATTGTGTTTCTAAATGATTCCTGGATCTTAATGTTCATCTCATTCTCAAGATTTAGGAGACTTTCTATTATAATTTTCCTGAAGAGTTTATCCATGCCATCAATATGCATCTCTCAATCCTCCTTGGTTTCAATGATTCTTTAAATTTGGTCTCTTAATATTGTCCCAGAGTTCTTATAAATTCTGGCCATGGTTATTTTTTTTCTTTAATAATGTCTAAATGTTCAAGGCCAACACTTTGTCTTCCAGTTATAAAATTCTGTCTTCAGCATAGGCTACTCTATTAGAGAGACTTTCAACTCAACATTTTATTTTATTTATTGTGTCTTTCATTTCCAAGATGTTTTTGTAGTTCTTTTTCAATATCTTTATTTCCTCATTGAATTTCTCATTCATATCCTGTACTGACTTGCTTAATTCATTCAATTATTTTTCTGTGTTCTCTTGGAATTCATTCATCATTTTTAAAATCATTCTTTTGAATTATTTATCTGGTATTTCATTCACTTCAATATCTTTGGAGTCCCTTGCTTGTGAGTTGTAAACTTTAGAATGTGATATGTTACCATAATTTTTTCATATTTCTTGTATTCCTGTGTTGGATTGTATTCAGCTGTTGGGAGTGATTTCTCTTCCACTCATATGTGTTGGCTTTTTTAGGTCACAGCATTTTCTTGACAAAGTGTTCTGGGATATCAAATTGTAGTGAAATTTTCAATTTTATTTCTAAGTGAGTTTTAGTATAGTTTCCCTGCTCAAACTTTGCATGTGGAGCAAAATTAGTGTATTTGGACATAGTGTACATTGTGTCAAAAGCTTGAGGATCTCACTTTCCTGGTAGGTCTCAAAAGAATGGGGTCCTTTTTGTAGATTTGGTTATTGTGTTGTGTATAACAGGGTATGTGTATATCAACCTCTGTGATAGCTCTTCTTAACAATTCTGTATATTGTAAAGAGGCATGGGAGAGATCTAGATTGAGACCCCATCATTGGTGTGGTGTACAAAGTCATTGTGTTAATTGTCTTTGTTTTTGCTGTAGGAGTGAATGTCCATGAGTGGGTCCTGAGGAGTGCCCTCTCACCATTCCTTCTTGAGGACTGGTTATTAGTTTGTGTTTTTGTCTCTTCTATTTTTTGTATTAAAGTATCACTGAAGTTTGAGCATGGTTGGTTTGCATGTAGAGCAAAGTGTGCTGTTTCTTAACAGCCAAGTCTCTAACCTGTGAACTCATAGTGTCACAGTAGATTCTCAGCACCTCACAGAAAAGAGACAAACAACAACTATAGTAATGAACAATATATAGTATTAAAATAAATACACAGTGCCTAATATAACATTTGCAGGACTAATAACCACAAAAACAGGAATATTCAAGAGCAAAATGAATAAATAGCTGTGAACTAGATTTGGCATTAAGTTAAACAGCAGGTGTCAACTACATAATCCACAGTACTAATAACCACAACAACATGAAGGGTGAGGGCAGGAGTTATAGAAATAAAATAATGAAAAAACAGTTCATTAAGAGAAAAGGAAATATGATAGAAAGGTAAAAGAAACTTTAGAATGTTCAAAACAAGAACAGAGAGAAAGCAGAAGAGATGTAGCAAGTGATGGCTATAAAGAAGGAGAAAATAAAATAAGTACAGAGAAAGAGATAGAATAAGAGAATATGGCTATGAGAGGGAGAATAAAGCAGAGAAAAAGGGAAAATCAGATTTTAAAAAGAAAAGAACCACAAACCCGAATGCTTAAAAGATAAGAGCATGTCATCATTATCTCTTGTAGCCAAGTTACCAGGACCATGCCTTATTAGAACTATGTGACAATCCTCAAATCACCCCAATAGCCAAAATATAAAGACCTTCACAAAGAAAACTTGATGGTCCTATTCAAACTATAGAATAAACCAATTAAGAAGATGGAAAATTAGATAAAACAGGGGACTCAGTTTTCTTAAAGATTCCAAAATTGTGAGCACCATATAATTCTCTCTTTAGGTGGTCTATGTAGTTTCTATGCTGTAAGCTACACTCACATCTTAGTCTATTAAAATTTTGCTTACTATTCTGTGTTTCACTCAAATTCTTTTCTGTGGAGTCACAAGAATCAGCAAGGACAAGAGTGCCACTCTTGTCCTTGTGTTATAAGGCTGGGCCACTCTGTAGAGTAGGCCCAGCCTTATAACACAATGACCTCCTAATGTGTGTTTTTTTTTAAATTTTTTTCTTCACAATCTAATCATTTAATTTCTAGGAGACATGATGTGTTTTGAAGTTCATGGTCTTGCTTTCATTTTTAAGTACTTTTCAAATAACTTAATAATCATGACAGCAGTAAAAGGTATATATTGTTATCACTATATAGAGTGCAACTGAGATTAAGAGAGACTAAGTAATTCACCCAACTTTACCTACCTGATAAGTACCAAGATTCACTCTCAGATAACCTAGCTGTGAAAGGAAGTGCACTTGCTATATACACTATGCTAAGTCTTTGCTAAACAAGTGAAAGAAGTCCTCAAGGAAATAACAGAAGAGGCTTGAGAAGAGATTTTTCTATAGCTGAACTAGGGAAACCTGATTAAGATTCCACATTTCACCTTTCTTTGGAGGTTCTTTATCTTGATCCCTGATGACAATTTAGGAGGCAGCATATGCCACTCCAAAATATGCCTCTTTGGCATAAAATTTTTTTGTTTGGCTGTGAGCTGATTATTTTGAGAAATTGCAGGTATAGGAAAATCTCTGAAAACAGAGTTACTCTTTCCTAAGGAAAATGTACATTCATATGGAAAACCTCCATTTTAAGGGTGTCTCTTTTGGGGAAGATAAGGGTGACTAAACCATCAGACACTCTTACCTAAGGAAAACTGTGACCTAAACCTACACTACAGACTTGGCTTCTGATGCTTTTCTGAGCACCTGCCCCATATTGACCCCTTCTAATACCCTGCATTCTTGTTTCAGTTAAAAACGGCATTTTAGCCTGAATCAATTCCACTTGTTTAACCTTTGCTTTTCTCTTGTTAATCTATCTTATGTTACAGGGGTCTGTCATTGCTGAAATCCATGAGAGAGAGAGAGAGAGAGAGAGAGAGAGAGAGAGAGAGAGAGAGAGAGAGAGAAGCAAGAAAATTGTTTTTCTCTCCCCAATAGCAAAAATGGCACACTATTCCCTATATCAAACTCTGCCCAAAGATGACAGAATCATAAATTTCTCTGCTTCCTCTTAGTCTGACAAAGGCAGGATAGCATTTTTAAACTGTAATTTATACTATCAAGCATTAAAAAAGGAAATAAAGAAATGATAAGCTGATAAATACAACTATATGATTCAACAACGAATTGAATAACTTTCCAGATTCATGTACATAGTTTGACCCTATATTTATATCCTTAGCTAGTCTCTCCACACGATAGCCTTCCCATCTACCTACTCTACTATACCTTGGAAGGATTCTATGAATGGCAGCCAATTGATGCCTTCAATTTATGGTCAATAAATAAATAAATAGAGAAGATTCTCCTCTGTCACTCAGGAGACTTTGCTCAATGTCCTACATAGGTTTTGAGGGATGCTCATCTCACAGGAATACAGCTGTTCGAAATAGTTCCTTTTAGCTAAGCTGGAGTGTGTTGTCCACAGTATAATATAATAATATTCAGCAAATATAAAAGAGGGATTACACATCTTTTCTAAAAAAATGTTTTTCTTTTAAAAACTATCTTCACAATTAAATGAGAACCAACAATATTCAGAATCTTTATTTTCTTTCTTATAAATTTAAAATATCTTATCTGAAAAAAAATCTAAGTGGTTATTTTTCAGGTTGTAATTTTCTGAAGAAACAAGTCTTTCAGTATTTACAATCAGAAAGTAAAAAATTATCGCTAATGAATGTGTTGAATTTTTATTAAATATATCTGCAAAAACTTTTTGGGGGGCAGGTAATGGGGATTGGGCTCAGGGGTATGCAGCCACTGAGCCACATACCCAGTCCTGCTTTATATGTTATTTAGAGACAAGGCCTCACTGGGTTGCTTAGTGCCTTGCTATTTCTGAGGCTGGCTTTGACCTTGCAATCCTCCTGCCTCAGCCTCCTAAGCTGCTGGGATCACAGGCATGCATCACTGCACCTGGCTGCAAAAACATTTTGCAATGAAATCTATAGTAATGCAAACAAATCTATAAATGGCATCAGTCAAGTTCAAAAATGTCTCTAAAGAAAATGTGACATTACATGATTCTCAATCTATTTTTGCTCCTGTGGAATTACATAAAAGAAGCAACATTTTGGTATAAATTTATCACTACGAAAGCCAAGTTTTACTAAAATATCTTGTTTATGATTTTAATAAGTTTTTTATAACTAAGGGGTGACATTTTCCTTTTACCTCACCTAGAAATTCATTAATACAACCATTTCTAGTTTATAAATTAATGCTCAAATATTCCACAATACTTGAATACTAGAAGTCAACAAATAATTTTAAATTTCAGACACAAGCATTAAAATGACCTCACATTTAGATTTAATATTCTATTGTCTCTAACCAAAAAACTGAAGAGGAAGTGTATAGTGAAATATGGACAAACTTAAAAGTACATTCTTTTAAAGAAAATTCCAAGGAAAAGAGCTTTTATGCATAATAATTACAAAGATTTTAAAAGTTTCCTCTGGATTCTCCCTCACACAAAAAACTTCATAGTCCTACATTGGTGTGCCTTAAAAAGGTCAAAGCAAAGAACAGAGGTTTTATTTATAATTTCTCATGTAGTCTTAAACTGCCTAAATTTCTTAAAGACAGATTTTTGGTTAGGGAAGGTCTGCAGGGCCTCATGCCAATTCTGGTATTTGTATATTGAGGATCAGTATAAATTTTGAGGAGTAAACACTTTCTTTACAAGTGTTTGAAAGCAACCATGCTGAAAAGAACAGCTTTTTCCTTGACTATTATCAAAGACAAATGGCATTGATGGTACAGGATTGTGTACATTCACTTATTTTTAAAATTTCAGATAAAGAAATCCAAAGGGTTGGAAACAGGATGTGCAAATCCAAAATGTAGAGACTTACTGGTACATGCCATAGAAGGTGGATCTTTTACAGCTCAGAAGTAACCCTTTTCACACTGACAAACAGATGTTGCTTCCATGTAGGTTAAACTATGCGGAGGGCATTTAGAACACTTTCTGTTACCAGCAAAGGCTTTATAGAATCCTGGTCTGCAAGCTGTAAAAGCAGAAGAAACAATTTCTTTTTAGTTATTATGCTAGAGTTCTTCTGTACAACATATTTTAATTTACACATATTTTAGACATCAGAGTTCAGCATCATAGATACACAGAAAGGTCAATATATATGTTACTAATATGTGTAATTAGCTATTCACTATTAGTATCACAACCATGACATATTTTAGCTGAGGTTGCTTGCTAATTTTTAAAAGTGTACGTAAGGCATTTGTATATTGAGAATCAGTATAATATATTGCTTAGTGCCTTGCTATTGCATACAAATATGCACTTACACACAAAACATCAGTGCTTATATAAGTGAGAAGATGCCCATTATTGGCAGTAAAAAAGATGATTTTGTAGAGTTTGGGGAGATGGCATTAAATAACTAAATCATATGGTTCAAGTGTACTTAGATTTTCATTCCCCCTCATTCTTTCTAAGTATGCAAGGAGAAAGCCTCAGTTTGGCTTGATGTGTCTTTAACACCTCTGTTAGTAGTTAGATTTTCTTTTCTGGTGGCTTGGCTCTGAATCAGGTAGAGCACTTGCCTGGCATGTGTGAGGCACTGGGTTCAACTCTCAGCACCACATAAAAATAAAATAAATGTATTGTGTCCACCTACAACTAAAAAAATACACATTAATTTTTTTTCGTTTTTGTATGGTAGAACTATGTTATTTTTGATAGTTTATGTTTACTTTTTATAAAATATTTTAAATGATCTATTAATTTAAGATAACTATAAATTATTAATTTTACATAGTAAGAAGTTATTCAGTATTAGTATCAATAATCAGTGGTGGCATATGAACACCAACATCAGTCTCTTCTCTAACTTGATGACAAGGTAGTGCTAAAAAGTTAATAAGAAAGAGGACTGTGTCACCAAAATATTTCTCTAAACCTGTGGAAATTCAGAGTATATAAATAATAGATAACCCTGCTCACATTTTCATAATTAAAATATTCCTTAAAAGCCTGCAATTTCTAAGTTTGAATTTATTATAAAGGATTATTAAGAAAACATATCATAAAATTTTCAATAAAACATACTTATTTATATTTTTTCATTAAATAAATATTATCTACTTAATTATGCAATTTACCATTCCAAATGTTTGGGGTTTTATTAATTTTCAAATAATTTCAAAAGTGGAACATCTTGAGAAACTTAAATAATATCTTTAAGCTATTACAATATTAAAATCTAATAAACCAATTTAAAGAGATGTGCATATCTAAATGGAGAGCTTGAATTCAGAGCATTCCAATGGTATTTTTAATATCACTTAAATATTATTTTAAAGACAGATAAGAAATATTTCCTTCTTTTGTCAGCTCTTCAAATTTTAGCCATAAACACTGTTTATTATATAAAGTAGTATGCTCTTAGCTTAATTTTTATGCCAACAAAAATTGTATTTATTTATTTGCAATAACTAATACAAGATTTTAAACATATACATCTTATATGAAAGGTTTTAAGGTAATATGCTATTTCCTCTTAGAATTTTCTTCTGTGCTTAGAGAAAAGCTTGCTTCTGTCACAGAGAGATATTAGAAAGCTTGCCTTTACCAACTGCTCTTATCCAACTATGCATAAGGCTTGCTCCCTCCTTATATCCGGTCTTCTTTTTAAACAACATAGTATCAGTGAAGCTTCCTTGCATGATCCCCTTTTTAAACTGCAACTCCTGCTACACCATACCACAATATTCCATATTACCCTTCGCTTGTTTTTCTTGCTTCCAAATGACTTAGCAATAGCTGACACATGACATATTTAATTTTAGAAACCATCCCTCATGAGGATGTGAGCTCTATTAAACAGAGATTTGTGTCTGTTTTACTTACTGAAGTGCTTCTCCAGGGCTTAGAAGAGTGCCAGGCATTTGAAGCCCTCTGTGAGTATTGGGCAATAAATGAATGAGTTGCTGAGGGGCTCCCTTAATTTCCATAAATTCACCATGCTCTTTCTTTTGCTTTCAGCCTTTTCTTCTGTTGAAAAACCTCTTCTCTATCACCATCTTTTGACCCACCTGTTTTGCTAACTCCACATCAGGAGTTAGGTCTCACTTCTTTAACAAAGCTATATTTCCTAAAAAAAATTAGTTTCTCAATAAATCTCAATAAATCTCAGCCATTTCCATCCACATTAGTTATTCTTTGGCAAATACTTATTGGATGGCTGTAAGCTGTGGGAGAACAGGTTGGCAAAGTGCTTAGTGCACGTCATATAGTAGGTGATCAATATATAATTGTTTAATTGAACTGGACAGTGTATGATTACTTTGTTAACTAAATTTCTGTAGAGAATCATACATGTGTATTCAGTGCACACTGTGATCATGGTACCATTATCTTAACTATAAATTTATAATTTTTTCCTTGCTGAATCTTTGCATAATAAGTAAGAGATAAAAGTAGTTAGTATCTTGAAAGTGATTTAACTATGACAGAAAAAGAATAAATATTGCAAGGTGACCTAGCTATTTAAAAATCAGATTTCCGTTTCAAATTATTATCTATGTATATTTGGATTATCTTGCTACTGCACACATATACATATATGTATACACACAAATAATTCTGCTGACAAAATCTTAAAATACCATTGTCCTAGGCATTTATATTTTCTTTATATAGCATACATTAATAGTACATAACCTAAACCTCATCAGCTCATACCATAATAGGTCATAACTGTTTCATTGCATCTGTAACCTTAAGTTCCTGTGACTGCCACAAAGCAGAAATGGGCATTACCATTCTAGTATCTACAATACATAGTAGATTGCAAGTATATATTTAGTTTTTATAAATGCTTGAAAAATTGAATGAGTGAAAAGAATAAATTCTGAATTTACTAACACTGTGAGATCACAAGAACTTTATTTGGAATGAGCATTCTGTGTATCCATTTGGTTTGGTTTTGCTTGTATTTCTGCTAAAAATGGGATATCAGTACTTTATGTTCTGAACATTTTCACTGCACTTTTATATACCTTTTATTCTTTCTGTTACTCCATTGCTTCTGTTTATAAGGTATGTAAGCTTCTGCTTCCAGAAAGCAAAATAAACAAAGCACTTCTTGGTTGATTGCTTGCAACCAAGATAAGAAAAGTTCCCAACATGTGTCAGTAGTGTACAGAATACTGTTGGAAAGTTAAAAGTTACCTGATGTGGCACTATTTGCTTCTTTTAGAAAAAGCTATATACAGATATAGATATTCAGCTCAGTCCTTCATTGCCTACAATGATTCTAGTTATTATAGCTTCTCTCTACAGTAATATGAATCTATAACTTAAATTCACATCTCTAGGACTACTACATTCATTTAAGGTCTAACTGTCTCTATTTTGTCCCTGTTCAAGTCCACTCCACAGTTAACACAGATTACATTTCTAAATATGAAGAAGGACCATTTTGCTCTATTTTCTAAAGCAGGAATTGCAAATCATTGTTATTTGGCTAAATGTGACTCAGTACCTGATTTTGTACAGCAAATATGTATAATTTCAAGATAAATTTGATTTTTGGCTCTTGATATACATAGCCTAAAGTATAGGCTATGTACTCCTTTATAAACAATACCAATACTTGGTCTCTAGAATAGAGTCTAAACTCTAATGTTTAATTAAATTTCTTCAAAGTTAGACTCACATCTATTTTTCTAAACTAACCTTCCAATGCTGTAAAATTTTAGTCTTGCCACTTCTCATATTTACCATACTTTTTTGTAAGATTTTTCTTAGTCATCTATGGGCCTTTATTGTGTTTATTTATTTATATTCAGTGCTGAGAATTGAACCCAGTGCCTCATCATACCAAACAAGCATTCTATCACTGAGTTACAATTTCATAATATTTAACAGCTTTATTTAGATATAATTGTTATTCAAAAACTATAAAGTGTAAAATTTGGTAAATGTTGACATATGTACACAACTGTGAGACATTACCATAATCAATAATCCAACAATTCCAGGTTTCCTTGATTCCCTTAACTCTTAACCTATTTAAATTTTCAGATTAAAAGTAAGTTCCATGTAGGTAGTACACTCCTGGGTCTGAGGTTTTTCTAATTTTTTTTTTACTATTTTTATATTTTGTTTTATTTTTTAAAAATTATTTTTATTTTATTTATTTGACCTACTTAATTGTACATGACAGCAGAATGCATTTCAATTCATCATACACAAATGGAGTGCAACATTTCAATTCTCTTGATGTACGTGGTGTAGAGATGCAGCATTCATGCAATCAGATGTATACCTAGGGTAATGATGTCCATCTCATTCCACCATCTTTCCTACCCCCATAACCTTTCCTCTGCCCAATATAAAGTTCCTCCATTTATCCCATGCCCAACCTCCAATCACAGATCAGCATCCACTAATAAGAGAAAATATCCAGCCTTCAATTTTTTAGGATTGGCTTATTTGTCTTAGCAAAATATTCTCCAACTCCATCCATTTACCTGCAAATGCCATATTTTTATTCTTTTAACACTAATATTCCATTGTGTATATATACCACTGTTTCTTTATCCATTCATTTATTGATGGGCATCTAGTTTGCTTCCACAGTTTAACTATAGTGAATTCAGCTGCTATAAACATTGGTGTGGCTATGTCACTTAGTATGCTTATTTTAAATCTTTTGTGTATAGACCAAGGAGTAGGATAGCTGGGTCAAATGATGGTTCCATTCCAAGTTTTCTGAGGAATATCCACACTGCTTTCCAAAATAGTTGCACAAATTTGCAGTCACACCAGAAAAGTATGAGTGTAACTTTCTCCACAACCTCTCCAATACTTTTTCTTGATAACTGCCATTCTGAATGGCATGGGATGAAATCTTAGTTTTTATTTGCATTTCTCTAATTATTAAAGATGTTGAAAACTTTTCCATATATTTGTTAATCACTTGTATATCTTCTTCTGAGAAGTGTCTGTTCAGTTCCTTAGCCCATTTGATTTTTTTTTGGTATTAAGTTTTTTGAGTTCATTATATATTCTGGAGATTAGTGCTCTATCTGATGTGCATGTAGTAAAAATTTGCTCCCATACTGTAGACTCTCTTTTCATCTCACTTTTTTTTTTTCCTGAGAAAAAGCTTTTTATTTTGAATTCATCCCATTTATTGATTTTGTTTCTGGTGCTTTAGGAGTCTTGTTAAGGAAGCTGGGGCCTTACCCAATGTGATGAAGATTTTGGCCTACGTTTTCTTCTATTAGGTAGGTATACAGTCTCTCATCTAATTGCTAGGTCCTTGGTCCACTTTGAGTTTGTGCATGGTGAGAGACAGAGGTTTAATTTCATTTTGCTGCATATGGTTTCCAGTTTTCCCAGTACCATCTGTTTCCTTGATTCCTTTTACTTTTACCTATATATATTTTCAGATTAAAGGTAAGTTTCATGTAGGTAGCATATACCTGGGTCTCAGGTTTTTCTATATTTGTTTTTAATCCAATATGTTAATCTCTGTCCATTAATTGAAATCTTTGTACTTAGTGCGATTACTGACCCAGGTATGCATTAAATCTATCTTGCTATCCCTTTTCCAATTGTTCCATTTGTTTAGTATTCGATTTGCCTCTTTCTTCCTTCTTTTAGGATCCTTGCATACATTTTATGACCACTTTTATCTCCTTTGTTGGTGTGTTCATTAGCAAAGTTTGGGTGAATACACACAGAGAACCCAGCAGCTCTCTGAAACTCACTTTCAGAACAGCATTGTGTTATCTCGATACTCCATCTTGTGAGATCTAGGTTCCTTCCTTTTCTCCTTAGAGTATCAGATCTGTTCTCTCAATCCACAATACAAGGAGAGAACCTACCAGTGTTTGTCAGGGTCCTCCCTCCCTGTGCTACATCCTGAAAATCTTTTCAAGATAGTAAGGTGAAACAATTATGGAGCTCTCTCTTTTTTTTTAATCTTCTTTCAGCTATCTGATTTCTCACATCTTAAAGTGACTTTTTCATATAGTTTTGCATTGGTTTTCTTTCAGATGTTTCTTTCAGGTGTTGTATATTAGTCCATTCTGGTGACAAAAAATCAGATAACTGAGTTAATCTAAATTATTATTCTTCCATGTCTCTTTTTCTTCCATAAGTCAGTCTTTCTCCTATCTACTACACTTAGTTTCTCAAAGACAAAATCTAAAACTTATTTTGAGGTACAGTGCAATACTAGGACCATCAACGAGAATGCCCAAGATGAAAGAAAAATAGAATAACAATGGTTGGTGAGGGTATGGATCAATGTGAACTCTCATATAGCTGTGGAAGTTTAAGTTGGTACAACTACTTGGATAATTGGCAGTATCTCTTGTAGATGAACACAGACATATGGTTAGATAGACTGATTCCACACCTCATTATATTCCCAAAGAAAAGCTAGCTCAAAGTGAAAGTGGCATTTCTAGTATAACTAATTAGAACAAATTAAAAAATGAATGCACTTAGTCATACTAAGTTCCACTGCTTAGTAAACTATCATTTCCCCACTTGATTTTCATCTTATGAAAATTAACAACTTATATTGACAGATAGACCTTCCTCACCTGGTGTGTTGTTCCTTTCCTTTAATAATAACCAACCATATTGAAAATAAGCTTATACCTTAGTTTCTTCACATGCAATCTGGAATGAGTATATTCAATTCAGAACAATTAAATTACAAGCAAATCATTATTTATAATATATTCGTGAAATGATTTGATTTTATATTTCATTATACCTACTGATAAATGTAGCAAGAATACCAGAAGAATAAATTCTATGCACTTTATAAATGGTGAATCTATAATATCCAACAAATAAATATTCTCACAAACTTGTTTTATTCATACTTTATTTTAAAAATCAAATGACTGGGCTATACATTACTAGTAGCTTTCTATTCCTATCCCCATTATCAGAGACCTGGAAGACAAAAGACCATAAGAAATCCCAGGTGGCATATCAGGCTGTGCAGTTCTTACCATTTGATGAAATATTAAATTGCACCTGTGTGGCAGGAACTGATATTAATATAATCGAACACCTTTCCTTCATTGGTATTCTATAGGCTATAACTTTTGATAAACCTGAATGACTTATCAGATAAGTATGTGAACTGCATCACTTTGTACTAGAATTCATGGAAGAAATTTAACAAATAGTCAAAGGCAGTTTCTTGTTGTTTTCCTAGATGCTGCTGCATAATTGTGGAAGTTAAATTTCATTGTCATGTTAAGTAGAGAAGACAGAAAACAGATTAAGGAATTGAAAGATAAAAAGAAAATATCTCCAAAACTTGAGGGTAAACAAGCATAAATATTTTGTTTTCTCACAATATTCTACAAACAACAATAGAAAGAAAATCTTAAAGTCACAAAATACAAGTCTATAAATAATAAGCATGTGTACTGTGCTTTAAAATATTCAACCTAACCTTCCTGGAATGGGTGGGTGGAACACTATAAAGACAACATGAGAAAATGTATACATAAGTATCCTGTTATTAATTTCAGTTTCCTGTTGCTGCCACGAAACAAATATTTAAGGTGAACTTTCTCTTGAATAGAAAAGCCATTAGACCTACAGAAATATACTGTAGTCATATATGACATTCATAATTAAGAATTAAAGAAAGAAGCTCTGGTTTTGGGTCACACATACTATACTCTCTTTTTCCTATTTAACGATAAAATCTAGGAATGATATACCAATCAGCTATTTGAGGATTCTGAAAAGTTACTACACATTGACATATTGAAGATGAAATTGTGAAGTCCTGCTGAGCTGGTGATGAGTTTACTGTTCCTCTCTCCCTTCATCCCCACTCTCCTTTACATACCCCTTACCATAGCCTGAATAAACTGAGGTCACAGAGATCCAGGACAAGCAAGCTGATTTTGCTTCAGAGTGGAAATCAGAAGTTCTAACGCTCAGAATGTGAAAATCTCTACTCCCCCTTTATCTTTTCTCCCTAGCTACTGCCTAGCCCTAAAGCAATCAGAGTAGTGGCGATGGCCAATAATGGAAACCCATGGGAGGCAAAATTCCAAAGGATGGAAACCTTCTCTGTTCACTGAAACTGTGGTTACAAGAGGGCTGAGTCAACCTCCATCACATTTAGTTTTTCTCTCTGTATTGCTCTACCTTGGTCCTGGATTTGTAGTAGCAGAAGGGCACAATCAAGTAAATGAAGCGTCAGCCTTCTAGCCAAGGGATTTTAAAGAGAAAATATGGAAAAGCAGAAATATTCAGGAGAACATGAAGAGAAAGCATGTTGGGAAAGCAATCCCTGAAACTACCAATTCCTGAACTTACTTCTAAACTGCATCTATGTCAATCTGATTCTATTTAACATACCAAATAATAAAGAAATTAACCAAAAAAAATGGAACCTAGATAGATTTCAGACTAACATTGAGGATTTAAACATTTATTTTGTAAAGAAGAGGATACCAACCTAGAAACCATACACTGTTTCTTCTTATTACTATTTAACACATTAACTTATAAAATAATCAGGGACATTATACACACAAATATTGGCAAATCTAGGTAAGTTGTTACTAATAAGAGCTTTGTATGCAGTGTTTTAATTACACTTATAAAAACTGACTTCAAAGAAAAATAATGTGGACTTTGAGAATAGATTACACTGTTTTTATTTCTGTTTCTGTATTTTATTTACTCTCACTTCTAGGAACTTATTTTTCTGTGCATCAGTTTTCTCATTTGTAAAATAGGTGTTGTGGTCTGAATGTTTGTGTTTCCCTTCAAAACTCTATGTTGAAGCCAAAATCCCCAACAGGAAGGGAGGGAGAAGATCAAGGAACTCCTAGCTTCCACGTGAGGACAGAATGAGAAGATGGCTAATGCAACTAGGAGGGATACTCTGAACAGACAGGTCTGCTGGCACCTGAATCTTGTACTTCTCAGACTCTACAACAGAAATACACCCAATCTACAATAAGTGGACTGACACTGGTATAAATGATAGAACCCAACTCACAGCTTTTTGGGAGGACTTAATAAATGTAATATAAAAAAGGATCAGAAATGTATCCATTTTGCTACTTAAGATCAAGAGATCTTAAGTATTGTACTATGAAAGACTGTGCTTTCCAAAAATGGCCTCAACAATATCATCTTAACTATATACCTGCTTTTCTGATAATGTCTCCCAGACATTCTTTTCACAAAGAAATAATACCTATCTCTGTTGCTTCCTCTTGAATCTGGTACACATGTGACTAGAGTGAAATGACTCTATATGACATCCTATGTGATTCTTTGGGATGCTTACTATGAAAAACAGGCCACCATTCCAGGATAAGGGTCAAGCAGCCAGGGAGAGGATCAGGTGGAGAAGAACTTAGTTTCTGGGCTCTCAGCTCTGGCTGAGTTCCCAGTTGACACAAACATTAATTTTCAGCCAGGTAAAGTGAGCTATATGAAGTGTGGTACTCTAGGTTTTCTAGACCAAATACTCGAGCAGATTCTCCACGGGGAAGAAATGAGTTACTCTTGTTGTACTTTGGTCAATTTATAGATTTGTAAGCAAAATAAATGGCTGGTGTTATTTTAGGCGATTAGGTTTGGGGATGGTTTCTTTTGTGGCACTAGGTAACCAGGAAACCTGTTCAAGGCCATATGGTAAGAGAGCCAAAATTAAAGCTGACCACTATTATAATCCATAATCTGAATTGTCACCATAAGGTGCATTAGTGTTCAGAACAGCATGCATATTTTGTAATCTAGGGCAGGAATGAAGTGAATCACATTTTTAAAAGGACAACTGATGGTGGTATTTAGATTATAAATAACTGTTAAAATGAAAGCAGATTTCTGGGATTTGATAAATATGGTTTTAACTAATGATTTTACTTTCTGCTAGTCACATTTGTTGACAAGTAAAAGTTACAAAAGTAAGCAAGACATGCTATACAACTTTGAATTAAAGAATAAATTCATTATAAAGTGAATTGTATGCATAATAGGAACATTTTAACCAAACTCACTCAATACTGTCAAAGTCTCAAGTGCTCAGTCTTTTCAGTAAAGTTTGACATACTATCTTTTGCTGGTTTAGTAACAAACTTTCAATCCATACTTCAATTTGACAATTGTGAATGTCACACTGTCAAATATTTTTGGAATTTCTATAGCTGATTTATACATTATAAATTTTATTGAATAAGCAAAGCCTACATTTTGTTTCATTTTAAAAATTAATTTATATGTTACTGGTTCATTATTCATAAACATGGAGTTCATGTTCTTAGACTCACCAACATTTTGGTCATAAATATTGCTTATTGTTAGATCTTCTTCTTCGATTGTTTCCTTTACCAGTGTGAAATAAATGTTTTTTCTCTTCTGATTAATTTTTTTATTAAAATGTGCATTGTTGGATATGAGTCCACATACTCTGGCTTGCTTTTAAACTCCATTTGAACAAAATATTCTTTCCTATCTTCCACTTTTAGCCTATGGGTGTCTTTGTCTATGAAATGAATCTCTTCCAAACAACACACAGTTGGGTTTTTTTTTTTTCAATCCATTTTTCCAGTCTATGCTTTTTATTTGAAAAGTGGAGCCCATTTATATTCAGTGTATTACAGACAGAAAATTAATATTTTCTAATGATTTGATTTATGTTTAAATTCAGTCCTAATTCTCATTTGCTTAACTACTCTTCATTGAGAATTTTCCTTTTGGGAGCTCTGCAGTTTGTTCTTATGGTCTCATTTGTGTAGTATCTTTTATTTTCTTTAATTCTGGATTAGTAGGCATGAATATTTTTAGTTTATTCTTATTTGGGGGGTTTTGATTTCTTCTGCAAATCTGAAAGATAGCCCTGCTAGATACAACAATCTTGGTTAGGTGGTGTGTTTTTTTGTTTGTTTTGTTTTGTTTTGTTTTGTTTTTTTTTTTTTGTACCTGGAATACCTTGTTTCTATCCCTCCTGGATTTTAGAGTTTATGCTGAGAAATCAGACATTATTTTTATTGATTTACCTCTAATTGTAACCTGACATTTTTTTTCTTGAGGTGCTTTAATTTCTATTATTGTTCTATATGTCAGGTATTTGTTATGTGTCATGGAGAAATTCCATTTTGATCTTGTCTATTTGGGTTCTACATGCCCCTGTATCTGGAGGTCCATTTTATTACAAGGTTTTGAAAATTTTCTACTATTATTTCACTGAAAGTTTATTGATTCCATTAGGCTATATTTCAATCATTCCAATTATTCTTGTTTGTTCAGTTAATATTGCCCCAGATTCATATACCTTGTGTTCAAGGCCTGAAACTCTGCCTTCAAGGTGGTCCAATGTATTGGTGACTTCCAACTGAATTTAGTTTTTGATTTGTTGATTATGTTTTTTTTTTTCTTTCTAGGGTTTCTCTTTGGTTCTTTTTTTCTCAAATTCCCATCTCTTTATTGTAATTCCTTTTTGCAACCTGTATTTTCTCTTTTAGTTCATTCTTTAGATATTCTTTTAGTTTGCTAATCATTTTAACACAACTATGTTCAGGTATTTCTCTGGGACTTCATCCACATCAATACTTATGAATTTAGATATTGAGAGGCTGTAAAGTTTTTGGAGATATCTTCCTAGCCTTTTCTCTCACGATTTAAAATGTCCTAGATTTACATATCTGTTGAGATTAATTCCTTATTTTTAAAGTTGAAGTCCTTTGGTGAGTAGTTATCATTTTATAATAAGTCCTAAGTTGGTTGTATATCTTAGCTCCAATGCATCCAATCAGCATAAGCAAAGTTTTAGTTTCAACCACAAATGCCTCTTTAAAAGGAGATATTTCATTAAAATAACAATGGTAATTTAAGAGTCAACTGGATATCAACATGTACTATAAATGCTATTACTAATTATCTCAACAAGTTTATTAACAAAGGAAAACTGTGGATGAGAAGTAACACAGAATAGGCTGAAGAGATCAGCCATTAATGATAGTGCACTAAATTGAAATAGAAGATGGATTACAAAAATAAATAGAAAAAACAGAAACAAAAAAGGGAAAGAAGTAGACAGAAGTTAACATTGGGAGAATAAAATAAATACAGAAGAGGGAATTAGAATGGAAATAGAAAAGAAAGGATGAGGTGTCTAGGGCGGACCTAATTAATTGACAAACTCCATAAAAATTAGAACCCTGGCAAAACACAAACTGTGGGGAAACATTACGAATCAGTTAATGAAATAACTAACATGTGGTAGATTTTCCTTCTTGCTGAGGTTTTGTAATATAGATCTTTCTTTCTAGGATTTTGATTGTGGAAATCCTTAACTATGCGGCAGTTTCTATGATGACAACATCAAGCTATTGGTTTTCAGTTTTGACTCAAGTAGTCAAACTTGTTTGGGGATCCTGGAGGCTGAGTTCAGCCCTCGTCTTCCTGGTGGCCTCTGCTAGGGGGATTGGAAGGGCTCATTTTCGGCTACAGAGTAGACTTCACTCTCAAAATGGCTTTGTTATTTTGCCCAGGGCTTGGGACTACAAGTCTCTCATGGCAGCTGCCCAGCTCCTTCACCTGCTGTCAGTAGACAGACTGATCTGTGTTGCATCACCTCCCTTGTTCTGATAACTCTTGGCGATGTGCTGGGGAGAGGTGTATGTGGTGCATCCATTTATCCTCCAGCCCCTTCTGGGCTTCAGATGGTGCCATAAGCATTCTCTGCTTTTGTCTGACCCTGATCTGACCCAGTTATCCCCCCATCAGCCATGCTACTTATTCCAGAAATTATACCACAAAATTGAAATGATAGTTCCCTTTATTCTTTACCATTCTGCAAACTGATCAACCAACCACTTGGAGTTTCTTGCTAGATTTAGTCCCAATCTTAGTGGATGTTTAGTCTTGGGTATTCAAAAAAAAAAAAAAAAGGAGCTAAAAGTGAATATACACTGTAGGGATTCCTAGCTGACAAGCTAGGAAACTTCAGGAAAAAAGTCTCATCAAGTTGTCAGTGCTTCCCTGCTTCTTTACTGGTAAATGCCAGTCTCTTTCTAGCCAAAGAGCTGTAGTACTTGAACATAGTTCAAGTTTTCTGAACTTACTTTCTGTTCAGATTGTGGATATGTTGGTCAGTATTTGTTTTTCTTAAATTCAGTGGGAGAATGTCTTTCAGCTCATTGGAGAGGAGCTTTTCCTCCCCCACTGAGCCAAAGCACACCCAAAACTGCCTGTCTGTTGCCTTATTAATTAGTTTTCTATTCTAGAAACCAGTACTTTTGTTTTTCACTTAGTTGCGAGCTCCCCAATTTGCTTGCCAGCTGTTTCCCACTCTCTTCATATTTCAGTTTGCTGTTGTAGAACTGCTGTTTTAATTCATTCTCAGGAAGGTGCTAAAACACTGTGAATTCCTCTGATCTGCCATTTTGATACTTCAAAATTTTTTTTAGTTGGAGTTATTAAGCATATTGGCAGTCAGTATAATAATCATATTTTTTGTTCACTTGGTGGGCAAAATCTATGTTTTACCTATTTTATTCTCTTTAAGTCTTACAAATATTCAACATTTTGGGTATTAAAATTCTCATTTCACAAATGAAAAGACATAGGCCATAACAGTTGCTTAATGTCACAGACATGATATATGTACAAGCCAAGCAGTTACTAAATAATATTTTATATTCCACTTTCTATTAACATTTTAAAATAGCTCACCAAAACCTTTGCTCTATATTTTACTGGAATGTTCCATAAATATTGAATTGAAGCAAACTTAAATAGCATCTTTTATGTAGTAGAAGTAGAATACCTATATTTGTCCAGCATCGTTTGGATATGATAGATTCTCATACATTACAAGGGCACAGTCAAGGGTAAAATGCTGTATTCAGCAAGAGCAGACACTCAAGATTCAGAACCTCCAATGCATTGCTTGGAATAGCTTTATGTGGCTTTGTAATCAGCAGAAACTAGGACACGAAGGTTTTACAAATGTATGTGTCTGATCAGAATACAGTCTCTTGATTTGGCTTATATCTAGTTCCACACACACATAAAGCCATTCTATTATTAATGCTGTTGACCTGAAACTGAATTTCTCAATCACTATTTTATACCCAGGCAGATCATCTATAAGTTGGTATTTGGATAATCCAATCTTCAAGGCAAGCAGGATCTCTTCTGTAAAAATAAGTCACAACATTTTATGAACCTGTAACAACTGATTGTACTGGAAAACTGGGAACTGTAGACATAATTTTGTATTATAGAGCTATAAATCCATGCCATTAATTGGAAGCTGTATACTTATAAAATTTTGTGTAAATCTTTTTTATATCTATCATTACATGTGTAAACATTTTAAATATAGCAAAGGAATTCTTAGCAGATTTTCTTTCATGCAACTCTAAACCCTTTCATATTCTATACATTTGCAATATCAGATTTCCTTAAATTGGGACATACTCTAGTCACCAAGGCAAGACAAGCTACTGGACCCAAGTGATTTCACTGTCAACATACAAAAATATGTCTCTTCCTTCTCTTCCAGCTGCATGTTGAATATTTCAATGCCTGCATTATACAGGTGTTTGACTTCCTGGTTTCAATAATGAAACCATCTCAGCACCAGACTGTGGGTACTCCTGAGGAAAAATAATCTTTCCACAAAAACTCTCATCCTCTAAGACAGTGATTAGCATATATTAGGAGCTCAGTAAATATTTGATAAATGAATGAATAGATGAATTACTAGTTTTTGTTGTACCATAACTTATAAAAACAAATTTTTTTCTGGGTGCAGGGGCACATGCTGATAATCCCAGCTGTACAGGAGGCTGAGGCAGGAGGATTGCAAGTTCAAAGCCAGCCTCAGCAACTTAGTGAGACCCTAAACAACACAGTGAGACCCTATATCAAAATAAAAAAAAAAATAAAAATGGACTGGTGATATTGCTCAGTGGTTAGGCACCCCTGGGCAGTACACTTAGTTTCCCAAAACATCAAAATAAAAACAAAATTTTTATATTCAATCAATATTGCTAAATTACATTCTGATACATTTTCTTTAGGGGGAAAAAGCTCTTGCAAAAGACACCTAGAATTAATATGATCTTGTACTATACCCACTATCAAAAACATCATAATCAAGTACTGAGAATTTTAAAAGGTATAAATCAAATTACACACTTTCACATTGAAGCCTGCAATTTTACAACCTTTGTCTCAAATTGTCACATTGATGAACACATTGAGCTATCATGGTTGACTGCATATTTTAATTTGAATGCATATGTAATTTTCTTTTTCTGTATCTTTACAGACTGGATACTGAATATAACATTAATGGTGCCATTGCAAAGAACTGTTTATAGCTAATTCTTACTTTTGATATTTTCAAATGGAATACTTTTAATATATGTATAATTATTAACAGCATATTATATAAAATAAGGCTAGAGATTGTGCAAGAATAATTTTTGAGCAGGTAATGAGTATAAACCTTTCGTTAAGTGAGACTATTAGACGCTATGTGATCAAATACCTGGATGGTATATAAAGTAAATGCATGAAGTTTCAAGAAGGAATACATTAATAGTAGTAGAGTAGCTGAAATTGGCTTTTTCACCTGAAGATATGACACTTTAACAGGCACTTTAGATGGAAAGTAAGAATGAAAAGAATGAGTAACAAATATGTGGATATGGAAATGAGTATCACAAGTTCCTCTAGTGAGAGAGGAAACCAACTTTAATGAAATGAGGAATTAACAGAGAAAAGAAGGGATATATATGGTAGTTAATGGGAGCACAGTTATCAAGAGCTTCATATGACAGCCTGAAGAACTTTATATTTATAAATAAACAGCACAGAAGCTTTCAGACAAGGGAGAACAAATTTATATAAAGTAGACTCTCATGACAACATACCAAACTTATTAAACAGAAGTAACACAAAAAGCCAGAAAAAGAGGTAGAAGAACAAATACCAATGTAAATAGAAATGATTTTTTAAATAGCATTTAACTAGACACAGGGCAAAGAACAAGGTGAACTTTAAGTGCAGTTTAAACATAATTATTAAAAATACTTAATACTACTAATGATATTGACCAAATCATCATGGAAAGCATATAGGGATTTTGATGCAGAAATTTTAGATGCAAATAATCAGGTATTTTCTAAGGTGATTTATTTAACCCTTGTATGTCTCAATTTACTCTTTTTAAAAATGGAAATGAAAATAATACCTGCTTGTCAGGATGATATGTAATATAATTTATGTATTTATAATTGCACATACCTTATCACACACAATGGGTAAAGGTTAACTCTCTATGTCTTTATGTTAATGAGCTCACAAAAATTCACAATATCAGGAAAGAAACTCTGTATCTAACTCAGTCAAGAAAATAGTTATAAACGCTAGCCAAAATTTTTGTCATGTGTATTATAAATGAATTTCCATTTTCTAATAATTGAATTTAAGAGGGGGAGCATGGGAGTAATAAATGAATTCTAGTTAGGGAAGAGTGGTGGGAGGGAAAAGGAGGGGGCAGAAGATTAGGAAGGATGGTAGAATTTGATGGACATCATTATCCAAAGTACATGTATGAAGACATGAATTGGGTGTCAACATACTTTATATACAGAGATACGAAAAAATTTGGTATATATGTGTAATAAGAATTGTAATACATTCTGCTGTCATATATTTAAAAAATAAAATCATTTAAATAAAAAACACTATATTAATAAAATACATTCTATCTTATATAATACAAAAGTATTTTAATGTTTAACCAAGTTATATTTAAGATTTGACATTTCAAAACTTTTCTATTGTATAACCCCTAATAGTTCATCAGATCAAAAAAAATCTAATCAAAATATTGGGTTTGGTTTTGTTATGGGCCAGGCTATATGGGCAAAGACAAAACAGATTCCATTTTACCCTGAGATTCCATATCATATAAGAAATGCTTCTCTCATAGGAAAGTCCCACCTCTGTACCCATTAACAATTCCCTAGCATTGTATATTTGGCAACATAAACTAGCAATTCTTATACAATATAAAATTGTTCTCTTTGGTTTCCATTTTTCTTGGGCAATGTACCTTGTCAGAGATTGATTATCTAGATGTTAGTAACCAACTTGAACTGAACTTGGGCCATTTTGACCCACTTCCCTTCTGCTTGCTTGCTGCTATGCCAACCTGGAAAGTCCCAGGGAAAATACCAATGTACCCATTGTATTGTTTCACTAACTGCTCTATTCAGTTTCTATACCCCTGCTTGCTTGCATCTATGTGGTTTTTGCCTTTAAATATCCTAAAATATCGAGGCTCGAGTCTGTTCCTTGCAGAGATAGTTATGGGTTCTGCGGGGAGCAGTCACTGGCCAGTGGGCTAAATACTCTTCAATTTGGACAAAACTAGGACTTGGTGTGTTTTCTGAGTGACCTGCCCCACAACAGACTGTTTATGGCAGAAAGGATCTGGAAGAAAAAAGCCTTTATATATCTTTCAGTTCAATGAAATAAAGTACTTATTTGAGACAAGCATATTCATTTTTGTTGTAAACCAATTTGTTGATTAAAGTAAGTCAGAGATTTATAACACATATAACAGAGATTTGCACACATATAACTGCCCAAGTTTTATGTGTACTTTCCATGAAAAATACAGGCCTAGTGGATTATTTGAGAACATATCCAGAAGACACTTCTCCCTTTCTCCCTTTAACTTTTAGGAAGGTTGTATTTTCTAAACCACTCTATGGTTAGTGAGTAAAAATGTCTGTTTTAAATGAATCCTCTTAAAACCTAACCTAATGTGGATTCAGTTGACAAATCCGCATTGTGTGCCCAGCCAGTTTAGTCAATCAACTGCTGAGTGCAAACTCTTTGATTTATAAATTTTCTTATTTATTTCTCTATAATTCCTTTCTATGGACTTGAGTGTTTATTATTTTCTCATGCTCACAGAGAGTAAGATATCATAAAATCCAGGAACTGTTTTTCCCTGCTGAATTCCCACAGAAAGAATACAGAACTTCCTTTATCAACTTCACATATAATACAGCATTTATGGTAGAACACCTAGAGTCAGATACCCTAGATTCAAAATTTAGCTCACCCACTTATAAAAGAGGTGCCCTTAGGCAATTTAGTTAATTTATATCTCATTTTCTCATCTGGGAAATGGATGTAAAAACATTATTTATCTGGTAGGGATATCTTGGGAAATTATGTGTACTTCCAAAGCACTTAGGAACTACCTAGCATATGGTGTTATGTAATGATTTACGTATACAACATTTCATCTAACAATGTAACAATATTTTCATTTTTGGAGCCTAGTATTTAGAAAATTAACTCCCATTTGGAGAATAGATAGCCATGTCAATACTTTATAACTTCACTATTCTGTAAATAAAACAGTATTCTGTTTCATGAGTAAAAATTACTCTTCAAAATTCCAGATTTTTGTGTATTAGGTGAAAAAATTATTTATAACATGTAATTGTATAACCTTTTATCATGTATGATTATTCCAAGCAAAAGATTAATAGGGATGGTAAAGATTTTTAAGCTCTTAGTGGTGATCTTTCATAACAGTCCTCTTTTACAAATGAAAAGACAGAACTTTGGAAAGATAAAGTTCGTTTCTCAGAATTATACACTGGGTTAGTGATACAATTGGATCTAGAACTCAAGAGTCTTGACTTTCTTTTATGTCTCCATACAACAATCATTTCACAGATTTCTATTCATTAAGTATTTCATAAGCTTTTTGTTTCTATGGTCTCTTTTCTTCTCCTAGAAGTATCCTAACTGGAACTACTTATAATATTTCTGGAGAACAGAAACAGGGTTTTGTTTGTTGTTTGTATTTTTAAATTGGACAAGACACTTTGATTTGGGGATTTTTTCACTTTTTGAAACCTTCTGTATTAATATCAAAAGTCTACATAGTGTCTAACTTTGCCCCTAGCAGGTGCTTGCTATGTGCCTCTAACTCCACAACCAATGCCCAAGTGCACATTAGCCTTATTTATTGACTAAATTATTACACAAGTGAACTTTTAAAAGGGCCAGAGACTATGAAGTACCTCTATTTTACTGCTTAAATTCTCTAATTTCTAGAATTACATTTGGAATAGGATCCAAATTCCTTATATAGTCTAAGGGTCAGTTATATGAGATCAGGTTCTTGCCTCATCTACACTCCATTTTATGACCATGTCCTTCTCGTTTCTTTTGGATTACCTGAGATATTTGTAACTTAGTAATGGTCCATTAACCAGTCTCTTATTATATCATATCATTTTAATATTATTACAGTTTGAATTTATTTTGCACACTTATTTTATTTTTGATCACTATTGTTTTTTAATATTTTATAGTAGATGGACACAATACCTTTATTTTATTTTTTGAGGTTCAAACCCATTGCCTCACATATGCTAGGCAAGGACTTTACCAACTGAGCTACAGTTCCATCCCATGATCACTACTCTTGAGAATAACAACTATTCTTGTTTATGACTTACCCATAGTGCCTAGATTAGTGATTGGCAATAGAATTTTGTCTCAGTACTAAATAAGTGAACATGAGTTTTAATAAGTCTAGGTATCTTCTAGTTATTTGCCAGTAAATTTTGATTACTATTCACTAACAAAAACATATGCCTTAATACAATTTTGTTCAGACTATTAATTTTAATAGTTCCCTCTTAGTTTTACCATACACTCAATTTTCTTTTCAGAGACTATTTTTGAGTACCATAATTATGTTTCTTGAATAAAAAGTATATGTAAGATTTCTGAGGGACAATTTTCATTTATATCTCAAGACTTTCAGTAATTTTCCTGACTTCACAGAAAGTTATTCTTGCCATTACTCTATCATCTCTTCAGGATTTCTTTTGCTTGAATGGAACCCTCAGATGTAGAAAGCAATATCAACAACATGTTTGGTTATGTGCATATTCACTAGAGTGTTAGTTAGAGCACCTTGACAAACATGAGCAATCAAACATTATGAGCCAGTGATGAGGATTCTGGTCCTTAAGTGCCTGTGTGCTGGTATTAATTCAGGCAGTGAAGAATTTATGTCTTCAGTGGGCTCTGGGAATGTAAGGCCTACGTGTTGCTGCATATAACAGCACTTTCTTAATTAAGGTTGGAAGCCAGATTTAGCTTTACTCAATACATATTACTGCATTACAGATGAGAACATTGAGGCAATGTAGTATGTGAGAAGATGCTAGCAGTTTAATTACAATACCTTGGTGTTATATAAATGGGATATAGTTATTTTCCTTTAACTTAACAAAATATTATTATATAATTGAATTTTTTGTTTTTGAAGTTTTTCTTTCAAGTAAATTTCCCAATCAATAATAATATTTTGTAGACATGTTTACTTTTCTTTCATCAATAAAGGCTGTGTGTTTCAGGGTTATTTTATTTATTTTACTTTTTTGGAGGGAATAAGATATTGTGAATCAGGTAACTTGTGTAAATTGCACAGAGGATAAGAGCACCTCAATAAAGAAGTCAAATTTTAGTAAAAATAGTTACTCGATTTTAGGCTTCTGAAACTTTCAACTTTCCCACATTAACTGTAACTGTGAAAAGGAATAACAATAGTTAATTATTTAAAATTGAACAAACAGAAAAAATGCTCATCAAAAAACGGAGATGATTTTTCAGTGTTGTCATTTTTATAGATATGTTTAATGAGTAAACCTCTTCAGTGATTTAAGAGATATTAAAGCAACTGACAAGGGTTATGGCTTGGTAATTTATTGGAAGAAATGAAAACTTCTATAAAATATATTTTGATATGTAGGATACACTTGTGTTGAAATGTAGTGCAAATACATGACTGATAAATTACCTTTTGTTTTGCATTGTTATTGAAAGATAAAATTCACAAACTGCAGAGGTATTTTTCTCTATTTCCTAAGATGTAATTTGGTCATAATTTATTTGCCATTTCTAAATCATAGTAGTTTATACTCATGGTCAAATACTTACAAACTTAAACCAACCATTATTCTAAGTCTAATTATAAAAACAAAACAAGACAAAAAAACTGCATCAGACTCACATCTACCTTGTTCTCTTCCTCCAAGACTACGACCACACTGGCCTTGTACTAGATGCTTGTGAACATATGTAGTCCCCTTTATTGGACTGCAAGCTCCTAGAATATGGGTGTGTGTGTGTGTGTGTGTGTGTGTGTGTGTGTGTGTGTGTGTGTAATATAAAATAAAGAATACACATTTTTTTATTATCCCCTTTCACCTAATATAAGGCCCCTACATGGTGTGTTGAGCTCTGGGAAGATTTCAGTAAATATATATTGAATTCAATTGCGTGAGTTAGCTGAGAAATTACACTAAGAATTTGAACAAAGAAGACTGTCAATCAAGATGTAAATAAGCACTACAGTTAAAAATGCTAATTCTGCAAGTCAGCATTGCTGGAGGGAACATAGGCACGGAGGCTTCCAGATTAAAAAGCACCACAGGAAATAAATTCGTAATTTACTGAGTACTTAGTATGTATCAAGTATGCAGTGAAACATCATATGTGCACCATCTCATTCAATCAATCACAGTAAATTTATAAGGTGGAAAGGATTGCTTATTACAACATATATGAAAAGCCTGAGGCAGTATACTGTGAGGGTGTAGAAAGACCTCATGAATTCTGCATTCAGACTTGAGTTTGATTCCTGGTTTTACCAATTAAAAGCTCCCTGGGGTACTGACCCAAGAAGGAGCTCCAAGGGCATGTAGGGAATATTTCTCAAAATGTAAAATAAAACTGCAATTGTCAAACATCTATTATTCCTTATAATAAAATGAGTTTCAGGTATTTAAAACCCATCACAATCTGGTCCTGGAAGTCTTTGTAATTTTCTGTTCATTGTATTAATTAATTTGATCACCCTAAACTATTTTTTGTTCTTCCATCAGGCTGTGCACTCCAGAGCCTTTGCAAATACTGCTTCTTAACCTTGAACTGGGCCATGAGGCTGATCACAAATCAGTTTCTTTCTGAGGTTGTGATATTTCTATTTATTAGGCAATTGCTTATAGCCATTTTTTTCCCTGTGATCTACTAGCATCAATCAAACTCTTTATTAAAATTAACTTGTAGACATTTCCAACCTTCCACACTAGCTAATGAATTCCTTGAAGTCAGAGACAACATCAGATTCATATGTATATTATATATTTTTTATATTTTCTATTTGTTCTTTTTAGTTATATATGAAAGTAGAATGTATTTTGATATATCATACATATATGGAATATATTGTATTTTAAAGTATATATAAATGTCTGGAATTAAAAATTAGTTTCTTTGGGGGAAGGAGATAATTAGAGTCTTAGATTCTTAGGGCAGAAACAATCTGAGTTTAGTTATAACAATAACCATATTCTATTAAGAACTGATACAATTCTATAGAAGTTAAGTGGCAGAGCCAGGATTAGGACTCAGATTCTATTGCTCCAATTTCAGTACTCTATCCTTTAATAAATATTGCCTTCTTCTAGCAGGTGGTTGCCATCCCAGGGGCAGACAAGAATCCCCTAAGAACTACATAAACTACGGATGTACAGGCCAATTAAATCATCTCCAGAAAAGGTAGGGAGGGTTTTCCAATGTTACCCAGGTAATTCTCATGTACAATCAGGCATAAAAAAGAACCATAACAATCTATTCATGTTACCTATAAGCCCATTCTTACATTTATGAATGAAATTAGAAAAAATGGTTACCAGGTCATTGGCACGTGTAATTTCCTTCCCCCTACGTCCCATTCTTGAAAAAGGCAGTCATAACTTCTAGGTCTGGATAATCATATATTTAATAATATTAATCAAAACCAAATTTACTAGTATATTATCTTTCCCAAATAAGATATTAATTATTGACTAAAGAGAAAAGAAAACTAGGAGAATTCTCTTTCTCCTTGCCTCACAGATAACTGTCAACACTGGTACCTTCAGGACGCTGGGCATCTAACTCTGCCAGTGCAGTCTGATGAACTGTAAATAAACATGAAACTTACTCAAAAAACAAGAGCCCCATACTTGTTCATCAAATTTATTTATAATTTAAAAATTTGACAAAGGGAAAAAAATAAACATTTTTCACTATAATTTTTAATGAAAAATATTTTGATATTTTAAATGGATCATTAGGCAAAGGAAAAAAAATCAGTAATAGAATGCCTATTCTATTAATGTTGTGTTTAACGCCTTGGCCAAATGAAAGTTTCAAGAATTAAAGGGACAGATCCAAATGCTCACCAGTATCTCATTAGTTCCATAGGTCCCCTTATTTACAATGCTGCTGAGAAGACCAAATTTGCACTGATGTCAAATCCTGTGTGGACTTGGCGTAAGTCACATCAGGGGGAAGGGGGTTCTGTATTTCCGGTGGTAGAATTCAGAATAAAGAAATTGGAATATACCAACCTTGTGAGAACTAGAAGTCAAGCTGAATCCAGAATCAAAGGTACACCACATATAGCTGAGAGCACCATGGGATTAGTAACAATAATAGGTTATTGTTTCTAGATACTAGGATACTGTGAAGGTATATTTTAACTTCAGTTCCCTGTCCCACTTTGAACTGCATTCAAATACTTTATAAACTGTTTTGAGAAGGTGAATTAGAAGAAAGAGGCAATATTGTTATTTTAATTTCGATTTCTCCAGATGTTGATCCTAAAACAAAAATCCAGTATAAGTTTCTGATTTGGAAAAGGAAAGGAACATTATGGAGTGTGGGGGAAAATGAGATGAAGAAACAAAGCTCACCTATAAAGGAGATATTTTTTAAACCATTTACCTTATGAGTGACTGGATTTTCATCCACTTGGCAGATTATGAGAATAAAAGCTGAACACACACCTCAGAATTATCCACCTAAAGAGTGAAAAAGTTGGTGTCTTTATATTCTAATTTCCTATTAATCATTTGTTGATGGCAGCTCCTGGAGAACATTTTGGTTGGTCATAAAGTAGAATCCAGCAATAAGAAAAAAAAATCTTCACACAAAACATCAAGGTATGGGCAGTTGGATGGGTCAAGGACTCTGAAATGGGAATGAAAGACTGGGAAATGATGGCATCTGCTGCAAGTGGACACATGCTAACGCCAATGTAGGAGTCAATCACTCTTACCATGATAGTGTGAGGTCTCGTGAGGTTATCCTAGAGCTGAAAAATAATTCCTATTGCCATGATACATGACTCGCATGCCTGTGGTGGTGATATAAACAAACCTTTTGTGCTGCTGGTCATATAAAAGCACAGCATATGCGGTTATGTATAGTAGTACAATACTTGATATGAACATAGGACCAAGTTACTGGCTTATGTATTTACTATGCTATATTTACTATACTATATTTTTAATCATTATTTAGAATGTACTCCTTCTACTTATAAAAAAATTTTACTGAAGAACAGTATGACATGTTAATAATAATAAGGCAACAGCCTTATTCAGCTCACGTTTGCCATGTCTCCTGACTGCATCAAGAGGAGAGGCCTAAAGACCAATACTATCATGTATGCATAACAAAGAAATTGCTCCAAGACATAGCTCTCAGAATATGTCTGTCATTAAGTGACACATGACTATATAGGCTTGTTGTAGTATACTGTTTCTTTCAGAAATGTAATAATGTTCTCATTTATACTCTGTAAAGATTCCGATTCTGTAGGCTCTCCTAGGGGGTCTCTACTGACTCTGCTCATGACTTTCCTCAAGTATCTACTGCTTCTAGGTAAAGCTTGTCAACTTAGGAAGGACTTGGTATTTCCAATCAGGGTAATAAGATCGTCTCACACATACACACTTTCACCAAACAGTAAGGGAGCTTGGCTAAAGTGTAATACTCTGAACTCTTAGAATAGCACATGAAATTTTCAGAGAATCTGAATGCATTTTTAAAAATGGTCCTTTTTTTGTACTCTGGAAGGATAAATGCTTTATGTGGTATGAGCTACATTTTTTGAACTAAGTAGAAGACACATAGTGACCTAAAATTTGAAAGGGAGAATAGTAGACCTAAGATATATCTAAGCTTTCCTTAGATCAAAACCTAATAACGTCTAATCTTTAAAGTGGAGAGCATAAAAAGGATACAATGAAAGGACTTTGTTGTAAAAAGTAGGGGGAGAGACACAGAACAGTGATGAGGCTAAAGAGCTATATAACTAGGATAGTATTCAACTCCACTTTACTCATTCCTAGCCTAATGTCACATGGAAATACCCAAAATATTTTAAAAAGCATTATCATTTTAGAGAAAATTACTTTAAAATTATAGTAGGCTTATTTTTAATCATACTGCTTGCTGTCTCATGTAAGTAACAATGTTATTTTAGGCACAATTCCCACCTGACCTAATTTTCCCAGGACATGAATGATTGTAGTTCTCCAAGTTTTGTTTCTTTGGCAATTTGAAACAAGTATTTGAAGGACCAGTATTATCTTCATTCATATTTGCTGGTATCACATAGTATTGAAAAAATTTGAAAATGCATCTAATATTATTTATATTTTACAGATATAATTCATCATTGATATTATAGTCATGTTTCCAAACTGTATAGACACCCTTTCGAACTACTCCCAACATCACCCTATATATTTCTGATAACCAACTCTTAATTCTTACTATAAAAGTAATTAAAACAATTGTAATATAAAAACAGTATATTACAATAAATAATATTTTAAAAATGTGTCCAATGTAGCTAAAAGAAAATTCACTTGCCTTCTTTACTAAATCCAATTTCATTATCTTCAGCTGTTCATCTTATTATATATATATTCTTAAATACTTCCAGATATTTTCTATGTATTTATATATATAGGAGAACAACTGGAAATATGTAACTTTATGTTGTGTGCTTGCAGATATGAATATATAACTCCTTGTACATTTTCCTCCACTTTGTTGCTTTATTTACAGGAGATGTTTATTTCATTGCCATTATATAGATTAGACTCTGCAGGAATTTATCATTGTTTATATAACTTATTCTCAGTATCGACTTTTTATTTAAGAACTACTTTAAACATATGAGTTTGACAGATGTAATGAGTGTAGTAAGTGGATATATTTCTCCTGTTCACAACATGCCTTTTTTTTATTTCTTTCTAAAGCAAATAAAATATTAGGGATACTATTGGCGCTCTTTACCCTGCTCCTTTTCCTCTTCTGCTAATTCTCCCCAGATTCTTGTCCTTGTTCTTAAAACTGGCAATATATAAACATATAAGTAACTTATTTGCTTCTGTGTAAAACTTGATATACATTTTACATGTTTTTTTAAATTTTCTTTTCCATTACAATTCTTACAAGCTATCCATGCTAAAAAAATATAGCTTTATTATTACAACTTATGTTTAGCATTCACCTATATAAATATACCATAATTTATCCATTTCAATTTGCTGATCATTCAAGTTCCTTACCAATCTGATTTTAAAAATCATGCTGTGATGAACCTCCTTTTACCTGCCCTGAGGTGTATATGTAGGAACACTTTACTATAAAAAAATGTGGAATTTCTGGATTAAGACTACAGAAGACATACACTCTTCAGCTTTACTAGCTACTACCAAATTTTTCTCTAAACTGATTATACAAATTAATAGTTTCAAGGGCCACGAGTGAAAGTTTCTATTTTCTCACATCTTGAAACATTTGATGTAATCAACATTTTGGATTTTTGCCAATCAAAAATGTGTGAAATGTGGGCTGGGGTTGTGGCTCAGTGGCACAGTGCTTGCCTAGCATGTGTTAGGCACTGGGTTCAATTCTCATGTATCAATTAATAAAATAAAGGTCCATTGACAACTAAAAAATATTTTAAAAAAGAATGTGTGAAATTGTATCTTATTTTTGTTTTAATTACCACTCTCCTCATTTCTAGGGAAAGTGTAGAAGACTGTGTTATTATTTCCAGTCATTCACTGACCAAACTAGAGGAGGACTGCAACTGCCCTGCCCTTTGTCCCCACTGCCATGGTAGGCTTAAGCCTGTGTCTTGCATGTGTAATAGACACTGAAATCACACACAGCATTTTTAAGTAGGAGCTTTAAAAACCATCATATCATTCCACCAATTCTCTTCAACTTTTGCTTCAGAGATCAACAGATCCCAGAAAAATAATGATCTTTCCAACTGTATTTATAGAACGAAGAAGAGACATATGGCTAAGCCCCTTAGCTAGCATATGATGTAAACAAAAGGTAAACTGCTGTTGTAAGCCACTACTCATATTTTGGATTATTTGTTACCATAATGTAAACCAATTAAGGTAGAAGACATTATAGAAATGGCTAGCTTGAGTTTTAGGTGGAAAGATTGCAAAACAGATTGCTAATATTGTGTCTTGGTGTTATTTGACAACGTTATGAGATGAACTTACAAAAAAACCTCATTTGCAATTTTGCTGTTTTGCTCAGAGGAATGGATATAAATGTGGAGATCCCCAAAGATTCCTGTCTTGTGGGCTGAAACAATCCACTGTTTTTCATTTGCATCTATCAAGATATCTTTTAAGTAGTAAAGCCACCCAGACTTAATTCAAGCACTAGGTTACCAGAGACTTTATTAAAACCTTTGAATTGATTAATTTGGCATCCATAAGTCCTCTTACTTGGACAAAATACTTAAGGAAAAAGATTCTAAAGGCATGAATCTTTCAAGAAGACTGATAAAAACCAAGGTATCAGCAATTAAGCTAAGCGAGGCATATCTCAACATGATTTATGAGTTTGAATACTGATACATCTAACAGAACAAAACTAACAGATGAAAAGACAAGCAACTATTTGAGAGTTGTGAGCTGTGCTGCTATGAAAGCAATTAGTCTGGATTAGATGAGTTAAAACTTTTACAATTTTGGGGCCCCAGATTTGAGTTAAGCCCTGAAGCTGACACATAATGTACATAAAATGTAAAACTACTGTTGTAAGCCACCATTTATAATCACTAGTCAAATGGCCTGCTTAGGTTCTGAAGAAGACACATTTAAAAGCATTTGCTCAGTCGTGTTCCATTTGTGTATAATGAATTGAAATGCATTATGCTATCATGTATAACTAATTAGAATAAAAGTTGATTTAGACTTATTAAAAAGATTCATTCCCTCAACAAAAATAAAAATAAAAATAAATAAAAGCATGTGCTCTTAGCTATGTCTAAGAGGCATCTTTGGGAGGGAGGAAAGGCTTTCCTAGAAGATGAAATCATGGCCATGGAAATCATACCAAGGGAGGAGTTATTTTCAGGGCACAGAATCTAAGAATAAGGGGAAATAACATACCTCTGTAAACATACCACATTTAATAATTGCTTTTGCCTTTAAAAAAATCTTGATAATCTCTTATTTTTCTAAAAATGGTGCTCTTAATCTCAAGATATTAAAACGGATGAAAGAAAGAAAACTAATGAATTGTTTGGAAAATATGGCAAGTAAATATGTCAAAGGGACCTCTTTACTATTCCAAAATAAAGCTGTAGAAAGTTATTACATATATAGGTATATATACATTTCTACACATAAAATTATATACTATATATCCTATTTTTAAAATTATAATTTAAAATCTTTGAATAAACAGTGAAACCACCTTCTTGTTTTGTGAAGACAGGATGACTCACTTTGAACTGAGCCATTCCTACTAAAGGCCTATATGTCAGCTGCTGAGAAGCCACTGATCATGTTAGACTCTATCTGGTTAATTTAACTAAAAACAAAAATAAATGTTTTAAGTCTGAGCAAATTTACAATGCTGCCATGACAAGATCTCATCTCAAGTTGTGGCCAGGAAAGTACACAGGTCTGTGTGTGTGCACATACCACACACACCACTTCACACTGCCAAAACCACTAACACCTTTCAGATTATCAAGTGAAACCATTACTTTTGGTGTAATCAAAAGAAACAAAAGGGGCTGGGGCTGGGGCTCAGCCCTACAGCACTTGCCTAACACTGGTGAGGCCCTGGGTTTGATCCTCAGCACCACATAAAACAACAACAACAAAATAAAGGTTAAATCCTTTTTTTAAAAAAAAAGAAGAGATAAAAGATATTGACAAAGTAAAACTGTGCAGAAAACTCTACCTATTTTTACACAAGTCAGTAAAAGCATATAAATAATTCTTTAAAATTTTTTATTTTAGCCTCAAAATGAACATCTGAAAAGCTTTGAATTAGAGTTCTAATATTATCCCTTTTCAAATGATAAAATGTAGTCAGGCCAGAAAATATAGCTGGATAATCACATAATGTAGTGAATCATCTTCTTGTCCTAACTATTACAATTATCTAATAGTAAGTGAAGTTATACTAATTACTGATGAACATTGACTCCAGTTTAAGATTCAGCAACCCCTCCTTATTTTCAAGGGATATATTTGAGGATGTCCATTAGATTCCGGAAAACATGAATATTTCTGAACGCTGCACATACAACATGTTTTCCTATGCATATGCATCTACAATAAAGTTTAATTTATAAGTCAGGCACACTGAGAGGTTAACAAAAACTCAAAATGAAATAAAACAATTACAACAATATACTGTAATACATTATGTAAACATGGTCTCTTTCTCTCACACACGCTGGGTCAGGTAGTATGTACAGCATGGATATGGTGGACAAAAATTACATCCTGGGCTGGCTGGAGTATGACAGTGCAAAATATCTTCATTATGCACAAAATAGTGAACAATTTAAAGTATATGACTAGGCCTGTGGATCTGGTTCAGTGGTAGAGTATTCTCCTACTGTGGGTACAATCCTCAGCACCACAAATCAAAACAAAATGCCATCATGGGCTGTTTATTTCAGAAATATTCTAATTGTATTTTTGAACCAAAGGGCTCTCAGGTAACTTTAACATCTTAAAGTAAGTACTGATGTATTAAAAAGTGTTCTGTAGTCATAAACTTAATCACTGTCACAGCATTTAAATAAAAACAGTAAATAGGAACATTCAAGTTGAAAATAAGTTAATACTTAAATGTTATAGGTATAATAACAAATGAAATTCATGTTCACCAAAGAAAGAAAAGCAAAAAAATGTTATAAAGCAGAATGAAACATCTTCTGCCATGATGATGATGTATGTCCTTGAAATATTTTTATATCTATAAAAATTTTGTTTACAAACATATATGTACATTATATTATAAATTAGTAATTTATAATATTTGAGCATTTATATTTTAAGTAAATATCTCTATAATCATTTTAATAGTTTTACTACCTAAAATAGATGATTATAGTAATTTTATTAGGTCATATCCCTTAATTACAATTAAATATTTTCCTATATGGTTTTAACAAAAGATGAATTATTTTGTTGGAAATTTATGCTCATTCAAGATTTTTTTTGGGGGGAGGGGGATACTTAACTAATGGTACTGTTGAATAATGATAAGCAATCATATTTTTTCTATCAACTGCTAAATTTGTAGCAGAAAGTTTGTACAGATTCTAATAGCTTATATGAACATATATGTACATTCTATTATTCTAATAGCTTATATGAAAGAAAAATTTTTCCTTCCACTTACTATTCCTGAGTAATAATATATTTGCATTATTACTAATTTGTATTTTAAAAGGTTTATCATTTTCTTAATTTATATTTAGCTAATTTCCTATGATAATTAACATTTTTTTTCAGGGCTACAAAATAGTACTTAATTTTTACTTTAGACCTGAGTCAGACAGTATTACAATATTTGGAAAATTACATCAACTGTTTGGTTTTAACTCCTTATCTGAAAATGGAGAAAACATATTTACTACTCAGTTCACATGAAAGGTAGAGCTATATATGTGAATGCTATTTGTGAACTGTAACTACAAAGGATTATTAAATGAAGTCAATCTAGGTAACTAAATGATAAAACATTATTATTTCATTTGAGCTTTAAAAAGAAACAGCATTGTGAAATAACATTGAAAACAATGTAAAACTCAAGTTTAAAAAAGTAGACTCAAAATGTTTGTTTTCTTCTTCAATCAAAACACAAAGAAGAAATCATTCAGGTTTAAACATTTTCTGTCTTTTTTATTGGTTCTTTTTGGTTATACATAACAATAGGATTCATTTTTACATAATTATAGAAGCACTGAATATAATTTGTTCTAATTCATTCCCTAATACCTTTTCTTCTCCCTTTCCCTTTCCCTGCTCCCTTCCCCCCTACTCCACTGATCTTTCTGTTTGTTTAATTAGTGTCTTGTGGATGTACATGATGTTGAGATTCACTGTGGTACATGAACATATGTACATAGGAAAGTTAGCTAAGATTCATTCCCTTGTCTTTCCTTGAATCATCCATCCTCCCTTGTCTTCATTTCCCCTTTGTCTATTCTACTGCAGAAAGAAGAAGGTTTAAACATTTCCATTGTAAACTTTCATCCTCATTCCTTCTGGCTTTAAAATCTCAGGCAGCTGTGCACTTTTCAGCAAAATAAATAAATAATTGTGGATTTATGTTTTTCATTCACAAGATTCAAATTTTCTTATTTTAAACAAACTGGACGAAGTCTAGGCTTTCCTCGGCTTTCCTCTTAGGAAACCATATGTGGGGACAATTGTTTTCTTTCTTTTTTCTTTAATTTCAAAAAAAGAAATGTTGACTCTCTTAAAGGTATTTTCTTCTGGACCAAACTTCCTGGTACCACTTTATTTTGCATAAAATCATTAGGGAGAGCTATTAAAACTAGACTCATTTTTGATGTTTTCCACAAGACAAAGATAAGTTCTATCACCTTGATTTACTTTCCAAAAAAAGTGAATTATTTCTATGTTCCAGTAGGAAAGTGACTAGATTAAAGAATACCTAGAGATCTGGTAAAGCATTATTTCAGGAGTGGCTATGAAAATATTTCCAGAGGAGACTGGCATATGAGTCTCAGTGGACTAAATGGGAAGGCATCATTCAATTCCCTAGAGACCTGGAGATAATTAAAAACAGAGGGAAAGTGAATTCTTCTGCAGATGTCTCTCTCTCACCTGGACCTACAGAACAAACTTTTTCTCCCAGCATCAGAACCTCAGGCTCTCTGGCCATTGCACACTAGTGCATAAACCAGCAGGCTCCTAGGTTCTCAGTTCTTCATCTCAAACTTAGCCATGCTGCTGATATCCCAAGGTCTCTAGCTTGCAGATGGCCTGTTATGGGACTTCCCAGACCTCCATAATCACATGAGCCAATTCCCCTAATAAATCCTAGCTTTCATATCTCTATATTTATCTGTCTGTCTCTCTACTATTGGTCTCTCTCGCTGAAGAATCAGACTAAAACAACATTTAATGGTGAGAATACTTCAAAAGAATTTTGTGAACCTGGACACTGGTCATCATTAAGAGTTTATTTAAATTATTCAAATGTAAGTCTGTCTCCAATTAGAAACTTTATGTCATCTCTAAACTTGTTTAATATATTCATGTAATATATGGCATGAGAAATAATCAAAAAGGACAAAATATAGCAAGTTAGATTAGAGTATAAAATTATAACCTGTGAGATCTAGAAACTCATGAAATGATTTTGTTGTGGCTGGCTATGAATCACATTTCAGATCATCAGTGACCCCAGGTCACAGCCATGAAGCATTATGTTTCCTCAATAAAAATGTAAATATTTTTGATTCCCTTAAACTACAGTAGTTTGTTGTACAATGTAACTGGTCATTTGAAAGCAGATTGATGATGCCATTATTTAAAGCAATCCAGTTGAGATATTGATAAATAATTCAATAGTAAGTACATCTCTAAGCTTTAGAGCACCTTCTTTTATTTTAGAATACACACTTTGGTAAAAGCATATGTACACAAACCTATAGAAAAATATATGTGGGTTTAAGCATCACTTGAAATTGAGTCTAATTTACCACCTCATCCCAAAGATCCATTATTTAGCATTGCTTCTAATTGCATCATTGATTTACATTTGCTTAAAATTGTGTCTCAGCATTTCTAGTTTCCTCTATGTAAAGTACCAGTCAGGGGTTTTAGAATGTGGAAGAAACATAGTGCAATGAGTTAGTTCTGCATAATCTATCATAATACATCTATTTCTGAAACAGTTACACAGAAGAGTATTTTAGGATTCTGGATACAAATGTACATAGTTTCCCAGCTGGTCTTCTACCTCATTTATACATTAATTCAATACATATTTCTTAAGAGACTATGTGTGCCAGGAACTATGCAAAACTCCACAGGAAGTAGGAAATAGATAAGATATAGTTAGTACTCACATACATCATAGGTCTTGACCCTCATTCCATATAGCTCAGGACACACTCTATCAAACCTGTTTTACTTTGAACTTTCAAAAGTACAGTTTATATGTACTATGTTCATGCTAGCACCAACCATCTCCTTAGCCTATTACAACCTTTCTGTCATGCTTACTTTTCATGAAAACTACATTCTAAAAGGTTACTGGTAAAGAAAATATACTTGGTCCCCTTTTCTGCAGGTTCTACAATTATGGAGTCAGTCATTCACCATATAAAAATAGTCAACAGCAACAACAACAAAATTGTGCCTGGGGCTGCTGGGAATGTAGCTCAGAGGTATAAGTTTGTCTAGCATGCACCAGGTCCTGTATTCCAGTATAGCAAAAACAAAGAAAAGACTATGTCAGTACCAAACACAGTCTATTTCTCATCATAATTCCCTAAAAATTACAGTATGAGAATTATTTACATAGAATTTAAATTGCATAAAGTATTATAAATACCCTTGATATGATTTAAGGTATTCAGGAATATCTACATAGGTAATGTGCAAATGTTACACCATTGTATATAAGGGACTTGAGCATCTCCTTATATGTGTGGGGTTGCTGGAACAATCCCCTGTAGTCACCAAATGCCTTTCTTAGTTCTCTACCTCAGTGTTGCATTGGGCAATGTGTTGAATGTGCTTCCGTCTTGATATTTCTGTTTTGACTCATCTGATGGTACAGGCTTCTTCTTCTTTTTTAATTTAATATACGGTTTCCCAAAGTTTTTTATTTACTATACTCTTTCTATTCCTGTTTTTCTCAGTGATTTCCATTGTCTCAGCCTCTCACAAATTACATATTATTCTTATTTCAAATTGCCTTCTGATGTCTTTCCCCAGAAGTATTTAAACCAAACAAGTAAGTCATTATGTCTTGATCTGAAATAAGCATTTCCCTCTCCTCACTACTGCCCTAAATCTGCTCCTCCTCTAGTTTGCTGTCATTCTGATAATGGCACTATTATTCTCTTGAGAACTCACACTTGGATCTGGCAGCCATCTCTGACTCCAAAGTCATCCAGGTACCATATTTAAGTGGTTTCAAAATCTGGTAGTTCTGTCTTTGTAATATTGCTTGCATGTTTATCTTCTTCTAATTTCACATTCATTATTTCCAGCTTCTTATAAATATAGCTGGCTGGATTCCTAGTCATCTTTCTTTCTTCCCAATTTTCCTCACCAATTTTAAACTTCAATAGATTAATCTTTATACTTATCTTCTGTGACTGAAGAAGAAAATCAAGCTTTATCTTCTCTTTTGTTTTATTCATTAGATGGTAGATAGAATCTCCTTTATGCCTTCAGAATAACTGTCTTCCTGTAGTTACTTTTTCATTAATGAATTAATTTATTGATTTATTCAATAAAAACCAATTTAACATATTCTGTCTGCACATCATGTGAAATCAATATCTTTCATCTCTCATAAGACTGTAGCTGATACTACCCTTCTTGTTTTAGTTAATGTCTTTTTCTCTAAGACAATTCTTTTCCTTATTAGTTCCTACACTTATTTGTGAGTTTGTTATTCCTCTTTCCATTATTCTCAAAAAAAAAGTCAGTCTTTCCAACCAATAATATACAGGTTGCCTATGTGTAATTCATTGAAATTTATTTCTCGTACCTTCTCTTAGACCTTATTTCTTTTCTCCTACACTCTTTTTAGATAAGCCTTAAAGTTACCAAACTTGATCGTGATTATACCTTTATACAATACCATTATGCAGATTATATCTGAAGTATTAAAAGGATTTTCACACCAGTGGTATATCCATTTATGTAGCATGAAATTTACTGTTGACAAATACATACAGGTTTAAACTCTCTACAAATTATACTGTTCTTCAGTAAAAGTCAACTCACTTACTGAAAGGAAAGGATTAAAGTGAGATAAATTGAGGAAAAGAGTGAAGAAGAGCTTAACTATATAAGTGATGCTTTACTATGAAGCAATAGTGTATGAATAAAAATTATAAATTTGTATTAGTTTGACCATGATCATATATATGGTCATGGTCAGAGATATCAGAGAATGAGCCTGTAAAGAAAGGCTAATAAGCATCTAAAGAAGTATACAGAGTAACTACATTATGTACACTATCACCAGTGATATTCCAATTAGATATTGGAAGGAAGCAGAAAAGGGAGGGAGGGAGGAAGTAGAAGACAGGAAAGAGAAGTGATAAGTTATTTTCAACACTGAAGGTACTTCTGTTGGCCACTGAATAGAACGAGGAGTATCCTAGATGGAAAATGAAATAGGAGAAAAGAGCTGGCACTTTTTTTTTGCACCATGCGTCTGAGCTGAGCTACTGCTTGCCTCTCACATACCCAGCTTTAGCAATGGCACAGGTGATTTTGCACTGAATAACATAAATGCTTAAAAATGCACATTTCACCCAACTGAACCCTGAACTAGTGGAGCAGCCATCCAACACATCAAGCAAATTTACCTGCAATGCAAATTAAGAAACCATTTTTTCAATACTGAAGGAAAACTGTATTGGACACTTTTTAGAGAGAAAACAGTTTCCAATATGGTATGTGAATGTTTCTATGCATAATAAACCTACGCCAATGTAAAAGCCCACTCCACAATACTAGAAGTAAGTGTTTTTACAAAAAAGAACCATGGCATTAGAATTTTTGGTGACAATAAAAAGTGGGTACCAGAATTTACATATGATATTTTGAATCATAATGAAAAGAATATAATTATTTGTAATAGCTTTATACCAACGTATATTTCCAATTGTCAGTGAAACTATAATCATTTTAGGAATGTATATGTCATCTTATAAAAAGGATAGAACGATTGACTGTATTTAAGAATGAAATCTACAGTGAATTCTCCATACTGAATCCTCTCAAGGATTGGAGGATGGGGCTCAGTGGTAGAGGTCTTGCCTGGCATGCATGAGGTCCTGGGTTCCATCCCCAGAACTGAGAAAAAAAGGGAAAAAAACCTCTAAATCCATTCAAAATGGAATTATATTAAAGCCTCTAAATTATTTTTAAATATTGCTAATTATGAAGTCAAGGAGAAAGATAAAGCCTAAAATCTTAATTTGTGTAATCTTTAAATAAGTAATTAAACTTCATAGCATTAAAATTAATGCTATAAAACTAATAATGAAAGTGGTGAGTTATCTCTTTTAAGAAGCTTATGACCTCAAAATATGACAGTTTTCAAAACCTATTATCTGTTAGAATAAATTATTAAGAAATTGTACTGTTGATTTTAAATAGATTTCACATTAGTAGGACTTGAATAATTAGGCGTCTTCATGAAAAGCATCTCAATGAACACCATTTATTTTTTAAAGTCTGATACAAACTAATCACTTTTGACAACTTATTTCTTAAATCACAGACTTATCAGCAGGCTAGATTTTTAATACCCAAAGTTTTAACTTGAACATAAATGGCATGCCTAAGCCAAAGTCTAGTTAATAAATAGGAATTATTTTTAAACAAAAGATTTAAAATCTGAATATATATATTTCAACATACAGTGATGTTAAAATAAACTACAACAAAAATAAATATATATGGAGACCCAATCATAACTTCTCAGAGTCTAAATGAAATGGAAAACATGGAGGTTTCATTGTGAGGATGCTGAGCCCAAAGTAGTAGATTTCAGAGGAAGAATTAGAATGAATGGACACAATCTGTGTTAGTTTCCCCTGTGGATTTTACTTTAAGATGGTGGCATGTAAAAAGATCAAGGATCCTCAGTGGCATAAAGGAAAGGATCCATGCTTTAATCTTTTTTTCACCACCTGGATTTTTTTTTAACACAAACAGACTACAGTGCACTGCTTTAACACAAATAAATAACGTGTATTACCATACCCCAGGACAACCACATTACACAACTGAAGGATGCTGCGATTTGCCTCTCAAACAGTCATGTGTTGGAGGCTTGGTTTTCTGTGTGGCAATACTGAGGTGGTAGAACCTTTAGTGGAACCAAGTGAGAGATGATTAGGTCTTTGGGGACATCACCCTTGGAAGGTATTTAGGTAGTTCTTGAGGCACTCTGGTTAGGTCTCAAGAGAATGTTGTCATTAAAAATCAAGACTGATCCCTGTCTACTTTCTGATTTCCTGGTTCAAATATGATACCTCCCTTTTACACTAGCTCCCTCCATAATACCAAGTACCATGTGACACAGCCAGAGTCCCTCACCAAGGCTGGGCAGATATCAGTGCCATGCTCCTGAAGCTGTACAACCATGAGCGAAATACACTTGTTTAAAAAATAAAGTGCCCAAACTAAGGTATTTGGTGAGCAGCTATTTATAGTTTACTTTGTAGGAATGGTGCCTCTAGTAGATTACGTTATTGTTTTCCAAAATTCCCTGGCCTATCTCGTGGGAGAATTGTATACCTACCCCCACCTGGGTGAATTCTGAGCATCTGAATTATCTTTGTCCAAAAATATATAAGCAGAAGTTCCAGCATGATTTCTGGATGTGAGCTTTAGGAGTCTCAGTGAGTTTCACTGTGTTTCATGTTCTCCTTTATCATTACTAGAAATCCATAATAGAAACCATTACTTTAGCCTCAGACCTGGCATGAAGGTGACATTAAGTAGAGAAACAGATGATCAGATTTAGTAATATAGCATGAAAAACATGTTATTATGATAATTCACTCTCATTTGAAGGCTATTTGTTACTGCAGACTTACTTTTTCCCTCATGAGGAACAAGAGCCCTTCAAATTATGCAGTCTGCAGCCTGAACAACTATGCACAGCAGCCCTGACGCTACATTCTATTTCAGCATTCTTCTAAAAATGCTTTGAAAACCAGGTCCTGAAAATAATTGCTGAATCTGAGTAAGTATACATTTTGTTAATCTTAGAAGAACATTTTTTTAATTTATAATGTAATTTGATCTTCCAACCTAAATTTCATAAACTATATACTCAGGATACATATGATTACAGGCAGAATTACTTTCAGTCCCGATCATAGAAACCAATACCCATATGGTTTTCACCTTGCTAAAGGAAAAAAAGAACATGCTTCCAAATTTTCCATCCTACCTACAAAGAGTGAAGTCACAGATATCCTACTAATTATTATAATTTTTAATCAATAAAGATGTTTTTAAGTAAAACTGACTGCTTAGAGTATGTAAATATTCAGAAGTAAGAACTGTGTTTCTTGCCCTTCACAGCAACACTTATATATTTGCACATAATAACAACAGATGGTATTACCAAATGCTTGTTCCATTAAATTTAAAACTTCCTTTGGGAGCGTAATTGCTTTCTACAATAAAACAATTGCCCAAATCCAATATTAAAGAAACACAGAGGTCCCTTAAAAGGCAAACCTATTTTAAATGGAAGAGACAATTTCTCATATTTTACAGGTGTGCAAAAATCTAGTCATGTACTTGTTTTTTAAATTGAAACTAACAGTATCTGTATTGTCAGACAGCATTTAAAATTGTGCTGTATAGACAAGACACATGCATTTTGTAGTGAATACTTGAAAATATATTTTGAAAGAAACCATTAATCACCCAAAGATAATCACATTTCAACTTCCAATATAAAGCTCTTTCAACTACTGCTTTCTCCATAATTTGTCTCACACAATGGGGCTCATTGATGTTAATGGAAGCTTCATTACCTTCTGTAGAAAACTTAGTTGGCAGAGTCATCCTGATTCCAAGCAGTGACAATCACTTCTAGTCCTCTCACTGCAGTCTCTACACCCTGACTCTTCTCTGCTCATTATATAGGCTCATACATTTTTCATTTCTCTTTAGAGCAAGACACCGCAGATATAGTTTCTCTGATTTCCCTTGCCACATGATCGTAGGTAACCTGAAATTTACCAAATATTTACATCAATTAATTAAACTTAAGAAATGCTTAATTTATACCTTGTAAATGTAAGGCAATATGTATATCCTGCAGAATATACACTCTTGGTAATAACATATTCATTCTGATGTTGGAAACACTGTTACATCCTATAAATCTCTGAAGTGCAATTTAGACAAACTTTTCTGAGACTAGGAACAACATACTTTGTTGGGGAGTCAGGAGACTTTTGAGGAAATCTTTGTGTATAGTTCGCATTTCTAAGGAAGAGATTACAGTTCAGGATTACAGCACAAGCAAGATGAAAATGGAAAAATAAAACATCATACCATTAATGATAAAGTGGTCAGCCTTGCTCTTCCTCTGTATTTGTGGGAAAGCAGTGACAACCATGTTGTAACAGTGGGGCGAGGTCCTAGAGTGGAGGATTTTACTTGTTGAACTATAGGTTTGGGATATTCAACTAGCTGGTGAAAAAAAAAAAAACTGCTGACAAAGTTATATCAATTTATTCTGATAGACTAAGATTACAGAACTTTATGAACACCCTAAACTTAATTCTTTCTCTATTAATTGTAAGATAACATCATAGATACTGAAAAATTCATGTCCACTGAAGCAGAGCTAAGACTTTTCACATTTCTAAAAAAAATCTCTACTCTTCCTCAATATGACACTGTATTTATAAAACAAGAAATGTGTTAGCTCTAAAAGTTGGTAGGCTAAATATTAAGCACATATTCAGTATTTGGTTTCCTTCTTTAATTACATTATGCATTTTTTCACTTAATATAACTATTCACTTTTTTTAAAAAATGTGTACTTCAAATGGTCCCACTTAAGCCCTTCTCCAAACACAACAATATTAAACTGGAGCTAGAAGCATGTAAATATAAAACCAAAAATATTCTTAAATGGTAAGACATAGAGATAACCTTTTCTCTATCCTGTAACTTAAAGTATCAAGTGACAATGCTAATGCCAGAGCAGCTAAAAACTATGTGGAATCAAATTTTCCCATATCATAAGTGCATAAATGCATTTTCAGCATGACACACTGTACTAACAAAAATTTATTCACATTTTTATTTCATTGTATCTCTGATATTTAGTTGTAATACCTTTTCCTTCAGGTTATTTTAAATTGGGTCAATATAAACTATAACAGACAATACATGTTCATAGTAATCTAGTTAATTAACATTAGATTCATTAAATTACATTTTAGGGAACATTTTGTTAAGTATATTCAGAAATACCTTTAGGTATTTTAGTTTCAGGATTTAATATCTAACAGAGCATCTGTCTCAGCCATGGCCATCTACATCACAAGTCCCCTTTCTTTCCAGCATTCTGATCAGAATTTAGATCAAACCCAAGTCTAATTAAAGACAGCTTAATCACTCCAGTCTTAAAATTTAAAAAAAGAAAAAACTTGACTTTAACCAGTATTATTTAAATTTTCCACCATTGTCTTCCTCTAAATTTTAGAGACCTAATAAAATAACTTCATCTTTGTATTATAGTATGAGATTGGCACAATAATGGCATCCTAAGTTGTCAATGCTCTAACCTGGGAACCTGTGGAAATGTTACCTTACACTACAAGAGGGACTAAGCAGATAGAATTAATATCATGGAACTTGAGGACATTTTCCCAAATTGTCTGGGCAAGTGCCTCAAACCTACTCACATAAGGCCTTAAAAGGACAAAACTTTCTATACTTAAAAGATGAAGAAAGAGGCTGGGGTTGTGGCTCAGTGGTAGAGCACTGGCTTAGCATGTGTGAGGCACTGGGTTCGATTCTCCCACCACATATAAATATATAAAATAAAGGTCTATTGGCAACTAAAAAATAATTTAAAGAAAAGATAAAGAAAGTGTGAAAGAGACAAAAGAGGTGGGGGTGGGGGTGGGAGAGGGAGAGAGACAGAAGGGGCAGATTCTTAGTGTGAGAAAGAAGTGACATGCTCCTGCTGGTTGGGAGATGCATGGACCCTAGAGTCTTCCAGGAGCTATATGTGGATTCCAGGTGACAGCTAGTATATTAAGAGGACCTCAGTACTACACCCACAAGAAACTGGATTCTGTCAACAACCTGAAAGTGCTTGAAAGCAGATTTTTCTCCAGAACTCACCAGTAAGACTTAAATCATTTAACACTTTGGTTTCAGCCTGATGAAATAAATAGCAGAGAAATCAGTTTTGCCAACCTGGACTTCTAAGGTCAAAAGACTATGGAATAGTAAATGTGTATTGTTTTAAGCAACTAAATTGCTTTGATTTGTGAAAGTAGTAATGAAAAACTAATATATAGTATTACAATATATATATTTTTTTAATTCCAGCAATTCTTATGTTTGTTTTGAGGTTTATTTATATCATTCAGGCACATGATGGGTCTCAGAAACACTGAATAATTTCAAGAAGATTATGTACAGCATACTGCAGAAGATCAGAACACAGGTGTTTGACTTTTTGGTTTAAGATTTTTCCATTATAACATAAAGAGAACTGATTTAGTATTATAAGTGCAGAAAATATTAAAAATTGGAATTTTCTTTCCTTAATACTGCTTTTCTTGACATTTAAAAGAATCTTAACGTTTACTTATTCTCAGATTTGAAAAAAAAATTGCCTTCTAACTTTTCTTTAGGTATTGTAGAAACCTAACAGTAACACAGAAGGCTTGAAGTGTTGAAATTCCCTAGAAAACATATAGAACTGTGTAATATATAATCTATTTCATCTATATCATACACAGAAGTTTCCCAGACTATGATGGTTCAACCTACAGTTCATGTTTAATTTCATGATGGTGCAAAAGGGACACACCTTCAGCAGAAACCTTACTTGATAGTCTGAATTTTTATCTTTTCCCAGGCTACTGGTGTGTGGATACTCACTGGCAACACTGGGCAGTGGCAGGTAACCTCAGTTCCCAGTCAGCCTCTGATCAAGGAACAAGTGATACTCTTCAGTGCACTGTGTTGCTAAGCCATGATGTTTGGTAGGTTTGGAGTATTAAATGCATTTTCAACTTACCATATTTTCAACTTAGCATGAAATTATCAACATATAAACCCACTGTAAGACAAGGAGCATATTTATAGAGCTCAGTTGTTTTTTTTAATATTACCATTTAAATTACATATTCAGATATGGTCTAAAAATGTGAATAAAATAAGCATATTTTACTTCAATTGCCTCAACTGATTTAGAGGGCTATTTCATTTTTCATACAATGTGATCTCATGACTAGGTATCTTGAACTGACAGTCTAGAAGGGTTTTCAATGGGACTTCTTCAGTCTTTTCAAAAAGATATAGTCAGTCTTTAAAAAAATAGAACAGATAAAATGTTCATAAAATTTTATTAAAAGATGCATAATATTAAAAATGTCATAAATGTTATTAGTGTGTTACACATGCAATAAAAAGAAAATTCAAGATTGGGATTGGTCAAACAGTACAAAGTTAAAATTAGGAGAAATAAGTTTATGAGGTCTCTTGTACAGCATGGTAGCTCCAATAATAATGTAATAATGTAAACTGTACTTCAAATTTGTTAAGTCAGTAGATTTTAAATATTCATACAAAGAAAAAGATAAGAAATGATGGCTGTTAATTAGCTTGGTTAAATAATTTCATAATGTATTTATCAAAATATCACAATGTACTCAATACAAAATTTTTATTTGCCAACTAAAAATAAAATTAAAAAATTATAACAGAGTTCAAAGGATTAAAAATATAGTTATATAAATAATGTTTTAAATTTAAAATTGGTATTCTTCCTAGTGGTATTTGCTTATTTATAGCTAATATTTATACTGAATGTTTTTTATTTATAGATAATGTTTAATTAATTGTGCTCTAAGCATTTCTCAGATTGTGTTGACTCTTCCAAGTATGAGAAATTTTAAAAGGTACATAAATACACATAAGCCTTGGTACAGTTATGTATGTCAACAGTCCCAGAAACTGAGGAGGCAAAGATAAGAGGATCGCTTCAGCCCAGGAGTTTGAATAATTCTTATATCTTGGTTTAATACATTGTAACTACAGCTTGATGATTAATATCAAAATCCACAGCTATATCCTGTTTTAAATGTGTATTGTTCTAAAAATAAAAGATTTTTATAAGACAACAGAGTTATTATGCTTTAAAAGTTTTCACAAAAAATAATACAATTACAATTTTTGTATGTATGATATTAAGTTTAAATCATGGCTTTATATCATTTCTCATTCCATGTTGAAATTCATTTGTAATTTCTATTGATATTATTGCTATCAGAAAGAAAAGCAATAATATAACTCCCAGATATACCGTTTGATATTCATAATCATTTTTAGGGGTCATCAGCATCCACATAATTGACCCTATTTGACTTTCTGATCAGAGGTAGATATTTAATCTTGACAATGTGTAGCACAGTATCCAGGATTAGAGCTGCTCTCAAAGTTGGAAGAGTTCATGAAATCTGAGAAATTCTGTATAGCATAATTAATGGATTATTACCTATAAATAAATACCAATAGTATTGTAGTAGACATCAATTCTTCCAAGGGGTTTTACATTTTAAGAAATGCTTTAAGTAACTATGTATTTTTACCCTTTTGAATGCTGTTACCAAGAACTGTATTCAGCAAATGTTCATCAAATACCAGTTATGTTTGAAAGTCTGGTCCTATCTAGGTTACTTATTGAAAAGGGCATTTTACAATTTTTTAAAAAGTAATTCCTGTTGTGCTGAAAAATACTATTGAAAGACACCATTTTGCTTCATATTAATAATAACTAGTAAGATATAAGTTTAAATGAAGACAAAGAGTAATTTAGTTACTTTGAGTCAAAAGGAAGGAATGGTTATTATTATTTGTCTGATTGATTGCTCTTATCAGTTTTGGTTAAACTACTCATAATTCAATTGTCCAGAATTATATTTCCCAACAGTTATTTAATGCCCATCAAATACTTTGAAGAAAAACTATATATGAAAATTGAATGATGATTCTGGTCATATCAGAAATTACATGTATTGACTGCTATCAAACTGGCAAGGCTATAATGTACACATTGTGTTAATTGGACATCTTTATTTTTATATCAAAGCATTCATTAGTTGAAAATTTTACTAGGTATGTACCAGGGGCATTTGGCTTCTCTTCAGTACCTGTGCCTGTTTAGATTCTTACAATGAACAGAATGTGATAAAGATTTTTTTTTATTAGTACAGTCTCTAAAGCCACTAGCAAAACATCTTGATAGCATCATGAAATACAAAACAGATGAAGTAATAACACAAGAAAATTCATAAAGCATAGGGAACAAAATGCTACCCAAGCTTTACTTTGGCTCTCAATTTTAGCATGCTCTAACTTCTAACCTGAAGAGAGAAGGGCATTGGGCTTTCTTTTTTCCCCTCTTATTGTAGAGGGATAGAAATGGACAATGAAGTAATTAATTATACACTTAGAAAAGAAGCAATCATTAAAACCATTCTCTTTGTAGGCTTTGAGAATCTATCAGTTGCACAGTCAAACTGAAATAGAGGATAACGATTACAGAGTAAATGTTGAATGCATTTAGTCTATAAATGGTCGAAAGGCAGTATAAAAGGAATAGCCTTACATATTATCCATCACACATAGTCTTTCCTTAGTCAAAACTAGAGATGACAAGATTTCAATTTTACTCTTCTACACATTTAAATGTTAGTTCTGCAATATTTCTCATTTTCTGTTTAAGTATTCAAAATTACTCATATACAATATTGTACATATACTATTCTTTGAGAATAGGATAACTAACATTAGTTTGTGATTCAGAGATGGTTTTACTATAATCAAATTTTCACATAAATTGTTTATTATAAAAAACAAAAAGGACTGAGCCATTGAAGTACTGACTTTTATTATGTCTTCTAATACAAACTCAATTTTTATTTTCCTTTACTGATTTCAAAAACTTGGAAAATCAACTGCAATATGTTAATACAGTTCTTCTATGTTTCTCTTTTTGGGTTTACATTTAGTGAAACAATCATTATAAAGGAATACAATCCCAAATAAAATCTGGTTCTTAATATTCTGCTTCTCAAACATTATGGTAATTAAACTCTAAGGTAATTTATTTCCCCAGGTAAGCTATTTAGAATCTCTGGACTTTAATTTATCTTCCCAAATTATACATGAAATAATAACATCTACCTCTTGGAGTTATTGTTCTAAAGCATAATGTCTGACACTAGCATTTAATACATTTTATTTATCAACAATAAAAATACTAAATATTATATAATGTAAAAGTGTTACATACTTATATTATGCAAACAATATTAAAACTAGATTTTAAATATAGATTTTTACATAAACCACCATAATTGTAATGATACCATGTAGTTTCATTTATTATGTGCATTAAAAAGTAATAAAATAATTATTTCATTTTTAGAATAAAAATTTTCATGCAAAAATAATTTATCTAGATTTGAATTTCAAGTTCTTTATTACTTGTTAGGAGCACTGAAGCTTCTCAATGAGGGACAAAAATCTAAGTATAATATTTCTCTAGTTTTTAGAAAATGAGGCTACTAAGGTTCAGCCAGTGCTAAATTTAGACCAGCAGTTCTATGTTGATTGTGTGTGCTGATGCTCAAAAGGCCAGTTCTAAGAGAAGAAAGACCTATTAATTGCATCTGGCTGACAGATGAAGACAGTTAGGGAAACATTTTTTACTTACTTTATGAGGCTTGTACTTCTTGTAACAGTATTTAATCTCTTATTTATTCCAATTTTATCAAGCACCTTTTTAGTAAGGGGAAATTTGTAGAGAAATTATTATTTAAATAGGGGTTCTATAGGATGGACTTTTTTTTTGTAGAAAGAGATCCAGAAACACAGTATTTTAGGGAAAAGAATGAACAAAAACAGAGTTGGAAAATAATAGGACCTACATCTATGTAATGACTGAATCCAGGCTGCTGGAACCACCCCCCCTTTTTTTTGAAGGGACTAGTGCAAATTAAGACAAGAAAAGTAAGTTAAACCAGTACTGGAACATTCCAGCTTAAGTGTTGCATTTGATCTTAAGTTAATGGGGACTGTTTTCATATTTAATTTGTATGCCATTTATCAAGTGCCTAAAAACACAGATAGTATATGCTTCAAAATTTAATAAATGAGGGCTGGGAATGTGGCTCAAGAGGTAGCACACTCGACTGGCATGCGGTGGCTCTGGGTTCGATCCTCAGCACCACATACAAATAAAGATGTTGTATCTGCCGAAAACTAAAAAATAAATATTAAAAAATTCTGTCTCTCTCTCTCTCTCAAAAAAAAATTAATAAATTAATAAGTTGATGAATTAAAACCTACACTCTTATCAAAGAAAAATGGGTAGTAGCTGTGAAATTTTGGTCAGAGTTAGATATTAGAAAAATATACCCAAGACAATGGCACATTATAATGAATCAAATGACTTGGAAATTAAAAGAGAGACTAAATTTAAATGTTTTATATGATTGAAGGATAAAGAAGTGAACATAAAGGTCTGTCAAAGAGCAGAAAATTATACCACTTTCAAATAGCCTGTTAAAATTTCCTGGTTGTTGTCAGAAGATAAAAGACTCCTGGATTACAGACAAAAGATTTCATTACTCACAGCTATAATGGTATCCAGATTATCAGCATCTGTGTTGGTTCCTCAAGTCCCAAACCCTGTATAGATAAGTGTTGTTTGCATAATTAGGTAGAAGAAACTGGATAGTTTAAAACAGGTAGTAAGGTTGCCTAGAATCTGCGCCTGGGGGAAAACTTAATTTCTTAATACTATGCAGTTCACAAACCTACCTTTGCTCCATAGGGAAATACTAAATAAAAACACAGAAATCTGCCATGAATAGAATGATTCTTTGAATGGAATTTTCATTACCACTTTCTAAATCAGGACTTCACTACTGAGAGACAAGGCAGGTTTGCTTGCTTTTATTTAGTCTGCATATCAAATATTTAACTTCATCAGGAGGCTATTTCTTGTCATATTACATTTTATCAGCACTAGTAGAAAGAATAATTACTTTACTGAATCTATACCAAAGTTCATCTTATGCTAGGAGGATAATGTTAAATTCTTACAAGAATAAATTACAAGTCATAATTTAACACTTCTGGACTTTTCTCAAAATTGGAGTTCAGTTCACAAAACTCAGTATGTTAAATTCATAGAACTCAATATCTTTCTAAGCAGTTCTGTCATCTAGACAAAATCAGCTTTATAAGTGATTTTTAATTCTAGCTCATATAGTCAAAATACTTCAGAAATTCTCATTCTATGAGCTATAATTTAAAACACTTATATAGTAATAAAATGATTATTCAATTCTACAGTTAAATTAAAATACCAGAAATATGGTGTTTTGTTGTTTTTCTTATTAGCTTATGATAGTGAAGTCCTTATACATGGTTTCATCAGGTGGTAGAATTTCTTTATGTTTATGTTATAGATATTAGAGATACAATTACCTTTTTTAATTGGAAAAATGTAAAGCAGAATAAATCTCACTACACACTTTTTAGATTCTATGCAGCAAAGAGTTTAACCTTAACCAAAATAAGACTGGCCTTTACTCCTAGTTTACTGAAACATAATCTCTAAGCTCTTGAAAAGCCATGACTGACTGGACTAGCTTTGCTTGGAAGCCTTTGGTCTGTTAAATAGTTAACAATATAATTTAGGGTTAGGAGAGCTCTGAGCCACACCAATTGATTTAGGGTGGGCTTTGGGTCATCAATATGGAGGTACTGGAGAATGAGATAAGCTCTGTGGGAAATCAGTGATCTTAATTTGCTGAACAAAACTTTACAGACTAAATAAATCATAAACTATAGAAATGTATTTCTCACAGTTTTGGGTGCTTGGAAATCCAAGATCTAGGCACTGGTAGGTCCAGTGTCTGATGAGAATCAGTTTCTGTGCTTTCCAGGCAAGGCCATGTTGCTGTATCCTAACATGGTGGAAGGTAGAAGGATAAGAAAAACAACTGCTCTCTGAAGCCTATAACATAAGGGCATTAACCTATTCATGAGGGTTTTGCATATGCATAATGAGATGTCTTGGGGATGGAACCAGTCTTAAAATGAAATTCATTTATGCTTTATATATTCTTTATAAATACAGACTTAATAATTACCAGAAGCCCTGTCCCCCCTTTAATAACACCATGATGGGGATGGAGTTTCAACATGAACTTTGAAAGGAATACAAACTATCACATAATCCATATGTGATAGAGCCTTAATACAAACTCTCTTGAATGGAACCCCACCAAAGCTGAAACTTGGGTATGCTTTTCTGATTGGCAATATTCTCTATTTTGACATGTTGATTGGAAGTTCTGTCCTGATTCCCTGTGAAGAGGAAAAGTGGAAGCTGTTCATTTGGAATCCTCCTGGGTTTGTCTGCATTTGTTCAGATTGCTATGAGAGGATATCACAGCAGTAGCTAAAGTAATAACCTGGGTAAAAATTGAGTGACTAAAACAATAAACACTTATTTCTCATATTTCTTGAGGCTGGGAAGTCCAAGACCCCAAGACCAAGATGCTGACAGATTCAGTGACTGGTGAGGACATTCTGCTTGGCTTTCAGATGGATATCTGGTCACAGTATCTTCACATGGCAGAAAGAGGGAGAGAGCTCTCTAGAATCTCTTTAATCAGTCTCTCTGATCCCACTTATGAGGGGTCTAACCACATGCACTAATTACTTTATAAGGGCCACATGCCCTAATATCATGCAAATATTAGGTATAGGCCTTCAGTGTGTGAGTTTGTGGGGTTTGCCATTTTTCAGGGATAGGACTTCTACACAATTTTGGGGAACACAAATATTCATAATACTGCCTCTCTTATTTTTTGTTTGATTTGAATCTGTATCCTTTGACTGTATAAACTGTGACTTTGAGTATAATAGCTTTCAACAAATTCTGTCAATACTACTACAGTTAGAATATTCTTTATCTGAAATGCATAAGTGTTTCAGATTTTATATATTTATTCGTGGTGGGGTTTTTGAAATATTTGCATTTACAAAATGAGATATCTCAGAGATGGGACAAAAGTCTTAAAATAAATTTATTCATGTTTTATATACACATCACCTGAGGTATTTTTTTAAATTGTGTATTGACCAGGAACCATTGGATAAGTTTAAATGTAGGATCTTCAGATTTTGAAGATGATTTTAGATTTTCACACTCAGGATACTTGATCTGTAGTGAATTTGTGTTGTTTGGGGAATTTCTAACTTGCAACCAATACCATAAGCAAGAGTGATTTTGTGTGCATGGGGGTCCCTCTAATATTACCCAATTTACTAATAGCCATAAAAAGCATATTCAGGAGATATTTCCTGATTTTTGTAGATCATATTTTATACTTTCAGAATTACAATTTTTTTTTATTTGTATATGATAATACATAATGAACAGCATTCCATTTTCATTTTTATAATATACATTTAAATAGAATGTGTGCATACAATTACATGAAATTCTACATTTTTTTCAAATATATGTTTAAATGTTTTTTTAAACAAAATTGACCAGATTGACTGCATGTCAGTTGAAAGCCTATTAATCTTAACTACCTTATATTATTATGTACCACTTTAAAAATAAAGTATACCTTACCAAAAATAAGTATACATTTAAATATCTAATCGGACTCTTAAAATCACTAATAGCTAATTCTTCCTCATTTCTACTCTGACTTTTATTCTTACATGTTTCTCAATATTCTTGTAAACTTCAGGAACATATTATGAAGTCTTTTCGAAGTGATTCTTGAGTTTACCAAATAGTAGTTCTTTGGATTAGACAAAGGGGAATGAAGGAAAGGACTGGGGATAGGAATAGGAATGATATTAGAATTAATTTGATATAACTTTCCTCTATTCATATATGAATAGACCATAGTGAATCTTACCATCATGTACATGCACAAGATTAGGATCCTAATTAGAATAAGTCATACTCCAATGTATAATATGTCAAAATACACTCTATTGTCATGCATATCTAAAAAAAAGCAAATTGAAGAAATATTATCTATTGCACAACCTCAAGGATCCACATAAAAGAAAATGCAGTCCACTGTTTCCTAACAAAGAGCTGGAGATCTCTTTCTAACAAAAAATAAGGTCAAATTCACCAGTGATTTTATCATTTCTTTTTAGAGATAATATTAGGTACAATTAAGACAGACCAAATGACGGACTTATATACTCCTTACAATGGTGTGAAAGGCAATTTACATGAAATTATCAGGATCAAACACTTATTATATGGCTACTGTGTGAAAACTCTACACAGGGTATTGCCAAGGCTCATTCCCAACCATGAGATTTTGGATTTAGCCATAGCAATTTTTAGCCCCAGAGTTTCAGATTGACTTGGGCGGGCCACATGCATCAAAGTCCTCTAGGTAGCCTGCATGAGAAAATATGTTCTCATTACTCCCCCTTAGCACTGTAACCTGGTGACAGTTCTTCTTTTAGTCATGGGCCAGAGGAAGCAAGCCAAAAACCCCTGTCATCTTCTAAATTCACAGCATGAAGCTATAACATTTCTTTAAGCCTTCTTCTTTTATTTCTGTCTCCTACTGCCAGTCTGTCAAAGTCACAGCAGGAGATAAAAATGAAAAGAACCATCAAAGAAACCCATGTGCAGAATTTCCCTACAGGAGATTTCAGCAAGAGGGGTAAAAAAATGAAAGTGGCTACATTGACATTTGCCCTCCAACAAAACATTAATAAAAAGGAAAAACAAATATATGCTTGCCCATCCCTCAAATATGTCCCCTGACATCAGGAAATAGAATGTTGCATTCTTGTTACACATGAAAAAAATCAATTGCTAAAACATTTTGCTATGAGGGATTCTGAAATATAAAAATTGAAAATGGTCCATAATATTCAGGTAGACAAAAATCAGTGTAAATTTCTGTTCTCTTCAAAGTCAGAGTTTTACGTAAAATTTTTGACAAAATTGTGTTACTAGTAGTTTCTTCAAATTTGATATAAAAATAAACCACTAACACAGTAGCATGTGATCATGAAAGTATTCAGCTCTTAATTTAAAATAAACTTATAACAAGTAGCATAAACTAGAACATTTGAATTCAGTAGTTATTCTAACTTCATGAAATTTATTAAAAAGATTAATTTTTAAAATTTGAAAAGCACTTAAATTTTCTCTGAACTGCCTATGCCATTATAAAAATTGTTACATTGTACTATATTAATAATGAAAGAATTTGTTAAGTCCTAATTTCCTTTCTGCAAATAAGCTTTCTATTTTGGGGCAATTTTAGAATTATAGAAAAATTGCAAAAGATGGCACAGAGTTCTTTCATACCACTCATCTGGTTTCCAACAATCTTACCATTTTATATTACCATAGTACATTTGCCAAAACTAAGAAACTGACATTACTACAGTATTAGTAACTAAATTCTAGTTTGTGTGTAGATTTTATTAGTTTTCCAGTTCCTTTCAAGGATAAAACTAAGGTACCACATTGCATTTAATTATATGCAATGCCACCCCTTGCCTGTGACAATATCTCATTTTTTCCCATATTTTTATGACCTTGACAGTACGGAAGGGAACTCACCAGATATCTTAGGCAATGTCTTGCAATTTGAGCTTTCCTGATTGCTTTTAATCTATCAATTTTGAGCATAATTCTCTAGTTTTGCCTATGTAGAATTATTGTATAACACATCATTCAATTAAAAAAATATTTGTTATGAAAAGTAAGAAGCTGTACTTCTGGAAGTGCTTGCTAGTAGATTCACTACTAAAAAGCTTTATATCCAAATAAAGTTAATCAGGATGAGATTTCTTTATTTAATCGATAAGCACTAATTGAATTCTAGCATTGATCCTGGCATTGTGCTTTATAGAGGAAACAGAGAAATACAAAATAAAGTTTCTTTTCTCAAAAGGGCATAACTGAGACGAAGGAAAAGTCAAGGAAACGTGCAATTATCTAGAGCATATGATGGACTGGGTTTAGTATTAGAGATATACCTAGACCACAAGGTTACCAGGGGCAGAAAACTATGACTGTAAAATAATTTATCTCATTACCTTTATACATGTTTCCTGCACTTCACTCTGTCAAAAAGCAAGGAAGAGACATCTTCTTAGATAGAAGACCTAACATCTAAGACAAATTTTGTAGAATGAGCTGTGTTTCATCAGGAGTTGTCAGGAGATTTAATCAAAGGAAGCAAATGTGTAAGTGTGGCTGAAGTAAATATAGGATGCCAGAAGGCTGTGCCAATGTCTTTGGATTTTATTGAAATGTGGAGGGGAAGTTAAGGGGAAATTATCTTTTCTCTATTGATTTTTAGTAAGAGCATGACAAAGAAGATTTACATTTTTAAGTTTATTGAATTTTTCAATTAAAAGAGAAACTGACATCATTCCACATATTGCAAGTGTTTTCTCTTTTCATTTCATTTTAAAATGTCTTTGCAACTCAGAAGGAATATTTCTTAGTAGTAGGAGAATGAACTGAAGGTAGAAGAAATTAGGAGGAGGAAATATTTAGAAAAAAATGTTAGTAAAATCAAGACAAAATAATGAAGTTAAGACTAAGTAGTGGGGGCAGAGTTTCTAAAGAGAGGTGGAATCTACAGGACATGTGCAAAGTTGATTGTGAAAAAGAGTAAAGGGAGGGCAGAGGATGTATCACTTCTGAATTTCTGCATAGTTAATAAGGTGACTACATCTCTGTGACTTGCCTAAGACAAGCAATACAAGAGGAAAGGATCAAGTGGGTGGTTAGATGTGAAAATATTTCAGTTTTGAACAGTTTGGGATGGAGATGTCTGAGTTTGAAGATATAACGTAGAGATGAATACTACGTTGGTGATTATTGGAAATGGATCTGAAAAGAGAGATGGTTAGAAGTATGGTTTTGAAGATATTATCATATAGATGGTATTGGAAATAATAAAACTAGATGATATCTTCTAGCAGCATAGAGAATGAGAAAAGAAGGCTGTTATGGAAATGATGGGAAAACATCCACATTTCATTGATGGGTAGAGGTAGCCTACAAAGCAAAGAATACTCACAATGAATGACAGACAAGTAAAAGTAGAGTAAAACAAGAACATTTTTATCAGAGTAACCAAGATGGAGGTTACTGTATTCCAAAGCAGAAATTAAAAAAGGAGAGCAAGGTCAACAGTGCCAAAGCTGGAAAGATCAGTTAAAAGAAGTACATAGCTCTAAAATAATTTCCACAGGATGTCTATGTTGGTTAATACGAAGGGAGCAATTTGAAAATACGTTTTGTTTCATATGCAAATATTTCAGTGTGTATGTCACTATCAGTGTGGTACATATTTGCTAATAGATCAGAATGAAACAACTTGAAAGTATTTAAGAAGCATAAATTCATGGGAAAAATATTATATCATTTTTTTAGATAAGAACTTTATAACCAAAACTTTGCTGGGATTGCTGGAAAGTGTTCAGGTCTTTATATAATATATTTTTGCTATTATCCCTTAAACTATCATTTGCACCCAAAATATTGCTCTGTAAAAATAAAAACTCACTTTGTTCGACATATTTCAGATAACAAAAAGCAATCTTTCCATTTAAAAATGAATTCTTCAATAAACATGGTTTGACACAAAATGAAAGACATATGTTGTGGAGTTCTAAGACTGATTGAGAATTGCCAAATTCTTTGAATGAAGAATGATTAAAATTGTTTTCTTTTTTGTAAAAATAAGAACAAGTGGTAATACATTCAGGAAGCTGGAAATTAGCACAGTTCATTGAAATGTTTCCTAAAGCTAAATAAGCTATCTTAAAATTAGTACCAGAAAAGACTTGAAAGTAGATAAGAAAAAGCCATACAAAAGGAAGTAACCAAGAAAAAGTTCTAAAAAACATTTTGGATATTAAAAACATTTTTTAAAAAGCAGGAAAATACTCATCTGGATCAAGAAGAAAATTGAATATAAAAGTAAAGAATATCCAGAAAGTTTTAATTGACCATGACAATTTTTTACAGGTTTTTCTATTATTATTTTTATTTGTTCTCCTTCGTTGCACATGAGAGAATGCACTTCAATTAATCACACACAAGTGGAGTGCAACATTTCAATTCTCTTGTACACGGTGTAGAGATGCATCATTTGTGCAATCATACAGGTACCTAGGTTAGTGATATCCTCATTCCACCGTCTTTCCTACCTCCATAACTCCTCCCAACCGTCCATTTTGCCCAAACCAAAGTTCCTCCATTATTCACGTGCCCTTCCGTGCCCCCATCATGGATCAGCATCCACTAATCAGAGAAAACATTCAGCCTTTATTTTTTGGGGATCGGCTTACTTTGCTTAGCATAATATTCTTCAACTCCACCCATTTACCCATAAATCAAATGCATTTCTATCCATAGGTGATGAATCCACTGAAAGAGAAATTAGAAAAGCTACCCCATTCAAAATAGCCTCAAAAATATAAAATATTGGTATTCAATCTAACAAGAGATGAAAGACCTCTACAATAAAAACTACAGAAACTAAAAAGGAAATTGAAGAAGACCTTAGAAGATGGAAAGATCTCCCATGCTCTTGAATAGGAAGAGTTAATTGACCATGACAACTTTGTTAAAACTATTGGACAATTGAAGAGTAAAAAGATATACTAAAATGTAGGCTGTATCTTGTATACTGATAAAGATCTAGAAGGTAATTAGAAAAGATCCCCATGTGTTAAAAACTGAGAGTGTTAGAGCTATATTTCAGTATATATCTGTCTCATTTTTTAAATTTTATTTACTAAGTGTGATTAATGCACTTTCAGTGTAAAATAAATTTTAAAAATAAGTAAAATAATAAAATGCGATGGAGTTGAGGATACATTTTTTGTACTATTTAGTTCCAAATAGAGACTTAGAGATAGGCAAAGACTGAACATTTTTGTTCCACACTTTTCTCAGGAGCTCAAGAAATGTTGAGAAAATGCAGTGCCTAAGACAGTGTTAACACTGGGAAATGAACACTTGAGTACTAGAAATAGGAATCAGCAGAAAACAAAGACAGTGGAATTCTAAGGAGCAAAGGAAAGTCTCAAGACAATAAAAATTGGGTTAGTCAGCTTTCTGTCACTATCACAAAATGTCTGCTGTGATCAGATAATATGGAGGAATGGTTTATTTGGGCTCATGGTTTCAGCCAAAGATTGCTTGTCCTGGTTGTCTTCAGTCTTGTGGCCAAGACAGAACACCATAGTGGAGTTTTGCAGCAGCAGAAGTTGCTCACCACATGATGGCGGAGACAGGAAAGAGAAAGGTTGCAATAATCCCTACAAGAGCATATCCCAAATGACCTAACTTCTTTTTTATTAGGCTCTAACTCCTAAGGGTTCCACCCTATCCCCAAAGCACTGAGATGAGGACCAGGCCTTTAGCACACAGGCCTTTGATGGAAACTGTCTTCAAACCTCAGGAAATGTATAGTAGACATTAAAACAAAACAAAAAAAAAAACAAAGATGGGAGACACAGGAGACAGATCTAAAAGAGATGTAAAAAAAACAAAGGAAGAAAACAGATGAAATATTTAGCATTAAGAACATTTTTATTAAAATATAAATCATAAAATCCATGGGAAAACCTGTTTTTTTTAAAATCAAGCATACTAAAAAAGGCATCAGGAGCATTATTAATTCCAGGTTAAGTTAGTCATAGAACATTTTTTTTCTAATTTTCTTGTGTATTATATGGCTAGCAGTGGACATATTTATAACATTGTACTAACAGAAATATTCAATAAGGAATCAGCAACACTAGAGCAGTGGAAAGGAGGTCAGCCGAAATTGCTAATCTATCATAATACACAATGTGTACTAAGATTGTAATGTGTGCACTTTGTTGAGGTATATATGCTGGCTATTAAACTGAAAAAAAAAATAAAAAAGAGAAAACTGCCTCTAAGGAACAGGGAAAAGAATGAAGTGAGGTAAGGGGGTGTTGGTTGTATGGTATAAGTTCTATAGAATCATGTCTTAAGGATTCTGGAAGATGGCGCTGAAGGGAGTGTAGCACCCCCGTGTACCGCGTCACTGAGCAGGAAAAAGACAAGGTAGAATGGCTAAAAGCTAGCTTGTTAGGAATTTCCAGCAAAATTGGGGTGCTCCGAAATCTAGAGGAAGGATTTCCATCGCATAAGGATCAGCTACTGGGGCTCAAACGCGAGAGATTTGTCCGCACGGAGGGTCACACTGCTCTATTCAGCAAACCGCCCCATGGCCAGAGTCTGCGGCGCTCGCTGGGAAACGATGACGAGATAACAAAGATACAGAGCTACGGATTCTGCAGGCTCCCACCAGCGGTGCAAATACTGTACTCAGAGCTGAATTCTGGGCTTGAGACGGGGAAGGAAGCCATCCAATTCGGTTCTCCACATCGGACAGACCACAGAGCAAGCCAGCGGCCACCATCTTGGAGAGCTGACGTCATCATCTCTGTTTTTGACTGATCGCAGCTCTTTCAGCTATAGAACAGCGGGGAAAACTTAAGGGCCCCTCCCAGCTCTCCTGTGAGCATGATAGCCAGACCAAGGGAATCAGGAGTGGCGCGGGAGCCGGGGCGTGGGACTCCCATCTACCGCTCCCACCAGTGCTGACAACTGAGGTCTCTTGCACCAGAAACCGGGGGCGTGGCTACCAGAAGGTAAGCAAATTCCCTGGGGGTTCTCAGCCCCAAGCTCTACAATCTTAGGATCTGAGGGAGGCAAACACAGAGAGTGTGCCCAGGCGCTAGTGAAAACAAGGCTCCCAGGAGCAGCAGACCTGGTGTGTAGCCAGTATTGTGGTGAGCATCACAGGTGAGCAGGGCCTGGCTCGAGGAAACACAAGAGAAGGCCCTAAACACTCAGGATTGGAGACCCGCCCAGTCTGGGAGGAAGAGCTGCTGCACAGTGACTGGTTCCTACCTATTGAGAGGAGAAGCTTGACCCAGTGGGCACAGCACCACCTACTGGAAGAGAAGTAAATCGAACTCTATGACTGCATTTATTATTACTATTATTATTATTATTATTGTTATTTTTTTTAATTTGGGTTTTTTTTTCTCTTTTCTTTCATTTTCATTTTCTTTTTTTGTGGTTGCTGTTCTTTAATTTTTTATGTTTTTAATTTTTTTAACCTTTTTAAATTTTTATTGTTATTATTTTTTTTAATTTTAACTTTCTTTTTTATTATCATTATTATCTTTTAAAAAAATTTTCTCTCTTCCCCTATTTTCTATTTTTTTGTCTTTTCATCTCTTTACAATTTTCTTATTCCCCCTTTCTTGAGTTCTACTTGCCTACCCTCATTCTCTTTAGTGACTTCTTCCATTCCCTTCTAATATTTTTCCTCCCAAGCATCAAATGAATTTATAAGAGTCAACAATAACTCAGCAATCAAACAGAACAAGAAATAATATGAGCAGTATAAAAAAGCAAGGAAGAAAGGGGGTACAAACAATGAAGGACAGCCTAAATATTTAGGAGGACCTAGAGTCACCAGAAAAATAGTCATATAAAGAACTCAAGGAACACCTTAGACAGATGGAATGGAACCTTAAAGAGGATACGAGACAGCAAATTCAAACAGTGAAAGAACACATTGAAAATGAACTACATAAACAGATAAAAGAAGAAGTAAAGCATCTTTATCAGGAGATAGAGATTATTAAAAAAAATCAAACAATAATTCTAGAAATGAAGGAAATGATAAACCAAATTAGAAACTCAATTGAGAGTATTACTAACAGAGTGGAGCAAGTAGAAGCCAGAATGTCAGATAATGAAGACAAAATATATCATCTTGAAAAGAGTCTTGCCAACTCAGAAAGGCTGGTAGAAAATCACGAGAAAAACATCCAAGAGATATGGGATAACATTAAAAAACCAAACATACGAGTCATTGGGATAGAGGAAGGTACAGAGAATCGAACCAAGGGAATGAATAACCTTCTGAATGAAATAATAACAGAAAATTTCCAGAAATAAAAAAGGAAACGGATATACAAATTGTAGATGCATACAGAACTCCGAGCACACAGAATCACAGTAGACCAACGCCAAGACACATTGTTATGAAGATAGCCAATATACAGAACAAAGAGAAAATATTAAAAGCTACAAGAGAAAGAAGACAGATTACATTCAGGGGTAAACCAATAAGGTTAACAATGGATTTTTCATCACAGATGCTGAAAGCGAGAAGATCCTGGAATAACATATTTCAAACACTGAAAGACAATGGATGCCAACCAAGAATTCTGTATCCAGCAAAATTAAGCTTTAGGTATGACAACGAAATAAAAATCTTTCATGATAAACAAAAGCTAAAAGAAATTGCAACCAGAAAACCAGCATTGCAAAGCATCTTGAGCAAAACACTACAAGAGGAAGAAATGAAAAACAACAACCTAAACCATCAGTGGGAAGAGCCTCGGTAATGACAGAGGACAGCGGGGAAAGCTAATCATGGAGAAATAAACTAAATTTAAAAAAAAAGAGAGATAAATAATCAAACATGGCTGGCAGTACAAAACATATATCAATAGTAACTCTAAACGTTAATGGCTTAAACTCACCAATAAAGCGACATAAGCTGGTAACATGGATTAAAAAAAACAAATCCAACAATATGCTGCCTCCAGGAGACACATCTGATCAGAAAAGACATACACAGGCTGAAGATGAAAGGGTGGGAAAAAATATACCACGCACACGATCCTCAGAAGCAAGCAGGGGTGGCCATCCTCATATCGAATAAAATCAACTTCAAGACTAAGTTAATCCAAAGGGATAAGGAAGGACATTATATACTGTTAAAAGGAACCATTCACCAACAAGACATAACAATTATCAATATTTATGCACCAAATAATGGTGCTGCAACGTTCATAAAACAAATTATCCTCAAGTTCAAGAATCAAAAAGACCACAACACAATAATTATGGGTGACTTCAACACACCTCTCTCACCATTGGACAAATCCTCCAAACAAAAGTTGAATAAAGAGACTATAGAGCTCAATATCACAATCAATGACCTAGACTTAACTGACATATATAGAATATATCAACCATCATCAAGTGGATATACTTTTTTCTCAGCAGCACATGGATCCTTCTCAAAAATAGACCATATATTATGCCATAGGGCAACCCTCAGTAAATATAATGGGGTGGAGATAATACCATGTATTTTATCTGATCATAATGGAATGAAACTGGAAATCAATGATAAAAGAAGGAAGGGAAAATCCTACATCACATGGAAAATGAACAATATGTTACTGAATAATCAATGGGTTACAGAAGACAAAAAGGAGGAAATCAAAAAATTCTTAGAGATAAATGAAAATTCAGACACAACATATTGGAATCTATGGGACACAATGAAAGCAGTTTTAAGAGGGAAATTCATTGCCTGGAGGTCATTCCTCAAAAAAAAGGAAAAACCAACAAATAAATGAGCTCACACTTCATCTCAAAGCCCTAGAAAAGGAAGAGCAAAACAACAGCAAATGTAGCAGAAGGCAAGAAATAATTAAAATCAGAGCAGAAATCAACGAAATTGAAACAAAAGAAACTATTGAAAAAATTAACAAAACTAAAAGTTGGTTCTTTGAAAAAATAAATAAGATCGACAGACCCTTAGCCATGCTAACGAAGAGAAGAAGAGAGAGAACTCAAATTACTAACATACGGGATGAAAAAGGCACGATCACAACAGATGCTACAGAAATACAGAAGACAATTAGAAATTATTTTGAAAATCTATATTCCAATAAAATAGAAGAGAATGAAGACATCAATAAATTTCTTAAATCCTATGATTTGCCCAGACTGAGTCAGGAGGATACACACAATTTTAACAGACCAATATCAATGGATGAGATTGAAGAAGCAATCAAAAGACTACCAACCAAGAAAAGTCCAGGACCGGATGGGGATAGAGCGGAATTTTACAAAACCTTTAAAGAAGAATTAATACCAATACTTTTCAAGTTATTTCAGGAAATAGAAAAAGAGGGAGCTTTGCCAAATTCATTCTATGAGGCCAACATCACCCTGATTCTGAAACCAGATAAAGACACCTCAAAGAAAGAAAACTACACACCAATATCTCTGATGAACCTAGATGCAAAATCCTCAATAAAATTCTGGTGAATCGGATACAAAGGCACATCAAAAAAATTGTGCACCATGATCAAGTAGGATTCATCCCTGGGATGCAAGGATGGTTCAATATACGGAAATCAATAAATGTTATTCACCACATAAATAGACTTAAAGATAAGAACCATATGATCATCTTGATAGACGCAGAAAAAGCATTCGACAAAGTACAGCATCCCTTTATGTTCAAAACATTAGAAAAACTAGGGATAACAGGAACTTTCCTCGACATTGTAAAAGCTATCTATGCTAAGCCTCAGGCTAGCATCATTCTGAATGGAGAAAAATTGAAGGCATTCCCTTTAAAATCAGGAACAAGACAGGGATGCCCTCTATCACCACTTCTATTCAATATAGTTCTCGAAACACTGGCCAGAGCAATTAGACAGATGAAAGAAATTAAAGGCATAAAAATAGGAAAAGAAGAACTTAAATTATCACTGTTTGCGGATGACATGATTCTATACCTAGAAGACCCAAAAGGGTCTACAAAAAAACTACTAGAACTAATAAATGAATTCAGCAAAGTGGCAGGATATAAAATCAACACGCATAAATCAAAGGCATTTCTGTATATCAGCGACAAAACTTCCGAATCGGAAATGAGGAAAAACACCCCATTCACAATATCCTCAAAAAAAAAAAAAAAAAAAAAAAGATACTTGGGAATTAACCTAACAAAAGAGGTGAAAGATTTATACAATGAAAACTACAGAACCCTAAAGAGAGAAATAGAAGATCTTAGACGATGGAAAAATATACCCTGTTCATGGATAGGCAGAACTAATATCATCAAAATGGCGATATTACCAAAAGTTCTCTATAGATTTAATGCAATGCCAATCAAAATCCCAATGGCATTTCTTGTAGAAATAGAGAAAGCAATCATGAAATTCATATGGAAAAATAAAAGACCCAGAATAGCAAAAGCAATTCTAAGCAGGAAGTGTGAATCAGGTGGTATAGCGATACCAGACTTCAAACTATATTACAGAGCAATTGTAACAAAAACAGCATGGTACTGGTACCAAAACAGGCGGGTGGACCAATGGTACAGAATAGAGGACACAGAGACTAATCCACAAAGCTACAATTATCTTATATTTGACAAAGGAGCTAAAAGCATGCAATGGAGGAAGGATAGCCTCTTCAACAAATGGTGTTGGGAAAACTTGAAATCCATATGCAACAAAATGAAACTGAATCCCTTCCTCTCACCATGCATAAAAGTTAACTCAAAGTGGATCAAGGAATTAGATATCGAATCAGAGACCCTGCATCTGATAGAGGAAAAAGTTGGCTCTGATCTACATATTGTGGGGTCGGGCTCTAAATTCCTTAATAGGACACCCATAGCACAAGGGTTAATAACAAGAATCAACAAATGGGACATACTTAAACTGAAAAGTTTTTTCTCAGCAAGAGAAACAATAAGAGAGGTAAATAGGGAGCCTACATTATGGGAACAAATTTTTACTCCTCACACTTCAGATAAAGCTCTAATATCCAGAGTATACAAAGAACTCAAAAAATTAGACAATAATATAACAAATAACCCAATCAACAAATGGGCCAAGGACCTGAACAGACACTTCTCAGAGGAGGACATACAATCAATCAACAAGTACATGAAAAAATGCTCACCGTCTTTAGCAGTCAGAGAAATGCAAATCAAAACCACCCTAAGATACCATCTCACTCCAGTAAGATTGGCAGCCATTATGAAGTCAAACAACAACAAGTGCTGGGGAGGATGTGGGAAAAAGGGTACTCTGGTACATTGCTGGTGGGACTGCAAACTGGTGCTGCCAATTTGGAAAGCAGTATGGAGATTCCTGGGAAAGCTGGGAATGGAACCACCATTTGACCCAGCCATTGCCCTTCTCGGTCTATTCCCTAAAAACCTTAAAAGAGCATACTACAGAGATACTGCCACAACGATGTTCATAGCAGCACAATTCATAATTGCTAGACTGTGGAACCAACCCAGAGGCCCATCAATAGATGAATGGATAAAAAAAATGTGGCATTTATACACCATGGAGTATTACACAGCGCTAAAAAATGACAAAATCATAGAATTTGCAGGGAAATGGATGGCATTAGAGCAGATTATGCTTAGTGAAGTTAGCCAATCCCTAAAAAACAAATACCAAATGTCTTCTTTGATATAATGAGAGCAACTAAGAACAGAGCAGGGAGGAATAGTAGGAAGAAAAGATTAACATTAATCAGAGACATGAGGTGGGAAGGAAATGGAGAGAAAAGGGAAATTGCATGGAAATAGAGGGAGACCCTCAATGTTATACAAAATTACATATAAGAAGTTGTTAGGGGAAGGGGAAAATAAACAAGGAGGGAAATGTATTAAAGTAGATGGGGTAGAGAGAGAAGATGGGAGGGGAGGGGAGGGGAGGGAGGATAGTAGAGGATAGGAAAGGTAGCAGAATACAACAGTTACGAATAGGGCATTAAGTAAAAATGTGGATGTGTAACCGATGTGATTCTGCAATCTGTATTTGGGGTAAACATGGGAGTTCATAATCCACTTGAATCTAATTTATGTAATATGAGATGTCAAGAGCTTTGTAATATTTTGAACAACCAATTAAAAAAAAGAATCATGTTTTTAAAAATGTGTGTATACAGAATTTTAAATATATAAAGCATACTAGTAGAAAATAGTAGAGAAAAATAATTACAAGAAGGAAAAAATAAATTATTGTAGGTAGAGAAATTTCTGTTAAAACAAAAGATCACTTATACTCACATTGGTGGTAAAAATGGAAAGTTATATAATAGTCACTGGTGATAGAAATACAAGAAAAAGACACTGAAATAATGAAAACCATTGACTTAGCCATGTTAAATAACAATAATATTACATTTACAATTTAATACACCTTTATATTGATATTTTTTTGGTGAGCTCATGTTGTTCAAAGAATAATGTTGCAATCTAATGTTTAGCAAGGTTTTGAGAGAGAAACATTTATTCCAGTATTCACTCCAGAAGATAAATTCTACCAAAAAAATATTGAAAAAATGATAACCTCTGGTTATCACCATAAGATAGTATAGTTGTGTTGCAATCTGCACCATAGTATTTTAAAATTGACTTGGTAAAGTTTTCATGTCTTTAAGTAAGCTATTACTTGATTAATATTGTTAAAACATAAGAATGCAAGGAGTTTTTTTATTACTTATAAAGGTATAGATGAAGTAAGATAAATAGTAAAATCAGTCTGTAGACCTATTCTACTGTGGGAACCTGGCAAATGTTTTAACTCCTTTTTAGCAATAAATACTAATAAAATTATATAAATATTTTTCCTAAATTATGATGCCTTAATGAAAATACTATCATTTACCATATTCCAGTACTGTTCTAAGTATTGTTCTAAGTACTACTACCTCAATCTTCAAAAAAGAACTTTATTTTTGTATACCTGATTTCTATATTTTTTACAGATGTGTAAACTGAGATAAAGGGAAAAAATTGTCCAAGTACACAGCTTATATTCTGATTTGAATCCATGCTGACTCTTACCTATGTCCTGGCAAGTAGAATTAAAGTAAGCAACCTAGGGATGAGACGGCTGCTAAATGGCGGAATACAAGGATCAAAGAGGAGAACAAGATGCAAAAATGGTGTGAAAACATATAAAAGGAACTAATTTTAAATGGTAGCCCTACAGATCATTTGAGAAGTGGCATGTTTCTACCACCAAGCCACACGGTGAATTTCTTGATGGAATTCATATAATATATATGGAATTTAATTACTCTTCTGTATTGATAATTTTATGTTCTTAGATTTTGTTTTTGAAAATACTAAAGCATTTTACACTCTGGCGGTGATTCTCTTCATGTGATATGGGAATTCCTCTGATGTTATTTTGCCACTCATACCATGTGTGAGATTGAAATTTGGGTATTTCTATGCCACACTCTTTCAGCGTATCCTTTCTGACATGATTGGCCATCTTCTTAAAGAACACTTCCACAATTTCTACTTGTGAAGAAATACTGTTGTTAAATTTATCACTTTTTTTTCACATGAAAATATCTTTATTTAACTATCATCATTTAAAGATAGTTTCACTTACTAATTAAGTCTGATTAACAGTTTTTTTTTCTTTGAATTTTGAAGGTATTATTCTATGCATTTCTGACTTGCATTAAAATTTCAGCAGTTTCCTGTCTGATGATAGTCATTCTTTTATAGGTGATATATCCCTTTCTCTCTGGATTCTTTTTAAGATCTTCTCTTTTTTATGAATTTATTCTGAATGTGTATATGTATTTTGCTTAATTCATATTGAACTTCCTGAATGCATTAATTTGTTGCCTTTATCAATTTATAAAAGAAATTTAGTCATTATACTTTAAAATATTCCCACTTCTCCAATTTCTCTATTCTGTACTTCTGAGACACTGCATATTTAGATTTTAGAATTCCTTATTATGCTCTATTTGGCTTTATATTTTTTCTCCTTATCTGTGTTGCAATTGAGAAATTTATTCAGATTTATCCTCTCTTTCACTTCTGTTTTCAGCTTTTTGCTACATGCTATTTAGCCTTTCAGCTGCATGTTTATTTTGAAAACTTTTTATACTGTTTTACTTTAATAGTCTTTTTCTCTGTCTTTTAAAAATCCATCTCTTAATTCTCTAGAAATTTTATATCATATTGAGGCCATTTGTACATATAATCTTGTTGGTTTTTGTTCTTGCTGACTCATGATAGCTTGGTTCCATGAATACTGAACAGTTTTATGTCCAAAGCTCGCTTTTTATTGAATATTAACTATAGGCATCTTAAAGGCATAATTGGGGATGCTTACCTAGAAAGAGAATGTGCAAATGATTTTTCAAGGGGGCCTCTGAAAACTACCAATCTGAGATCACTTTTTAAAGTACAAATGTCAGGTCCAGATGCACTACTTTTCTAGGGGTTGAATTTTTTGTTTATGTGATACAGCACTGAAGTCAGCTTTGGCCTCAGGACAACCTCATTTTATTTTTACTTCTTACAACTTCCTGTTGTAGTTTCACTTTGCTGGTGCATATGTGAACAGCTTTTCCAGGTTTCTTTTACTTTCTAGCAAACACAGCAACACACTGACACTTATTGTATTTAATTAGGATCTAGCTGAATTTTATCCAGAAGTCTCATTAGAGTGTCTACATACCTATACTAAAAGTGTGAGTCCTTTTACTTCTTGTCACTCCAGATAAGGTACAAAAATCAGCATATTGGCATGCCTGGGAGTTTGTTAACAATGTAAAATCTCAGGTCACAGTTGAGATACTCTGAATCAAAATGTGTTTTTTTAACAACATTTTTTAACAAGATTCATGGGTGACTTGAATATACTTTGAAGTTTGAGAGACAGGGTTCTAATGGACTCTTAACATGCTTATTGAATGTTTTAAGAATGAATGAATAAAACTTGACATTTGGATGGACATTCTCTAACATATTTTTAGAAATTAGTATCTTCTTTCAATATAGTATTTTTTTAGCAGAATTCTTTGAAGCAGAAATGTTGTTTTGATTTTCCAGGGGGAAGTCTACCAAAGTGAAATGGCAGGAGTTGAGCACTCAGACAAGTCAGTAAGGTTTGAGGCTCTAGGATCAGAAATGTCCAACTGGATCTGAAATGTACAGGCTTCCTCAGATTCATGACTTTCTCACGTTCATATGAGATTTACTGGAAAAGTCAAGTTTTGTGCCATCATGTCATCTCTTCAGAACAATATCTGAATAAAGCAAATACAAATATTTTCAAGTTTTTATTAATCATCTGGGCATCACCTTGGAAGGAAACCAATATATGGCACCCCAAATATACCACTTTGGTACACTGGTTATTTTGAACTGAAGGCATTTGAAATCAGCAGAGGCACATCTGCACACCCCTTATCTGCCTAAAGACAGACCCTCCAGAATGAACACAAATGTCATAAATCCCTTCCCTGGGAGTTTCATCAACCAGGGAAGATTATTGCCTATCACAGGAGAGGACACCAGGAATTAATATTAAGACCAAACTTTGTCACAAACTGTCACTTCTCCCATCCATTCTTCTAAGGGCCCATTCATCATCATCATTTTTTTAATAATTTACTTTCTCCAATATGGTCTGCTTTTCCCTAATAGTCAACAGTTATTTCCCCATGTTTTTCAATTTGTTGTATGCAGTTTAAAATGCATTTTTTGAGGGCTGGTCATGTGGCTCAAGTGGTAGCGCGCTCCCCTGGCATGCGTGCGGCCAGGGTTCGATCCTCAGCACCACATACAAACAAAGATGTGTCCGCCGAAAACTAAAAAAAAAAAATATTAAAATTCTCTCTCTCTCTCTCTCTCTCTCTCTCTCTCTCTCTCTCTCTCTTTAAAAAAATGCATTTTTTGATAAACTAAATATAGTGCATTTGGCATTAAAATGCATTTGTCACTTGTATTTTGTAACATAGTTAAAAGCCATAAGGATGAATATATTTATCTCAAACACAATGCTATAATGCTAAGCAATTGGAAAAGTCCGTAAACATAATGCCATTCAAATGTTATTTTTCTCTTAAATGTCTGTGTAAGCATGTTTAATTGGCATTTTATAAAATAACAAATCTGAATATTTTAAATTTTTTATATATGCTCAGTTTTGTTGAAAACTCCAAATTCAAATGATTGGACTTACAAAAGCATTTATTCAGTGCTATTGCTTAACATTTTTATTTTTGTCTATTATAATTACGTTTTACTTCTTGGTTTATTTTTAACTAAATGTGAAAAAATCAACAAATTTGATATTATTGCTTTAAATATTCAAAATATGAATTCATCTTACTTACAATGAAATTTTTTTCTTAATTTGAAACATATTTACTGATTTGTATTTTTAATCATAAAAATAAGCAAAATAGTATCATTGAAAGGAATAATCTTTTAAGATTATTTTACTGGGTTAATTGTTTTAAAACCAAATCCCAAATTAATATCTTGGATTTATTTTCTCATATTTCAGAATGATGATACTTGATATTTCTCAATTGTCTTCAACTGTGTCTAAACTTAGGAACAAACTGCGTACAAAAGTAAAAATATTAGTGCCCAAAACATTCTCAAAATCAATTACCTCAGAATTTCTTGAGTGTAGGGCATAGATATCAGTACTTTATAAAATGCTCCTTGGATCATTCTAACATTTCTACAAAGAATGAACCACAGACCTATCTTACTAAAGTTTCAAAACAATTCTATCCAAAATAATAGCAAAGAAGTAGTCTAAATATTTGGTTTCAGAAACAGTGTATTGGCAAGAGTATCTGTTTTTATGTTGCTTAAAACACCTTATCCAGTTACTGAATGCTGAACATAATGTATACGAAATATAAACCTTACGTTAAATCATTCTTTATTCATTTTAAGTGATAACTCCATATTAATTATCTGAATTGTTAGATTTATGTATTTTTTTTAATTTCATGAAAGCAAATAAAGGCAAAATCAATTTTCCCTAGTTCATATATTAGTTTTATGAAATCACCCTTACCTGCTAACAGAATTTTACATACCATACTCAGTATCATGAATCTAATATGAAATCAACAGCTTGAATTATGTTGATGTATTCAAAAGAATAAAATTTAGAATTTACTCTTGAACAAATTAAATTGATTAGTTGGGAAGACTTTTTTTTTTCTTTTGTGGTGCTGGATTTGAACCCAAGGACTTGGGCATGGAGAGGCAAGCACTATACCCACTAAGCTATATCCCAAACCTGGAAAGACTCTTTTGACTACTTTGATCACCATTATATGGTATTCTTATCATTTATTTTACTATTAAAATATCAATTATTAACACTAAAATTTTAATACTAATTTCAAAAAAATACCACTATGCTATTCCAAGAATAGATATCATCAAGAATGAAATTTCCAATTTCCTACTCTGCATATTCATATTTTACTAGCCACATTATGATTACATATTTGTATATTAACCTTAGTTGCAGAGAAGTTAATAATTATAACTCTATCTCTGAAAACTCAAATGTAAGCATTTATAGCCTGCAGAGTTATTTTAAATGATTTGTTATTTGTATTATTTATCCAATAAATGTTTAATTAAGATCATGATATAGCTTTTCTGGGAAGACACAAGACACCATAGATATGAACAAATTACATTTGAAAAATCTAGTCATAATAATCTTAAACCAATTTACGTTCTGTGCTTTTAAAAGTTTAAATATATGAAAGAAACTTGTCACTTAGTGTTGACCAACATTTTTTTAATTAAACACTGATGCCATGAAATATACATGGCTTGATTCAGTATTACAGGAACAACATAAACACCTTTCCTATTTTATCAACTTCTCTATGTTAGTCATAGTAATCAGACTATTCCCACTAGATATCAGGAGTCTAATACCTATGCCTGCTGTATATTAAAAGATAACTCAACCCTTACCAATCAATGAAAGTGTTACACATAGCAGTTATCTTCTTGTTTATGGACTCTTCTAATATTCTATTTTTTAATTTTGTACAAACACATACACATGTGCATGCACACACACAACATGACATTTTATCATGTTGTTTTGCTAAAAAAAAGTTGTACTGAGTGGCTAGAGAATAATATACTGAAGGAAAAATAATATTTTTTCTATTTTATTAGTTTATTCAATTTAGCAGCAATCTTAGCCCTAGAAGATTGTGCACATTTATTTCTATTGGTAAATTTACTCTGAGTATCTACCTGCTTCCTTCTGAAATGGTAACATTGCACTCAGATTCATACTCTCCAGATGATATTCTGAATCCAATAATTGTCTCTTTGCTATGCTTTGTATTCTCAATTGGCTAAGAGTAGAGTTATCTGATAAACTGTCATTTTAGGGGCTGTAGAATAAAATTGATAATACTTTACTGTGCTTAGCCTTGTAAGGTGAGCTGTTATTTTAAAGAATGCCATGCCGAGGAGTAAAATTAGAAGGTATAGTTTTGAACAAGAAAATATGTCAGTAACTCCATAAATCATCATGCAAGGAACCATCTACCTGAATAATGCAGAATTTATTAATAAAGAGGTAGAGAGTATAATATTAAGAAACCATTGATTGAATGAATGACTTAACAATTTTCTATTGCTCATAATTTGGGTTTCCCCAAATTAAGTAATCAGAGTAGAAAAAGAAATTTGCATTCAGCCTTTCATATGTTATATTTAACACATACATTGATTTCAAAATAGATAATTGTTACAGTCTGTAAACAAGTCTGGATGGCGCCTGGCAAAATGCTAGAGGGAGTGGTTTGTGAAGTAACACCAGCGAGCCATTAAGTGTGGAGATTTCTTATTGGTTGACTGCTGTATCTAGTTTATGTTAATTAGATAATCTGTGTGGAATGTATAAATACCTCTGTTGTCCTACAATAAACGACTCCCACTCATGCTGTATCAATCTACACAAGTTGTTCGTCACACACACCCCCCCTCCCGTTATTCTGCTGCAGCGGGACTGTGGCAGATAATGAATAATGCTCTGCAAAGAAAAACCTCTAAACACCACAATGTATGTATATGTGTTTACTCATATGTGTTTATAAATACATACATATGTGTGTGTATGTACACACACATAATTTTTACATTTCCATTCATTATTATCAATTTATTTGAGGACCAATTTCTTTTAATAGCACAATGACAGTCACAGATTTTTTTCACACATGGAAAATATTACATTATTCAATGCCATGCAATTTACAGATTTTATTCACTTTAAAGTTCTATAATCTTTTATTTATTATTAACTATTTCAAATATTTGGTGGAAAATTGCCAGTTTTCTTTTCACCTGGAAGGTCATATAGATTATGTTTCCAACCACCAGAGACTATTTACCTGCTCTGACTGACTTGTTACCACATAGGCTATATACTAATGTATAAGCAGACAGGTACACTCTTTCATGAAGAGAGCTTGTTCTCTTATTATTTTTAGCAATAACAGTACAGCAAGAGAAGAATATTCATTATTCCACATGCCCTGACTGAGGAACATTTCTGATCCTCCCTTTTTGCTACCAATATCTTGGCTAGTTCCCTAGAGAATACCCCAGGAATCTTGTTGGGTCATTTTTAGCCTTCAATTTGCAAACAAGGTCATGTGTATATAACTATTCTGTTTTAGAGGAATGAAGGGACTAAATTTCTCTACATTTTCTTGCAGTATTTTCTTCATTTGTTTATCATTTTACTAAGGAATCTGGTACCAAAACAGCATCACAATTATTTTACATTTATTACTGCTATAGTTCAGTTTAATTACTCTATAATGAAGAAATATTCTAAGTATCCACGAATCTATTTTTTTTCAGATAGTACTTTGGGGACTAGAAAGATAATATGTACACTCACATATTATTTTCTATCATTTATCCATTCATTTCTATATAAGTCATTATATATAATAAATTCTATTTACTTATATTTCTGAAATTTCAATGCATAACATTGCATACATTCATATAATATATATATATAATATGAGTACACAATATATATATATATTTGTACATATCCAAAAATCCAGCAAAGTGCACACTGGGGAATTAATTAACATAGTACTCCTTTTTAAAATACTAGTTGTTTTCATTCTCTGTTATGATCATTTTAATCTGCCTTTGTAGTGTTAGGGTTTTTACAGGTATAAATCAACTTCATTATTGAATGCTCATATACAATTAACTTCTGAGTGATTAAAGATTATTTTGTGTAAATTAAGTAGCACATGAATAGCTGCAATAATTATAACTAAAAAACTTTTGCAGCAACATATCCTTTCAGAATCAAATTTAGGCTTTCTTGTGAAGAAAGCAACACATAGTATGGCTATATCAAGAGTAAACTTTGGAAGAATAGAGTAAATATTTTTAACTTTTAAGAATTAGATCTAGGGCTGGGGATGTGGCTCAAGTGGTAGCGCGCTTGCCTGGCATGCATGCGGCCCGGGTTTGATCCTCAGCACCACATACAAAGATGTTGTGTCCGCCGATAACTAAAAAATAAATATTAAAAAATTCTCTCTCTCTCTCTTTAAAAAAAAAAAGAATTAGATCTAGAAAAGTATATGTAGGCCACATAGATATAGGTATTGTTGTTTTCTTAACACAAGTTTTATGCAATCATAGCATGATTCATGTCCATAATACTTATTGTTCTTCTAATGTGAGATGAATTAATGTGCACAATAATGTGAGAATGGCTAAAGTATTTGTCATACTGGAATGATACATCAATTGTCTAGAAAATAGGATATGCATGAGTGAGAATTTTATAATTCATCAAGTCTACTTAAGATAATGGGTATATTTTAACTGATTTAGAAAGATGACAAAAGTAGCATTCAAGACAGAGTCAGAAAATATGAGTGAATATGAAGAAATACCTGAAAAATCAAATAGAACTTAGATACTAACAAAACAAAAAAGTTAGCATGATTCTATACAGATTGGATTATCTCTGAAGGCCAAAGGACTTTACAATAAAAGCAACCTGGATTTAACTATCAATATGTAGAAAAATTGTGAAATTCCAGTTTGACAGATGGTAACTAGGGAACAACTTAAGAAAGAGGCAGTGGAGCCCTGAGATATTAAAAGAAATGCAGGAAGAGTACACAGTATACTACAGACATATGCACAAGAGAGAAAAGTACCAAAGGTTCATTTAGTAAATGAGTGATGGTTCCCATGTTTACTACCAACATTGCCACACAAGAAATAATTTCATGCAAAAAAATATTACATTTTGACAGATACTTAATAATATCTATTTGGTCACATGAGAGGCCTTGGAGTTCCATCTTTGTCTGTACCAAGGACTATCTCTTTGATCTAATTGTAGTTAAAGTCCTTTGAGCCCCACTGAGACTCATCCTTAGGTATTTCCCCAAGAGTTCAGTTTTAGAAAGATCCTGCTAAACAAATTTTGCTAGAATCCTCCATCCTCATTATTTGATAACCTCAATTTCTGAAAAAAACCCGTATCTCCTACATAATATATGATTACCATGATACGTCTTCAGCATGGATCCTGTTAGGTCAGTATAGTAAGCACTATGCTACCTGATCAGTAATTTTCCATCTACCATCCCTCCCCCAACTGTGCTCCTTGGTTATAAATTTCCACTTGTCTTTACAGTATTGATACTTGAGCCTAATGCCACTCCTCCAATAAAAAAACACTATTTCAGTAATCTCCATAGCTGTTGCTATAGTCTCAAATAAAGTCCGGATTTTCATTTTCAACAAGTGTCAGAAAGCTTTCGTCCTTAGTGGTAATGCACAAATGAAGACCAGATTGATTACTGTACTTTGAATACAAAGGGAAAGATTTCAGAATGATTTTAGCTCTGAAATTACAATGGGGACATAAAAAAATCAGGCAGAGGAAAGAAGGAAAAACAGAAAAAATTCTACATAAAAATAGAAATTTTGTAGAGTTTGGACTTTAGAATACTTTTATATACAATAAGCTAATTGTGAAATATTATACTCTAACTAGTTAGTGTAGAAGCAGTTTAAATTAGAGAACTTCATGACCCTTTTGTCAAATCTTTATAAACAGTCATGACGACATTCAGGGTGTACTATCCCCAGATATGGCACCTTGCATACTTAATATTTTAAGTTGAAGGACTCTCAGCAAACAGCAGAAGTGACTCTTTATTCTGTCCTACCCCGAACCAGGTAATAAACCTGGACTTTCCTGACCATGCCCTGAAGCAGATCACAGGACTCTCCCTTGAGGGGTACCCTTCTTTAACCTAGAGGAAAGTAATTTACCTCTAACATAGAGGAACATAGAGAAGAGCAAACCAGCTTTGCCAAGTTCCCTCTAGGTGATACCATCAAATCCTAGCTCCTTTGTCCAATTTCATTTCTCCTCATCAACTTAGCATAAAATTATACATTTGTTTATTGAAGTTTTTATTTAAGAAGTCATCTGTGTCATGTAAAACTTATTGAATAAACTTGCATTCCTTTCTCTTGTTAATCTGTCTTCTGTTATAATGTTACAGGTGCTCAGCCATGAACCTAGGCTAGGTGAGGAAAAAGTACTTATCTTCTCCTATGGTCCTTCTTTTTCTGCTGGTTATTGTTTTATGTTTGTTATTGCTTCCCAATTTGATTAATTTACATATATATATATATATATATATATATATATATACATATTTATTTATTTATATTTATATTTAATTTTTAGTACAAGGGATTGAACCCAGGGGCTTTTACATGCTACACAAGCACTCTAACACAGGCTACATTCCCAGGCTTTTTTTTTATTTTGAGAGAGGGTTTGAGTTGCCACACTGGCCTTGAAATTGCAATCTTCCTTGCCTCTCCAGGCATAGACCACCACACGTATCTATTTTTTTTTAAGAGAGAGAGAGAAAAAATTTTTCAATATTTATTTTTTAGTTCTTGGCGGACACACCATCTGTTTATTTTATTTGTATGTGGTGCTGAGGATGGAACCCAGTGCCCCTTGCATGCCAGGCAAGTGCACTACTGCTTGAGCCACAGCCCCAGCCCACCTATCCATCTTAATGCTTTTACTAAAGTAATTTCCAGTAAATTAATGTTTATCATTGAAACATCAGCAGAATAGCATTTATAAACTAAACTCAGTTTTGATTATTTAATTTTGTTATCCTATGTTACTCTGAATGCTTTTTAAAAAATACTTATTTTGTTTATTTTTATGCGGGGCTATGGATGGAACCCAGTGTCTCACACATGCTAGGCAAGTGCTTTTCCACTCAACTACAGCTCCAGCCCTCAAATGCTTTTTTGACACAGGTAAAGGCTCTGAATTTTCACTGTTCCTTATTACACACTACAAAGCAGAACAGATGTAATATACATAAGAACCTAGCAGCAGTTATTTGAGTATAATGGAAAGTAATTTGCCATCTTTTGGTGTGGCATATTTAAATTGCTGGGAGAAAGCTGCTCAGTAGTGATGTGTCAATAAATTATTTGTTACTTACCTCTTTATGTAATTATTTGGAGGTAATTTTGCAGTTGCATTGTGCTAGAACACCAAAAATAATGCAATCTTGAATGAATTTTATATTTTTATTTTGCTCATTTTGGGACTGAAACAGCTGTTTAGAAAAGTGAGGAAATTACTGTTTTCTTCTGCACTGGGGGAATGCTGGCTGAAGCCTCACACCTGGAGCTGGCTTTCCTGGGCTGAGCTCCAAAATGCCAGTGCTGTGCTGAGGATTTGGGGACAAGAAAACTGCAGTCCCCTGGTGATCAGAATCAGGCAGGAGTAATAATTTGTTAACGTGACCATGGGCTCTAAATCAATAAGTCCCAAGCTGGGGTCAAGGAAAGAAACCACAGTGCCTTTTCAAAAGTTTGAGAGCCCAGCAGTACTGTAAAGGCTAAAATTTGTCATTTAAAGTAGTAGGAAATCCTACATGTTCATCAAATAGGCTTTTGTCAGGTAATCACAGTCTTGGGATGCAAACCTGTTTGCCATTTGGTCTTGAATAAGTCTCATTTTGTCATCCATTCACTCAACCAGAGCCCAGTGAGATCTGCACCTCTGATTGAAGACATTTCAGTCTTCTGTAAAAATGAACTACATTGATGGCATTTACTTATGTTCTCATTACAATTGAAGTGAGTATCATAAAACAATCTGAGAGCATCTAATGCAGGGCATGAACTCACTTAAAGGTGTATGTATCTGAGATGATCTTCTGGGCTATTTGTTCAGAAGTCTTTGATTCATTAATTCAAACATGACCACTGATATGTTTGACTACTACTGACTGAAAATATTTAATTTAAACATTTACATATCTATCCACATAATCATAAGGATTTTATATACAGTTTTCTATTTCTTTTAGGAGAAAAGAATAATCCATTACCTATTCTAAATTCAGAAAAATTAAGACAAAAATTTAATGTATTTTATATTCTTATAAAAGACAAATTTATATTTTAGCTCCCAAAGTTCTTCCTGATGATTGTCCATTTTAAATCAATTTTTTAAATCAATGGTAAATAAATACACACACACACAAACATACATATGTGTATATATATATATATATATATATATATATATATATAAACAGTGATAACAAGTGTGATCCTAAATTTTAGAATTATCTTTACTTATTTATACTGTAGTATAACATTTCACTTTTGTATGGCTTATAATTTAAAAGAACTCAGTTTTGTTTAATTAAATCAGTCTATGTTCTGGTTTTTGTTTGTTTCTTTTTGTATTGGGATTGAACCCAGGGATGCTTAACCACTGAGCCACATCCCCAGTCTTTTTATTTTTTATATAGAGACAGGATCTCTTTAAGTTGCTTAATGGCTCACCAAGTTGCTGAGTTTGGCCTCAAACTTCTAATCCTCCTGCCTCAACCTCTTGAGTCCCTGGGCTTTCAGGTGTGTGCCACCCCGCCTTTTGTTATGTTTGTTCTGTTTGTTCTGCAACATACCAGAAGCAATCAATAGGAGCATGATTCAATCTATATCCAAAATAAATGCTTTCTCAGCTAAAGGTTAACACTCATCATAAAACATCACCAGACTTTCAATTCAGTGAGGAAAATAATGGTCTTTTCTGGTGGTGGCACTTTATCAGTAAAAACAAAACATCCAGGGCATTGGTTTCTTTTGTCTCTGAAGCTGAAAGCCCAAAGGCATGACATTTTGCAAGAATCCTTCATGACATCCTGCACTTCTCTAAGTAATAGTGTTAGTCTTCTCCTAATGAGCTAAAATGTTTTCTTTGGCACTTGGGGGGGGGGGGTCAAGATGCTCCAATTAAGATTAGTAAAAACCTTCAAAAAGTGGGTCAGTTTTGTATTTTAGTGATGATGCTTTCAGCAAGGCAGAAGATAGTTCTGGAACTGAAGATGCCTCTTCCAGACATTTGATATTTAATCTTCAAAATTTCTGATGTCAAAAAGGAGAGGTAAATGTAGGACCTGCATGGTTTCTAAGATTTACTAATTGCCACGGTTAGGCACTTATTTCTGCACAAGTCTTACTAAGATCAGTGGACTATCTCAGGACCACAGGATTTTATATTTTACTTTTATCTGGGGAAGAGATGGAACAGGTAGAATGGAACAGGTAGAGGGTGGTTGCCTACTCTCAAAATAAACTGCAACAATGAGAGTGTGTTTAAGGCAATTTGTGACAAGATGTGTGTTCACTTTTCTTTAAAAGATATTAGAGGAAATAGTGTGAAAGTAAGACTAGAAGAGACTCAGAAAAAAATACAGATTAGCCTCATTCTTTAACTTCTCTCTCTTTCAACAGGTTGATGCTTTAAACAATCAAAGGCAACTTCTCCTTATGCCTATAATGGCAACTACTGGCCACAGCTCTGTATTTAAAAACACCAAATTCTTAATAAAATACTTACATAACTTTGAAGTTGCTACATTTAGGTCCTTTATCTTCCCTCCCTAAATTTCCTTTGGTAATGAAAACAAAACACTGGTAGAAAAAATGTCTTACCATGTGTAAGTATTTGACATTCACTGTTATTTGGGACTGCATCTAAATTATATGAGTTAAATAATGAAGTATGGAGATTTTGACAGGTGACTATAAAACATTTCATGTGAATCTGCTGTTACCAACCTCAATTTCCTTATCTTCCAATTATGTTGATTAGAATTGGGGTAATTGGTCCATTTTTTTAAGGTAACTAATATGTTTACATTATAATAAGGTTATGAGCTGGGTGCCAGGGCACACAACTATAATCCCAGTGGCTCAGGAGACTGAGACAGGAGGATGACAAGTTCAAATCCAGTCTCAGCAATTTAGTGAGGCCCTAAGCAACTCAGTGAGACCCTGTCTCTAAATAAAATACAAAATAGGGCTGGGGATGTGGCTCACCAGTTGAGTACCCCTGAGTTCAATGCCTGGTACCTCCCCACCCTCTCAAAAAAAAAAGGTTATGAAAGCATTCCACAGAAAATAAGCATTGCTTGTTCTCAAAGATTTAAAGCTGGGAACCTGGAAACTGTCAGGGGACTAGAAAATCTCAGTCTCAGTCTTCTATTTTCATTTTAGCAGCATAAACCTCTAAATACATGGAACCAGCTCTCAGGGACAGGGGTTCCTGACTTGGAGCATCTGCTGAGTTCCATGGTTTAAATATATCACTATGGATGATTGTAAACTACTTATAGTCAATAGGCAAAACTCCCTGCCCAGAGTAGTGGCATACCCCTATAATCCCAGCAGCTGGGGAGGCTGAGGCAGGAGGATTCAGAGTTTGAACCCAGGCTCAGCAAAAAGCCAGGTGCTAAGCAACTCAGTGAGACCCTGTCTCTAAATAAAATACAAAAGAGTTCAGTCCCCAGTACTAAATGAATGAATGAATGAATGAATGAATGAATGAATGAATGAATAATGTTCCTGAAGATTTAGCAACAGTTTCCTTTGAAGAGTAACAAGCTCACTCCTCTACTTCACTGCTCTAGGCCACAGTGGTCTTCAAACCTTTCTCTCTACATGTTCAATTTATTTTTTTTAAAAAAACTTTCTCTGAAGACTTCTCTACTACACATGATTTAGTATTTTCATGATTCACAGACATCTAATAATACCTGCTTTGTTCCTAATTTCACTTTCTGAAAAGGTATCTTAGTGGCTTAGCCTTTTTTTTTTTTGCATGTGTTTTTAGATTTAAGGAGGGACAGGTATTGATGGAAACAAAACTGCCCATTGTGTTGCCCAAACCAGAATGTTGCTGAAGCAAAGCAAACTCCTACCTAAGTACAAGTGAGCAGGAAAAAAGGGGAACTAGGCTGTCATATATGTAAATAATTCAACACAGCAACACATTAGGATTGCACATGTGCATATTTAAATATATCATTGAATTTTAAAGGACAACAGTGCTTCAATGCAATCCAAATATAATACAACTAAAGGTGTCAACTCCATGTGCTACTATTTCATGTTTTAAATAAAAATATTTTGCATTTGTATCTAATTTGTGATTTTTATTTACGTTTGGGTAAAAGACAAAATAAAAAATATACATTAATATTATTTTGGATAATAAACTTAGAAGCAGCATAGGTTACAATTATTTATACAGCAGATAAAGTAAGATTGTTCAGGGGAAGATATACATACACATAAGGATAATGGTACTTGTATACAAAGAGATATAAATGTTATGATAAATGTACTTTCAAGCCTCTTCAACTTGAAATAATATTAGCTACCCATGTATTTTGACTAAAAGAGCAGGATTTCCTATAACAATACTATGTACAAGCACCTTATACTTTAATCATATAATCATATTATGGGTTTTCCACTTTCACAGGCTGATATGTAAAGATTTTCATACAATTAACATCCTTCATATGTGGGTTTTAAGGCTCTCAGTGACAAAAACACACATTTTGTGTGGATGATACAAATTTTCAGCTTTTTCTCATTGCTAAGTATACATCAATGCAATGGATGCAAGCTAATAATGAATCACTCAATTTCTCTGATGCCAGGATACTTTTATCCAGGTAAATATATTTGTAGTATTTTCTTTCTTCCCACTAAAATACATTTGTTTCATAAAAGGATTAACTACTCAGTAGAAAATTGGAACACATAAAATCAATATATTTCCATGCTTACCAAATCAACATGATGTATAACAGCAGGTGATTCTGAAATCCATTAAAACAATCTGGTTTCTAAAATATATGTGTAAATTCAATTGAAGTCTATAGGCATTTTGCTTTATGACTATATGTCAGGGAGATATTGTTAAGTACACAGATATAAAATTTAAGATGATTTCTCTATCAAGCACAAAGCCTGGTGACATCAGAGAAGAAACTGAGAATAGTTCAATGAGAGAGAACCAAAGTGAATTTTCCTTTTTCCTCCCCAAATACAATTTTGTGTAAATTTTAAAATAATTTCTAGATCATAACCTAGATAAATATTATCAAATATGATAATTATTCTACTTGATACTGAGGACATATCTGTAAACAGGTTTATTTCCTGGCATGGTATGGTTTCATTGAATAAATAGATAAAAAGACATATATAGCAATATTTATAAACAGTAGTGGTTATAAATTCCCTAAAAATAGTTAATGTAAATGCAGGGTCAGACCAAAACACCTAAGCATCCCAGTTTGAAAGCAGAAAACATGAAGATTTTATGCCCTTCAGTATAGTCTTTTTAAAATATTTTTTAAGTTGTACATGAATATAATAACTTTATTTTGTTTATTTATTTTTATGTGGTGCTGAGGATTGAACCCAGTGCCTTACACATGCTAGGCAAGCGCTCTACCACTGAGCCCCAACTCTGGCTGGCTCCTCAGTATCATCTTAGTATCTCTAACCAGCACTATTTTGAGCTAGATCAGATCATTTTTGCTTTAGGCAAAGTAAAGAAATGGAGTACTGGCAGCAATAGTTATTTTTTATCTTCTGTCCTGAATTGCAACCCTAAATAGCATAATCGTTTCAGACAAAAAATTGAACTTCACTATTAAACTGGATCTAACACCTCTTGAGAGAGTGGTTATATAGCCTATGTTGCTTCTTCAGCATCTGTCTTTGAGCAAGGTTTCTATGATACGGAAACAATGGCACCCAACCAAGGGAACACATAGGAATGTAAAAAATAGTTTGTGCTTGGATTTGGAAGCTGTCCATCATGTTGTCCAACTGAATCCACATAGAAGCAGAAACATATACCAAAGTGCTGAGTGAGTTACAAAATGGTAACTTTTGATGAGCTTGATGAAAATAAAACTGCATAAAAAATTATCCCTAAGAATTCCTGTAATTAAATTTTCTCTATCTCAACTTTCTGACAACGGCCACTACTTGAGTCTGGCTCCTGAATGTGCATTTGTGAGTTTTTCTAGAGAAAAGTACATGCTGGTCATCAGATTCTCTGAAGGGTTAAAATCTTAGTAATCATAAACTTCTCCCTTAGGGTATGACATTCACACTTTGGGGGCAGGAGTAAGATGAAAAGGGATATATCTTCATTTGAAGCAGGTTATTATATTGAAAAGAATTTGGAATTTGGTTTAAATCACTTTTCTCCCAACAGATATGTAATGTTTGCAGTAAGTAATATTTCTGAATCTGTTTGGTCACTTATAAAATCTCAAAATAATAAACACTTAAGATAAGGTATTCCTCATCTCAATATTAGATTAATTCTTTCACATATTATAGGATATTTTTGTTAATGCTATAATACTTTTAACAGGTAACAAAATAAAATATGTTTACACTTTTTAACATGCCATGAATGTTGAAAGCCCTATTTGTGTGGTTCATGAAAGAAAATCATAATGTGTATGTGATAATAATTATATTCACATATCCTACCAGACCACAGAGTCAGGTTGTTTAATATATAAAATAGCATTTTCTTAAACACCTTAAAATTTTTTAGGTCAGCTAAGGATGAATTATGAAAAAAATTAAAATCTAATGACTTTTTTTAAACTATACATGGAAATAAATAATACTTTTATATAATCAACCTTGAATTTTAATCCAGACATTTCAGTTTTTAAAACCTTTTCCTTATATTTACAACTATGTAGCATATTTGAGTTTGTGCATTATCATTTTGTATTTCTAAAATGCCAGAAATTAACTTTCAAGTTTCTTCATTTTCCTAATCGTACATGTGGACAACCATAGTAGCAACATATACACAATTTTATATATTTTTATAAAAACATATGAAATTTCCACACCAAATTTTATAAGATTCATTTGTATTCAGTTTTTAAAATGAAATACTATTTCTAGGAAAACAAGATTTATGATGATTTTTTTTAAAAAAAATATACAAATTATCCTTCCTATCTCTCCTGAAACAAACATTATTATTACTGTGTGTATATATGTGAATGCATGAATAATGTGATTCTGCAACCTGTATACTGAGAAAAATGAGATATTGTATCCCATGTGATTCAAATGTATGATATGTCAAGTCATTGTACTGTCATGTGTAACTAATTAAAACAAAAAAAGAAAGAAAAAAATACAAATCATAAACTAAAAATAAAACATTTCAACAAAGGGCTAATAATTATGTAGTGAAAAAAGTTAAGTTGCTTGTCAACAGAAACAATAATTGTTGAACCAAAGAGACAGATCAAAGACATTGACAGAAATGAATTTGAGCTCCAGTTGGTAAAGAGATGATAAGGAGACATCCTGTAATTTAGTTCAAGTTTTTTTTTTTTTAAGACTAATTACATTCCAGTGCTACAAGGAGAATTGCATGTGAGTCAATAATTTTATCACTGAACTTTTAGGAAACAATGAGACAGGAACTGAGGCTGCAACCCTGGAATTTAGAGAAGGAATCTCATCATTCAAAACAGAGAGAGAGAGAGAGAGAGAGAGAGAGAGAGAGAGAGAGAGAGAGACAGACACACATAGGGAGACTGAGACAGAGACATAGACAGAGAGGTCCTTTAAACAACAAACTGCTTTTTATGTTGATCTAATGAAACTATATTCTATAAGTTAATTTTCAGAAATGCTATAAAGGAAAGGGGAAGACAAAAAATCACCCAATGGTAAATTGCGTGACATTAAACAATTCCTTTCCCCAACTCAACATGAAAGTACAAAAGGAAAGTAATACAAAAATGTGGGCAAATTTATATGTTCATTCTGTTTGGCCCTTTCCATGAGTTTGAATAACTGCATTTACATATGCAATGCAAAAATACTCCTCCTTTTCCATTCATAATGGACACTCAGAATCCTTCTGTTTTTCTCTCCAATTCCATTTCATTTCCTTGCAGCTGCTGGATTTCTCCTCAGATTTTAGACCTGCTCTTAAAATTAATATCTTAAGTTTCTATGGCTTTGACTCCTGCCACTTCATTAGGACTTTGTTCTGGGTTCAGCTTTTTAATCACTCCAGGTCTCCATGAGAACCTGCAACCTGTCAGTAGCACACTAGTTGATGGCCCTAACTGACCTATGCCTGGATTCATCAACAAATACAACTGCTCCCTGCATCTGAGGATTGCATTTGATAGTTTTACATCAACTAACTTTGTAGATAGTAGTCAGCTAGAGAAATGTCTGTTAGATCCCGAGAAGGCAAAATGGATTAAAAATGGGTATATGAATGAAGGGTGTAGAGTATTGAGTACTGGCTCCAGGTCGGTGTATACTTTCCTAGGAAGCTGGCTCAAGTCTGCCCTCTCCGACTGTGTGTGTGTATGTGTGTGTGTGTGTGTGTGTGTGTGTGTGTGTGTGTGTGTGGTTAGGGACTGAACCCAGGCCTGGTGCATGCTAGGTAAGTACCCTACTACTGAGTTATACGCTCAACACATTCGCTTCCATGTAGAGGAGGAAAAGTTTGTTTGGTGCTCACAGTTTCAGAAGTCTTGGTCCACAGATGGCTGACTTCATTGCTATGGGACCCAGGTGAGGCAGAACATCATAGCAGAAAGGTGAGGAGGAAAAGCAGCTCAGGATATGGCAGAAAGGAAGCAGAGAGAGAGCTCTGCCCACCAGGAAGAAAACATAAACTCGAAAGGCATGCCCCCAGTAACCCATTTCCTGAAGCCACATCCTCCCTGCCTATGGTTAACCACGCAGTTAATCTCTCTGAGTGAATTAATACACTGATTAGATTAAACCCTCAAAACCCAATCATTTCACCTCTAAACTTTCTTCCATTTCTTTAAACGTAAGCTTTTGGGGTTTACCTTATATTTAAACTACAATGCCCAGCAACTTTGTTTTGGTTTTTAGCACCGATTCTAGGTGGGGTGATTATTAAATAGGCAGAAGACAAATTTAGGAACCTGGAACACATGGATAGTTGGGTAAAATTCCAAAAGATGGCTTAACAAGCTGGTGACCACAGACAGATTCTGACATGAATCATTAAATATATATAGAGAGAATATTTCAAAATGTGTATGTAAGGTAGTGATATGAAGGTTAGCATTTTTTGTATAAAATGATTTTAACTTTTCTTGAATGCTTCTTGTAAGTAAATAACACAAAAAGATTTCCAAAAAGTGAATGAAATCTTTGTATTACTTAGTAACATGCAGAATACTTGATGATACCATGTCAGTCTGCCAGTAAGTCTGCCAGTGGTCTGACTTTGACCACACCAAAGTCAGAGAAAAGAATAATAATGTGTTAAACTATTGTACTTTTTCAGGTGCCTTTTTACTTATTTTTTTTGTAGCAACCTCTATAAGATATTTGTTGCTAGAACCAGTTTACTGATGAGAAAACTAAAAGTTATAGAAGTTAAGTAAGACTATAGGTTCTAAAGCCTGGACTTACAACATTGTCATGTCCTTATGTGTTTTTAAATGGACAAGTTCAGCCTATACAAATGAATCTTACCAGGTACTCAAACTGAAATGAACATGAGGAAGAAATAACTTGGGACAAGAAACTAATGTGTTAAGACTAAGCTTTAAAAGATTTATGTTAGATAAGATCATTATAATAGGATGTGTTAAAAGATAGGGAATTACCAGTCTCTGCAGGTTTAAGAATAGGCTGAACCAACATTTGTCAAATGTACTTTACACATGAGTCAGTTAATTTGAGTAGGCAGCTTCTAAGGTATTTTTAAATTTAAGAGAAAATCTTTGATTTTAGAATATTTATAATTGAACAGGTTCCAGAACTGAATCAGAAAGCATAATTTGAGAAAAGAAGATAAGCAATATTCCAGACAGAATCTACTGAACACTCTGAATTGGAAGTTGATAGATACTCTAAAATAAGTTTCAAAGAACCAGAAGACTTTGAAATAGTCCTTTTCGTATAAAATTTCTCTGGCTTCAGTAACTTGCAAGTACATCTTAATCCAGTATAATCGTTTAATGATTTTATTCTAATTGCTGAATTTGAACACACAGCAGTCTTATTATTGTATATAGTATTCAGATATCATGAGGAAGTTTTAAAACTGTAATTTCTTATCCTTTAATTGGAAATTCTAAAACAGATATTCAAGGAGTTGAATGTAAAAATATAAAATACATACTTCTTCCTATGTGAAGTAACTACAGACTACATATAAGGAATGCATGCTCTTTCTTTTCTTTCTTTTTTTTTTAACCTAGAGGTGCTTTACCATTGAGCCACATCTCTAGTCCCCTTTTTGTTGTTTTTTTTGCAACAGGTATCACTAAGTTGCTTAGGCTGGTCTTCAGTTTGTGATTCTCCTATCTCAGCTTCCTGATCTGCTGGGATAGCAGGTGTGCAACACTGTGTCCAACATCTGGTTTATTTTTAAAAATAAAATGATTTTGCTGAAACAGTTATTATACTGGTTTTTCCTTATAACCCAATTAATTTCTAATGTAAGAAATCTTGTGATTTTCAGATGTATAGTCTGTGTCAAATGAACATAGTGAAGCTCAGAATCTTGATTCAAAACTACAGGAATCAAAGCAACATGATATTGGCATGAATACAGACATACAGATCATTGAAATGGGATGGAGACATAAGAAATAAATTCATACATTTAATGTCAAGTGATCTCTGACAAGGGTGCCAAGAATACAGAATGGGGAAAATACTATCTGATAAGTAGTATTGGGAAAAATGGATATTTATATGCATAAGATTGCAACTAGACTCTTATTACCTCATATACAAATATCAACTCAAAGTGGATTGATTTCTTAAATGTAGAACCTGATTCTGTAAAACTACTGGAAGAAGACATATAAGAAAATTTTCCTGGCATAGGTGTGAGCAATAATTATTTTATAGAACTCCACAAAACCAATAATAAATGCAATAAAAGCAAAATGGATAAGTGGATTTGCGTGAAACTCATCAGCTTCTACACAGAAAAGGAAACAAGAAAACAGTTAAGAGACAACCTACAGAATTTGAAAAACCATACATTTGATAAAAGGCCAATATCCAAAATATATAGGCAACTCAAATGACTCAATAGTAAGCATATGGTTTTGATAAGTGTCTCAAAGGCCATATATTAAAAACTTAGCCTCAAACCTGTGGCACTATTGGGAAGTCAGAGAACCTTCAGAAACTAACAAAAGTTAGGTCACTGAAGAGATGAAGGTGATATTAGGATCCTGTCCCTCCCTTGCTCCCTCCCTCTCACTCTCCCCACCCCCAACTTTCTGACATAATGCCTTGCCTCATCACAGATTCAAAAACAAGATAGTCAACTAATCATGAACTGAAACCTATGAAACCATGAGCCAAAATTAGTCTTTCCTCCTTATAAGTTTATTGTCTCAGGTATTTTGTTACAGTAATGAAAAGCTGACTAATAGCCAAAAAAGAAAAAAAAATCCAAATAAAAAGTGGGAAAAGAACCTGAAAAGATAATTTTCTACAAAAGACTTATTAGTGGCCAACATGTATATTAAAAGGTGCTCAAAATCACTAGTCATTAGGGAAATACAATTAAAACCATAGTAAGCCATCACTTCAACAATTGTTGGAATTGTTATTATCAAAAGGAGAAAAGATAAGAGTTGGTAAGATTGTTATTTTGGTCAGATTTTGTGCTTCTGCGACCAAAATACCCAATCAAAACAACTTAGAGGAGGGAAAGTTCATTTTTGCTCATAATATCAGAGGTCTCAGTCCATATCCAGTTAATTCCATCCCTTTGGCCCAAAGTGAGGGAGAACATCATGAATGAAGAATGTGGTAGCAGGAAGCTGCTCCCCTCATGACAGGAAGGAAGCAGGGGGGAGGGGCTGCAGGGAAGAAGACCCCTTCCAGGGCAAGCCCCCCCCCCTGTTCCCCGTGATTACCTCCTCTAGTTCTACCCACCCTCCTACAGTTACCATCCAGCTTGTTCATTCGAACTAGGATGGACTAATCCGGTTACAGGTCTCATAATCTAATGACTTTACTTGTGAACATTCCTGTCTTAACACAGGAGCTTTTGAGGGATACCTCACATCCAAATCATAACAGATTTGAAGATAAGGGAACTCTTATACACCAGTGGAACTCAAACTAATATAAACATTAAGAAAAATATTATGAATATTCCTCAAAAAATTTAAAAAACTACCATATCACCAACAGGCCTATTTCTGAGTATATATGCAAAGGAAATGAAATTAATGTCAAAAAGATATCTATAATCCCATGTTTATTGTAGCACTTTTCATAATACCATTGATGTGGAATCAATGTAAGTGTGTAACAATGTTTGTTTGCATGGAGATATATGAGTGTGTGTGTTTATAGATATATAAAATGGAATATCACTCAGTCTAAATAAAGGAGAAATCTTGGCATTTGCAACAACATGGATGAACCTGGAGAAATTATGCTAAATGACTACAACAGACACAAAAAGACAAAAACTGCATGATTTCACTTGTACATGGGATATTAAAAAGTCAAATTCACAGAACCAGTAGAACAGTGGTCACCAGGGGGTGTGGGAAGAGGTGAAATGGGGAGATGTTAGACTAAGGGTATCTAGTTTCATTAGGATAAATACATTTTTTATATTTATTGAATAGCATGGTGAGTAAAGTTAACAATTCTATATTAAATATTTGAAATTGCTAAAAGGATAGATCTTAAGTGTTCTTACCATAAACATACCAAAAAGATGATTATATGAAGTTGAGGATGTGTTAATTGGCTTGACTGTAGTAGTCATTTCATAATGTATACCTACATCCAAACATCACTCTATACACTGTAAAAGCATACATTTTTTGCATGTGGATTATACCTTAATAATGTTGGGGGAAGTAAAGAGAACATGAACCTCTAGTTTAAACCAAAATATTTTAAATAAGCCAGTATTTTAAAAGTGGATAATTTGGGATTTTGTTTCATTTTTTGTTTTTCCCTTTCTCATATATACTTTCGCTCTAATAGAAAATCTCCTTAGGCAATGTAGGTCACTAAGAAGAAAATGTCCTTTGCTAACTCATCTTCCGTTTAGCTTTGGGCCTAAATTCTGTTTAAATAATTATCACCTATGAAAACTAGACCATAAATACTAGGATTCTTTTCCAGGCAGTTAGGTAATATAAAGGTGATGCTGTTTCATGGTATCTTTCCCATGACATTGAATTGTTTCATTATTATATCACATATGTTATTTGTGTCCTCAAAATATGCTTAACTCCAACATCCTAAACCCTTTTCATCCCACAAGGATATGGAGAAAGTCCTTGGAGCATAACAATAAATAGTGTATTTGATTTTAAGTACACTAGGGAACATTTAACCAGGAATAGGATATAATGATATCTCATTTTTTTTCTCTTCAATCTCATTTTTTTCCATTTTCTCTATTCTCATTCTCTCTTCCCATCTCATTCATTTCAATAATTGTAATAACTTCAATAATATAAAAATGTATATTTTTTACAGTAACGAAGCCTATGCATTATGAGGCTGAGTTACACATAGAACAAACATAAAGGGTTGTGCCAAAATCACAGAGAAGGTGACAACATTTTTGCAGTGAATTAGTATTTCCTGTCATGCTCTGATTCTTCTACATATCCTACTCTTCCACCTCCCACTACAGCAATTCACCAACTCTCCTCTACTAAGTTTTTCCATCTCCCTATTAATAATTACCTCTTGTAGTTGTCTTTGCTTCATTCTTTAACACTTTCATGCCTAGATTCTTTAGGCTCCCATTTAGGCTTCTGCTCATAATCCATCCTGTATTATGTAACCAAAACTTCCTTTCTGAAATAATATAATTAATCTATTCCCTTTCACAAAATAAAAGAAAAATAAATCCTTAAATGGCCATCCATTAAATATAGGGTAGAATTATTTTAAGGCCCTTTGATACCTGACATTAAGTTTTGTATTTATTACATTCTGCTACCACCCCCCTCCCACCCTTTTTAGCAATAATGAAAGTGTTTTTCATGTACATTTATGATACCCATGAGAAATCAGGCTCAGCCATCAAAAATTAGTTCAAATATTACTCCTTCAGTAACTTTATTTTCTAGTAAATCTGTTGTCAGAAATTAGAGAGGGGAAACAAAATTTTGAGAGGGGAAACAAAAGCAACTTATTCATTTTCATATCCTCTATGTATACAACTGGAGTGCCAATATGGTTTTTGAATGAATGAGCTGGTTCACAGAAATGAAAGAGAATCTTTCCTTTTCACTGGAACTTAATCAAGGAAGGAAATTATGAAAACTACAGAATTCTAAGAATGTTACATATGTCTCAAATAGGAAGTTATAGGAGCCTAATGCTTATCACTTATTCATGTTTACATAATACACAGGAAGAAGCAATTTGAAAATAAGATGATATCTAACCAAGAATAATAAAAATAAAACTCTGAAGTTATGAAATAGTAAAAAAGAACTGCTGAGATAGTGGATGCTTATATGTGATAAGATTTTATTGTAGTGTTATAGTGGTAAGATGCATTAATCAGGTAAATCCAGTATAGTAGTACATGCAGTCACAATTACTAGTGGAATTAAAAATCTTTTCCTGTAAGAAACTGTCCATAACTCTTTGCAAAGTGGATATTTGTTGTTCTTAGAAGATTAGTATCAACAACTTCAGATTTCTCTGTATGTAAATTAAGTTTGATCATCATTAGAAGCTCTCCTGAATGTAAGGTATAAACAGTGTCTGATTAGAGATATGGAGATATGATAATACTACTTTTGCTACATTCAAGTTTTACTTATATATTCTGAGTGAGTAGCTTAATAGCTGCAGATGTTGTGTTATAGGGAGTAATAGCCTCCTCCTGTTGATTAGGAATTGGCCATCTGTCCCAAGATATCCCAAGTGAAAGATGCAATATCTGAAGTCAGAGACTGTCTACAATTAATCTATAAGTAAAATAAAGTTATTAAATTCCTCATTATATCTCTCATAACTCTACATATGCATAAATATTATTTTATGTTTATTTTCTTTATAACTGAATAATGAAGAGTAAGTTTATGGGCCATTATTCTTGCTAGAGATTTGTTTAAAAGTGTTAACTCATTGTGTCCAAGATAGTTAAGAAATACAGTCAGCATAGAGTCTCTATGTTTAACTTCCCAGCCCTTCTAGTTATGAAACTAACTCATATCTACTAGAAAAAAGTACTAAAAGATTAAAAGAAAGAAAAGAAATACAAATTAAGTGTCATGAGAGAGAAGAGGGGAGAGAGAGTGAGCCATGGGGAATTAGATTATTTTCCAGGTGGAAAAGGAAAAAAAGGAGGGAAGGTTCTTGTATATGTTTTATAGTATCAACCCCATTCCCTTTGGACTGAGGCCTTCAGTACCCTCAGCTACAGTGTTGGCTGCTGCGAGAACACAGCTAACTATTTGCTTGGATCTTGCTCTTGACCAAAAGATCACACCCATAAGTTGTCAATGAGGGGATTCAGAGGATCACTCAGCCTCATTTCTGAACAGACATTTGAATTTCAGCAGAATCTGTGGGGTTAGGCGAAGCTCTTTCTGCAACTGCATCTCAATTCACTCTCCCCGGCTATGTACTCTTTACTCTGTCTCGATTGTTGTTGACAGGAGGACCCCTACCCCCTCCATAAGTATCCTGAATGCAAATCCTGGTCTAGGGCCTATTTTCTATAGAATCTAGCCTAAGATAGGATAAAATGGAAGCAAAGGAATAAAACAACATACAGGTAATTTTTCAGATACAATAATGTAGAAATATAACCATCTACAGGACGTGGTTAAGTTTGAAAGGAGCAGTAGTAGTTCCTCATAAGGCCCAACACAGCTCCAACTGATAGCTGTTTAGGAAACGAATAACTAGAATTCAGTCAGGTATGCTGCAAGTATAAAGAAAGTAAGCTAGAAAAGACATCTGGGTGTTAAACTCTTAGATTGCAGGTCTGACTTGACAGAAACAACCAATGATTCTCAAGTTAATGTATTAAGAGCATTTGGAGACATCCTATCAGTTATTGTGATGGCACTGGTGTGGCAGACACTGGTTTATCAGCATAATGCAGACTTTAAGAGAAGGAAAAAAATGAACTGAAAGGGACATACATTAAGACCTATGAGACAGGTCCTTGCTTTAAATGTTGAACAAAGACTTATAAAATATTTTCTATGCAAAAAAATTCAAAAAAATTATTAAATCATTATACTATGCTGGAAGAACCCTCCCAACTTCCACATAGTATGACTGCACTGATTAAATTTACATACAAAGTTAACTTCTTCATGTACTTGGGAGAAAACAAACTATTATTGGCTTTGAATCAATAAAATTCTCAAATACTAAATAAACTCTTAAGAAATAGCACTTAGCTTTTCTTTCCCTCTGTAATGTCTCCAAATGTGTGATTCATCTGATAGGCCTTAATATTGTACTAATGATCATCAAGGATAACATTTATTTCTCTAATACTCTTTTAAGTGTAAATGACATCATCCCAGTCCAAAGTGTAATTAAATGTCTTCAGAATATCAAATAATTCATGAAGAGTTGTTCTGTTGTATTTTCAAATTAGAAACATGCCAGAACATAAAAATACCAAAATATTGTATACATATAAGCCATCTGAGAGGAGGAAAGATTGCCTCTGCTTGCTATTCATGCCAATCATGAAATGAATACCACAGTTACAGATTGTTAACTGAATTTTAAGGTTTGATACACAATTTGGAAATGAAGCACTTGTAAAGCCATCCTGGATATGGGCAAATATATTATGGGCAAATGTATTCATGGTCAAATACAAAACAGAACAAAAGTAATAAATAAATGATATTTCACATTTTGCTTTGAAATTGAGTTAAAATATTGTACAGTTAAAAGTTTGAGCCCAGGGCTGTAACTTTTTTCAATCAAGGTGAACATAAGAACTTTCCTTAAGTGGAAGCTTCAATCCCTACCTCGCCAATCAGTTGAATGTGGAAAGCTTGGTCTGTATCATAATGCTACATACTGAGTAAGACTGTCCTTCAGGGGTAAATTTCTGCAAATATGATGGAATTTTACAAAGAAATAAGTGCACATTTCTTGAATGGAAAAGAGTAACAGAAATGAAAAAATCTGAAGGATCTTGGGAAAGTTGTAAATTGAGAGAAAATATGTTACAATAATATAAATAAGGCCTTTCAGTGTGCATCTAACCAGAAAAGCAATTACATTTTTGTTTCTAGGGAAAAATATAATTTTAATGATTCATTTAAATGATGGTGACCTGCCCACCCAGAAGCTGTTTTTCCTTCCTTCCAATTTATCTGTAGATGAAAATATGCATTACATATTGCCACACAGCTGTCACTCTCTACTTGGCAGGAAAATTGAAACTATGATAGCACATATTGCTTATTATACTAAAAGCTGAAAACAAGTACTTAACTAGGTACACGTCAAATACAATTTTTTAAAAATTCACTTACAACAAATGAACACCACAATAATAGATCTTGAAAACTCAATTTACAAGATATATTTTATATGATGGAAAGAGAAATTCATGAATAAAGACCAATTTTATTCTCACACCAAAATTCCACATTTACAAATGAATAATTGCAGCTGCTGAAAATAACCTCTAAGTCTGCACATGACAAAAACCTCTAGGTGTATAAATTAGAGCCTTAATTCCTCCCTGAGTTTGGCATAATTTTCACTAAGACTTGAAATTAGACACAACACCAAAATTTATTTTTCTATCTTCTGTAACATTGTATCCATGTCAATAGGTGGAGGGGAGAGAGAGAGAATTGCAGATGCTCACTGGTTGGTATCATCTTCATATCTAAAGTTCTCTTCAAAACTTTTTCCTAAAGACTTCTAGTAATAAAATTTCCAGGAAAATGATGCCATATATACTATAATATATGCTTAAATAAGTACATATAATAATTATATATTTTGTAGTACTTTCTGCACATTATGATAATGAAGGCCTAATTTTAGTGACATTATGAGCAAGTCACATTGTCTATCTGTATTCCAATTTTCTCCTATTTAAAATTGAAGGATTTACACTGGTTATCTGGTATTTCTGGGGTTCTAAGTTAAAACAATAACGACTAAAAGTGAAATATAGAATAATATGATTTATCAAGATAAATATTTTTAAAAAGAGATGAATCAGACACAATTAAACAGAGTTGAGTTTGATTTCTGATTTCTACTTAAACCTGTGACTAGAGACTGGTACCTAAAATTTTGTCTAAAAGAGTGTGTTCAAAGGTAAAACACCATCAGGAAGGTGATTTCATTAGACAAACTACCATGTCTAAGTAATTTTTGACATGTAATCACTCGTCTCCATTTATAGTCACTTTATCCCTATGAATGAGAATAATCTTTCCACCAGAGAGATTAAAATGCAATGAATATACAAATTATCTACATAGAATAATTGAAAAATGTTTTAAAAAGTTTTTTTTAATGTGTTCATATCCCAATAGGTTAAAAAAAAAACATTTCAGAGTTTCTTAATATCTCCTGAAATTTGATTTCTATTTACCCAAAAGATTTCTTGGCATGATGCCCTCACTGTTCCAGTCCAAGTGATTATTTTGGATGAAGTTGTTAGCTTGGCATATGACCACTTCTGTACTTACAATTATCACTAATAATTTGAGTAACTGCACTTGTTGTCTGTCCTCTACTAGGCCATAAGTTTCATTGAGGTCAAGAGAATTTGTCCACCCAGTTCACTGCTGTCAGCATCTGTCACAGCAGTATGCCCTTAGTCAATAAATATTCTGCAGTTAATGAATAAATAAATCCTGCACATCCTGACATCTCCACTTCAAAGGTCTCCATTCTCATGACTTTTTTCCTATCTTCTTTTCTAGCACACAAGAAAACACAAACAAAGGACTCTTTTATAAAAGTTGAAAACTTAGCAGCTTTTATTATTTTAAAATTTTTCTCCAAGTAATGGAGTTATTGACAGTTGTTTTTTCCATGTCTCTTTTAAAATTTATCTCGAAAGAGTAATTTGAAGCTATATATTTGAGACCCTAATAGAACCATCCTTTACCTGAAAGGGGAATTGTCAGGGTTTTTAGCCCCTGTCTCCTCCTGACCAGCGGGAAAAGCACACCCAGACCAAGAGGAGCCAAGAAAGGTAAAGGTCGACTGGCTGCCTCCTGGGAGGACAATCAGATGTGCCAGGGAGAACAGTCAAAGCAGGATATCGTTTAATAAGGAAGTACACACAGTTTATACAGGAGCCAATCAGAATACAGGTCAGAGGAGTGGAGCAAGTTCACATGTACACCCATCCCATAGTCTGTAAGGGAAGGCACAAGCTGTCCATGAAGGCGGAAGAGCCCTGGACCTATCCTGAGGTGGTCCGCCTCTTCCGTCACTGCCCATGGCTGATCTCCAGGAGCTGTCCCAGCCACATGTGCAGCCTCAAGACAAGGAAGCAGGCAGCCATGCCCTACAGGGAGTATTATTTTATGTAGTTTCACTGTGCTAAAGTAGGTCCACAGAAGACAGTCTCATTTTATAATGAAATTAATTCACGAATCTAACATGTATTCTAATTTAAGCTTAAAATTTTTTCACCCAAATTTGAGCCATCCATGAGTATAAGGAACTGAACTGAAAGAGGTCCATTTACATGTTTCATCAGGCAGCCTTCTCTGGGAAAAGAACTTACTAAAAGAAAAGTGAACACTGCATAATTTTGCCTGAAGACATATGCTTAGGGTTGCTCATTCATTCAACAAATAATTGCAGTCCAAACCAAATAAATCATGGTTCTTGCTTTCAAGCATCTTACAATAGGGAAAGCTTGGCAACAAGTCAATAATTACAAAATAGTGCACCAAGTGTCACAGAACAATGGTGGCTATGAGTATGGCCTGTCATCTGTCACTCAGGTTGTTCTCTGCTCAGTCCTTGAAGTTTGACAAGTGTCACTGGAATGTCATCAACTTTTTTTTTTGGTACCAGGGATTGAACCCAAGACTGTATAACCACAGACCCACATCCCCATTTTTTTTTAATATTTACATACAGTGTCTCACTATGTTGCTTAGGGCTTTGCTAAGCTCCTGAGGCTGGCTTTGAATTCACAATCCTCCTGCTCAGCCTCCAGAGGTGCTGGGATTACAGGTATGAGCCACCATGCCTAGCTTGTCTCCAACATTGGATATCCACCATAGTCTTGGACATCACCATGAAAAGCAAGAGCAAGATGGGACAATGTTGACTGAAACATTGTAGCTGTGAAGAGAATCCTCGGAACACCTTCATGTTAACACATGGGAATTTCTAAAATAATAATAAAATATTTAGAGGTGAGATCAAAGTTCCAAAGAGGGTGAGAGCAGTGTCAGACATTCACTAAATTGCTATTGTTTAGCTAGTACACCTGAAAAAAAAAATCAAACATGAAAGAGGTTTCCTTATTTATAAGATGGCAAATTCTCTGCCTATATTTTTTCAAGCATTAGTTTCTGCCAGAGGTATATGGAGTAGGCAATTATTGAAACAATAACCTCTTCATCTCAGATCTCATGAGTCTATAATGGCCTACAATAAAACACTGCATATATATATATATTTGCGGGGGGATCAGGGATTGAACTCTGGGGCACTTGATCACTGAGCCACATCCCCAGCCCTATTTTGTATTTTATTTACAGACAACACCCACTTTTGCTGAGGCTGGCTTTGAACCTGCGATCTTCCTGTCTCAGCCTCCAGAGCCACTGGGATTACAGGTGTGCGCCACTGTGCCTGGCTGCACACACATTTTGAACCAGCATTGTGCTCTTTTCTTACAGACTTTCTTTCTTGGCCATGTGATGAATTTTAAGGAAATGGAAAGGATTTGTGTCTATAAATGCAATAAAGTTTGTGCCATTTCCTGGACCCTTTTTAGAGCCAACTCTTGTCTAATCCCATATCAGAGTTGGAATGAGTAAAATCTGCAAATATCAATGATTCATGCTGACTAAGATATTTTGGCATCCCCTGATTGATTTTTAAATGGGAATGCCTGCTCTCCATTTGGTTTTAACTATTGATAATAACCAGCATATTGTTTTCATGTGTTCTTTTCCTACTGAGTTCTCCACTGACTTTCCACTAACACTCCTTTCCTACCACTTCCTGTGGTGGGTAATACCATGGCAGCTTTTACCTAGCATGCAATTTACCTAGGCTTGCTCTGCATGATATGGGAAGTACCAGCAAGAATTATAAAGGTTTCATAGACAAGAAAAGGTATGCTGCTATGTTTTGAATGAGGCCAAATTTAGTGAAGGAAACTTAGGTCTCTTATATACAATAATAATTCTGGCACTTAGAGAAGTATCATGCAGTTTTATTTGGAAACCCAAGAATATAAGTTATAAAATAAATGTTTAAAATATACAACACATAATTTTTCTGTATAAAAAAAGGCCACTCACAAAAAGAATAATATCCTTGGGCTGAAAGAACTTGCAACCTATTTGAGCAAATTACATGGAGAAAACCAATGATGAACAACCAAACATAACCTTCACTAAATGATAATGTGGCATACACTGTATATGCTCTCTAGAGATTGTTTTACTTATCAATTAATTCTTATTGATAAGTAAAATCCTCATGAAAGACAAAGACATGAAATTGACTAAATAAGGTTTGAAATATGCATTCCAGAACAGAAACTAAAGGATGCATGCAAACACTGATCAGAATCATTTATATGGAATACACCTGAATTCAATTAATTGCAAAAACAAACAAACAAACAAAAAAACTACCTTTGGGTTACTAGAAGGAGAACATGGGCTCACCTTGATAATAAAGTTTTAATAAAAGTAGAGGCATATAGACTTGATTTAGGCAACAGAAGAACATCACAGTGTTAAACTATGATAAAATGAAGAATGTGGCATAGAACAAACATATAAACAGGCACTGTCACCCAGGATGACTTGATTCCAGCAGCAAGATTTCAGGTACAAAACTAGTTTGAAAAGCCTTGATAAAACTGAAATATCTTATTACTCTTAATTAAAGCATTGCCAATATTTATTTTATTTGCATAAAATAATAATATTAATATATACATGGCTGCCAAGTTCAGTGTCAGACTCATGCCCTAAGTAATTCATCCATATATTGAACTTTTGTGTACATAGCATGGTTAAAACATGATAGGTTTGGTTTAAAGATATAAAAATAGTAAATTTTCTTCCTTTCTTTCTTTTTTAAGTAATCCTATCCTATTACCTAGTCACCTGGAACACTTGGATGCCAGACTCCTAAAATTGTTGCCATCCTTTTCCCTAGACACACTTTTGGTGAGTTACCAAGTTTTTCTACTGTTGAAATGTTATCCAAATCTAACTACTATGTTCCTGTTGCATGACTGATCAAATCCTCATAATTTCTCCCTAAGGCATCATATAATAGCTTTTTTCTCTGGTCCCCAAATCTTTAGTCTCACATCTTTTCAATCTGTTCTTCACACTGCCACGAAGAGATTTTCAGAGAAAAACAAACAGATTACATTTTATTTTTTCCTTCTTTTAAAACCTTAGTTTTTAATTCACACATAAGATTATACAAATTCATAGGGTACCATGTGATGCTTCAATATGTGCATTCATTGCATAATGTTCAAATTATGATAAGTGTATACATCTACTCTAAAACACTTAATAACCACCTATGATCTCCTGTTCCATATAAAACTCCTCAGCAAGTACGTAAGGCCCCACCTACCACTAAGGCTTTATTGGCCACGACTTCAGGTCCCTGATCCCACTGTTTGTCTCACAAACCTTTTATGTTTTTCAGATTTCATGTCTTCATGATCTTACCTTGAATTTTCTGACCATTGTTTAATACTCAGGGCAATTCTTCTAATACTTTAAGGAAAATTCGAATGTTCCTTTTCTTATGAACCCTTCCCCAGATTTCCTAGGAAAGTTCACCGGACCCTGTGTTTCCAAGTATTATGTATGTTCTTTTGTTATAAAACTTTGGGGATAGCTTTATATTATATGTGTACCTATTTCTCTATTTTTGGCAGTTATCCATCCAGTAGATAGATCATGTCTTGGCACAGAAATTTGAAAGTATTTCTGAAATAAGCAAATGAATTTATCCTGTCACATAAAAGTATTAAATTTATTTATATTTAACAGCTTTATTGAAATGATTTACATACTAGAAAGTTTAATCAACTAATTGTTCAATTAAATATTTGATAGCCATTAGTATATTTACAGAGTTGTATAACCATGCCCAAAAGCTTAATTTTAGAACCTTACCATCATCCCCAAAGAAAATTTTAATCTATTATAATCAGTCTTCATTCCCCTCTCCCTCTAGCTCTAAACCACCTTTAAATCTAATTTCTATCCCTATAGATTTACCATTTTATACATTTCATATACAGTAATGTTCTATGTAATGATGTTCTGGGCATTGGTTGGCTGTATATAAGACAGTGGTTCTAAGATTATACTGCCTAATAACAATGCTGTCTTAATTTCTTTGAGTATACTTTATCATCTTCCTACAACCATGAAATTGTCTAATGATACACTTCTCAGAAACATCCTTGCCATTAAACAACATGTGATTGTGAAAGTTCCTAACAACAGCATCAGATAGAGCAGTGGGTGGAAAAGTCAAACATCTCAACTAATTCTCTGAGAATACAGCTGTCCAAATGGAACCTAAGGTCTAAATGAGACTCTCATCCTCAGAAGCTTCTCTTGCCCTTGGTTAACTCTGTTGCTTAAAATTTTCATTATTGAAAACAAGCTTGTTATTTTAAAGGACATATAACTGCACCACCAAGACCTTTAGTTTTTTTGCTCTGTTAAACCCCGTAATTTGTCATGACTTGTGCTTCTATAGGATTGTTCAAGGGTTTGGTAACTTCAACTAGTTGTCAAATCAAAAGACAGGGAATGTGGACTCATTCTTGTGCTCACAAAAGTTGTTTCATTTTATATTTATTTATTCATTTATGGTGCTGAGGATGGAACCCAGGACCATACACATGCTAGGCAAGCATTCTAACACCAACATACACCGCAAGCCCTTGGTGTGTCTTTGACATTGACCTCCAGGAGGGAGGCTAGAATCTGATACACATGGGAATATCTGCTTAAATGAATTAGAAATAAATAAGAACTTCAAATGAGCAGTTAGAAGAGACACATAAGGGGGTCTTTTGAATTACTTGCATACCACCAACAAAATAATGATGATACCTAGTCAAATATTTATTATAGCTTATTTGGAAGTTACTGAAAAAGCGTACACTAGACATTCAAACCCACAAAGAATTATGTGGATATAATTTTTATAATTGACTCTATGCTAACAGTGACATTTTAGAAATACCATTCAATATGTCTGAATATTCCTTTGTAATCTAATGTGATTAGACAAGATAGCTACCAAGTTCACTCCTAACTCTAATATGTTCTAATTAATTCATTTTGAATTCTGGGTATCATATATATTTTCTATTTCTATATATCTATATATATATATATTTTCCCTGTTTCTGCATTTATGAATAAAGATATTTTCTTCAAAATTTAATATTACAGCTTGAATTGGCAGAAAATAAAGCTATGATAATTAACCCATGCAGTAAAGAATTAAAAATCAGAGATAATATGCCTCAAATACTTTGAAAATATAAATCAAAGCACATTATAAAATGGCTTTGCATTAGCCAATTAATATTAAACTTTATTACTAAACAAATATTTTTCATAGTAAGGATGTTTTACTCATTTATCTTATTTAAATGTCTGGCTATTTAAAAATCTCAATGCTTTCCCCAAAATAATGTTTAGTGAGGGGTTACTATTGTGTACAGAATAGGGAGAAAAAAATACAAGGAATAATGTAAACCATACAGAGATATTTTGGCTCAAATAGCTACAAATAGAAAATAATAAGTAATTCTTGTCATACTACTTTGAGCATGTTCTTAGTAACATTTCACAATGTTTTTAAATAAAGGCAAAATTGCAGCATATGCCCTGGGTTATTTCTTATCTCCTACTTACTAATCCCTGTTGCAGCCACAGCAACAAGACACAGTGCACTGTCTCTGGAGTAGGTTGCACCTGAGTATGAATCTCAGCCTGATAACTCAAGAGCTAATTGATCTGGTTAACTAAGTGATATAAAATCAGTGGGTAAGCATTAAATAAGATAACTTAAATAACAGGATCCCATAGCACCTTGGTACCTGGAAGCACTGAAAGAATGGCTGCTGTCATTATGACTCCTCTAATTTTTATGGGCATAATAAAAATATATATCATAAGAATTGATCTATTCACTATTATTGGTGTTTACTGGAATTGTTTAGAGAATGTTAGTTTGATTGCTAGGTGAATGTTTACAACTTTTATTCAATTATTTTTGGAGACAAGAAATTAAAATATAAAGTGAAGCAGATTTTACTTATTATCTTAATTTTCCACTTACTATATTCAGAGCACAGTTTGTATGGCCAAGACAATAGTGTCTATTATCTATGGCATTATACAGTGCCTTTTAACTCTTTATTTAATGAAAATATGCATATACATTGGGGAGACTTTGTCTGTACTTAATATTTTCTGAATAACCAATCTTTAGCCAATCTAAGATATATAAGTCAAGGTACATCAAATAGCGATAACAAAGAACTCCAAAATCTCATTGGTTTACTGCATGTTTATTTCTTAATTACTCAATAATTCAACATAGTTGGCAGTGGGCTTCTGTTCCTATGATCATTCAGTTATACAGGCTACTTCCATCTTCCTTTTCCCCACAGCACAGGGGCTTAGAATCCTCCACTGGATATTTCTTAGGGTATGAGGAAAAAGATGGCAGAGAGCTTTACAAATTATATAGTAGGGCTTTAATGATCCAAGCCTAGAAGAGGCTTATATTGTTTTATTATTATTTCAGGACCTGTATTAGTCATATGATTCACTCAACCACAAGGTATTCAGGGAAACTGCATCCAGATGGGTGACAAAAAGATACAGAGTATTGTTTCTGACACAACACACTATCAGTAAGAAATACTAATTAAGAAATATATAATCCTTTCATAAGTGAACATGTTCATAAAAAAGAACTTGAAAATATTTGGAACACAAAAACAAATTATATGCAATATTAAACAGAGTTCCAACAAAAGTTAGTTTTAATTTCCAAAAAAAAAAAAAAAAAAAGATATGCTTAGGATTCTAAATGATCAAAAAATATTTCCTAATTAAAAATTAGAAAGTTGACAGGAAAAAAATATGTTTAAATTTTATGGTCAGCAAAGCATGATGGGAAAGTTGCGGATAGGTCTGCTGAAAATAGATACCCCAACTGTGATTAACAATAAGGAAGCTTAAACTAAGTTAATGAATAAACATGTTGACTTTCAGCTTCAATTCATTGGAATAATTAACTCACATTAACATATCAACAAGCCACTAATCAACAGTCTAAAGTCTCAGGTCACTGACTACTTCTACAAATATATTTTAAGAATTTTTTATTATTACACAGCCTTCTGCAAAATTTCTGTCCATATTTTTACATACTTAATTGCACAGAATCTCATAAATTCTTTCTGAAAGTGTTTTGTTAATGTTAATTTTATCATTATGTTAATGAGAATATAATAGAACTACATTCCAATAGTAATACTGACAGCAGAAGCCACCAATTTGTTAGCAATCATCAAACACAAGCCGAGCCAGCACATTCATCAATGGTGGACAGAACAGCATGGCAATTATATTCTTTTCTTGATAGATTTAGAGAATTGTACTGTTGTAAGTTATAATAAGAATTAGATTATGTTCCAAATAGTCCCTCTTCTTTTGTATATTTATAAAAAATAAATGTATTATCTTTTCCCATCTCCCTACTTTCTTGTCACAAGGTTCCTACAAAACAATCTTAGAGTCCTAACTACTTTTTCATCCTAACTTAGGCAAAGATATTTCATAGAACATACCCTAAGATATTATAAATCTTGGCCACATGACAGCAGCTAATTCACACTCTAAATCTACCAAGACCTCCCTGTTTTAATTTACCTTTTATGTCTTGCTTGGAATCATTTTGTTTCTCCCATAAATTGTGTTTCCCATCCAGATCAAATACATAAAAAGATTATGTAAAAAAGCAGAGAGATAAAAGAAATCCTAAAAATTAAAACTTAAATTAGCAATTAAGGTTATTACTTCCAATACCAAAAGTACAATGATATTTGAATAATTTGAAATAATCAGATCCAAAAAAATAAAGTGAATCATTTAACAGTTTTAGAGGTCTGTAATAAACACTTGATGACAGCATGTTTCCAAGGAATCAGATTTGGTTCACCTCCTGGGTCCAGCACTTACCAATCCTATGACCTTGGTTTCCTGTGCTGCAGTGTCCTTATACTGACAATGAGAAAATTAATGATGCCACTTCAAAAAGCTGTTTTGAGAACTGTGATTCCAGTTAAGGCACTCAGAAGAATTCTTAGTACACTGTAGAAACTCTGTAACTGTCACTACTGTCTCTTCATCTCGTGGAATTAGGTTTCTAGACTCAAATTCCTACATTTTTTATTCATTTTATATTGTTTTTGCAAAATTTTAATTTAAAAGTAACAGAGAGGTGACACTGGTAATGGTATAACTTATACCCACATCATTATTTACATGCATAGATGTTGATTTAATAAACACTCACTGCTTTAAATTTTCTTTTTGGATATGTTAACTGCATATATTCTGATTTATCTGCTGATTAAAATACCAGAAAAAAATTCTTTGCATTAAATTTTGTTAAATTATTACTAAAAAAACATTTATTTTACCTATCATGGATAGACTTGATATGACATGTGACACAAAATAGTCACTATGCTTTGGTGCTTGTGATCATCCAATCCTGCAGTGAAGATGTAAATTATCATCAAATAACTATATATTAAAAGTGTCATATGAAGTTTTTAGTATTAAAAAGGAAGCAATATTATTTTACTTTCATTGAGATAGTGTTTGAGTTACAACTAACAATCAAACATCTATGATACTTTTTTCAACTTTTTAAATTCAATGCTTTTAATTTAAAACCATTTTTTAAAATTAGTGTTTATTTTTTACCCCAAAAAAGTAACATTAATTATGTAACTGGCTATGTCTTCCTGCTTTGACTATCAAGAAGCAAAATACAGCAAGGATTTCGATGTTGATGGTCATTTAAATTACTCATTACCTTGTTTTCTTTTATGTATCTTTGTCTTTTATTAATGATTTATTGTATGTTATTTTTAAAACTATTTAATTCTCTTTAATGTAATACATACATAATTTTAAGCACCTGATACTTATATTTTAAACATTGCTCTAGTTTCCTATACTTTATTTTCTCTATCTTTTCATAACATAAAAATATTACTGCTTTATTGAGAAGTGTTAAGAAATCATCCCAAAACTGGATTTTTTTTCCTATGAGAATTTGAATGTTTATTTAAATGACTATGATTGTATATATTCTAAGGGAACTACAATGAAGAAAAATATTAGGAGATATGAGCAGTAAATTTTGAGTTACTTATAAAATTTGTTAACAGATGATAAAGATTTTGACTTGTATGCTTCTGTTACTCAGCTTTCCATTACTGTAACAAATATCTGAGATAAAAAAGAGAAGAAGTTTCTTTTGGCCAATTTTGGAACTTTCAGTCCATGACCAACTGTAACCTATTTGGGACTGTGGCAACATAGTATATCAGGGCATGACTTTGAGATGAAGGACCCCATTTGCCCCATGGCAGGGTACAAAAGGGAGGAAGGGGAAGGGGTTGGATTCCCATTTTCATCTTCAAGGGCATGTCCCCAATAAGTCTTAATTTGAACACAAAAATTCAAAAAAATCCTATGTCCCTGATATTAATTACCAAAATTGTTTTCAATTAAAATTAACATTTGAATTTTTTAAGCCACTTCTAAGTGGTATGATTATTCTACCCTTAAAAAAAAAGTAAGCATCATGCAAGAGGTCAGAGTTTACCAATTATCTTAGCTTTAAGTAAAAAAACAACTGAATATACTGACTTCATTCTTGTGTGTCTCACTAAGAATTTAAATGCCCATGTCAACATAACTCATGACAGATTATATTCTCCTTTTGAGTTATATTTGGTGCTTTAGAAAAATCACAGGCATGAGGTCAAAGGCCAAGCACTCTCAATACTTATGAAGTAAGTAAATCTCATTATTAATCATTACTTGAACATATTTTTGTACTGCTGTGAAGTACTCATGAATATACATGTACACAATAATACGCTACTAAACTACTCTAAATATAGCCTTGCTATGAAAAGCCTAGTGTTCAAGTATAGGATGTCTAGGATATATAAGTGTGTGTGTGTGTATTTCTATGGGAATTTTATTGTTTATTTCAATGACTATGATTGTATATATTCTAAGGGAACTACAATGAAGAAAAACATTAGGAGATAAGAGCAGTTAAATTTGAGTTACTTATTATATGTCATTGTTAACAAATGATAAAGATTTTTATTTGTATAGTTGTGTTACTCAGCTTTTTATTACTGTCACAAATATCTAGGATAAAAAAGAGAAAAAGTTTATATATATACATATATATACACACACATAAATATATATGTGTGTGTGTGTGTGTATATATGTATGTATGTATATGTGTGTGTGTATATATATATGAATATGTGTGTGTGTGTGTGTATATATATATATATATATATATATATATATATATATACACATTTTATATTGTATATATATAATCTCCTTAGTTTAAATTCACATACACATTTTACAAATACATTTTCCTTAAATATTTGGATACATATAAATTTATTAAGACCAAAATTAGAAATAACAGCATTACTAAAATCTGTTCTTTCTAGTTCATAAAGTTTCATTTGCTTTATAATGAGCTTCATATTTTTGCCACTATCCCTGGGATGGGTCTCTCAAGTTCATAGTTCAAGATGCATCATCAGGAGCCTTTACACTCTTGCTCTGAGCATTATAATGGGAGAAAAGACCAAGAACACAGAGATTCAATAGTATAGTTCCTGGAACAGCAGCATTGATCTCATTTAGGAACTTGTTATAAATGCAATTTTTCAAGCCCCTCTTCAGGTTCAACTGGAACTGAGATCACAGGTGGGGATCCATCCATCTGGTTTTTTGATCAGCCCTTGAACTGCAACAATGTATTTTTAAAATTTCAGCATTTTTCTCTATTCTTCTCCTGCCCCTTCAAACACTGTGTTTCTGCAAAGTATCCCCATAATAATGTTAAAAGTCTTTTAAAATGTGAAAGCTAAAATAATAGTTTGTGTAGCAAGACAATAAGAACTTTACAATTATGATACTAATCAGAATGAGCTACACTTGACATTTTCTTCTATTTCTTGTTTATATTTCAATCATTAAAACTTCGAAGAAATAACCAGATTTTAATAACTGAGAAAATGTTAATAACTCAAGATAAATAGCTGCTGAGCACTAATATTAATAAACTTTGATTTGAAGTTAAACTAATGTGAGAACACAATTTTTAAGAGACAATGACAATTGACATTAAATTGTTGCTTGCTTGTTCTTCCATTTAAAAAATGAGAAAATAGTTGTTATGACAGCAACTATAATGAGAATGGAAAGTAATTAAAAGTTACTATTTACTTTTGAAATCATGATCAGAATATTTAATTCCATTCAAGTCAGTATTTTTTTAATGTTTTGAAAATATTTATTGCCAGGGTTCTAATAGCAGAAACTATATAATATGATAATTTTCTCTCATATTTCAGAAATTTTAAATGAAAACAAAAATTGCTATGTAATTTACAAACATGAAACTGAATGCAATATAATAATCAACATGTATAAACAGTAAACATACATTGTAGAACACAGAACAAAAGAAACTCTGTTGAGAGGCCAAGTCAGTTTGATGCTCAGAGCAGATTCCTTATACTGTGACCAGCGTATGTTTTCTAATGTTGCAAGAGTCTGTGTCATTAAGGGTGATTTGGCCATGACTCAGGCAAGCTCAGAGGGACCCCCTTTGCTGTGCTGTATCTAAAGCTGCACAATTAATGGCTGATAAGAACCACTTACCAATCTGAGAAAAGAAGCTGTTTTTCCTCTGACAACCCCAAGACATGAAAAGGAAATATTTAGTATTACCACTCCTGTAGGAAAAAATGCTCACAAAATTAATGCATAAAACTACATTTGTAATTTTATAAGTTATAAGATTTAGCCATATGGGATAAATGAAATGGTAATATTACACCACCCTACAAATGATCTTATATATATGGTCAGAGAAAACAGATTTCCATAGAGAGATCACAAAACATAACCCAAAAATTCATATTATATGAGTCCCTAAAATACCTTATGTACATTATTTCAGTAAATTTTCACTCTCCATCTTTTAGGTATATATATTTTTCAATCAGAGACCAGAATTAAGGAAATTCATTATTGACAGTTATATAGTTTACTTAAAGTTATATAGTTTACCAAAAGTTTGTATTCTTTTTCAAATGTAGAGTCATATCTGGGATGCAGTTGTGTAAGCAAGAATTCTATTTATCAGTTCCTATCATCATCCAGATATGTCTATTGGTGAGTTCTTGCCAATAAATAAAGGTGATCATGCCATTTACACTGGGCCTTCTCCATGTTCTCTTACTTTATCCCCCACTGTAGGAGGGAGGCTGAGACCTCTAGGAGGCTAGAACTGTGAGATGGCAGAGGCCTTGGTCTATGAATTCTATTGTGCAAGACAGTAGCTTTGTATCTCTGTTGGTTAAGCCATGGATATATTTGAAATTTTGTTCATGTTTGGATATTGTGCAATTTTAACAATAGAGAAATTAAGTTGTGAAACAGAAAAAAGACCTGTGTGTCTGACTCGATAAGACCAACAGTGGCTCTTGTTATCCTGATATACTTAGATTGATCTTAGTAGAACTGCTAAATATTTCAATGACTTCTTCCATCAAAGAGAAACACTCTGTACTGTACAGAGTACTAACAACATTACTAACCAGCTTTTAATATGTCCTGAGCATGTTAGTAATCAATTAGTTGATGATGATGATGATAACCAAAATAAAATAATAATAATAATAGTAATAATAATAATAATAGGAATACTAAGTATATAGACTCACCAACTTTGCAGATATTCTTTTGTCTCTGAGATTTAGTGAAAAAAAGAAAATAAGTTTAAAAATCTATATTTAATGAAAGATTCAGATACCTCATTTTTGCTCAGGCCTAATCTTTGTCCTGCAAATGTACAGTTACAGCTTTTCCATGCATTTGGAAATTAAGGAGTGCTGTCCATACATTTACAGAGGTGAAATTGTGGCATCCATTTGATTATTAATATTTTGCCTGTAATACTCCTATCCTTACTCCCACTCCACTATTCTCTCTGATATCTCTACTGCTGGGCACAATGACCAGCACAGAATAAGATCTGATTGATACACACATTGTTAAATTCACTGAAGGAAAATGATGGTAAAGATCTGTAAAATCAAAGTTTTGTTTTTTTACAGAGAAAAGGTTCTATTTATTGTATTTTTAGTTCTTGTGGTGGTGACAATGTAAAATTAAAAGTTAAAACTTGTTAACCAAAAATATATTAAAATTAGAAAGAAAAAAAACCCACCATTTTAATTTAGAATATTTCAGAGCACCAAATTTCTGATCAGTGATTCTGAACCCATCACAATCAAGTGGGTCTTATCCCAGTCTCAGACAAGACTTAGATGTTCAGGCCACATATGACCCCATTAACTCAGAAGATATGGTTCTGAAGATAGGGTATTTCTCTTTTTTATGGTTCACTTTTAAATTTTAATTTCTTTTAACTTACAAGGTGCAGTGAAACATAACCACATTGAGAGTCATCTTGACAAAAACAAAAATATGTAGCCTGTAGAATAATAAATAGGTAACATTTCAATAAGTATATAGTAGGTACTAACTAAGCATACTCTAATCTCCATAATAATCCTTTAACCCAGATTTAGCCTACTTTTACAGAATGGAAAACTGAACCTTAGACAGACTGGGTATATTTCCCAGTGTCACAAGCTGTTAAATGATGGCCCTTCATTCAACTCTTTTTCTTGGGAACAGAAATTATGCTCTGAATTCTATGAACTTCCTGTACAACAAAATACAAATAGTTTTCTGTGTAGTTTGATTATCTCAAATTCTTTGGGTTTTGATAGGACCCTTCTTAAAACAGTGACAGTATACACATAATTCTATAGGTTTTCCTTTTAAGGTTAGTGATTTTTGAAACCATAGAAGAATATGTCTAAATATTGATTTCAATTAGTATTGATGGATTTTTATTGGAGTTAATGCATATAGTGCAAAATGGTAAAGACTTCTGAGAGTATGGAATATATTGTAGGGAACATCAATGAAAAATCTCTGCTGCAAATCACTTTATTGTCTGAAAATTGCTCAGGATAGGAAATCATATAGCCCAGTCTTGGGACAGTATTGGTTTGTCCCAGCTTTTCCAGTAAAATGGGAAAAAAGAGTGATGTCTTAATCACAAGGCTTTTGTGAGATAAAATTTAACAATACACTTGAAGTTTGTGGCAAATGACAGTACATGTTAAATACATTGTGTTAAAAATTACTGTAATTATTATTGGTTCCAGCCAGATATTAAAACATCTCTTTTATTCTATTCAACATACATATTTATATTTTTCTTGATCTTGAAAGTATGATTTTTTATAATTTCTCTTAGTTTTATTCTCCACATTATCTACAAAAGCAATTTAAGAAACAAATCTAGAGTCTCTAAGTTCTAGAAATTGTTTTTATTTGTGGGAAATTTGTTTAGCCAATGAGTCCATTATGAATCCCAATTTCAGGCACAGAATGTTTAAAATTGAGGTAATGACTCCATTACCCAAGCTGAAACACAATAATTCAGCTTCATATGTACTATATCAAGGCAAACATGGTAAATAGGTGTTTCCCTTGTGAAATGTAAACAAATTAAACTCCGGTCATATGAGCCAATAAATTAGAATTTGCTTTTTAGTTACTGTAGATTGCCTATCCTTTCCATTTCTTGAATTTCTGAATCTTACATGTGATGTAATTTACACACTTACTGAGCTGAATATATTGCCACACATTATAAATTGAGAGTAGGAAAAAGTCAGAATGTCTAACCGCCCTTTTCTTTATACTGGAATGCCCTTCAGGAGAAAAAAGATGTGAATTTATAGTGTGTTCTACAAGTAAATGCATGAAACATATGAAGCCATAATTCACACACAAAGAAACTGCAATATTTCTATTTTTTTTCTAATTTCAAAGGTTTTACAGCATTAGCTACAAAATATCCTTATCCAAAATATAACCAAAAAAGATTAAAAAAAAGAAGAAGCTTATTAGATTCTGAAAAATGAAGTAGCAAATAGCTTGTCTCAACTAAATTAAGGTAAGGTCCTTAGTCTGTTTTCTAGAATGAAGGGAATATAATCATTTTATCAAAAAAAGAAAAAAAGAGGGGGGCCTTGATACGTCTCCATGAAAGGTATGGTATGAGCAGCAATTATAAAATTAAATAGAATTGCAGTAAAATAAATAATATTTAGACTATTAATTGCAGTATACTACTTATCAATAAAATATACAGCTTAAATTCAATATAATTTATATTGCTCTGTCCCTTACTCAGGAAATGGTGAAAATAAACTCCATGTGTTTTCACTTAAACCAGTATCACATCAGTTTTCCATCAATTTTTGAAGCTAGGCTGGTTATAAAATTTATGAGTCCTTCAACCCTCTGTCTACAGTTTGATGGGTTCACCGAATGCTCTGGAGAAGTCACTTTTCCACTTCTAGAGTTAGGATGGAAGCTGGCCTTAGCTGGAACCATGAAAATAGCAACCTCAGAGTTCATTACAATGTATGTTATCCCAGAGTTTGGAGCTACTAATACACAGACACAGAATGAGACTCACATAGATGATTTGATTTCAATTTGGTTGAAAAATGACAGACTCTTGAGATTCTGGAATTCTCCACATTTTGGGGTGGAGTGGGGTGGGGGAAACACCAAAAGAAAGCTATTTTGTGTGAATTTCAGATTGTTGACATTCCATCATGGGACAAAAAGATTAGAGAAAAACCAAACCTTAGATTGTTAACTGAAATACATTTTAATTTAAAAATATCAATAGTTCTAAAATTGAACTGTGACAAGATCACAGGATATTCAACATCTTATTAAAAAGTTTGTTTCTTAGCTATTTTTTTCCATAATAATTTCTTAGTTGTATGTTTTTCCATACATTGAGTCAGTTCTCACTGGTATAAACTCACAGATCATTAGAGTACAAAAACTTCTCTACTCATTGTTAAACAGCTAATAGCAAAATTTCCGGAGGGACCACTTTACCACACTAGTCCCCATCCTGGTTTTCTTTGCCCTTTTCTTTTCAAGAGCTGGCAAATAAAACTGCCATAAAAGGAGGTGATAAGGACTTTGCTTCAGTTTCAAAGCCAGTATCTATAGAGTGCCTTACAGATTAGAAAACATACTGAATGTTAACTCTCTTGTGCTAATCTTGTGGACGATGATGTGTTAAACCACCAGTATAATCCATGTTTTAAATTTCCATAATTGTCTAGAGTGTCACACTTAGATGCTGCTTTCAGCTAGGACTTTTTTTTCATGTGAAATGTTGGGCATTAAATCAGGTGAGTCACTGGTATAACATTTGTGAGAATCCTGGCATACAGAGACTGGGAAGAAATGGTGGGGACTGTCAATCAAAACACAAAGAAATGGGGAAAAGACAGTTCCTTCCCAGGCAGGCTTTAGGATCAAAGTGGGGAATAATCCAGAAGAGCAGAAGGAAGGAAGTGAAGCATAGGCAGAGGGAACAGAAACACCAAACAGGGAATAGATAGTAGGATATATGTGTTGTCAGATGAGGAAACATGATAAACAAGACTAAGAGAGGAAATAAAATGTGAACTACATGCTAACCATATATCTGGAATTCAGGCATGCTTCTCCAGAGACCTGACAGCACTGAGGGACAGAACAGCTCCAGGTACCTAGAAACAGGGAATGAGTCCCAGGAAAGGATAGTAACACTAATAGTAATAGTACATGGATAATCATTGTTCAGTCTTTGTCAAAAAAAAAAAAAAAGAAAAGAAAGAAAGAAAGAAAAGAACCGATAAGATTTTAATTACCCATAAAAATATAGTGACTGAATTCCAGTACAAATTTGAGTCGCATGAAACTTTAATTTAAATTCTGGGATATCCACATACTAATTTTGTGACCTTCGCAAGTATGAAACATCTCTGAACATTTTTCCCCAACTGAAAAATATTTTAATGGGAAATGAGAGCACAGATATTTTAAAATTACTTTGGATTCATGTAGCACTCAATAAATGAAAGCTATGTAGATAACGATTCCATTGAACATAGGAAGACTCATTAGCAGAGCACCTCTGATACCTTGCCAGCTAAAGCCCTCTGGTCTGAGGAATGAGGAAAGTGGTTACTCAAGGCTATGGTTTTCAAAGTTGCTCTCACTGAGGAAGCAGCACACTGTACTTCAATATACAGACCCTTACATGGAAAACGTTTGTTCTACATTGCTCAGACGAAAAACAACTTAGACATTTTCATTTTCAGTTGTATAAATCAATGAAAGATGGTTTTGAAAACCCATCTGTCGGGTTCATTGGCTCCTCAAAGTTAAAAATTAGCTCTGGCTTTTTACAGTCCAGAAATCTTGGGGGAAAAAACAGCTCTCAGTCCAATAGAGATTCTCATTATTCAACTCTGATGAACATGTTAACTCTCTTGTGCTAAGCAATTGGAGCTTTGCTGTTATTCCTAAGCTACCAAACTTGAAGTTTAGTCTTCAGATATCCACCCCCTCCAGAAGTCCACTCCCACCCATCAAAGGCTTTTCTAGTACCTGTGGAAGTATAATAGAACAGAGGAGACTCCACACAGAACCTGCCACACAATGCTCCTTAGTTCCCAGGTCCAAAATAATCCTTGCTTTTCTGTCAACTCCGGTTTTTCTTTCTTCCCACAGTCTAGGCATCCTAGCTTAACTTCTGTCTTGCAGGGGCAGTGCCTAGACAGAAGACAAGGCTGTTTTTGGCATGACTATAATAGGAAAACCAAACCTAACTATATTAAACATGATTTTCAAGTATTCCAAAAGAAATGAATTCTATTCTTCCACTAATAGTTGCCTACTATTTAATTACTCAAAGTTATTTAAATGATATGCAATTCAGTGAGGGGAAGAATTCTTAAAGACTTATCATAATATTATTAAAATTATAGACTAGTAAATTCTTTAGATATTTAAATATATGCTTCCTTAAAATTTATTCTAAAATTAATAAAACACTCTTCATGACAAAATGTTAAGCTTTTTCTCAATAGTATACATTTATTCAAGGATTATTATTTAAGAATATATTTAAACATTTAGAATGTTCAAAATGTTAAACACTAAAATGTAACCAAATGAAAGTTAGAAAATAACTGTCAACATGTCTGTAAACATGGATGCATGTGTATGTGTGAATATATTTATATCTTCTATATTGTATCTAATTTAATAGTATGTCTTCTAAGTGTATCAACAAAAAGTAGTAAAATAAATGTTGTAAAACAGCATTAAAAACTAGATATGCCACATAAAGGTATTTAATATGTGTTACTTTAAAATTCTCTATTTTAGAAAATCAATGGGTTTCAAAATTATTTTTTATTAAGGTCTACGCAAGTAAACTATAATGTGAGACATGCTGGCTCAGCACATATCTAAACTATAACTGAATGTAAATACTGAAGTAGAGGATTCTTTTGTTATACTCAAAAGTTTTAAATTTTAGCATGAAGACAATATTGTAGCACAAGATTTTACCAAAACTATCACATAATGGTTTTGCAATTCATCCAATCATTTCTGGAGAAAATTAATATAAATTAATTTATAATGGCATATAAACAGTTCCCAAGTGAGAATGTTCAATTTTACCTCACCAATTTTAAAGAAAACACTTCTCAATTTATTGCATTGTGATCAGAAAAACATTCTCAGGCTGGCAACCTCAAAAGAGACAAAAAGGGTTTTAAGAAGTAAAAAATACAACCAAGGCTAAATTTTGTTTCTGAGGCCTAAAAGAAATTAGTGGAAATTAAAAAAAAATTCAATTGTATTAATCTAGTTTATCTGAGTATTTATAATAAATACATTGGATAAAATTCATAAGTCTTGAAAGGAAGGGAAAAGCCTGTGAAATACATGAGGCAAGGCTATAAACAAACTTATGTGAGATCTAACTCACAGACAGTGTATACCACAGAGCACTGGATTGTCTTCAGTATCCCAAGTGACTTGCTTAAGGTCATACTCGCCTTTTCATCAGCAAATCACTGTGCATAAGCATATATGCCACGTGCCCTGTCACTTTGTTTATAGCACCATTACTTCAAGTTTGATACAAATTTTATGACTCAGTTTGTCAAAGTTCTTCAACCCCATCACTCAAACCATGATTCTCTGAAAATAAAAGGTAAAGTTGGCAAGAAAAGGACATATATTTCCTAAGGCTGAGTTAACCCAATGATGTTTAAAGATAGCATTGAGCTTTCATATTACAGCTGCACATATAACCTGTGTAAACTGCCTTCTGGTGGAAGAAACACTTTTTTTTTTTTTTTCATTTAAGTCAGGGACTTTATTAGCATGGTAAGACATAAAATAATTGCCCAAGGTAAAAATCATATTGCCACTGCAATTAGCTAATTTGATGAACTCTCTTTCTCTCTCTGCTCCCATGGAAGGTCCTGTGAGCTGGAGAGGAACTTTGGGATCATCTTTTCACTGGAGAAGAATCTTAGGTAATTTTTGCTAATTCAGAATGAAGGAGATTTTGTATTCATAATACTCTACTCCGAGACATCATTCCTTATTGAACAGATGGAAACAGAAATTCTTTAAGATTGCTTTTGTCTGACTTATCCAGAGCCAACCACTTCTTGTGTCTATAATTCTAATTATAATAAAGAATAATGTCAATATTTGTTCATTTTTCTCCATGTGCAAATAAAAGAACTCTTAGTTCTGCATTTGAAAAAATACCTTTCTTCCTGCTCTATTTGAAAATGCTAATCAAAAGCCTGTTTCTTTTCTGCTGATGTTTTTTGAAACATTTTTCTAAGCATTTGAATTTATTTATTTATTTATTTATTTTTTATTGTCATCATGTTTATTCTTTTTTTTTTCTTTTTTTTTAATTAATTTTTATTGTAGGTTGTTCAAAACATTACATAGTTCTTGATATATCATATTTCACACTTTGATTCAAGTGGGATATGAGCTCCCATTTTTACCCCATATACAGATTGCAGAATCACTTCAGTTGCACAACCATTGATTTACATATTGCCATTCTGGTGTCTGTTGTATTCTGCTGCCTTTCCTATCCTCTACTATCCCCCCTCCCCCCTCCCCTCCCCTCTTCTCTCTCTACCCCCTCTACTGCAATTCATTTCTCCCCCTTATATTTTTCCTCCTTTCCCCTCACTTCCTCTTGTATTTAATTTTGTATACCCCTGAGGGTCTCCTTCCATTTACATGCAATTTCCCTTCTCTCTCCCTTTCCCTCCCACCTCTCATCCCTGTTTAATATTAATCTTCTTCTCATGCTCTTCGTCCCTACTCTGTTCTTAGTTATTCTCCTTATATCAAAGAAGACATTTGGCATTTGTTTTTAAGGGATTGGCTAGCTTCACTTAGCATAATCTGCTTTAGTGCCATCCATTTCCCTCCAAATTCCATGATTTTGTCATTTCTTAGTGCTGCGTAGTACTCCATTGTGTATAAATGCCACATTTTTTTTATCCATTCGTCTATTGAAGGGCATCTAGGTTGGTTCCACAGTCTTGCTATTGTGAATTGTGCTGCTATGAACATGGATGTAGCAGTGTCCCTATAGTGTGCTCTTTTTAGGTCTTTAGGGAATAGACCGAGTAGTGGAATAGCTGGATCAAATGGTGGTTCCATTCGGAGCTTTCCAAGAAATCTCCATACTGCTTTCCAAATTGGCCGCACCAATTTGCAGTCCCACCAGGAATGTACAAGAGTACCCTTTTCCCCACATCCTCGCCAGCACTTGTTGTTGTTTGACTTCCTAATGGCTGCCAATCTTACTGGAGTGAGATGGTATCTTAGGGTGGTTTTGATTTGCATTTCTCTGACTGCTAGAGATGGTGAGCATTTTTTCATATACTTGTTGATTGATTGTATGTCCTCCTCTGAGAAATTTCTGTTCAGGTCCTTGGCCCATTTGTTGATTGGGTTATTCGTTATCTCATTGTCTAATTTTTTTAGTTCTTTGTATATTCTGGATATTAGGGCTCTGTCTGAAGTGTGAGGAGTAAAGATTTGTTCCCAGGACGTAGGCTCCCTATTTACCTCTCTTATTGTTTCTTTTGCTGAGAAAAAACTTTTTAGTTTGAGTAAGTCCCATTTGTTGATTCTAGTTATTAACTGTTGTGCTATGGGTGTCCTATTGAGGAATTTGGAGCCCGACCCCACAGTATGTAGATCATAGCCAACTTTTTGTTCTATCAGATGCCATGTCTCTGATTTGATATCAAGTTCCTTGATCCACTTTGAGTTAACTTTTGTGCATGGCGAGAGAAAGGGATTCAGTTTCATTTTGTTGCATATGGATTTCCAGTTTTCCCAACACCATTTGTTGAAGATGCTATCCTTCTTCCATTGCATGCTTTTAGCCCCTTTATCGAATATAAGATAGTTGTAGTTTTGTGGATTGGTTTCTGTGTCCTCTATTCTGTACCATTGGTCCACCCGCCTGTTTTGGTACCAGTACCATGCTGTTTTTGTTACTATTGCTCTGTAGTATAGTTTGAAGTCTGGTATAGCTATACCGCCTGATTCACACTTCCTGCTTAGCATTGTTTTTGCTATTCTGGGTCTTTTATTTTTCCATATGAATTTCATGATTGTTTTCTCTATTTCTACAAGAAATGCCGTTGGGATTTTGATTGGCATTGCATTAAACCTATAGAGAACTTTTGGTAATATTGCCATTTTGATGATGTTACTTCTACCTATCCATGAACAGGGTATATTTTTCCATCTTCTAAGATCTTCTTCTATTTCTCTCTTTAGGGTTCTGTAGTTTTCATTGTATAAGTCTTTCACCTCTTTTGTTAGGTTGATTCCCAAGTATTTTATTTTCTTTGAGGATATTGTGAATGGGGTGGTTGTCCTCATTTCCATTTCAGAGGATTTGTCGCTGATATACAGGAATGCCTTTGATTTATGCGTGTTGATTTTATAGCCTGCCACTTTGCTGAATTCATTTATTAGCTCTAATAGTTTCTTTGTAGACCCTTTTGGGTCTGCTAGGTATAGAATCATGTCATCTGCAAATAGTGATAATTTGAGTTCTTCTTTTCCTATTTTTATACCTTTAATTTCTTTCGTCTGTCTAATTGCTCTGGCCAGTGATTCGAGAACTATGTTGAACAGAAGTGGTGAGAGAGGGCATCCCTGTCTTGTTCCAGATTTTAGAGGCAATGCCTTCAGTTTTTCTCCATTCAGAATGATGCTAGCCTGAGGCTTAGCATAGATTGCTTTTACAATATTGAGGTATGTTCCTGTTATCCCTAGTTTTTCTAGAGTTTTGAACATAAAGGGATGCTGTACTTTGTCGAATGCTTTTTCCGCATCTATCGAGATGATCATATGGTTCTTATTTTTAAGCCTATTGATGTGGTGAATAATATTTATTGATTTCCGTATATTGAACCAACCTTGCATCCCAGGGATAAATCCTACCTGATCATGGTGCACAATTTTTTTGATATGTTTTTGTATCCGGTTCGCCAGCAGTTTATTGAGGATTTTTGCATCTAGGTTCATTAGAGATATTGGTCTGTAGTTTTCTTTCTTTGAAGTGTCTTTGTCTGGTTTAGCAATCAGGGTGATGTTGGCCTCATAGAATGAATTTGGCCCTCTTTTTCTATTTCCTGAAATAGCTTGAAAAGTATTGGTATCAGTTCCTCTTTAAAGGTTTTGTAAAACTCTGCTGTATACCCATCCGGTCCTGGGCTTTTCTTAGTTGGTAGTTTTTTGATGGTATCTTCTATTTCCTCAATTGAGATTGGTCTGTTTAGGTTGTCAATATCCTCCTGACTCAATCTGGGCAAATCATATGACTTAAGAAATTTATCGATGCCTTCACTATCTTCTATTTTATTGGAGTATAAGGATTCAAAATAATTTCTGATAATCTTCTGTATTTCTGAAGTGTCTGTTGTGATATTGCCTTTTTCATCCCGTATGCTGGTAATTTGAGTTCTCTCTCTTCTTCTCTTCATTAGCGTGGCTAAGGGTCTGTCGATTTTATTTATTTTTTCAAAGAACCAACTTTTAGTTTTGTCAATTTTTTCAATTGTTTCTTTTGTTTCGATTTCATTAATTTCAGCTCTGATTTTAATTATTTCTTGTCTTCTACTTCTTTTGCTGTTGTTTTGCTCTTCTTTTTCTAGGATTTTGAGTTGAAGTATTAGATCATTTATTTGTTGGTTTTTTCTTTTTTTAAGGAATGAACTCCAAGCAATAAATTTTCCACTTAGAACCGCTTTCAATGTGTCCCATAGATTCCGATATGTTGTGTCTGTGTTTTCATTTATCTCTAAGAATTTTTTAATTTCCTCCTTGATGTCTTCTATAACCCATTGATCATTCAGTAACCTATTGTTCATTCTCCAAGTGATGCATGATTTTTCCTTACTTCTTTTATCGTTAATTTTCAATTTCATACCATTATGATCCGATAAGATGCATGGTATTATCTCTACTCCTTTATATTGTCTAAGAGTTGCCCTGTGACATAATATATGATCTATTTTTGAGAAGGATCCATGTGCTGCTGAGAAAAAAGTGTAACTGCTTGATGTCGGGTGGTATATTCTATATATGTCAATTAAGTCTAGGTTATTAATTGTGTTATTGAGCTCTATAGTTTCCTTATTCAACTTTTGTTTGGAAGATCTGTCCAGTGGTGAGAGAGGTGTGTTGAAGTCTCCCATGATTATTGTATGGTGGTCTATTAGACTCTTGAACTTGAGAAGAGTTTGTTTGATGAACATAGCTGCACCATTGTTTGGGGCATATATATTTATGATTGTTATGTCTTGTTGGTGTATGGTTCCCTTGAGAAGTATGTAGTGTCCCTCTTCATCCCTTTTGATTAACTTTGGCTTGAAATCTATTTTATTTGATATGAGTATGGACACTCCTGCTTGCTTCCGAAGTCCATATGAGTGATATGATTTTTCCCAACCTTTCACCTTCAGTCTATGTATGTCTTTTCCTATCAAATGCGTCTCCTGAAGGCAGCATATTATTGGGTCTTGTTTTGTGATCCATTCTACTAGCCTGTGTCTCTTAATTGGTGAGTTTAAGCCATTAATATTTAGGGTTATTATTGAGATTTGGGTTGTTCTTCCAGCCATATTTGTTTATTTATGTTACTAAACATGGTTTGTTTTCCTCTTTGATTATTCCCCCCCCTTTACTGTACTACCTCCCGCTGCTGGTTTTCATTGATATTTTCCATTTCCTCTTCCTGTAATATTGTGCCGAGGATGTTTTGAAGAGATGGTTTTCTAGCTGCAAATTCTTTTAACTTTTGTTTATCATGGAAGGTTTTAATTTCATCTTCCATCCTGAAGCTTAATTTCGCGGGATACACAATTCTTGGTTGGAACCCATTTTCTTTCAGTGTTTGAAATATGTTATTCCAGGATCTTCTAGCTTTCAGAGTCTGTGTTGAGAGATCAGCTGTTATCCTGATTGGTTTACCCCTAAATGTAATCTGCTTCCTTTCTGTTGTCGCTTTTAAAATTCTCTCCTTATTCTGTATGTTGGGCATCTTCATTATAATGTGTCTAGGTGTGGATCTCTTATGATTTTGCACATTCGGCGTCCTGTATGCTTCTAGGATTTGGGATTCTGTCTCATTCTTCAAGTCTGGGAAGTTTTCTCGTATTATTTTGTTGAATAGGTGGCTCATTCCTTTGGTTTGGACCTCAATACCTTCCTGTATCCCCATGACTCTTAAGTTGGGTCTCTTTATGTTATCCCATATTTCTTGAATGTTCTGCTCATGGTTTCTTAACAGCTTTGCTGAGCTGTCTATGTTCTTCTCCAGTTGAAATACTTTGTCTTCATTGTCTGATGTTCTATCTTCTAAGTGTTCTACTCTGCTGGTAGTATTCTCAATTGAGTTTTTGAGTTGGTTTATTGTTTCCTGCATTTCCAGGATTTCTGTTTGTTTGTTTTTTATAACCTCTATCTACCTGTATAATTGATCTTTTGCTTCTTGGATTTGTTTATGTAATTCATTGTCGAAGTGGTCGAAGTGGTCTTTCATTGTCTGATTTTGCTGTCTAATGTCTTCCTTGAGACTCCAGATCATCTGAAGCATGTATATCCTGAATTCTTTATCTGACATTCCATCTGCTGCAGATATTACCTCTTCTAAAGTTGAGTTGACCTGCATTGCTTGTGGTCCTTTCTTTCCTTGTCTTTTCATACTGATCACGTTTCTTTCTGCTTGGTGAAGCTGTTGTGTTATTGATTTTTCCCCCTATATATTTATATTGCTCTTGTATAGCTGCAAAGTCTCCCTCGCAGGCTTTGGCGGTGGTTCTGCCCCTCCTCCAATTGAGGCAATGTGCCTACCACGCCGGGAGGCCGCTGTACCTGTACTTTCGATGGGCCTGTTCTTTCAGTGGTCACAGGTCCGCCTACCTTGCAGGCGTGAGCAGCAGCTTTGCCCCTCCGCTGGCCACTAGGCCTGTTCTGTCTGTCGGTTGCAGGTCTGTCTACCTAAAAGGCGCTGGTGGCGGCTCTGCCCCTCCCCCGACTGGGGCGATGTATCTGGTGGGCCACTGGGCCTGTTTTGTCGGTGGTCACGGTTCCGCCTACCTTGCACACGCGTGGAGCAGCTGTGTCCCTCCGAGAGTTGCTGGGCCTGACCTGCCGGTGGGTGGCAAGTGCGCCTACCTTGTAGGCGCGGGGGTGGCTCTGCCGTTCCGCAGGTCACTGGGCCTGATCTGCTGGTGAGTAGCAGGTCTGCCTACCTTGCAGGCGCCCGGCGGCTCTGCCCCTCCCCCAACCGGGGCGGGGCGATGTGTCTGGCCGTCCTCTAAGCCTCTTCTGTTGGTGGTCAGGGTTCTGCCTACCTAGCAGGCTCATGGGGCAGCTGTGCCCCTCCGCAGTTTGTTGGGCCTGACCTGCCGGTGGGTGGCAAGTGCACCTACCTTGCAGGCCCGGGGGTGGCTCTGCCGCTCCGCAGTTGCTGGGCCTGATCTGCTGGTGAGTCGCAGATCTGCCTAACTTGCAGGCCCCCGGCGGCTCTGCCCCTCCCCCAACCGGGGCGGGGCGATGTGTCTGGCCGGCCGCTGCGCCTGTTCTGTTGGTGGTCACAGTTCAGCCTACCTAGCAGGCACGTGGGGCAGCTGTACCCCTCCGCAGGTTTTTGGGCCTGACCTGCCGGTGGGTCGCAGGTCTGCCTACCTTGTAGGCTTGGGGGTGGCTCTGGTGCTCTGTGGATTGCTGTGCCTGTTCTGCTGGTGGGTAGTGGGTCCGCCTCCCTTGCAGGTGCCCGGCGGCTCTGCCCCTCCCCCAACTGGAGCGATGTGTCTGGCGGTCCACTGGGCCTGTTTTGTCGGTGGTCACAGTTCCGACTACCTTACACACGCGTGGAGCAGCTGTTTCATTAGTGACTGGGCACACTCTCCTTGTTTGCCTCCCTCAGGCCCTAAGTTTGTAGAGCTTGGGGCTGAGAACCCCCAGCAAATTTGCTTACCTTCTGGTAGCCACGCCCCGTATCTGGTGCAAGAGACCTCAGTTGTCAGCACTGGTGGGAGCGGTAGCTGGGAGTCCCGCACCACGCGGCTCCCGCCGGCTCCTGCGTCAGCGCCGCCTTGGCTCCCGCCAGTTCCCGTGCTGCTGCCGCGGTTCCCGCCAGCTCCGGCCGGCTCCCGCGCCGCTCCTGCTAATTTAGAATCCGCTGGGAAGGAATCTCTTTGGCCGATCTTTGGTGACTTCCCCTCTCTGCTACGGCGGGCCCCTGGTTCCTTGCAGGAGTGACCGAAGGGAGAGGTGGAACTGGCTTGTCTCTGGTCTGACACAATCTCTGGTTTTAGATCCCAGTTCGCTAATTCATAGAGGCTTGGTTAGATTTCCTTCCTGTCCTCTCAAGGGGGGGAGCCCTTTCCCGTGTGGGCAGGGCCGTTAGCAGAGCCGGAAGGGCACGGGCCTTCTGTCGGGCCAGACGGGGACCCTTCTGGCTGAGCTGGGCCGCCGGGGGCGCCCGCAGAGCCTGGCAGATGGCGCCCGCGTGGCTAAGAGCCAGGCGGGGTGACCCTTCGCAGAGCGGGCGGGCCGCCAGGAGTGCCAGGATGGCGGGAGCTGTCTGCCGGCCGGGCAGGGAACCTTCTCGCTGAGCAGGGCCGCCGGGGGTGCTTGTAAAGCCGGGCGGCTGCAGCCTCATGGCTAAGAACCAGGCGGGCGGGGTGGCTGTTTGCAGGGCAAGAGCGGGGCCGCCAGGGTAGCCGGGATAGCGGAAGCTGTCTGTTGGCCGGGCAGGGACCCTTCTCCCCGAGCAGGGCCGCCAGGGGCGCTTGTAAAGCTGGGCGGCTGCAGCCTCGTGGCTAAGAACCAGGCGGGCGGGGTGGCTGTTTGCAGAGCAAGAGCGGAATGACGGGAGCTGTCTGCCGGCAGGGTGGGGACCCTTCTCGCCGAGCAGGGCCGCCGGGGGCCGCTTGTAAAGCCGGGTGGCTGCAGCCGCGTGGCTAAGAACCAGGCGGGCGGGGTGGCTGTTCGCCGAGCGAGAGCAGGTCCGCCAGGGTAGCCGGGATGGCGGGAGCTGTCTGCTGGCCGGGCGGGGACCCTTCTGCCTCACTGCTCTGGGCCGCCTGCCACTTGCAGAAGCGGCCGGTGGCCGCGGGATTGGACTCTGCGCCCGCGCTGCCGGTCAAGTTTCACTTGTCTGGGGCAAACTGTCACGTCTAATAAACTTACTAATTCTCGGCAGGTCTCCTTTCAACGGAATTTTGCTAGAAGTTCCTCAGTAGGTAGAATGTAGCTGTTTTAATGGGTGTTTCTGATCCCGTTAATGTGGAGATATTGAAAGTGCTGCTTCCTTGCCGGCCGCCACGTTGGATCCGAAACACTTCTTTATAAAATTTTGATTTACTAGATGGAGAGTAAGTCAAGTATAGGAGCAATTTATAAGTTGTTATTGGAAGTTATTTCAAAGTACAATATTTTGAAGCAACCATGAATTCTCTGATCTTAAAACGTTCTCATGGTAAGCTGGAAGTAATCATAGAACTTCAAAGTGCTGAAAGTTTTTCTATATAATTAGTAAAACCATAAAAGAAATATGTTGCTAAGGATTCAAAGACTTTTCTTATGTTAATATTAAGAATCTTAAGTAGTTTCTGTAATGTTTAGATAAATAAAGGTTTCAAGAACTAAAGTGTGATAAAAAAATATTTCTAGCTGGTCGTGGTAGCACGCACCTCTAATTCCAGTGTCTCTGGAGGCTGAGGCAGGAAGATTGATTGTGAGTTCAAAGCCAGCCTCCCAGCAACTTAGTGAGGCCCTAAGCAATACAGTGAGAATAAATAAAATATTTTTAAAAAAGGGTTGGGGATGTGGCTCAGCGTTTAAGTGCCCCTGGGTTCAATCCCTAGTACAAAAAAAATCTACATTTATTATATTATTGTCAAATTTAGATATTGCTGCTACCATTGAGTACACAAAACAGCATCAGACACTACAGTGCTATTAGTATCTATTGAACAAGGCCCATGCCCTAGAACTTATGAACTACTGAAAGAAGATTTCAAAGTAAATGATAATATTGTATGTAAATACAGTAATTTCATCGACACATTAAGAAACCAGATCTTAAGATAAACTGAAAGAATTTACAATTAAAAGAAGAAGACAACAAGCCAGTGCATGCCTGTAATCCCAGTGGCTCAGGAGGCTGAGGCAGGAGGATTACAAGGCAGCCTCAGCAACTTTGAAAGGCCCTAAGCAATTCAGTGAGACTCTTCTCTAAATAAAATACAAAAAAGGGGGGGGCTGGGGATATGGCTCAGTGGATAAGCATCCCTGAGTTCAATCTCTATTAAAAAAAAGGCACTTGGAAGACTAGTTAAGTGTGAAAATAACACCCTCAAAATATGCAAAACAAGAATAAAGAATAAATCATATTATTGGAACTAACTGTAATCAGGTGGAAAGGATTTTTGATTGGATGAGGAGTGTACCAAAGGCAGAGAATTCTTTATGGAAGAGCATTTCTAGTGTATAGTGAAACATCGTTAGAAGAATCTGTGTTACTGCAACTTAGTAGGTGCGTGCATTTGTATTGCACAAGTACTATATAGTAGCCTGGACAAAGTCAAGGGTATTTGGCTTCATCTGATATTTTTGTTGTGAATGACACAAGTTTAGAAACTGGTGGTTTGTACTTTGTAAATAAATGAGATTTTGTTTCTGTGAAATTTCTCAGTGTCAATGGATGAAAGGGAGGATAAATTTGCCTTCACGGCAATTAAAGATTTGTTTTCACTATTATAAGGTCTTTCCTGTTCCTTCCTTCCTTCCCCTCTCTCTCTCTCTCTCTCTCTCTCTCTCTCTGTGTGTGTGTGTGTGTGTGTGTGTGTGCATGCACACACACACACACACACACACACACACACATACACTCCTTTGAGAAATGAAGAGCATCATTCCTATCCAGACCTTTAAGGAAGCATTTTAACAATCTAACCTGACTATGCCAAGGATTTTTATAGATTTTATACCTGCTCACAAATATGGCACATATACATGCAATTTCTTTTTTAAGCAAATATACATTAATATTATTAATGTTTGTTATGTTACTTGTATTTTTGTTTTGTTTTTAGTTTTGCTTAAACATCATGGACAGTGTTCAACCTCAGATTTATTTTATTCTTTTTAATGACTAAAAAGATTTGTATATACAGAATAATCTTATCTACCCCACTTTTCTATTGACAGATATTTAGAATTTTTATTATTAAACTATTACAAATTATAAATATGTAGTTATCTTTGTGTTTATATATTTAAAAATTTGTGTAAATATGTGCTATGTTAATTTCTAAAAGTGTAAAGCTCAAAATTTATATTTAAAGAATGAATTTAAATGATGGTAAACATTAATTTGTAGCATAGATCAGGAAGAAGGAAAAAGATTTGAAAGAGAGAAGACATGGGAATCATGAACATAAATATAGACTGACAAAGACACTATAGAAAATGGTAGGTAGCAGTAGAAAGGTAAACAGTGAATTAGAAATCATGGTATGCTGTATATCAGAAGTTTATAGAATTGGTGTAAACAAATAGCAATGTTATAAGCACATGAAGAACTGTCTGAGAAGCAACTACCAAAATGGGTCAAAACTTACAATTAGTTAATGATCTTCAATTATTAAAAACAAACAATCTCCATTCTTGGAAAAAAAGGAAATACTGGAGTCAATCGTGAGAGTATTGTGACACTTGAGAATGGTTTTGTAAAATACTCAACAAGATGTCCCTGAAATCCAGGCAGAGAGAGAAATAAAAGTAGAATTATGTTTCCAAAATCTTCACGATAGTGATAGGAAGAGTGGATTTAAGGAAGCATCTACCTTAACAACAACAACAACAAAAATTATTGAAATAACTTGAACACAAGATAATTGTTAAAGCTTTTTTTTAACAATTATTAAACTAACATAAGTTAAACTAATTATTTAACAATTATTAAACTAACTAGATGAGGTTAAATATTGTGCTCTTCCATCTGAGTTGAAGAAAAGATATTAAACTGGAATAAACAAACTTAGAAATTGAAAGATATTTTACTATTTATCATTAAGCCAAGCATTTTCTAATTCAAGTATTTGTAGCATAAGAAGAAAAATCTATGAGAAATTCTGAAGTGTGTTAAATTTTATCAGACGGTTCTCAAAATACAGTTACAGGAGTGTATGAACTTTAATACTGAAATGCATTCTTAATCATAAGGAAAATAATTTGGTCAATACTGAATATATTAAATGGTGACAGTCACAGTTTTGGCTTATAAAAGAAAAAAACAAGCCTGCTGAACTGATTGTGCCACAGGCCAGACATGAGAGTAGATTTCACAGGTAGTATTATAGGTATTGCATGCATGATCACCTATTACAGATGTCCAGCAGATCCTAAACAAAATCATAACATGAGTAACAGAATGTTATGCTAATGTGAAAGGCAATAAATTAATTTTCCTAAAATTGCACATCCATTTTCTAAATAAAAGCTGTAAAAGGACAGTCTACATGGAAAGATATAATATGACTGAAAAAAACAGGGTAAAAATTAGGCACAACTGACAAAATGATCTGGAAAAAAATTCTGAAACCCATAAAAAGCAATTGCATTTAATGAGCATTTTTACTTTAGTACAAGGTATCAATAAAAAAGCATATGATTATACATAATATGTATATGATAGAAAAATAAAATAAATGAGGAGCTATTTGTCATAGTTTTCTGCTTTCCATGTGTATAAATTTCCATATTTTTATTCATATTTTTGTAATAGTGTGTTGCATTTCTCAAATATTAAAAATAACATGCTCATTTTTGAAAACTAGAAAACAAGAATGTATAAAATGTGAAGTAAATCATAATCATTAAGAGGTTTAAGTACTCTTACTGTAAAATGATAAATATATGAGGTGATGCATTTGTTAATTAGGTTAATTTATTCATTCCATAATGTATACTTTCCAAAACATCATATTGTGCATAAATATATATACTTTTTAACTGTCAAAAAACCCCAGCATTGTATTGGCACATACATAAAACTGGCACACAGACCAATGGAACAAAAGAGCCCAGAAATGAACCCACACATCTATACCCAACAGATTTTTAATAAAGACACCCAGGACACACACGGGGAAAAGAACTCTTTAAAAATAAATATGCTTGGAGAATTTGATCTCCCACATGCAGAAGAAAGAATGAAACAAAACCTTTATCTCTCACCATATTCACACATCAACTTAAAATGGATTAAAGACTTAAATGTAATTCCTGAAACGATAAAATCAGTAAGGAGAACAAGGGAAAGTCTCCATGACATTGGTCTGGGCAAGGAGTTTTTTGATAAGGCCTCCAATGCACAAACAACAAAAGCAAAAGTAGACAAACAGGATTATAACAAATCTTCTGCACAGAAAAGGAAATAATCAGCAGAGTGAAGAGACAACATAGAGGAGATAACATCTGCCAATTGTAATCTGATAAGGGGTTAATAATATCCAGAATATATAAGCAACACAAACTATTCAATAGCAACATAATGAATAATGTTAATAAAGATCTAAATGATATTTGTAAAAAGGAAATAAAAATATAAACGCCAAAAAAATGCTCAACATCAGTAATCATTAGGCAAATACAAAATAAAAACCACAATGACATATCATCTCCTTCTAGTTACAATGGTTATTAATATAAAAACAAGATAAATGTTGATAAAAGTGAAATCTAACATAATGTTGGTAGGGATGTAAAGAAGTATAACATATATGGAAACTAATATATATGTTCCTCAAAAAATTAACCATCAAGCTACCATATGATACAGCAAGCACTATCACTGGGCATATCTCCAAAGAAAATGAAATCCATATGTTGAAGAGATATCGGCAACCTCATGTTTATAGCAGCACTGTTTACAAAAACAAGTTAAAGAATTCTCCTAAGTATCTATTAAAAAGTAAATGGATAAATAAATATGATATATGTGATGTTATCTCTCTCTCTCTCTCTCTCTCTCTCTCTCTCTCTCTCTCTCTCACACACACACACACACACACATACACACACACACACTACAATGGAATATAAGTGAGCCACAAAAAATGAAACTCTGTCATTTTCAACAACATGGATGAACCTGAATGACATCTTATTAAATAAAATAAGGCAGACATAGAAAGAAAACTACCACGTGACCACACACATCTACAGAAAATACAGAAGTTGCCTTCACAAAAGCACAGAACAACAGTGAGTACTACTATTGGCAGGTAGGCAGAAGAGGTTGGTCAATGAGTTTCAAATTACTGTTAGGGGGGTACCAAGGATTGAACTCAAAAGCACTTCATCACTGAGCTACACCCCATTCCTATTTTGTGTTTTATTAGAGACAGGGTCTTGATGAGTTGCTTAGTGCCTCACCATTGTTGAGGCTGGCTTTGAACTGGAAATCATCCTGTCTCAGCCTCTAGAGTCCTGGGATTACAGGCATGCTTCACCATGCCTGGCAAGTTTTAAGTTTTAATAGATTTTTTGTTCATGATTTTAAGGCAAATTTTAAAAAATTATTTCAAATTGATAAATAAAAGTTGTTTCTTAAAATTTCTTTTATCAAGATATAAAGAGTATTTTCTAATGTTTTTTAAAATCATTTTAATAGATGTATGAAAATTTGATTTATTATGGCATATCATAAGGTTGATAAACAATTTCATATGTGGACATGGAGGCTATTGTTTCTTTCCCTTGTTATATATTATAATAGACAAAATTATAACCTGTATGGGTTGGTATAGTCTAAGAAAAGAAGTGGAATCACAAGGTAGATATGCATGGACTTAAAGATTGCTTGCTATACTAGCAAATTCTGTCCTGAAATGGTTATTTTAATGTATCACACTTAAAGTGTGTCAGTTTCAATGCACCCTGGCCATAAAAAAGTGCATACTCATTTGTTAAATATGTGTTAGTTTGATAGGGTAAAAATAGCTTTCATACCCAATAGGAACCTATTTTTGATTACAGTGATTTGAACATTTCTATTATATAGTTTTTTTGTTTGTTGTGTGTATGGTGCTAGGGATTGAATCCAGGGTCTTGTGCAAGCAAGGCAAGCTCTCTACCAACTGAGCTATATCCATAGCCCCTGTTTTTATTTTTAATGTTTATTTGAACTGCCTGTGTTTGGCCTTTTTTTGGTTTTTCGATTGGGAGGGTAGTATTTTAAATATAATTTATAAAAGTTCTTTACGTTTTAAAATGTTTAACTTTTTGTATAGAATATTTTAAGTTAATTTTATTTTTCTTATACTCTTTGGAAGATATTTTAAAATTTTCATTCACTTGTGCCTAATTTCAATAATTCAATCATTCTGTGTTAATGTTTTTTAAACTCCTGATTTTAACAAAAATATTTGACATTTTGCTTCTTACACATACTTTAGTGGTAATTAGCCCAAATATTTTATTTCTATATATGATAGAGCCATCTTACTGAGTAAAAGAGATGTGAACAAAGCTAGAGAAAAACTTTTTAATAAAAACTGTAGGCACATAACTATATCCAAACACTTCCAGAATTTGAAAAAGAGTGGGTCATTTTTTTTTTTAAAGTCTTTTTCTTAGATTATGGTCTAAATACAACTATGAAAATATATAAGCACATGTCTATGCATTCTAAGTGTTCAAACTAAGCTTACTTATTAAAATATTGGAATATATGACTTCTAATTATACAGTTTTCCTTATATTCATATCAATATGAACATTATATTTACTTTTACATGACCCAAAATTTAAATAGTCAAAGCCAACATAGGTGTGAAATATCATATGTGTAATAGACATGTATGTTTTATGTATGAATACTGCACATTCTTAAATTGACACTTTGGGATTATATAGTTTTAGAATGATTTTTTTTCCTCTCTGCTTCATCTGGTTATCTGTAGTTCAATTTGTGAATTGCCAAGAAGTCATCGACAGTGTTTCTTCATATCCTGTAATTTCTATTCTTATCATTATTGCACATTTTATACATTCCTAAATTTAGGTTCCTCATGCACTCTCTTTAAACATTCTCTTAAAGATTCCTCTTGCAGAAATAGTTACAGAAAATGCTAATTATGTGATATAAGTAGTTTTGGAGAGTTGTCAGGTGTTAGGGGAGGAAAATTACTTATTTCTGGAGTAAGTTTTGTTTGGAAAATAGTCTCTTAAGGAAAAAAACACCAATATGTGAAATGGCTGCCATACCTTGAATAACTCCTTCCTTCACAACCCCAAGCTAACACCTGAGGTACAGTTATAATTTCCAGTACCACAGAGTTTGCCATACATTATACAACCACATCTGGGAAGGTCACATTATTTCAATAATTGCATAGTTAACAGACACTCATTGAAAGGCTATAACATGTTAAAAAACATGGCTCATGATAAGCACTGGTCAATTAATTAATTTAATGATTGTAATGAAAGTAAAGGGGAAACAATCTCAATTGCTATCATGATGTCTTGTAAAGCACATTTTTCATAATGATAACTCTTAAGTTAAAATTTGTTAATGTTTATGCAGGAATGGAAAATTTAAGTTAGAGTGTCATAGATATTCTAAAAGCTAAACATCACAGTGCCTTTCACAATGTGATGCAGCGACTGCAAGCCCCATTAATAAATCAAATTATCATGGTAGTAAAAACAACTCACAAAAGTCAAGGGTCAAATGAAAAAAAACTAGAAAAAAAATTGAGCATATGTCATCTAAATACCCAGATTTTCTAACATACTTATCAATATTAATCTTTTTTATTAAATAAGAAAATGAATAAATAAGCAAAAACATGAAAATGTAAATGTGTCATACTCCTGTTAAAATTCTCCTCCGCCCTTCCTTTTTCAGTTCTATATAATTTAATTCAAAATTCTCAGAAATGTTTCTTTCCCCCATACACCATTAACAAAATTCCAGCATTTTGCCTGAAGCTATGGGCTGTCCTAATCCCTGAGGAAAGAGATACCAGAAAAAAAAAAGAAGTTCCACTTTTTTTCTCTACAATTTTAGAAAGTAGAGAGTATTGTACATTACAAAATTCATTCTGGTAATATCACATGTTGAGAACTTTCCCAAAGTTGTCAACTGTTTTCTCCATTATATCATGGAGAATACGTAATTCTGTTCTGCTTTCCAACTTTAAACAACATGTGGATGTCTCATTTGAACCAAGTAGTCTAGATTCATAGAGTTCAGAGAACAAAGCTATAGGTATAAAATGCAGAGAGTAATTTCTATGTTTGGTCCTCCACTTTATTGTTTTCATTATTTGTTGATTTAGTAACCACATTTATTTATATTTCTTCATGGTGTAAAGATAAATCAAAGCTGCTTTTTCACTTATGTGTAAAATGAAAATAAATCCAAAGATACTATAGGACTCATTATTAAAAGGAAACGTTTAAGAATCTTTATTTCACTTTAAATGGCAGTGTGCATGTGGGTGAGTGCGCATGCACGCCCACACGCGCGCACGCATGCACACACACACACAGACACACACTCCATAAATAACCTAAAATATCTCAAGACCAAGCTTACTCATATATTTAAAAATTAAAACACTGTTAATTAAGTCACTATTTTAACATTAACAGATCATCTAAAAATATTTGATAGTATTCAAGGATTGCTTAGATTATGGGAAAACATACAGTATCCTACCCTACTAGGGAAGGGTGTGAACTGCTCTCAAATTTTTAAAAGAAAGTTGGAAATATGTAAAAAAATATGAAGTGGAAGCTCCCATTAACATACCAAATTTAATTTCATTGATATTTTACATATTAAATCAAATAAGTATCACAAATACACAATGTTAGGTACACTGACTTTCTGCTTGCAATAGACCAGAAAAGAAAAGAGACAATCTAAATGCCATGAGAGGACAGAGAGGAAGAATGGCAAAACAAGTAATGTCACCTTTGTGGAATACAACACAGAAAAGGATCTGTTTAAAATGTATGTGGTTATAGTATTCTTCAATTTGCATAAGATAGCATATATTGTTCACATATCAACAGAAAGTTTTAATCAGGAGTAGCAAATGAATAGAGGGTACAGCGAGATGATTCATAAATTTAAAAAATATATTGCCAATAAACATGTTGAAAACATGATTTTTCTAAATTAATTTAGAATAAATTAATTCTTTTTGAAAATAGCATACATTTTGTTTTAATAATTTAAAGTTCTAAAAAAAGAGAGAAATATTTATCCATAAACAACTTAAAAACAGCAGTAATCTTTCATATATAACATATATACATAGATTATTTCCCAAAGGCTATTTATTTCTGGTCACTGATCTTAACACTGTGAATGTAGAAAGTGGAATAATAAGATTGAACAACCTAATTTTTCTCCTGTCTTGGTTTCTTAAATCTTTCTCAAGGAGAACTCACCTTCAAGTGAAAATATCTTTCAAAAAGTAGGAATCCCAATGGAGTGTTTGGGTTAGCTATGATATAAGGAAATAATTGTAAATTATTTTCTTAAAACCCCTCTTGTTCAACAGTCATTTAAAATATTCAGACACATGCACATATACAAAAACAGGCCATTTTCAAAAGGAACATTATTTTGGAATAAATAAAGAACTAGTCAAAATATTGTTCAATAAAGAAATGTTTTCATGTCATATGACATTGATCAGAAAGAAAAATGGAGTAGGGTGAAGGGATGAATTACATGCAAACTATACCATTTGGATGCCACAGGTTCTCTATCCTGAGAGAGGGGGGAAAAAGAAAAAGTAAAAGCAATCTCATATCTCAGCTATACATACAGCACACCCATAGATTCTTATTTTAGAGTAAATCTAAGTTACATGTGATGTGAATAGCCATATGTAAAAGAGAAAGCAGACTCTCCTCATAAAAATGATAACAGAAAATAGGATAGAAGAAGGCACTTTCTCAACTATGGTACAGGAAGTTATACAGCTTTTGATGTAGAAGTTAATCTGAAGCCTGGAGTGGAAGACCCACATGCTGTGAGTAAAATGCACCTCTCAGTAGGCTCCTGAACCTAGGAAAAAATGCATGGTTAAATTAAGCTCTGATTTGTACCACACCTAATGGGAAAATCTAAGGTTAGATTAAGAAGTGTTTGATAATAGTTAACATTCAGGCAAAGGTCAACATAAGCAATGGGCAACATTGCCTGTAGTTTATATAATAATGAGTGATTTGAAGATTTTATCATTATCATGTGGGTGACCGCGCATGCGCGCGCACACACACACACACACACACACACACACACACACACACACACACATACACCATAAATAACCTAAAATATCTCAAGTCCAAGCTTACTCATATATTTAAAAATTAAAACATTGTTAATTAAGTCACTATTTTAACATTAATAGATCATCTAAAAATATTTGATAGTATTCAAGGTTGCTTAGATTATGGGAAAACATACAGTATCCTACACTTTTCTATTTTAAAATTCCCTTTAGAATTAGAGAGTATGATCAGTATTGGCAGCTCTCACAGTCTCTCATCTCTACTTCCCCCTATTATGAGAATGCTTTATATTTCAATGTACTTATTAAAGTACACCACCAATTAGAAAATATAGAACATGTATATTATTTTGTTTTGCTCATTTATTAATGAAGAAATATTTATTTATTAATGCATAATAATAATTTTAAAATTCTCTTTTCTATTTTAAGCCCAAATAACCAACGATATGTGTTTAAACTGTTCAATCAGTAATTATCATCTATCACATGATTCTTAATTGATTTATGTCCTGGTATTAATTCCCTAAGGCTGCTGTGAAACAAACAGAAAACCAAACAAAAACAAAAAACTTATTGCTTTGGTACATTAAAAACAGGATTGTATTGTCCCATAGTTCTGAAAGCAAAAATTCTGTGTCTCCCTCTTTTTTCTTTTTTGGTACCAGGGATTGAACTCAGGAGCACTTGGCCACTGTGCCACATCCACAGCCCTATTTTGTATTTTATTTAGAGACAGTGTCTCACTGAGTTGCTTATTGCCTCCCTTTTGCTGAGGCTGGCTTTGGGCTCGCAATTCTATGATCTTAGCCTCCTAAACTGCTGGGATTACAGGTGTGTGCCATCATGCTGGCCTGTGCCTCCCTCTTAATTTGGCTCACAGATAGTGTTATCTGCCTGTTTGCATTGTCTTTTCTGTGTTTCTGTGTTTACCCTTTTCCTTTTACATAAGGATATCTGTTACACTGTATTAGGGCCAAGCCTAATAATCTGATCTTAATTTGAGCATCTTCAATACTATTTCCAACTAATGTTATGTTCATAGGTATGGGGAACTGACACTTCAATAACTATATGTGGGATACATTTTAAACTGTAACAGTCCCTAAATTCAGGAGGAAAAAGACACTCCTATAAATGGCATCACTTACATCAAGTATTTTTTATTGAGGGAGTGGAAAATGGTAGGGAGTGGAAAGTTTTCCAAGATGAAAAAGAAACAGTAGCTGATATGTGAAGTTTGGAAAGAATGGCCTAGGTTGTAAGAAACCACAATACTGGCTAAAAAGTTCCCTCACCTTTTGAATCACTGACAAATAGGGGATCCCATTCCTATTTTCGGATGGGAGATGCCTAATATATAATGATAGTGTATTTTGAGGAAAAGAATTACCATAACTAGCCTGTAATAGTCTAGAATTACAAGTGTTAATTCTATGAATTGGTGGCAAAAAAATTCCTAGCATTTTATTAAGCTGACTGAATCATACCATTTATCTATTCCATTAATTTATTTTGAGATCATATCCAGGATATCAGGTACAAGACACAAGGGCACAAAGACAAGTTAACCACCTTCTGTTCCCTCAAAAAGACTGTAATTGAGGTGACAGCCTTACCAGAACACCCATAGAGAGGAAGAATGGCAAAACAAAATGTCATCTTTGTGATGTAAAACATGGTATACTCTATATGGAAAAGGATCTAAGTTTAAAATGTATGTAGTAATAGTATTCTTTAATTTGCATGAACAACAGAGGTCACTTTAAGCAATGGCTCTGAAACTACTTTCCACTTGGGCACATGTGCAAGATGCTTGTAGCATGCACAAAATATTCTTATGGACAAAGAAAACTTGTTAACAAAATTTTTTAAAATTATGGTAAAGATACTAAATAATTCAAAATCATTGCTGTATTAACATTCCTCAATGTCTCTGTACCAATTAAGTATAATGTCTCTTCTTCTCCCATAAAAGAATATGTGAGTAATGTTACAGAAATAATGTTGACTTCACAATATCTTACAAAAAATTACTCATAAACTTTAATAATGTTCTATTTAGTATACATTGATTTTAGTGCAACTGACATAGACAAAGAGGAACATAAAGATGTCAGATGAGCTTCTCTGGCTTAGAGAGTATGAGCACTATTGATAGCTCTCAGTCTCTCATCTCTACCTCCCCCTTTTATGAGAATGCTTTATATTTCAATGTATTTATTAAAGTACACTGCCAATTAGAAAATATAGAGCATGTGTATTATTTTGTTTTGCTCATTCATTAATGAAGGAATATTTATTTATTAATGACTATGTTCTGGATATTTAGTACATGCCCTTGAATAATTACATGTTAGGGATAATAACAGAAGACAATTAGACAAACAGATGATAAAGATAACCTTGATTAGTATTAAAAGCTGTGGGAAAAAAAGAAAGAAATGAGATACAAAGAGTGAATAGTGGAGCAGATGGAAAGCTCTTTTAGAATGGAATCAAGGAAGGTATTGCTGAGAACATTTCGCCATGCTGCATCTGTGACAGAGCAACAAGAGAAGAAAACAGCCACAGCAAGCCCAAATGGTATGAGGAAGTCAGGGATGGTGGCAAAACAAAGTATTCCAGATTCTTACCACACTTATAAGTAGAAAATGTATTTTTAAGAGGCACTTCCCCCTCATTTTTCCTTTTATTTAATTATATGCTGGATTATAAGATTTAATAACCATAAAGCACAGCCCATTAGTAACTGCTATAAAGGTTCAAACTCTAAGAATGAGCAAGTAAAAGAGCAATATTTTTAATATCATATTTAATTCAAAATACATGCTTATTTTGCCAGAAACACTTAATTGTGTTTACAGCTGTTAAATGGTACATCATCAGATGGCCAAATAGATGCTGTTTAGGGAAAACTTTAAACAAAATTATTTCCTAATGAAAAATTAGAACTCCTTTCCTAATGTTGTGAAATACTTAGAAGTAAAATTTTCCTAATTTTAAAGTGCTAGCCTGCATGAGGTCCTGGGTTCAATTCCCAGTACTGCAAAAGAAGAGGAGTTCTCATTTATTTTTCTGATTTTAAATGACACATTGAAATAAATAATTGGTGAAAGAAAATGTGTGTGTGTGTGTGTGTGTGTGTGTGCGCTCGTGCACGAGTGTGTGTGTATAAGCTGCTATAACCAAGTACCATAGACTGGGTGGTTTATAAATAACAGAAATTTATGTCTCACATTTCTGGCAAGTGGAATCCTGAGACAAGCATGCTAGTGTAGCTACAGGTTATGGTAGGGTTCTTTTATGGTTTGGGGGCTGATGATTTCTCCTATGTCCAAATATGGTGGAAACAGAATGACAGATCTTTAGGTATCCTTTTATTACAGGTACTAATCTTATAATTAGGGCTCCACTTTCATGACCTCCCAACACCTTACATTCTAATACCATCACACTGGGGTTATGATTTCAACATACAAATTTGGGGGATACAAACATTCAGTACATTGCTGGGTTTGTGCGTGTGTATGTGTGTAAGTGAAAGTATGATTGTGGGGTTTATGTACTCATAAAAATTCAGCTGCCTTTGTTTTCAGGCATGGTATATTTCTTTTTACATGCAAGCTATTAATAGTGAGAATGCATATACCCATATTCTAGGTGCGTCTGGTAAAGGCATTTATTCACGTCTAACTTTCTGGCTTTTTATTCTTGTGGCTTTATTTCAAACCTGTAGCCTCTATTATCAGTGTCTTGCTCCCTGCCTTGTCTCTCTCTTAGCTTCATACTCTTGACTTCCAAAGTTGCCCATAACATCAGGCTTTCACAGCTTCCTCTGGTCTTGAAGGAGGAAACACTCAAATTTCTTTATCCACCACGGATTTCACTATGGACACTACAGAAATATATAAGATAATTAGAAACTATTTTGAAAATTTGTAATCTAGTAAAATAGAAAATATTGAAGACATTGACAAATTACTAGAGTCATAGGATTTACCCAAACTGAAGCAGGACTATATATACAAGTTAAATAGCAGTTTCAAGGAATGAAATCAAAGATGCTATCAAAAGCCTACCAACCAAGAAAAGCCCAGGATCACATGGATTCACAGCTGAGTTCTACAAGACATTTGAAGAAGAATACCAATATTTCTCAAATTATTCAATGAAACAGAAAAGGAGGGAACACTTCCAAACTCATTCTATGAGGCCAATCATCCTGATTCTAAAACCAGATAAAGACACATCAAGGAAAGAAAACTTCAGACCAATATCTCTAATGAACGTAAAAGCAAAAATTCTCACTAAAATTCTGGCAAACCGAATACAAAAACATATTAAAAATAGAGTAAGCCATGATCAAGTGGGGTTCATCCCAGAGATGCAAGGTCAGGTTCAACATACGGGAATCATAAATGTAATTTATTACATGATTGGACTTAAAGATAAGAATCTCATGATCATATCAATAGATGCAGAAAAAGCATTCAACAAAATACATCACTCCTTCATGTTCAAAACACTAGAAAAACTAGGGATAATAGGAACATATCTCAACATTGTAAAAGCTATCTATGCTAAGCCCAAGGCCAACATTTTTCTAAATGGAGAAAAATTGAAAGCATTCCCTCTAAACACTAGAATAAGACAGGGATGCCCTCTTTCACCAATTCTATTTAACAGTCTTTGAAACTCTAGCCAGAGCAATTAGACAGTTGAAAGAAATTAAAGGAATATGAATAGAAAAAAATAAACTATCACTATTTGCCAATGACACAGTTCTATACTTAGAAAATCCTTAATGTTTCAACAGAAAACTTCTAGAACTAATAAATGAATTCAGCAAAGTAGCAGGATATAAAATCAACACCCATAAATTAAAGGCATTTCTTTATATTAGTGACGAATCCTCTGAAAGAGAAATTAGGAAATTTACCCCATTCACAATAGCCTCAAAAACAAAATAAAACAAAACAAAAAAACCCCCAAAAAACAAAAAACAAAATACTTGGGAATCAATGAAAGAAGTAAAAGACTTCTACAATGAAAAGTACATAACACTAAAGAAAGAAATTAAAGTAGAACTTAGAAGACAGAAAGATCTACCATGTTCTTGGATAGGCAGAATAAATATTGTCAAATGACCATAGTACCAGAAGAACAATACAGATTTTTTGAAATTCCAAACAAAATCCCAATTATATTGCTCACAGCAATAGAAAAAAACAGTAATTCATTTGGAAAAATAAGAGACCCAGAATAACTACAGCAATCCTTTACAAGAAGAGTGAAGCAGGTGGCATTACTATTCCAGACTTTATACTACAGAGCAATAGTAACAAATACAGCATGGTATTGGCACCAAAATAGACTTGTAGACCAATGGTACAGAATAGAAGACTCAGAGACAAATCCACATATATACAGTTATCTCATACTAGACAAAGGCACCAAAAACCTACATTGGAGAAAAGATAGCCTCTTCACCAAATAGTGCTGGGCAAACTGGAAATTCATGTGCAGCAAAATGAAAGTAAGTCCTGTCTCTCACCATGCACAAAACTCAACTCAAATTGGATTAAGGACCTAGGAATTAAACCAGAAATTCTGCACCTAATAGAAGAAAAAGTAGGTCCAATTCTTCATCATGTTGGATTAGGTCCTCAATTCCTTAACAAGAAACCCAAAGCACATGAAATTAATTCAAGAATCAATAAATGGAATGGATTCAAACTGAAAAGTTTCTTCTTAGTAAAAGAAACAATCAGTGAGGTGGAGAGAGCCTACAGAACGGAGCAAATTTTTACCACATGCACATCAGATGAAGCACTGATCTCCAAGATATATAAAGAACTCAAAAAACTTAACACCAATAAAACAAGTAACCAATCAATAAATGGGCTAAAGAACTGAACAGACACTTCTCAGAAGAAGATATTCATTCAACCAACAATGATATAAAAAAAATGTTCAACATCTCCAGTAATCATGAAATAAACATCAAGAGTAGAGTAAGATTTCATTTCACTCCAATAAGAATGGCAGTTATTAACAATATAAGCAACAATAAGTGTTAAGGAGGATGTGGGGGGAAAGACACACTCTTACATGGCTGGTGTGGCTGCAAATTGGTGCAACCAATCTGGAAAGAAGTATGGAGATTCCTTAGAAAACTTGGATTGGAAACGCCATTTGATCTAGCTATCCCACTCCTCAGTTTATACCCAAAGGACTGAAAAACAGTATACTATAATGATACAGCCACATCAATGTTTATAGCAGCTCAATTCACAATAGCTAAACTGTGGAACCAACCTAGATGCCCTTCTATAGATAAATGATGAAGAAAGTGGGGTATATATACACAATGGTATATTACTCAGCATTAAAAGAGAATAAAATCACGTCATTTGCAAGTTAATAAATGGATTTGGAGAATATCATGCTAAGTGAAGTAAGCCAATCTCAAAAAACCATTGGCCAGATGTTTTCTCTGATAAATGGATGCTGATTCTTAATGGGAGGAGGAGTGGGGGAGAGTGGAGAAGAGTTTGGGAGGAATGGAGAAACTTTGGATAGGCGAAGAGAAGGGAGGGAGCAAGGGCACAGAGAAGATGGTAGAATGATATGGACATCATTACCTTAGGTACACGTATGAAGACCCTAATGGTGTGACTCTGCTTTGAAACGAAAAATTGTGCTTTATTTGTGTACTATGAATAGAAATGCATTCTGCTACCATGTATAACAAATTAGATCTAATAAATAAATTTTGAAAAAAAATTCTTAACTCACTTAATACTTCTGTTGATCTTCTCTATTGTATACCAACCCTTTCTTCCTTTTTTTTCTTAAGGTTTTCATTTTTTATTTTGTTTATGTTTCCCCCACGCCCCCGCATCAGCTCATAAATCACTTGGATACAATTCTTATGCTGTTAAAAGAATTAAAAAGTAATAGTTTCTCTTTATCCCTTACTCTTAAACGAACTGGTGCATATTTACATATTGCTGTAAGCTTTCTTTTCTCATGGAACCCATTTCCCTTGTTATAGGAATGATTGTCTCAAAGACGGCTTTAACTAGATGAGTTTTCAGTGTTATGCTTTGTCTTCAGTCTATTTAACCTCATTGCTTCTCCAAAATCTGTGGTCACACTGACCTCCCTGGGTTTGCTTATGGTGCTATACTTGGGTTCTCTCACTTTCTCTTTTTGCTCCCTTTCCTCTCTCACCCATTGCTTCTCTTCTGTATATATTAAGTTTTCCTGGATAATTTCAGTCTTTCTTCACCACCTAGAGCCTTCTGATTTCAAACTTCATACTTTAACTAGACTTTCTTTTCAGCATCAAATATAAAGGTTCATCTTTCATTTACCAACTTTGATTTTTATATCTATATTTAATGAAAATGCCCATGATGGAAAATTTTAGGATTTTCACCTAAATCTGAAGCTTCTTAGACCATAAACTAGGCCTTAGTGACCTCTGTATTTCTAATACAAACAATACTATCTACTTCACAGTAAAGACTAAATGAATATTTGAACAAATTTAATATTCAACTCATAATATGTTGTGAATTTTAAAATGTAAAATATGCTATTTAGATTTTTGCTTAAGCCAGAAGGACACCGGTAGGCAGCATAAACTAAATAATAAACACTGAAAATCACCATTTTTTACTGGAGGTAAATAAGAGAGAAAAATTTAGGATTCATGAATCCCAACAATGCCATTTGATCTAGCTATCCCACTCCTCAGTTTATACCCAGATTTCTGTAAAGACAAACTTCCCCTAATCATCTATTAAGTTATTAAAACTGGTCTCTGCTTCTGTATTCTGTCTGCTTCTTCAGATGAATCCAAATTATCACAAAGATTTTTCTCTTTGAAATTATCCCTGAATAGGTTCTGACAGCTATTACTCTGGTTTGGGTATAATCGTGAAAACATTTAGAACTCAGACATAGAAAAACTTGACTTTCACTTTAACTTCAGTAAAGCAAAAAAATAAAAACTTATACTTGTAGGTAAGTAATGGATATCCTAAAATCTCCATCATCGCTAAACTAACTCACTGTATATTTACTGTGCAAAGAAAACCTCAGCTTGAGGCAGCTTGCTATAAAATGCAGGAAAGTTAGTAGCCATAGACATCTGTTTTGAAAAGATATACCTCTGCTTCTTTTGAGTCTTACCAACAGAACTCATCCCATCTGGATCTAGTATGTCTTCTACAAGACTTCTGAAAATATTTTATGAACCTCTTCTGTTCGCTGAGGTCCCTAAAACCTAGAAATTCCAGGACGTATGTCCTATTTTATAACTGAACTCAATAGTGAAAATGACTTTTAGATAGTCGACTGCATTAAAAAAGTTTTTTTAATTCATATGTTGTGCAATCTCTGTACCTAGTTTTCAAGAAAAAAATATGGGCATTTTGGGGATTGCTTTGTAAATGTTATATTTTCTTCTGTGAAAATTCTGTAAAGGAGATTCTGTTGGGAGAAGAGAAGTTCCCAGAAAATGAAACAATGTCAAATACTTCTATAAGCCTATGGTACATGGAAAAAGATTCTGGATTGGAAGTAACTGACAAAGAATTAAATAGAAAAATAAACGTTATATATATATATATATATATATATATATATATATATATATATATATACACACACACACACACACACACACACACACACACACACACACACCCCTTGATATTATTTATGTGAACTATAAATTTCTAAAAGATACTTCATTCATTTATTAGACAAATATTTATTGAACACCTACTCTGGGTTCCTAGAACCTCAAATGAAGGTAGTTACAAAAAAATAGCAGTTACAAACTTAGATTTAAAGCTCTTTTTAGGCATGTTCCTCAATCATCAATAATTAGATGAGCATTCTGAACATCTGTATTCCTTATGTATTGTTATTTTCATATGAATTTTAAACAATCAATATGATTTTACAAAAATTAAAAAGAAAACTTTACAAAGTCACTAAAAATAAACCATTTCAGATTTTCTGAATAAAATAGAAGGTAACCATACAAAACTAAAATGAAAATGTTGGCCCACATGACACATAAACTCATTTATTGTGACAACAAAGGTATAGATTCCACACTTTGGGAAACACCTGTGACATGTAGCACTGCCTTGAAATGGTTTAATTTCCCAATCTTAACTGTTAGACTCTAAGCATCTTGATTTCAGAAATAATGTCTAATAATTTTTAAATTCACTTCTTAATAAAAAATGGATAATCAATAGCTTGAATTACAGAATATACATGCACAGATCCCTTCAGTTATACATACTCAAATTTTCTTTGAAGAGTAATTGCATCTTACTATGAAGAGATGATTTTAAATGAAAATCATCTAACATTTTATTTTTTAAAACCATGTATTCTAAAGAGAGACTTTGCTTTTGATTTGGTAACATGCATATTTCATGGGCTGTACTTTGAACATTTAACCAAGAGATTCGATGTGATTACTTCAGTAACAATTCAATTTGAAATGTCAACTATGTTCAGCATTTAAAAATTAATAGCTAAATTCCTTTAAGGATCAGGGAAATTTTGTTCTGACTTAGAATAATTTTATAGCCTATGAATCTCCTTGTAGATTGTTTGCATGTTTTAAGCTATTCTGAATAATGTACTCTCTGTAAGGGCCCATTACTTCAAAGAATTTTGACAGCCATAGCTCAAGGTATTAATTTTCATACTAGATATATATTTCTATTGGCAGCATGTTTGTCAAGACAAAAATACACTTCACCCAAATTTTGAGTATGTACATTTTGAATAGGTTACAGCGGTATATAAATATTTTTCAAATGAGAATTTAATCAAGGCTTCATCCCCCCTCCCTTTTATTTGATTTCTGAGAAGAGAATGAGTCAGTGAAGTCAGAAATCTGAAGTAGCAGGCTTCAAACCAAAGTGGCTGGAAAAGGAGTCCAGGCAATGTTGTAGTTTTCTCCAGAAGCAAAGAAAAATTATAGCATTTCTGAGCAAAAGGGTGGGGAGCTTCATATGTAATATGAAAGTGTAAATAGGAAATCCACTGATAACATACTTGTTGGTATCAGAAGCACTTCTTACCTAAATGAGGTTGATGGAAACGTTATTACCTCTCAGTGGCATCAAGAAGAACAGTCAGAAATTCCCCTGGACTGTCAATACCATCTTAGCAAAACCTGAGATGATATGTTCAGTTATTCATCTGAGAAACTTTTCTTTAATATATTATTATTGACATACTACTCTGGGGTAGAAATTGGTGAAGTGCTCAGAAAATAACATGGGGTAAACAGTTCCTATCCATGGGAAGCTTGCAGCTAAGTGGGCAATACAGACTCAATCAAACACTACTGCCCATTAATATGTACTTAGAGAATGAGATAAATGGTAGGAAGGGGAAACAGCTTTGAAAGAATATTTTGCAAGACAGAAATCCTGCAAGGATTGTTGAATGAGAGTTAGCTTCTCTGAAAATTTGACAGTACCACACCTTTAACATTTTATCATTTTATTTATAGTACTTACCATGACCTAGGTCACAGTAAAATCTGAAATTCATATTGCCACACATGGTTCTAAGGAACTGAGGATTCTGTATGAATTGATATTTAAAGGAAAACATAGTTAACTCCATAAACTCTCTTCCCAAGTTTTCTTCTCTATATAGTTCCAGAGTATATGCACAAAAAATTAGCAGTTGAATATATATTTTCATAGGTGTTAGATACAGAGCCAATATCCTTTCACACATTAGAGAATATGGACTACGCTGTTTCTGAAGTCCTTGCCCCTTCCATATGTCTGTAAGCACCTAACTGCCTTTTTTCCTCCTACCCCATTTAAAATACCTCCAAGTACCCTGTAATCCATTTTGACAGTCATCAATTTATGAGCCCTCAACTCTAAACCCATCCTTTAATACTTGCTTTGTGAAAATAAAGCTGGTTTCCTTTTTCCTTGCCAGTTTGTGTAATGTTAAATTGTGTCAGCAGAGGGCGGTGGAAGGACACTGGAGGAGAAGGGTTTCTTTCTGGATTGGTATTCTGGGCTCCTTCTTCAAAGTATGTAGCCTGTTCACTCCTGCTCTGTTTCCAGAATTTGATTCCTGAGGAGCAAGTGGCAGTTCTGCAACATGCAGAGCTTTTTCAACACTTGGTTCCTATAGTACACAATCGTCAATAGCACCCAGCGTCTCCCTCATACTTCTTTCTGTAGTTACTTATCTCTTTGAAATTGGAGGGCCAATTTCTAGCAATTTACTGAGGGTAAATTTCTGGTCAGTTCCACTGTGTTAGCACTTCAGAAACTTCTGCCAGGCATTGATCATAAGCAAGCCCTCTCCAGCAAGATCTAGATCTCAGCCCTGCTAGAATGGGGGATGAGATCTGTCTTGGTCCTAGGCTTAGTGGCTGTGCTTTCTGCTAATACTTTTTCCTCTACAATTCTCTTAATACTTGGGAACACTCACCTTAATGATGTGTTGTTAAAGTCAAAATTCTTTATATTAACTTTTCACTGTCCAATGTACTAAGGAATCTTTGTTTCCTTATCAGATCTTGACTGATACAGCCATTAATGATATTTTAAATCCCAAACAAGGGCAGTGATATCACATCTATGGGATGTTTTATGTGCCACTTATATACTGGTATAGTTTCTGTTCAATCTTTATGACATAACCAAGTCACTGGGATTCTTAATCCAGGTCTGGTCCTTGGAGAGTCCTCTCCACTCTCCAAGGACCAGACCTGAACTAGTGTTCTTTCTTCTCATTTTCATCCCAGTACAGTTTTGTCATGTTCTTACAATTTTCACATAATTGTTGCTTTACTCATTTACCTCCCAACCACAATAGGAGGCTCTTTAAGGTATATACACCCAGAACAGCATATATTTATAATGAGCATTTTAAAAATTGTTAAATAAATGAATGCTTGAGTGAATTAATGATCACTCTTTTCCTTCCTACTCCCTGTCTAATCTGGTCTCCTTTCAGGGTCTTGTCCTCTCATTTGACTTTCAGAGGCAGGGTATCAAAGCTCAGTCTTATTTCTTTTCTCCTTTCTCATCTCCCTGTTCTTCTCCCAGCTTTCTTTTTTCAATTCCCTCTTCCCATATAATGGTAGTTTTATTTCCATTTAAAACTAACTGTATAATGTGTTACAAGCATGTAATTCAATTATATCAGCATCCTAGAAACCAAGGGATGATCAGCTCTCTAGAATGTATGCATGTGTGTGTGTGGGGGGGAAGGGGAGTGGTAAAGAAAATGGACCTACTAAAATAAGAGAATTTTTTTTTTCAGATTTGGATATGACAATTTGCTATGGCAGTATCATCTGTATCTGGCTCTCCAGTTCAATTCTTGCTCCTATTTCTTCCCATCCATCTCTATATCAAAAGATCTTTGTTCTGGGCTGAGAAAGGAATTTATATAGTTCCCACTCCTGCTCAATTCCTGTTTGATAGTTTCTACCTACCTCTTGTCATAGAGACAACATACCATATCCAATTCCTGTTATCACATTTCTTGATATTTAGATCTTATGATAAAAACTTTAGCTATTTATTCACCTAATTTTATAATTTCTAAGATTTTTGCAAGTCTTCTCTTAATTGAAATTCCTATCTACCCCAGCCATCATTATCTACTTCTCTAATACAGGGTTTCTATTTTTGTGTTCATCAGCTAGGTTCTTGAGCTGGATGTTAGCCGCTTTAATAATGATGAATATTAATTAATGAATAATTTTGAATACATAATTCTCTATTAAAAGAAAATCTATTAATTAAAGAAGAAATTCATTCATTATTCACCTGATATATGTGTTATATAGATCACTCACAAAATGAGCTTTTCAAATTCTAGTGCAACAGCACAATGTTAAATATCAGTTCTTATTTTACATCCATTTGATAAAATGATGAAATTATGTCACACATATAAATTCTGTTATCCTTGTTTCCTAAAATTATAGCCACAGAATAAAATAAGGTGCTTAAGTTCATTAATTCTAATTGTAGGATCTATACCATACTGGTTATTTAATCTCAGATATTTTTTTGTCTATAATAGGAGGATAACATCTAGTAGATGATTAAATTATACAATGAAAGTACTGAATTTAATGTTTTTTTTTTACAGAAGAAGTGTTCAATGAATATTATTTCCTATTTTACTGTCAATACATTAAAATCTTTATGGTGTTTGAAAAATGAATTTCAACAATTATGCCTATTACTATCTAATTTTTTCATAAATTATTCTTAGGTACTTTTTTAATGAATCTAGGGCTATATTCTTGGTCAGGAATAAATTCAACAATAAAGTCATTTGTGTGGAAATATGAGCCTATTTGTGATGACCTGATTGTTTTATTTTTCTCACAAATGCATGAGGTAAGAAATGACAATCTTTCTTTGTTCCCACATAACAATATTCTTGATGAGGATATGAATGAAGTAATTTATTCAATTTAGAGCCTGAGAACATAAAGCCCTATAGTAGTGAAGCAACCTGTAGGAATTGCAAGGTGTTACACTTACCAAAATCTAGAACAATTATCTTGCCCATGAGAGAGGATTGTCCTAAGGGCGCTGAGGTTTGCTTTCCAATGAAAGCATTTAGAATGCAAGAGAAAGAAATGTGTGTTTCCTATGAGATAGCCGCTTTTATCTTGCATAGGCTATTATTATAAAGTCATTGGAGAAAAAAATTTGATTCTCAGATCAGGCTCAATGACTCTGAAAATCAGATACTAGAGGTATATCTTTGCTTTCCTTTCTTCTAGGGTTTGACTCTTTGCTCCTACAGCCATGAAAACAATAGTTTTTTTTTAATTCTCCTCTCACTATGCTTTTGTATATTTTATTTAAGACTTGTCTTTGTCCTTATCTCCTAGTCTTAGTGTTTGATCTAAAGACTCCACTGTTCAGGCAGAGATAATCCACCCCCACAACCCACCACCCCAGTCACAGAATGAAAAGCACAAGCTGTTGAGGTTAGCTTTCAGTTGAGATCAGAAAGACATTTTCCCTCCAGCATTATTCTGAGGCTTTTGTGTTTTTGAGAAATTGCTTCACATATGAAAATACGAAAATAATCTTACTCACAAAAGTCATAAGAAGACTTGCTCAAGAAACCTCAGTTAGATCACCCTTTAATCATTAGAATTGATTCACAGATCTCTAAATGATTTTTAAAAGTCCAGCTGCAGGCTAAAAATGATGAAGGGAAAATTCATTGTGATTTTTTTGGCCCTTTATGAAGAGAAACTTAAGTTACTGTTTAATTAAAAATTATTTCTGAATATTTAAATACCTATACTGAAAATCATATACAATATACTCATACAAGTAACTAGTAGAAATTTTTTACTCTTACTCAGATTATATTCATATTTAATGTCTCAAGTAAAAGGCACATGTGAGTTTAATATATATGCTATATATTCATATATATGATATGTAAAAGTATGGATACCTTTATGTATGTATATGTATACAGCAATTTCTTTAAAAATAAAATCTATTTAATTTTAGAATAGCATTGATTGCCAATATTTTCTGCAATGTAACTGAATACTATAAATTATTTTCATTGCTTAGAACTAAAATGTGATGAAAATATTGTTTAAATTAAAATAGGAAATCTATGGAAAAGTCAAAATTATATTAATTTAGGAAAAATGAGAATGCAACAGATAATAAGCCCAAGAAAAGTAAAAAACTAGGTAATTCATCTTCTTTTTGTATAGAAATAGAAACTTTAGTGCTTACCAATGATAAAGAAACAGTCTAAATTAAGGCTTCATTGCAAGAGGGCTCAATTCTCCTGTCTAGTCTAAGAAATAAGATAGGAAGTTCTTTCATGTCTGAAGTATACTAGGAAATTAAATATAACTCAACTACGTACAGCATTGAAAGTATCCTATTGTTACACATAGATTAGAAGTATGTCCCTTCTTAAAAAATAATAATAATAAACTGTGAAAGTTTTGGTAGGTGCTCCTATCAATGACTCTCAATTATCAATACTCCTGATACTCTGATCTGTTTTCCTCTTGTTCAGTGACTCTGGGCTTGGTCAGATGGTTTTCTTTTACCAATGTGACATTATCCTTCATGACCTAAGAAGAGGCTTCAGTGATCTTTCACACTGGGGCATGCCCTCTTGAAATAAAATCACCACCTCGTAAAATCTCCTTGAGGAAAAATGAGATGCAGCCCTGGAGATCCCAGGCTCCCCAGCTGGGTACAACTCCCTTCAAGGCAACCTGCAGCTATGTGCAGCCACCTAATTGAGCCCTGCGAGAATAGCGACAGGTGGGGGACACAAGAGACTTCTTCTACCACCTCCTTCATTAGGTGGATAAGTTTAGTTATCAAAGGTTTCACTTTTAAACATGGGTATGTATCTGTAGAGCAAGATTAGGTGGGAAGACCGTTCAATGCATTTGTGATGAAGTATCCTTGGCTTCCACTATAAAGCAGAATCATACTTACATGACTATTCTTTTCCCTTTTTATTTATTTCTGGCCAATACGAGAGTACATTTGTTGACTGGTAACAGGAATGGGTGACATAACTTCCTGCAATTTCTTGGCAACAGACAAGGATGGTGATCACATATATCCTGTCTTTACACTATTTCCTCACATTTTCCCATTAGAAGTGTATAATTTATCTGAACCAAGCATGGTAGTACATGCCTGAAATTGCAGCTGAGGCATAAGGAATGCCAGGTTCAAGACCAGCTGAGGCATGAGGCTGAGGCATGAGGAATGCCAGGTTCAAGACCAGCCTCAGCTTAAAGACCCCATCTCAAAATAAAATTTTTTAAAAATGTGCTGGTAGTGTGGCTCACTAGTAGAGGGCCTCTAAGTTCAAACCATAGTACCAGCTACCCACAAAAAGTGTATAATTTATCTATAAGAAGTGAGAGCATTGGTAGCAATAATTGTGGTAGTTGTAGTATCAGTCAAAAATAGCAGGTACTATGTGTAATGTACTGTGATAAACTTCTTACTTTAATCATACTTTACAAATGTATGAAGAATTGAGGACTTTTAATATACCCATTTTTTTGGAAAAATTTTAACTCAAATGAGGATCCTGGGCTATAAACTAGGTCTGTTTAACTCTCCAGGCTAAGATCTCACCCACTGTCCTAAATACTTACACTATTTGATATTCATCTACACTACTGAAGCAGCACTCTGAAAGGCCGGGTCCAGCCCCAAGCAGTACTCTCTTTGTCAAGATATTAGAAGCAAAGTTTTATCTAGATGTGTTTCCACTTCTAGGAAAGGGCTACACAAAACAATTGTCAGAGCCCACAAGATGTAATGAGACTTATGACCACAAACATTTCCTGGAAGAGAGGGTCAAACTGGAAGAAACATTCCTCTCCTCTCTCATAACAGTGCTTCTCCTGCTCATGAGATGGGGAAGAAAGACATGGTTTGTAACAAAAATAAAAAAGGGCTGGGGATATAGCCTAGTAGTAAGAGCCCCTGAGTATATCCCCAGTATCTATGCATCTATCCATCGTTCCCTACCCTCTCCCTCTCCCTCTCTTTCTCTCTCTCTCTCTCTCCCTCTCTCTCTCTCTCTTTCACACACACACACACACACACACACACACACACAATATTGGAATGCTGTACTGTTTACTCATTTAGTGAAATGAGTCATCATGAGATGAATGGCATTTCCTATAATTCTGGGTAAATCAGTGATCTTGATTTTCTATAAATAAGAAAAACAATATTATGGATACAATAATATGAAATATCTTTTGCAGAAGAAAGTGTTAACAATAATAGGCAAATAATAACTACAGACTATGTAATGATAGAACATATTTTAAGTTGCAGAGAAAATTAAATAAATTTACAAATTAAAATACCATATTTTATTAAGGCAGATCAAAAATTTCCCAAATTTGAAATGTAAGACTGAATTTTCTATAGTAGCCTATACTTGCCTTTGGAAATAATTATATATATATAATGTATATATTAACTATTTATAATAAATAATACATTAGACACATGTATATATGTCTAATATATAATATGTATACAATAGATGTATTATATATAATACATACATATACATATATACATGTAATACACACACATACACACACATTTAAGAATAAACCAGGGCTAGGGAGTTGGCTCAGTGGTAGATAATTTGCCTAGTTTGCACAGGGCACTGGGTTCAACCCCCAGCAGTGCAAGCAATTAATAAATAATAAATAATAGGTGTGCTGAAGGAAAAATATAACTATTTATTCAAAAAAGTACATACATGATTTACCATTAGAAAAAAAATCATTTCCAAGTACTTTATAAGGAAATAGATGCCTGGAGGACAGTTTTTCCCCAACATTGCATTTTATCTAACAACCGCTCTGTTTTCTTAATGTCTCTTACCACACTCATGAACTCAGCTGTTCATTTTAGTGTCATTCAGCAAGCCCTTGTGTATTTCCAGATGAATCTAATTCCTGAAAGAGCATAAACCTTTCTAAAAATTAATGATCCAGGAAGAAGTCTTTCTATAAACAAACCATTTCTCCTCATGAATCTTAATTAGAAGAGGTTTTTAAGCTAATATTTCCCAAGTTCCCTCTATGGATGAGGAATGTTCATTTATTCCTTGCTACTGTATCATAATACATTTGCAGCACTCTCAGGACTTAAATCAGGTAGGCTATATATAAGCTGCGTTCTCAAACTTTGACATGAATGAGAATCACTTTAGAAGTTTGTTATAAATTCATATCCCCAGTATGTATCTTCAGAGGCTCAGGTTCAGTATGTTTGGCTAAGGCAACACAGATCTCTCTGGCGCACATTATCCTTGAGTAATTTTCTGATTTGGTGCCTTTTAAGAGCAAGTCTGTAATATTTTGTATGAGGGAAGTAAGTTAAATGTGTTGGTCAGTTCCCATTCAACTACTTAGAATCACATTAGTATATGTGATTCAGAGTAAGGTTTTGAAAAATACAACTAAGAAAAATCATCCTCATTATTTCCCACACAGGGAAAAAAAAGTAACCAAAATGAAGAAAAATGGAGAGAACAAAGAGATTTCCTTTGATATATAAAAACATATGATCATAATGAGACTACTAAAAACAAATATTAGAGAATAGAACATCGCATTTCATCTGGCAAAGGGAGACACTTATTTCACTTTCATTTATTTTCCTTTTAAGAAATTTTATTAAGTTCACCATTATGGAATGATGTAAACTAGGACAATATAGTCACTGAACTGATTTAAATAACTTTTTAAATAAAAATAATCAATATTTACTTGTAAAGTCATTCTGTTAACAGGCACCAAGAGTTAATTTTTTTTATTTTGAAAAATACACTGAATATGTCAATAACAATCAATGAAAGAAATACTTCTTCTAATTAGTGTTTTTTAAAAAGCTGTTATTAAGAAAAAAGGAAATTCATGTCTGATTTTTGTCTGATACTCAGAATTTTATTTAACCTATTTTATATGATACTGTTGATTTTATATATACTTAAAAATTTTAAATTTCATAATTGAGTAGATACTTTTATATATTTTTCCTATTATAATTTTGGACCGACCCATCAAGTTCCATCTAACCTAGTGAAACACAAGGACAGATCCAACTTTCTTTGGGTTCAAGATAAAGAGCTTTAAATGGGATTCAGGAAAATGAGGTGCCCTGAAGCTTAAGTTTGTGTCCCACAAGATAAATTTAACTTTGGAGTGATAGTGTTACCCCCACCCCATTCTAATAAATGTAAAATGTAAGGCACACTGTCTTACACTATTAGATTAGTGTAAGGTGTATAAATTTAAAGACATATGTGGAGGTGCACTGAGGTTCTTACAAATGCAGATTGTACAGGAAACACTGGTTCCTATTAAGACTGACTTTTGCCAGTATACCAATCCCAGACTGCTAGGGACCTTATATTCTTGTATTACCCTTCTGGGCTCCTGGTTCCTCTCTGTAGTCTCCCTAGATTCCAAGTTTTTGGACTGCTTGGTCATCTACTTTAGTCAACTGATTTTGATCCTCTCCTTTAAGTCTTGCTGATTCTGGCTCACTCACTGGCTCAAAGTGCCAGACATGCTCCTGTTCATTGCTTTTGGTCACACAGTGATGTACAATTTCAACCTCCAAAACAAGTATCCAAGTGTCTACTCTGTTAGGAATCTGCACTTCACTGCAGTTCTCCACCCTTCATTTGTGCTCTGTATCCCATGCCATTTACTCCCCAAAGAAGATGTTAACTTTCACAGATTCAACTTTAAAAGGCTTCATGATAGGGCTGGGGATGTGGCTCAAGTGGTGGCGTGTTCGCCTGGCATGCATGCGGCCTGGGTTCGATCCTCAGCACCACATACAAACAAAGATGTGTCCGCCGAAAACTAAAAAAAAAATTAAAAATTCTCTCTCTCTCTCTTAAAAAAAGGGGGGAAAAGGGGGGGTACTTCCTGTGCTTTCAAACTTAAAGAAAAAAGGCGTCATGATAAAAAAAACTTTATTACTTCATTCAGGGGCTACTGCAATACCCTACATAAGGTTCCGAATTAATCCCTATGTTTTTAACTTTTTCATTATTATGGAAGGGTCAGGTAATACTTGATGCATTGTGGGTCATGTGTCTCTCTCTTGCAATTATTTCTGCTCTTGTAGTGCATCCTAAAGAATCTTAAGCAATACTTAGATGCATAAGTATGATTGTGTTCCAATAAAACATTATTTATCGTCATTTAAACTTTGTACAATTTCCATGTATTATTTTACCCAAACATTTAAAAAATGGATAAATAATTTATAGCTCTCCACTTTGTCAACCTTTGCTCCATACTGTCTTGTCCCCTACCACCAGGTTCACCTTTCAAAATATTGTTTTCATTATAACCAAGAATTTGAGGCACTTCTCATTACTACTCATTACCCACCATCAAACAAATGGACCTTTTTCCTGGACAGTTTCCCTGGTTTCCATTCTAAATTATTATTATTTCTTTTGCAACATGTACCCTATGTTTCTGGTTTTTGAACTTGAAACTAATTTTACATTTACTTACTTCTTAGATCTGTCCTTATATCCAGCCCGCACAACAGTTTGCAGTGTATCCAGGTGGGCCTCCCTGGATAGAGATGACACTGTAGTGAATGTAATTTATAGGATTGCCCAGGCACTCTCCTAGGGTTTATTAAGTTTCTACTGGTGTAAACAAGATGCATTACTTGAAACCTTCTATAATCCCCCATTATTTTCAAATGAAATTCAAATAACAGACAGGAATTAAAGGAGTTTAATAAAGGCTTCTGACACATTTTTTACTTTACCTTTTAATCAACCAATTTGATTAGCTTACTTAAAAGACCAAAACACCCATGTTCTTTCATCATTGACTATATTCAGTGATACATTATTTAACTTTACTCATTTAGTCAACTGATACTGAGTGGCCACTAACTTCCAGATTAAGACAGCTTCAAAAAACACATTATAGGCTCTTTCCTCCAAGAACACATACACTATTGTGAGTCATACACTAAAAGAAAACACAAAAAGTCTTTGACAACTGCTACAAAGGAAGCTAAATTCTCAGAGTAAAGAGGCATGGAGGACTTCCTGTAGGATCATAACAGAAAATGGGCAAAATTTACCAGGCAAGAGATTGAAAAGAGGTATGTCAAGGCATTGTGAACACAAGATAGTTCAATGACATGAAGGAAGCATGTGGGGCAGGTATAGAAGACATGTAATTAACACAGTGTTAAAAGTGTACATTCTAGAGCCAGAGTGCTTGGATTCAAATGCCAATTTTGTCACTTAATTAGCTGTGCAGCATTAGGTGAGTCACTTTAGTTTAGTTTTCATCTGTATTAAATGGGAAGAATAATCACACTTATCCTGAAGGGTTCATGAGGATTCAATACATGTACACTTAGCACATAATAAAAAAATAAACATTGCATTATTTTAATTGCAATACTTCTCATCATCATGTTGGGCATTTCAAATAGATCAGCATGGCTAGTAGAGAATTAGATGGGGGAGCATTATGAATGGTCTTATAAATGGACTATCTGTTTGAAATATATCATCTAATGAGTTTGGGTATGAATGCCCCAGGAATCAGGGTGTATTCTGGAAAAGTTTTAACAGAATCTCTATGGATGAGATCTAGGCATCATTAAAGCATTCCAATCAATGTTAACATTAAATCCACAGTGAGAACCACTGAAGTAACTGGAAATGGTCTTTCTCCTGGAAGCTATTGTAGCACTTCTTGCATAACTTTGGGATATAATGTCAAATACTGAATAAGCTTTAAAAATACACATACCTGAATTCCATTCCTTGACTCTGGATTGTATAGAGCCAAGGGATATCAATTTTTACAAAGTATTCCAGGTTATTCTCATATAAGTGATATGCATATGAGCCTTTATATAAACATTGTGCATCACACATGACACATATAGTATCTTGCATTTTAATTTTTATGCAAAGTTTTATCTCCTCTGAAAAATAGCAAATTTCTGGCCACAGGAGTCAGGAATTAAGCACCAAAAAAATCCAAGCCAACCATAAACATATACACTACAATTCCTTAAAGAGGAGAATTAATAGGTATTTTTTTGTTCAATTTATTAAGGGAAAAAAGGGAGCTCTCTAATGACACTTTTCAAACTCTACATGTTCCAGTAGTTGCTTGTATGATATTTTGTCAGCAAAAATAAAACCATTAAAACTACTTAGTAATAAATGGAAGAGTGATACACAGCTTATTAATCGGTTCACAAATTGCCTCTAGTAGGTATTGCCATTCTCAATTTTTACAATTCTCTGAGGGTCCTGACAAGCCTGTCTAAAATGGTATCATAGGACATGTTTCCTGGATAAACTTATGTGCTCTGACAAGATCCATATTTTCAATCAATAGAAGCCTCATTCACAAAGATTCTTCATACTAGGGCTAAGTAAATTCAAGTTCTATATTAGTACATAAATTTATTGAGTGAATTCCAAGGTTATGCTAAGAATCACATTTTTTAAGTCTACTTCATTTTTAAAAAATCAGGCAGATATGTAACATTGATGTTTTCCTTGTAAAGTCTTCCACACAGGCAGTACTCAACAAATGAGCAGCAATTCTTTAATTTTTTAAGTCTATGAGAAGTTATAAATAAGCAAACAAATAAATAAGGGAGTACATAAAAGGAAGCAGCTATCACAGGCAATATTTGTGCTCAATATAAGAAGCAGCAATCTCATAGTCATATCTTTTAGAATTGTGGAACAATACAGAAATCATTAACTCTATTTCTTTACCCTTGCTTAAATCTCTACTTTAAAAAAAATCTTTTTTTTTTTTTTGTGGAGACCTCTCCATTTTAGCTTACAAGTAATTTTTAATGTTTCTAAAGGCAACACACACTCCGTTATGGGGAAACAGATTTCCTAGTATGCAAATGAAATTTTAGCTTCCATGGTCTCTTGTAGGCTTAATGCTGACTGTGCCTTTTAACCTTCTGACACACATCTCAGCCCAAGAGTCACAAAGAGTCAAAGGGCCTATAGAAAGCTCCTGTCTGTGTACTAATTAGTAGACAGATTAGTTCTGGCATGTTTGCTTCTCATCTTTTGCTTCAAATTTCCTCCCTAGTCAAGACTACTATAACATGGATATTTGCTTTTGTATCCAGAGTCTCTCTTCCCAGGTCTCATTTGGTTCTAACACTTATTTAGATGATTCTCACCCTGAATCTCTCACTGATGCTAGTGCCCAAACCTGAAGCAGGCTGCTTGGACATAATACCTGGTCAGTGTCCAGTGCCCGGGGCACTTCTCAACAAAAGGAAGATAAGCAATAGAATTATCTATTTTGTCTTCCAAAAATGTTCCAAGTATTTAAGGAAAGTTTATATATATTTTTTTTTAATTTTTTTTACCTCAACACTTTTAATTCCTGTGATGTTTTTAATAGTTTTTCACTAAGCACATTTTCCAAATAATGTGTACGCTATTCCATGAGGTCTGAATGCTGATGACTTGTAAACCTAATTACTAAATCTACATAAAAATACTCTTTGTACTTAAAATTTAACGTGACCCCCAGCATTATTATCCTCACCTTATGGTTATATCACTTGTTTTCCATTATCTCTCTATTCAGGATTCATCAAATTAGCAGCAATACTTGCTCTAGGATAACGTTTTACTGCCCCCAGATACTTGCTCTAGTAACCTCCTAGCCATTTCCCTATCTTTACTTTGCTCCTTTGAAACTATTTTCAACATAGCAGTCACAGAGATCCTGTGAACATCCAAGTCAGATCACTACACTTCTTTGACACCTTCTCTCAATCACATATAAAAACCAAAGCCCTGTCACTGGGCTTACACAGGAGACTCTCCAGTTCTTCAGTGACCTTTTATCCCACCAACTCAATCCCCCAGCCCCACTGGTCCTGAACTTCTTCAACACGCTTCTGCTTCAGACATCTGTTTCTGATATTCCTTCTATCAGGAAAATCTTTCCAAGATACCTGGATACTGACTCTCTCAGCGCCCTCTCCTGTTCATTCAATTAACACAGTCAGTCCTTTTCTTGTCACTTTATCTAAAGTTGCACATTCCTAGGACCACACAAACACTTTCTTCACTTTTTCACTACTTTGGGTCTCTCAATAGCATTTATTTTCTGACTTATTTTAAAATTGTATTTGTGGTTTCTGTCCACTATTCCTCTCTCCTTCCCACTATAAACAAGATTTTAAAAAACAGTGATATTTGCTTGATTTTCATCACTGTTTTATCTCTCATATATTTCAATCAATGAATATTCATCTAGTGATTTCCACATGTTCAAATATTGAAATTCTAATGATGTGATACTTCAGTTTTGCTTGCATCAATCCCACCTATTCCTAATGCCACAGCTCAGAATGATTTGATCTTTGCATGGGATTACCATCTTCCTCATCAAGTCTCTAATTCATTACATGATACATCCTGCTCCAAGAATAATCTTTACATTCAATTATGTACAATGTCATTGGTTAGAAAATAAAACCCAAACTCTTGAAGATGACATTCCAAATTATTTTAATGTGATTCCCAAGGTTCTGTGAAGGTCTCATGATTTCTCACCTCTGTGCTTTGCTCACATGCAGTTTTATTCACCTGCACTGACTCTCACTCCAGTCCCTGCTTATTAAGACCTATCCTTCCCTCAAGCCACTACTCAACTAGTATATTCTTAGTAAATTATTCCCCTAGCCAAAAATAAATTTATTCTCTCAACAGATTTGACCACAGCATAATTAGATATGCTTATCATAGATTTCTCATTAGTTTATGAGCTCATATCCTAGAATGTCAAAAAAATCTTCATCTTAGGCAGTCATTATACTTATTTTATTGAATTATTTATATGTCCCATATTTTCATTCTTCTTTATTTTAACAAAAATGCACTTTGTATCTTCATCAATGGTATTATTGATCAGAGAATTCCATTAAGTAGACATTGATTCAACAATACTGGACCTTCATTTGTAAATAGTGCCATCATGAATGATTATCAAATATCTCAGTGAAACTGACATGAACTATAGCATTTCTGCAGAAACTCATCAGATGGAAAATTTAGTTACTCAGATATGGTTCATTTTAAGTAAAATTATTTTCCCAGTAGTCATCATCTCTTTCAACTGAACTTATGAAAACCAAATACTTAATAATGCATCCTACTATTTTACAAATATTCAATTTCAAACACACTGCAATGCAGATTTAATTTCTGTAAGTAATCTGTACAGAGTTTTCCTATCTCTAGAATTCAGGCAAATGATATGTGCTACAAAATCCTTAAGTCATATTGTGGATGTTACTTTCACCTTTTTTCTGGTGTTTTATAACTTACAAATCTTCAGATATTAATTAAAATCAATATGATCAATATTTTTCTTTGAAATTTGTCTAGGTCTTCTTTAAGAAATACATATGTGCCCTGTCATCATATCCTATGCAAATTAAAATCCAAGTCAATTAAAACCTACTATTAAAGTAATTTTACAATTGCTAATTTGTCAATTTTTACAAGGCTTAAATATTCCTTTTTAATCAGAAAATAATTTGAGCATTTTTAAAATTTTATACTGGGTTTATCTATATTTTTGCCACTTATAACAATATTCTTTTGAGTATTTGACTAGCTTCTTTTCTAACTATGAAAAAAATCAAGAATGGTAAAGAAAAATGAAAATAAATGCAGGTCATAAGGCACAGTGCTAGTAGATAATTCCGAATCTATGGGCCTGGATAATGAAAATGAATCACAGAGAATACTGTTCTGAGTATTTATAAAAATTGTAACAAGGCAAAGTGATAGATATGTCAGTTTGATTGTGTTATTTATTTTGCATTGTATAATTAAATATCAAAACACCATCTTGTATACCCTACAAATACAAAATTTTTATTTGTGAATCATGTTTTAATATAGCTGGAATTTATTTTAGTTTTAAAAAGTAAGAGCTCTTATAGGTAAATGAACAAACAAATTTAGGTCAAAATGGATAAAACAAATTAGTGCTTTGAACCACTTACAAAAAGACTATTGGATAAATATTGACTGTGATTTTTGCTCTATGCTATTTATGGTAATTTGTCATTTTGTGATACTCCAACCCTTCCCCATCATATTGTAATTAGTTTTGGATGTAGCCATCTGGTAGGGAAATAATCTTAATTGAACTCCACAATATTACAAAATACCAGTATGTGATATTTTCTTTAAAATGATACATTTGAGAAAAGAACCAACATTGTTAACTACACAATGCTGAATATTATCATCAGTGCATGAGGCTTTATGGATCACTTGGAGTCATAGAAACAGTACAATATAATAAATTATTTGTATACACATTTAACTACAGAATTAAAACTGATTTATAGAATAGGAAATATTAATTTGTATCAATCACAACAGTTAGATTTCCACTGATTCAAAATGGATATAATTCTTCACAATAAAGGATTCTTCTGTATGTTTACTTACAGGAGAAAATTTCTTAGAATTTATAATGATTTGCCAATTTTTATGTTTACAAAGTTCTTAATACATGTACTTTAATTTTTATAAAATATATGATATTTTGTATCCATGATCTTTATGTATAGGTTAATAATTATTTAAAAGTCAAGAGCTGTAAATCTGTTTAACACATGCATGTCCAGACTTTTTTCCCATCACAGAGTGTGTTTGGTTGTTAGATCCCCATTTTTTATACTTTCTCCCTTCACACCTGCTTGCCTCCCTCCTTCCATCTTTTCTTCCTTCTTACTTTTATTCTTAAAAATTTATAATAGGCATCTTTATGTTAGAATGGGTTTCAAGGAACTGAGGTAATGGTAAGGACAGATACAAAACTATTCTTCATCACTTACCAGATGTTTCACCTTAACAAAGTTAAAGGATTAACCTTATCAGTTTTCTTCTGCAAAAATGGCTTTGAGATTACCTACCTTGCACAACTCGGAGGGTTAAATGCAATCATGTATGTAAAAATAAAAAGCACCATAATTGTCATATAAAATTTGATTAATCAAAAGTTAATTTCATATTCTTGCTCAGAGTTTTTGATTAATGACAATATAATTACATTCAACATGAAACATTACCAAGTCATGGTGTAAACAAAATGATGAATAAAGATAAAAAAAGTAACTAAAGCTGTCTCTAAAGATAAGCCATGGATATTTGGCTGGAACCAAAAGGAAAATAGGACATTTCCAGATGAAAAAAAAAGGAAAGTATGACAGGTGTGGAAAGCAGAGTCTGCACTTGTGTGCAGCTGAAAACTCTACTGGAAAGATTACATGATTGGAAGCTATGGTGCACTGGAGAAATAGGAAGAGATATTGTAGGAAAACAGTTTGTAAAGAACTATAAATGCCCTGTTAAGAAGCTTAGTTTGTGTTGAATATAAAGCTGAAATTTCCAATATCATATAGATTTTATAGCAAAAATGTTTGTTTTATACTCACTACATTTTAGATGTTTCTTATCTTAACTGGATATCAGAACATGCATTGGTTATTGAAGAGCTAGACAAGCAAAAAGGTCCTAACCAGAGTGTAGAAGTCATTCACAGTGGGAAGATGAAAAGTTAAGAAGGGATTCAGTTATGGAGCACTGTGCTGTACCTGCTGCTCTTTGGTACAAGTTAATATTTTCTTAATATTTCCTGAGAGTATCATTATGGAAATTCCACCATTCTTGGAAAAGTTTTCCAAGGTTCCAGATACACAGAATGATCCATTTATGTTTTTCATGTACCATTATATTCCTTCTCTGGGATATACACGGCTTAACAAAGTTCCCAAAGGTGAGAACAGGCAACTTTGATTTGAGAATACCCAGCTGAAAGGCTGTCTCCACAAAGGGAGAGTCTGTCCACAGAGGCACTGCTCAAATATTACATCCACTCTCTAGTTCTGCATAGAATATAGGCCAGAACTAACTTGTCTTTGGTTCACAAATTCCAGAAGATGATGAAACCACTGGGTCAATAAGACCATGGGGTTAATTCTATATAATTATGGATTTCAAAAACAAAGAATAACAGTGCAGTCTTCTTTTCTTGGAGAAAAATAAGTTATAGCATTAAAAAAAAAAAACAGAATACAAGATCACTGCCATGCTCATGTGACTGAGTAGTAGATGGGGGAAGTTGCTTCACTTTACCATTCTGCTGTTGCAGTTACCTTTCTGCTACCTTCTGTCTGCTCTAAGCACTCACCTGCTGAGATCAAACTGGCAGATAGCTATTCTGCTAGGCTAAGTCTTCACACCAGGACCTAGACTGCCTGCTGCAGAGAATCTGAGTGGCAAGAGAGTTGTCGAGATTTTAGTTTGATCTGATCGTACACAGGGATGTATATCTGAACTTATTACTCCAATTTGGATGTAGTTAAGTGTTCACCATTGTACTCAGAACATACTCTGAGATTCAAAAAGTGCAATGTCCCTGCTGCTGAGTAACTGCACCAGCTTCAAAGAGGAGGAAACTATTTAATGCCAGAACCAAGGATACAGATCTACAAGGAGGCAAGCACGGAGGTGTGGCTTTCCAGCCTTGTGGAGCTCTGACACATGGAGATGTGTAATAAACATTAATAAGAGGCAAAATCTTCAATGGTGGGGCTGAGATAGTGTGAAATTTCAAGGAATGAGAGAGCTTTAGATGAGAACTATACTGTGTTAGCTATTGTCACTATAAAAACAAAATCTGAGGTAAGAAAATACCTGAGTTAGCCAAATTATAAAGTGATAATGTTTATTTTGGCTCATAGTTTTGGAGTTTTTAGTCCACAATCCACTAGCTTCATCACTTTGGGCTTGTAGAGAGGCCACACATCCTAACAGGAGCACTAGTTGGAGCTAAACCACTCACCCCATGGCCAGGAAGCAAAAGAGAGCAAGGAGAGATCCCAGAATCTTCTTCAAGGGCACACAACCCAATGACTTAAAAGACATCCCATGAGACCCCCCCTCTTCAAGGCTGTATCACCTGCCAAAAGCACAACCCTGGGTACCAAATCTTTAATACCTGGACAAGATCCAGACAGGAGCAAATATCAATTTAGTCAAAGAACTTAGACCTCTGATACTATACACCGGTTAACTATGACTTATCTATGGTTTCAAGGCCACTAATTTGTCTCTCTGATAGTAAGGAACCAACTCAGTGAATAAAAAGGCAAGCATCAGTACCAAAAGAGCAGTAATGGCTAATAGACTCCAACTTCTGAGTTTTCTGCAAACCCTAGGCATTAAAACATAGAAATAAAGATGTGGAAGAATCAAGGAAGCTATTTGATTTCAAGTATTTAATGGTCAAGTGCCAAGTACACTACAAAAGCATGAGATAAATGCTGTAAAGAGAAGGGTATGTAATAAATATAAAACTACATGAGAACTGTGAGAAAGCTGGTCCAGTAGTCATTTCGTCAACCTGGTTGTTTTTGACTTGGATTCTTGGTACAGAGGGAGGAAACAAAACTAAAGGTAGCATGCCAACGCTTCTCAATCTTCTAAAGCAAAAATAGAAACAAGAAGCAATTGCTGAAGAAAGAAAAAGAGAAAATTATCTGAGTAAAGGTTGCTATAATTCCTGGGTGAACAAGTCCTTTTGTGTTACATTCCTTTCAAATGTGTCAGTCTTAAATTCTAAATACCATAGTTAACAATATATTTAGCAATGATATGAAGTTTTTGTGAATTCATAGGCACATATGAATCATAGATAAGACAGAGAGAATGGTTAATGCAATTTCCCCACTTCATAGTAAACAACTGCATTGTTTCTTTGGTGTTACTTATTATACAATAAATTCTTTCTTGAGGATTTGACATAGCCAAGGAACTAGATTATGTTTTTTTCAGGAATCATCTCCAGGGGTAATATGAATTCGTGGATCATTATAACTATGCTAAAATCAGTTTGGATTTATCAGAGAAAAGGAGTTGAAACAATAACATAAAAAACACTCCAAGGAGTTCAAATTCCTATAACATGAAGAATGTATAATAAGCTGTTCTATCCTTCAGAGCAATGGCCATGATAAATTAAAAATGGCTTGGGCACTTTAATCATAACCTATTTTCTTTTGTTTGTGTCTTACTTTAAGAGCCTATTTTGATGAAAATATTAGGTATAATGAGGTTCTTTTATTTTATGAAATATGATATATATTTAGGATATTAAAGTCCATACAAAATTCCTATTGTAGATTTGCTTTCTGTATGAGTATATTTTCATTAATGTCTCTCTGTACTTGAGATGTGAATGGACAGTATCTGAAAATTACTTAAAGTCAATAATGAGTTGAGAATGCTTAAATACACTACTTCAAGTAGACATCAATAATTACAATAAATTTTTATCATTCTTAGAATCATAATTAGCAGATGTCCTACTGAAGTTATAGTTTGTCTAAAATAACAACCTGGTAGATCAAACTTTAGACTGCTTCATATTGTTTCTCTTTTCTGACTGTGTTTCTTCTTTATCTTCTTCTTTTCCTGAACATCATAGTAAAAGTTACCAGGGCTTCCACTGAAACTGCAATTTGCTCAGTTCCCAATTACATCAGAAGGACTTCCTGCCTAACAGCTTACTTCAAAGTATACCCTGGCTGCAATAAAACAGTCAAATCCAAAGTTGTAAACTTGTAGCAAACAGCTGCCTCATTTCTTCCTTAACTCTTTATACCACCTGTTACAAGTAAGTTTTACATAAACATGTATTTAAAATCCATCTAATCTCTTCAGGCTTATTGAAACTAAAAACTAAATGTAAAATACTAAAAACTGAGTAAATTTTGAAATGTAACAAAAATACACACACCATTAATAATAGTCAACTATTTCCAGTTCTTTAAAAAATGTTTCCATGACTCTCATATTCCATTCTAATTATTTCCCTTCTCCACAAATTCCATCTTCACTTCTTCTTTCTTAAATCCATTTAAAACTGCTTGTGTCTCTACCACTCCACATATTTTATTTTAAGGTCATTTAATTCCTATAAATTTCAAATTCAATGATCTATTCCCAAACATTGTTTTAACAACATTATGCAGCATTCGATGTAGTAGAACATATGTAAGATTTTTTCTTCATTTTTCTCCATTCACCCTTTGACTCAGTTTGTCTCCTCCTCCTTCACTGACTCTTCCTTTTCATTCTTCTTCCTAAAGGCTTTTACTGGCCACCTTAAAGAATTATGTCTTAGGTAATTTTCTCTTTCTCCATACTCTCTCCTTAACTTTAGCACATTGATTTTCAAGTTTCAAAGATTATTTTTATGATGTTCACTCTTAGATAAATATTCTCAGTCCATCAACACAGTTATATACAACTCTTTTGAATGTCATAATACAATTTCACATTGAACATACCCACAATTAAATATTTTTTCTCTTAAAATCCGTTTTTTTCACCAATTTTGCCATCATATCCTTGCTTTCTCCTTTTTTACTTGTGTTCAGTCCACCTCAGCACCCTGCTTTCTTCTACACACTTGATCATCTTCAAATACTCTTTCAGAAATATCTCTTCTCTTTATTGTCACTACCCTTGCTCTGTCCAATATGATCTCTCACCCAGTCTTTGACAATAATCTAACTTGTTTCCTTGTTTCCTTTTTTACTTCTGATAATTGATTTACTATCATCTCATCAGATCTTATTACTCCCAATTCCCTCCATTTAAAATCCTTCAGTGGTTTCTCATAGCAAGTAGAGCAAAATCCAAGTTCCCTAGTATGGCATATAATCAATTCTGTGTGCTCATACACTTTCTTGTCTTTCCAACTCCATCTCTTTCCACTTTCAACATGACTCATTGTTCTACTGGAACATTATTATATTGCAAAAGTCACATATAAAATTAAATGCAAAATATTAAATGAATAATTCAGTGGAAAATTTCAGCAAATGGTTCAGTCCAGATTATAAATGTAAAACCACACTTTTTCTCAAGTTAATCCAGCTTTATGTTTACAAAGGGGATAAAATACAACTGAAAGATTTTTAAGTTGGGAGACAGAAACAAATGAGTTTTTTGCTAAAGATATATTTTGAACCTATATAATGAAATAACCATAAATATTAAAATGTGAAAATGCTCAAAACTCAGGAATTTTGTTTGTTGCTTTTGTTATTATTTTTTTTTTCAGACAGAGTCTAAATTGTTGAGGCTAGCATTGAAATTGTGATCCTTCTGCCTCAGCCTCCCAAGTTGCTGGGATTACAGGTGTGTACCACCACACCTGGTTTCAAAACTGAAGCTTTTAATGATTTTGCTGTATTAACTTTGACAAAATGACAATGAAATTAATAATATTGGAGATAATATTCGCTATTATCTATGTGGTGCTTATTATATGCTTGTCAATATGCTGAGTACTTTGAAAGCATTTTCATGTTTAGCTCTCTTAATAGCCTAGTGGAATAGACACTATTGTTATTTTATTTAAATAGATTAAAATGGTAAGCCATATCACTTTTGTCCTACCCAAGAACAAACAGCAAGTGAAATAATTGGATCAAACTAGGCCAGCCTAGTACTAGATTTTGTGTTATTAATTACTGTTACTGGTAAAATAAACTGATGTATTTCATTCTATACAAAATGATTTTATTGTAAGCTAAGTTTTTGAAAGAAAGAGAATAAAATCATCTCAATATCTCAGAAAATACTATGGTTTGAATGTTTACCTTCCAAAACTAAGGAGTTGCCAATGTGATAGAATAAGAAGTGATTACACCCTGAGAGCACCTCCTTCACCAATGAGATTCAGGCCTATTAAAGAGAATTCAAGAATTGGAGGCTTGTTGCTTTCTGACTTCTACCTTTGAGGAGACAGGGTTCCTCCTTTCTAAAGGATGCACTCCTTATCAAACAACTCAAACTACTAGCAACCTGATTTTGAACTTCTCAGACCTTAGAACTGTAAAAATTTAATTTCTCTTCTTTATAAATTATCCAGTCTCCATTAAATTGTTATAGGAGCACAGACTAAGAAATAGATTTTTAAAATATTAATGATATAATTCACATTTTGATTTTTAAATTGCTCTAAAAATCTTTTGGGGGCTATATTAACAAAATTATCATAAACTATATAGCTTACAAACAAAAGAAATTTGCTTTTCACATTTCTGGAATCTGGAGTTTCAAGATCAAAGTTCTAACAGATTTAGTGTATAAAGAGGACCTGTTTCCATGTTAATAGATGTCTATGTGCCTATAGTGTCTTCAAATGGCAGACAGTACAAAGGTACTGTCTGGGGTTTCTATTTTATTTTTATTTTTTATTATTAGTTTTGCATGATAGCAGAATGCATTTTGACATAGCATACATATATGGAGTATAATTTTTCATTCTTCTGGTTGTATATGATGCAGAATTACTTTGGTCCTGTAATTACAATCGTTGTGCAGTATGCCGATTTTAAGTCCTTCAGGTATAAACCAAGGAGTGGGATAGCTGGGTCAAATGCTCTCTTTTATAAGAATACTAATCACACTCATGAAAAGTCTGTCTTCATGACCTTCATCATCTCCCAATACTACCACACTGAGAATGAAATTTCAAAATGAGGGAAAGTGTTTGATTCCCAATATCCTAAATAATGAAATAAAAACAAGATTAAAACAAATATTATTATATATTTCATTATAACAAATTAAGAAAACAGTCTGATACATTATCCAGTGACCAAAGAATAAAACTGTTCATGTAACTCTAAAAGTTAATATCTGTCAACAAATATTCATCTTTATAGACAAGTTAAAATTTAAAGAAAATTATTTTAAAATATGGAATATGCCACAAAGAAATCTTGCTTTTTTAAAAAATACAACATTCACTAGTGTGGCAATATGTAAAAACATGAATGTGTAACCGATGTGATTCTGCAATCTGTATACAGGGTAAAAATGGGAGTTCATAACCCACTTAAATCAATGAATGAAATATGATATGTCAAGAGCTTTGTAATGTTTTGAACAACCAATAATAAAAAAATTAAATTAAAAAATTTAAAAAATTCTTTTTTTTTGTTCCAGGGATTGACCCAATGGGAGCCACATCCCTAGCCCATTTTTATTTTGAGACAGGTTTTTACTAAGTTGCTGAGGACCTCACTAAGTGGTAGTTACTTTTGAACAAGTGATCCTCCTCCCTCAGGCTCCCAAGTTGCTGAGATTATAGGCATGCATTGCCACATTCATTCTTGCAATTTTTATGGCTAAACTCTCAACTTTCCAAATAATGATAAAAATATCCTGTTTATAGCTCTAAGTCACAATTCATTTCTTTAAATCAATTCACTCTGTTTACAAAATGGGGTCTTGAGGGCTATAGTCACAAGGTATCTAGATACATGAGTTGAATATTGAATACCAAAGAATTAAAAAAAAAAGTAATACCTTTACTATAGAAGAACAGGAACATGCCCTATTTCGAAGTATACTTAGGGAGGTACAAAGAATAGAAACGATAAGAAAGGGGAGCCATGTACAAAGTCCAAATGTCTATAAGTTATGAATCAACAGAGATTGCGTTTCATCTGTGCATTTTTTACAAAAGAAAAATTTTATCTGCAAAGCCCCCTGGGATTGAATTGCTAAAAGGGTGCATGCCTTGGCACAAGAAAAAAGAAGAGGAAGGTAGTGGAAACCTGAGAGGAGCCAAAAATAACTAAAAATTATTGAATATTTGTGCCCTTCTTTAGGAGAAAACAGGGAAGCTTCTGACAAATAGAAGTTACCTTATATAAAGAATTATTTACCTTATTTCTTTTTTTAAATATTTATTTTTAATTAGATGGACACAATATCTTGATTTTATTTTTATGTGGTGCTGAGGAACAAACCCAGTACCCCATGCATGCCAGGTGAGCACTCCACCACTGAGCCACATCCCCTACCCTATTTACCTTATTTCTAATAGGATTCTGCTTTTTTTCTAATATATGTTTATAAAAAAATCTCAAACTTAATTGAAAGGAAAATAAGGAATGGGGTGTTAAGTAAGTAGGATTTACATTTACTTTTAAATTGCTCTTAGAAATCTAGCATTATATTCTGAAAATATAATTGCATGTGAAAATATGGGTATAATTTTATTTCTTTCAAAATAACCCTCAAACAGTACAATGGTAAAGGAAGTTTTTAAACTGTGGTTTGAGGAACCTTAGTTGCTTTGAAGTTTCAGAAAAGTTCAAAAGAAAATACAAAAGATCTTTCCATCTAATGGATTTACATATTCTAGTTACAGGAACAATTCAGTTAGAAATCTAAAATCAGTACTCAGTATCTGTGTGTGCATATTAGTTTTAGTAGACTGCCTTCAAAACAACTGGTATAGGCAGTCTACTAAAAATAATAGCTAAAACAGACAATTTTAAGCAATCAGCTAAAGAAAAAGACAAAAGAGCCATCTTCTCAGAAAGAACTATATTCTAAATGTTTTGAACAACAATTATTGCTAGAAGTGACTTCAAGTAAAGATAATGCCTTTAAAACAACACATCTGATGATTCAGAATTTGAAAAAGATTTAATAGAAATTGAAATGTCATTTTAGAGAAAGGATGAATCAATTGGTCATTCCATATTAAATGATGTGTTCTTGGACAGTAAATGATTTTATATATTCATTCTCTAAATCAGGAAAATATTTAGGTTGTGATAAAGTACAGCAAAGGCACTGATGATTAGAAAGATTGTGAGGCTTCTCCCAAAAAACAAAAGCAGAGTTATTTTGCTCAGATCTGTCCACAATAAAACACCTCATTGAAGGTAAGAAAATAAAAAATTCATTGCTATAATCTCATGACTTTTTTAACAGAAACACAAATTTAAAAGTAAAAGATGGATTATAATTTTGGCAGTTGAGAAGAGAATGCTTAAATTAAAATTTGTTGAAAAGTATTTTGCTCCTAAAATGCCAATGTCTAAGAATCAGACTATAGATTTAGACAATAACCAGATTAAGGGATATAAAAAGGATTGTGGTCATCAGTAAGTTTAAAAATGAATTAAACAGACAAATAAACCCCTTGAAATCCAAAGTCTGAGTTCTTGTTTTTCTTTTGTTCAGAATAAAGCTTAGAAAGAATTATTTGATTTTTAAAACCATTATCAAGATAGAGATCTTCTAATAGAAAGATTTGAGATGAGCTCACATAGATTCTAGGTATAAGATGCCTTATCCTTTCCAAAGATGGCCTTGTTCAGAATGGCAGGAAAGTAGCAAATCCAGGAATGGTAGAGGATAGATGAGACTCAGGGTGAACCAATGGGAGGTCATTTGAGGTGCTCTGATTCACAGGTATTGAGTTAGGTTACAGTAATGTGTCCTACAGGTAAAGCTGATAACAATAATGATTCAAGTCAAATTTCTGCTCCTTAGCATAAATGTAGTCTAAGAGTAAATTTAGATTGAAAGGAGAAAAACAAAGAGATGTTATTGCACACTTTAATATTTGAACTAAAGTTTGATACCACCAAAGAATCCACTTTGAAATGAAGGTCTTCCTACATATTGGTTTATATCATTTGGGGATATTCCAGTAGAATGTGTGTGTTCAAAAGTTTAGAAATTTTTGATGACCTTAGAAATGCACTGAAAATTGCTTATACAAAACTCTAACCAACTAATACCGTTACCATCAGTAAACTTATACGATACCATTACTGCTATTCTTAGGTTATGGTTTCTTATTTTTAAAAAATCCATTTGTTTAAAAACACAATCATTCCTTGTATTTCTTATATTTACTTGCTTCAAAACTCATGCAGTAAAATTATTGTTCATGATCTTTTAAGTCAAATTTAATGAGATATGATTCATGTAAAATAAACTGCGGCCAAATTAATCAGTGTACAATTTGATGAATTTTGATGAAAATATCATCACAATAGAGTTATAACATATTACCATCATCCTCAGGCATTTCTTTGCTTCTTTGCAATACATGCCTCCCAGCAGGCTCCACTCTAGGGAAACACTGGTCTCATTTCTATTAGAACACAATAGTTTGTTTTCTAAAAATTATACATCAATTGGTATGTGTTGTTTTCTGCTTCATTATATATCCTTTTCTAGTTTCTCTCATTCAGCACCTTGATTTTTCAGAATTTAGTATCAGTATCGCTCATATAAATTATTTTAGCCCATTTTATTTTCTCATTTATCTTGAAATCAATTTAAAAATTGTCTTTAATAATATAAATTATTAAATATATCACATGGGATTTAAATTTCTATACAAATTAAGATTTTTTACCATATTAATAACTAAACAATGAGAGCTTATAAAAACAATAAAGAAAACACATTTTATTGAATTATCCATCACGTTTATATTATTTCAATATTTAACAAAGTAGATAAATATTTGTTGTATTTTCTTTCTACATTCAGTCAAAGTTGAAGTAGGATGCTTCATACATATTAAGGTTTTATTATTTTACAATTACTGGGTAAAACTGATGCAAATATTCACAACTAAAAAACAAATAAAAATGTTAAAATTTGTAAAGTAAAAAAATTATAAAATTGATTTAGTTCTGTTATATCGCAACTAAAATTATTTTATGAAATTGAGTTATATCATTTGTTTCTCACCTGTAAATATTTGCATCAATTTTATCCAATAGTTTAAAGGAAAAAAAATATTGGCTCAGACAAGCAAGCACTCACAATTAAGGACAAGGTTTCTATCAGTTCAAGAATTAAAATTATAAAAAAATGTGAAGTTCGTATTTAATTATGTTCTCTAATAATATAAGTAAGTAATTGCTTGTGTGAATATCTGTAAGAAATATTATTTAATTAGTATTATTTTTAATAAAAAAATTATTAGAAGGATCTTGAGTTCAAAGTCATCCTCAGCAACAGCAAGGCACTAAGCAACTTGGTGAGACCCTGTTTCTAGATAAAGTACAAAAAAGGGCTGGGGATGTGTCTCAATGTTTGAGTGCCCCTGAGTTCAATTCCTGGTACCCCCCAAAAAGAAAAAAAATATATTAGGAACTAAAATAAAATGGCATCTACAAATAGCACATTAATAATTGTTTTTTTGGCTTTAATAAACTGAAAAATCATCATTTCATATTTTTAGCTCATTCATAAATAACATTTATTTAGGGTTTTAGTGTCCATGTTTTTTTTTCCCTGCTGTTCTCAAATTCATGAGCTCAAGTTGTCCTTCTACCTCAGCCTCATAAGTAGCTGAGACTATAGATATGTGCCATACTGCACTTTAGAAATGACTTTCACAAATATCAATGGCTTTTTTTTAACCAATAACAAACCTGCTGAGAAAGAAACTAGGAAAACAATTTCACTGACAATAGCTTAGAAAAAAATTAAGTAGCTAGGGATAAACTTAACTAAGAAAGTTAAAGAACTGAAGAGCCAGGCACAGTGGCACACTCCAGTAATCCCAGCATTTTGGGAGAATGAGGCAGTAGAGATCACAAATTTGAGAACAGCCCCAGTGATTTACCAAGGCCTGAGCAACTTAGCAAGACCCTGTCTCAAAATAAAAAATAAAATAAAAAGGGCTAGAGATATGGGTCATTGGTTAAGTACGCAGAGGTTCAATCTCCAGGACCCCCTCCCCAGAAAAAAAAAATTGAAGGAAGAAACTGAAAAAGATACAAGAAAATGGAATCCAAAATCTAAAGGGCTTCAAAACTAATAGCATTAAAATGGTATATTACCAAAAGCAATCAACAAATTCAATGCAATTATTAGCAAGATACCAATGACATTATTCATAGAACTAGAAAAAAATAATTCTAAAATTCATATGGAAGCACAAAGGACCCAGAATAGCCAAACAATATTGAGCAAAAACAGCAATGTTGGAGGTATGACAATACTCAGTTTCAAAATAGATTACAGAGCCAAAGTAATAAAAATGGCATTGAACTGGCATAAAAACAGACATGCAAACCAATTGAATAGACTAGAAAGAATCCACACAGTTATAGCCATCTGATTCTTGACAAACTAGCCGGAAACATGTTGGAGAAAAGATAGCCTACAAATGGTGCTGAGAAAACTGGATATGCATATGTAGAAGACTGAAACTAAGGGCCTGGGGTTGTGGCTCAGCTGTAGAGCACTCACCTAGCAGGTGCACAGGTGCAGGGTACTGGATTCAATCCTCCGCACCACATAAAAATAAATAAATAAAATACTACATCCTTCTCTCTCACCATAAATTAAAATCAACTCAAAATGGATCAAAGGCCTAACTTTAAGATTGAAAATGTGAAACTGCTAGAACATGGAAGATACTTCCGTATATTGACACAATGATCTCCTGAATAGGACTCCAATAACTCAGGAAATAATAGCAAGAATTGACAAATTTAAAAAATTACACAGTAAACAACAGAGTGAAGAGACAGCCTACAAAACGGGAGAGAAATCTCTGCTAGTTACTTTTATGACAAAGGATTAGTTTCAAGAATGTAAAAAGGACTAAAAATATGAGCACCAAAAAGAAAAAATAAAAACAAAACAAAAAAAATACGAATAACCCAATCGATGAAAGGGCAAAGGAACTGAACAGACACTTCTCAAAAGAGGAAGCACAAACGTTCAATATCTTTAGCCATCACAGAGATGCAAGTCAAAACTACATTATTTTCCATCTCATCTAAGTCAGAGTGGTGATCATCAGGAATACAAAAAAAAAGAATAAATGCTGGAGAGGATGGCCAACAAAGGAACCCCTTTGACATTGTTGATAAGAATTCGAATTAGTACAGTCACTATGGAAATAAGTATGGAGAGTCCTCAAAAGCTAAAAATAGAACTACCATATGATCTACTTATATCTACTTATATCTCTCCTTCATACCTATCAAAGGAATTAAAGTCAGAACACCATAGAGACACCTACATACATACACATGTTTATTGCTTCACAATTCATAATAAACAAGTTATGAAATCAGTTTGTCTATTATGGTTTAGATATGAGGTGTCCCCCAAAAGCTCAGGGGTGAGAGAATGCAAGAAGATTTAAAGGTGAAGTTATTGGGTTATGAGAATTTTAACCTAATCAGTGCATTAATCCTGATTGGCTTAACTTATAGGAAAGTAGGGTGCCACTAGAAGAGGTGGGCCATTGGGACATATCTTTGGGATAGTTATTTTGTCCTTGCTGACATAAGTCTCAGTCCCCACCATCTCCACTGAGACCTCTTAAACTGTGAGCCCCACAATAAAATTTTCCTCCCCTAAAATTTTCATTCAGATCTGTTGGTCACAGTGGCAAAAAAAGTGGACTACAACAGTGCCCATCACTGGATAAATGGACAAAGAAAATGTGGCATATATACAAAAAGAAATATTATTCAGTCATAGAGAAGAACAAAATCATCTAATTTGTAGGAAAATGGATGGAACTTTAAAGTATCATGTTAAGCAAAATAATCCAGACCAGAAAGATAAGTATCACATGGTTTCTCTTACAAGTGGAATCTAGAAAGGAAAAAATAAAATAAAGGCAACGTGAAAATAGAGGGGAGAGTATTAGACAAGAGTAAGTGGACCTGGGGAATGGGGAGGAGAGGGGAAGGGTAAGTAAAGAGCAGATAAATATAAACAAATTATGTTATATGCTTGGATGAATATGCCCCATGAAACCCATCATTTTGCAATTAATATGTCTCCATGAGACCTATTATTTTGCATATTTATATGAGTTAATAAAAAAGAAATAACATCATCTAGCCATGTTGTTACAGAAATATAATCAGGTGTGTTTTCTGTTTGTTTATTTTTGCTTAGAGTGAAAAAGAAAGGATACTTGACAACCTTCTATTGTAGTATAATACAGATAATCTTTCTGAATGATTTAGGTAAGCACAACTGTACTTTTCTATTTTGATATTCATGGTTATCACTCCATCTACTAAAGAAGGCTGATGGAAGGAGAGTATTTTTATTGAGGTCCTATTATTACCAGACACTATATACAGTATTTCATTTATATTGTTTTGTTTAATCCAATAGTCCTTTGGCAAGTATTATCTGCATCTGGCAAATGAGTAAACTGTTGTGTAAACTGGTTACGTTTTACAAATTCACCCATGGAATAAAATGCTGCAGTTTAGTTCTGCCCTCTTAGCTATTACTTAATGACTAAACCAGTCTTCAGTTTTCCTCTTCCATGCAAATGAACCAGTTCCTTCAAATAATTTTTGATGGGTAAATCAAGCATTGTTATTCCTACCCTCAAATCCTATCTAACTTCTTTTTCCCCTCACTTTTAGAATAGCAAAATAAAACTAATCAAAGTTCCAAAATGATATTAAACACATTTAAAATGTTAGGCAGCAGAGAAGATTTAGCCAATGACAATTTTAATGGCAAAAATTCTAGACACCCAATTTTACTTTGGGGACCAGGATGTGGGAAACTGGAATAAGTGTGGAAAAAAAATAAGACATTTGTGTCCATGTTGTAAATCATTCTTGATTAAGAACTATTAGAAACGGGTCATCAGCAAGATAAATTTTACTCCAACCACATACTAGGAGTTATAGTCACAAAGGGATGCTAATAAAAATAGACTTTCTTTAAAGGCGGTATACCTCTGGGACAGAATCTATATCCTCACAGTTCTAAGACAGGAACTGAGACCATTATAAAGCATTAGAAGGTTGGGTTTTGGTACATTAAACAAGTAACTGGATTCCTTTGTTTTCAGACAGAGGTTTCATTAATATGTTAATGTATATTCATGCCAATTCTTAACAGAGTAAAAATAGCTAAAATTCCATTGAGAACAATGTTCTTCAGGAAACATGAACATGGACATGTGAAAAAAGGAGATATAAAGTTTTTCTATCCAGTTTCAAACCTCATATAAGAACTATATTTTTAATTAATTCTTCCATTAATCCCAAAAAAACTCCATTCCTCTTTCCCTCCTTTGTTGCACCCTTCCTCTGTCTTCTCTCTCTCTCTAGTAAAAATTTTAAGCTACTAGATTATAAAATTTGAAAAGAGTATAACATTTGGCATAATAATAGGGACTGCTTATAAAATCAAAGGTATTATGCTAAATCCTCTGTGTACATTACCTCATTTGTTCCTAATAACAACCTCAAGATTTATGTAATGCTATCTCCTCTTCATCATAGGGGCTGAACACTGCTCTATGAGTGGGAGAATTCAGCTTTGGATTCAGTCAACTTGTCTTCACAGCCTGCATACTTCCCCACCAAACTACACAACATCTTTTTAAAACTACTCATAGAGGCAGCATTTCACACTATATCATAAATAACTCTTTAAATGGGTTTACTGTTTCACAAAATGCTTTCATTCTGCAGGGATTTAATAAACCAGAAATCTCATCACCAAATAGTGGCTTTGTGTTTGTTTTATTTTTAGGCAATATTTCAAATAAGACAAATTGGAATCAAGAGTCACTGAAAATATCTAACACTAAAATAGGAAGAAAAAATACCCTGGGAGCAATAAGACAGCAGCTTTGTGAATGTTAACTCTTGGTGGGCTGAGACTGTGCCAATGGGTTATCTTGGCTCATAGAAGATGTCAGTAAAATGAATCCTGTAGACATTCTTCTTGATTTCTTGAGTTTGAAATTTTAAACTATATCTTCTATATTTAGATTCTAAATTTAGTTCCTCAAAGGAAAAAAAAAAACAAATATCCATGTGTTCATTTCATGCATTGTTCAAACTCTCCATGTTTGAGATTGTAAAGTGTTCATCTTTAAGATTTTTTTCCAAGTGAGTTAGATATAAAATATGCCAGGATTTTTGTGTCTACTGTGAAAATAAAAAGTGATTTATTCAAATGCTTACAGCTGATAATCATTTAATGACAATTTTTTAATTATGAAATCAAGCAAGCTGTAAAAAGACCTTCTGATGACATGTTACCACCTCTTATCATCACTGAGAACAATAATTTATTTTGGTATCAGTGATCTCAAATAGCTAATAATTTAAACATATAGCAAATACTTGTGTATTTTATCACTTGAAAGAAACCAGTATTATTTGAAAAATTAAGCTGTCTTCTCTAATCTAATGCTATTTCCATACTAGGTCTAAGAACAGTGAGATCAGCAGATGGGACCACAGATTATGTTTATTCCCATCTGGACTTTATATGTTCTAAAAGAATGTGCAATGAACTGACCACCATATCTTCTCCTAAGAGACTTCTCTAAAAGATGGAAAGAAAGGACAGAGACTGAACTCTGAGAGGGATAAGCTTTGCCATTTTACTCTCTAATACAATGTACTAGAATGTAAAACATATCCTCCATTAAAATACATTTTAAAAATCAACTTCAGGGTTTAAAGTATAAATGTTACAAAAATTCTGCGAAACTTACAGTTGATTGTCTACTCAGGGTGATATCTGATTGTATGCATAACAGAATTTTATAAAACTGTTCAAAAGAGAAAACAAGATTTCCCTATTTGAGGATTTGTATGTAAGTGAATACACATATACAATAAGTTTTTAAAAAACACTGTAAATTATTTTTAAGTCTAAAATTTTACTTCTAAAATTTACATAATATGAAATTGAAAAATATATTTTCCCTGACAATTGTTTTTTACTCTTATTAGCTTATATTATATCTAACATTTCACCATGTAAGTAGATACAGTAGTGATATCAGAATATGAAAAACAAATTATAAAAGACAAATTACAAAATGAAAGTAATATAAGAATGTAATGCCCAAAATCTAAATCAGGTTCTTGGAAATAAATTGTTAATTGAAAAAGTAGATATACAAGCATAACAAATTATAGTGTTGTCACCCATGTTGGCTCCTTCCTGTGATCCCAGCATTTTGGGAGTGAGGCAGGAAGGTCACAAGTTTGAGGCCAGCCTCATCAAATTTTGCAAGACCCTGTTTCAAAATAAAAAGTAAAAAAGGGGTAGGAATGTAACTCTGTGACAAATCTCTCCTGGGTTCAATCCCCACTACAAAAATCTCACAATATTTAAAAGTATGAATCATTTTACTAGCAAAATTAAAATAAAAAGGGTAAAAAGTAGAAAATGTTATCATAAAAAACACCCATTTTAGTTGAAATATGCACAACAATATATTGTGCTCTAACATAACAGCAATTTCAACAAACACCAAATTGAAGTTGATCATTTCTAGTAATCTACCAATTCACAAACTCCAATACCTGGGAAGAGATAACTTAAATTGTTCATCAAGTTTTGCCAGATTCAGTATCCCCAGTCAACAGAGCAATAAGGAACAATGAATGGACTTTGGAATAATGTGAGAACAATCTGGTGAAAGATCTTTGGAGTTGCCTAAAATGTCTGCTATAGTTTGGATATTGATGGTCCAAAGGCCTGTGTGTTAAAGGCTGAGTTGCTAGCTGTGGCACTACTGGGAGGTGGTAGAACCTTCAAAAGGCATGGACTAGTGGAAAGAAGTTGGGTTATCTGGTGTGTGTCCTTGAAGGGCTCACTGGGCCTTGTCCCTAGCTCTTTTTACTTTCGGGCTGCTATTAGGTGAACTGCCTCCTCTAACATGTACTACTGCCCATGTACTGTGCCACTACAAGTGCAAAGAAATGGCCAAAGGACCATGGATCAAACCTATAAAACTATGAGTGAAAATAAATCTTTCCTCATAACAAATCCATTATCTCAGGTAAATTAACACAATGTTTCCTTTGACTTGTTAAATTAGATTTCTCTTCTGAAACATTGATGGGTAAATGGACCAACTTATTGCTGCTTAGTCATGACACTGTTCAAAATAGAGAGTTGGAAGTTCCCTTCATATCTATAAAGAAAATGAGCTCTGTGAGCACCCCGACTTCCCACTGTATGCTGAATCAAGGCTATGAACTACCCTTGGGCCAGAAAGATAGGAATAAGGCTGAAGGGCTTAAGCTGACCTGCTAACATTCGTTCAATCAGAAACCATTGGGAAAAGGTACCCCAGCAGCAGTATTTGTTGGATTTTAATGAAGAACAGAAAGATGAAATATATGGAGCTGAATCGTGACCTGCTTCTCCAGTGATCCATGAAATGGGCACATCTTACATAATTCTCAGCAGAAAGCACATACACAAGAGAATTAGGCACTGGAAGGTCAGGCAAATTGAGGACATCTGAAGTGATCATCAACTTGAGAAGCAGAAATAACCAGCAAAAAGACAACTGCAATCTCTCTGAATCAGGTCAAGACATTTGACCATTCCTGTCACATTAGAGAGGGAGCTGGCATAGAGGAGGCAGAGAAAAGAGATATCTCCAAGACCACCCATATCCAAGTACTCATGAAATTATAAGAGCTGTTATCACAGATGGGAAATGTCAAAAAAGCTTTGAGTAAAATTTGAAATTGACATTTTCAAATGAATAAGTAATAGAAAAAACTAATAATGCCATAGCTGAAAAGTTGTGGCATTGGTCCAAGAAGAAGACAAGAAAGATGCTATTGAGGAAAAAGGGAAAACTCATAAGAACATAGCTGGGGCAATTATTGGAAAAATTTAAAATGCTATCCTATTAAAATAACAACATGTCATAATTCCTTAATACATCAGTTACTGTACTTTCTATACTCAGGATAACATTACTGTGTTCTGTCTTTCTGGATAATACCATGGAACAGAAAGCTCTGTTTTCTATTAAAGTCTGTGGCATACCCAGAAATGGTCATATCCATAAAGTAGCATATTGGACAACGCATTCATTCAAAACATGTTTTTCTCATTGCTTCATATGTGTCAAGGCAATTCTGAGATAATAATCTTAATAATAGGCAAACAGAGTCAGACAGGTCCATGGTCCTGAAGAGCTACGTAATTCTGGGAACAGACCATAGTTGAGGAAAAACTGTAGAAAGAGCTGTGTTGTAAATAAGGTAAATAATGAAATGTTACGGGGTAGGTGGATCAATCTGTTCCAATAAATGCATGGAAAGCTCTTCTGGTAGTGACAGATGGAGAGAAGAACAAGTCAAGACAAGCTAAATTTCTTGAGACACAGATTCAGAACTGGCACACATTTATAACTTATATTCCATTTCATTTTCTGAAATACATAGGGGAGGCCAAAATCAAGGACTCAGGAAAAAAACTCCTGCCACTTCATGGAAAGGACTGCCAAGTTAAAAGGGAAACAATATAAACAACACAAAGAGGTTAATAACAGGGACCAAAAATTCAAATGAAGAATCCTGTATTCAAACATCACCCCTATATTCAGACATCACACCAGTATTCACACATCCCTTAGACAATCACACGGGAACAAAGAAGGTCATTTCACTAAGAGAAAGTGATCAGTTCATCAAGAGAATGTGACAATCATAAACATTTATGAACCTAACAACAGACTTTTCATAATACTATTGGGCTAAACACCAATCAGTGCCTAGGAAAGCTTGCAGAGTGACAAGAAGGTCTCTGAAAGACTGTGGTGATGAGGGAGATGTAGAAGGGGAGATAGCTGGCCACTTAGCTTATCTCCAGTCCCTGGGAGAGGCACTGAAGAGAGAGTGACCTTAGTTGTAAAGTAAAGGAATATGCTCATACAACATCTGAAGAAAGCCACCTGCACAGTGTGTATGCAACCTATCATATGAATACTCCCCCAGGTTGAAGGAAAGCATGGCCCTCCATTATATTCCAGCCCACCATCACCCAGGAGTGAGTAAGTAATGAAATGTCCAAGACCTTTTTGTTGAGTCCAACCAAGTTCTTTCTTTGGAATTTGAAAACAGTATCCTTGAAGCATTTGTAGCCTTTGGGTTGAACAATTACATGAAGCAAAAACAGAAATTCCAGCAAAGAGAATAGACTACCCCAAACAAACAAAAAAACAGAACAAAATCAATCAGCTACTACCAAAAAAGTGATTCATAAAAGAAAAAAAGATCAATTAAAGGGATTCATTAAAATTAACACTTGGAAATTTCTTAAGACAGGAAATAGAATGAGGAAAAATAAATTTAACTCCTAATTTTGATGAAGGAGTATGTCAAGAACTCTGAAATAATAATCATTCATATGTTTGTATATATAAACTGAGAAAAAGTAATCAAAAATCTTTAAAGAAACAACCCAATAAATAAGACTAAAAAAATTTAAAATGACCCTTTACCAAACATGACAAATAAGCTCATGAAAATATATTTGACACCTTTAATCATTGGGGTAATTAAAATTGATAACATAATGAGAAGCCACTATAACCTTTCAGAATATTTAAAATAAAAAAGACAAACAACTGAGGATATGGATCCAATGAAACTCTCCTATTCTACTGATGAAAATGTATAATGAACAATCACTAAAACAGTTTGGTATTTCCTTTAAAATGTAATTATACAAGGCTAGGGCTGTAGCTCAGTGGTAGCACACTTGCCCAGCATGTGTGAGGCCCTGGGTTCAATTCTAAGCACCACATATAAATAAATAAAATAAAGGTCTATCAACAACTTTAAAAAGTATTTAAAATGTAATTATACATTATAACCTATATGTTCAATTCTTTACCTGAGAGAAATCAAAATATATGTCCAATTGAAGAACTACATACAAATATCCTTAACAACCTTATTTGTAAAAATCCCAAATGGAAAACTACCAAAATTTCCATCAACAAATAAACTGGTATCAAATCAATGTTCTACACTCAAATAAATAGAAATTGATTACTGAAATAAACAAACACATGAAAAATTTAAAAATAACTATGCTTAATCAAAGCAGTCGGGAAAAAGAGTATATAACCTTGTGATATAAGATTCTAGAAAATGTGAACCAATGTTTAGACACTAATGTATAAAGCCACAGAGACTGACCACAGGGAATAGCAGGAGAAAGGAATTATTTGGGGACAACAAATATGTTCATCATCTCGATTGTGATAATGTGTTCAGAACTATAAACAAATGTTAGTGCTTATGAAATTACTACTTTAAAAGTACAGTTTAATTTATGTCATTATAATTTGCAGGGCTGTCATTAAAAAGCCTTAAATGTGTCTCAATTTTAACTAAATGTTTGGTACTTTAAAGAAAACAAATGTCTTATAATGTAAATAATTCTAGTAGAATTTTTGTAATCAGTTTAGTTCTTTTCTAAAATTGGGAAGTTCATATTAATTAGACAATTATCTCCTTGAGATGAAGAGTTTCTCTAAGAAAACTCAAGAAATTCTTTAACTGTGTATATAGCTCAGTGCTCAAGCACTTAGCTCTCATTTGTTCATTTCCCAGCACCAAAGCAAACAAAAGTACCTGGAGGTAAAATAGTTTTTATTCATTTAAAAAGTGGAGTGCCAAAAGAAAGCTAAAAAGGAAAATTCACTTCAATTGATAGAAATGAAATAGACTGGGAAGCTAATAACAATCTAAGAGGAATATTTTAAAGTATAGATTCTGTAGAAAATATTTATATTTAGAGAAAAGGCTTGGAATTCAATGTGAAAATTTAGATTTTTTAAAATTAAAACCATAAGTGCGGATTTAATATTGAAAGATATAGTACTTATTTGAAGTTATACTGAATTTTGCACAATTTGATTTCTATATAGATGACTATTTGACTATCCGAAGTATCAAATGTAAAAAGCCATATATAACGACAAAAGTGGGCAGAAATTATTAATGAGCCAGGTGCAAAAATTAAGACCCATCACTTCTAAGATATTCTATTAAAAATTAGAAAATACAGCTATAAGATTTTACAACATATGTTTAATTATTTCTAATTCATTACTATTATACTATCACTTCATTAATGACCTCACAGGATTTCCTGTCCAATCACTGTGTTTATTAAATGAACCATCACAGGCAAAAACATCCTAGAGCACCAACACCTGCAATAAGCTGGTTAGTACAATACACATTATCAATGTTTACTTCATTCACCATTTGGGGAATTATCATTTTACTTGAACGAAGTTGTTAGTTTTTCTTCAGAGAGAATGAACAATGGAAGAAAGAACAACCTGCATATCTGTGAAAAGCTTTAAGTATGCCAAGGAAAGGTAATAACTCAAGCCATTCTGAAATAAAATCTAACAGTGTTGAATTTCCTTAAATGACTTCCCTTAATTGAAGTTTCACTTCCCACAGATTTTTCTATCAGTGATGTTTTCCTGTTGCTAATAAAAATTTAAAACTACTGCTTTCTGTGAGATGGGTGAACATGGTAAAGGTCTTAGGGATTGGGGGTCACATGTAACTCCCGAGAAGCTGGGCTTCCTGGACACAGGGCCATTCCCTCCAGCACCAACCTAACCAGTAGTGTCCTCTCCCGTCTGGAGCCCTTTCTATTCTACACCTAGTAACATACTTCTTTCAGTTATCACATATAAGCTCCCAGGATTTCACACAGTTCATACTAATTAGTAATATATGAATATTTTTAAATATTAAATTGGAAGTGGTGGCATTTTTTCTTTTTTGCCTTTATAATAGTTTTGTAATTTTAAAAGCATCTTTATTTTGGCATTTGAAAAATGAACTAGACAGGTCCCAATGACTTTCTTAATTTAGAAGTGGAATTCCCAGTAATGCAAGCACTCCTGGATCCTTATATATTTGTTGGAAAAGATACAAATGTATATAATGTTTCTAAAGAAAAGTACCACTGTTGTTTTGTGGCCCTACTCAGAGAAAGAGTCAGAAAAATCATTTCAGGTTGCTGCCTTAACACTGATTTTTTCAATGCATCATACATTTCCTTTGTTTTCTTTCAGTGAAGTTGTCAACTAATAAGACTTTCTTCTGATACCTTTGATGTATAATGCTAATTTCTTTTTTACATGAGCATTTGCTCCTAATTTTAATTAATAACTTCTTATGAAAAGGGAGTGAAAATGTTGACAAACATAAGTCAATAATTTGGTAATTTTTTTTTTATCTAATAACAAAATTTTTCTCAATAAACTTCAGTTTAATTATTTATCCTTGAAGAGTTCATGAGATCTACTAATGATATTGTATTAATTAGAATTAAATCTTTCATCTTGTTTATGAATATATATAAAAGGCAAATTCTGAAATGTTGACCATCTGGGAAAACAGTCAAGCTGCCACAAAAAAATTAAGATATTTTTCATGAAATACTACAATTCCATCGCCACTAGACAGTAAGTACACAAACACATTCATTGCTATTACATTAAGGAGAATTCTCTCAAAGTAGTACCACATTCTCCTTTTACAATTCTTACATATTTTGGTCATTAGCCCTTTGAAGTAATATTCATTTAAAAAGACATTCCAAAGGTTGAACTCTCTTTAGCATTTCATTGTTGGTATGATAATTATTAAATGATAAGCAGATCATTTAATTGTGTTTAGCATCTGTTTCAAAAATCATACTGCCTTCCAATGGAAGCCAGATATCCATCATTAACATACACACACACACACACACACACACACACACACACACACACCAAAAAAAAAAAAGAAAGAAAGAAACCCTCAATGGAAGGAGGGATAAATCAAATAATCTACTCCATATCTATTAAGATTTTGCATATGTATCCTAGGATATGTGGAATATTGGAAGAAAAGAAGAAAGAAACGAAGGAATTCTGTTTGAAGAACAAAGATTCAAATGGCAAATACCATAAGGTACACTTACACTTAGGAAGGAGATAATAATGTCCACGGTGAAATACTGAAAATTTTTTTAAGATTAAATGTCAAATTAGTTTTCAAATCCTTAGTTATGATGAATTATTTGAATATCTGTATGTATATAATTTAATCATATATTTTATAATATACACATATAATATACATACATATTATATATTATATGTATAAATATATTCCTATAATAAAAGTAACTGCAAATTATTCAAATAGTATTGAATAGAATGGCATGTGTGTATTATTTTACAGGGACTATGTTAATTAGTAGTTTCCAAAGTATGATAAATATGCAATACATTTTTGCTAATTCTATGTCATACCTTAATAAACACACTTTTTACATTGCTGAAAGTTCAATATTATCTGAAGGTAGAAATAAAACCTGAAAACCTACTGAAAATCGAGTCTTTGGTTCACATAAATCCATTTTCTAGTAATTTTTAAGTAAAAGACAACCTAAATTTTAGTTATCATTTGCTTCTCTACATCCTTTATTACAAGGAATATAAGTTTCTTACCAATTTTTAAGAAATGCATTATTAGTGTTTAGCTTGGACAATAGTTAATATTTTGCTGAATGAAACAACAGCTAGTACTAAGGTGAATTTTCTGAAGTACTCTGTTAAGTCAGTAACACTGTACCAACAACCCCCAAAGAAAAAATTTGTGCACGTGCCCACACACACACACACACACACACACACATTTTAGATTTATTTTATGAATATGTTCTTTTCTCTCAGATTCTCTTAATAGAATTTATTTTAAAAGATCAATATCTAATCCTTTATTAATTACTTTTGAAATTTTATTCCTTAAGCACAGACATTTTAATAAAATGAATGAATAAAAAGACAGCTAACACTGAGGACAATATTTCCACTAGAGCTTTTATGCTATCTTTAATTGTTAAAAAATAAAAAAGTTACACAATAATACCTTCCTAAAACTAACACATTTGACCACCTCATTTGTATTTCCAGATACATAGCAAGAATCTGTAAGTGTATCTGTAAAGAAGCAGATAGCAAATATTTTATACTATGTAGGCCATAGAGTTTCCCACACAACTACTGAATTCTGCTATTTTATTTTCAAAGCCTGGAAAGATAACATGCAAACAAATGGACGTGGGTGTGTTCCAAAAAACCTTCACTTACAAAAATAGGCTGTGATTGGCAAGCAGGCTCTCAAAAGTTTCCTCTGATTGATCATAATCCATAGTAAATACCTAGGTGATTGCTTCCTAATAAAACAAACAGATAAAGGATTAAATTTATGCCAACTTTTTTTATTATATTAGTAATGTTTCTTTTTGATTCTTTTAAGTTAATGTTTTGTCAGAGTTGTAAATGTCTATGAAAGCCTCAATTTGTATCCTACAAATCAGTATGTTGCCTCAGAGCTGTTTTACTGCAATGATAAATCCTCTGTGGTATTTCTCTGCCTCTTAATAGATCCCTGAACTGCACTGGATACTAATATCCTACATTCTAAAGAAAGCTGCTTTAAACTCTGAAGGCATCACCTCTGGGGCCCTACTAAGAGGTGGCAGTACTATCCTCACATCAAAATCACTATTGCTCCCCCAACCCAATCTTAATCTCTGTAAGTAGGATTCACTGAATTAATTAGCACTTCTATTATCTCTCCATTAATCAATGATCTCTATTTTACCATAGTTTAATTACTTCATATAATTTAACCTATTTTCCCTTTCTACTTGGAACTATGAATATAGATTTCTCTTGAGGTGTTGATATTATACATTTCAAGTTTCCCTTGAATACATTTTAATTCAATTACTGAATTATTGTTCAGATATTTTTCCCTTTTTATTTTTCAATATTCTTCTACATTTCATTCCATTTTTATTTTAAATAAAATTTGGAGTCATTTCTGCTGATTTAGAAGCGGCCAAAACAGTAACAATTGAATGTGATTTGTTCATAACTCTCAATTAACATTTGTATCTTCCAAATATCTAAATTTCTCATCCAAGAACTCAATGACCTAATTATTTTACTCTTTTTTACATCACTAATAACAATTTTGTGATTCACTGCATTAGTTTGAATATGTTCATCCAGATTTTCTATAAAGAATATATATAATTTAACATTAAAGCAATATTTCATCAAGACCAAGTTATTCTATGAATCAAATATGGGTCAATTAAGAGAATACATTAATATATGACATATTCATGAATAGGTAAGTAGGGAAATTTAATGGTCATCTAAATAAAAATAAAGGAACTTATGATCAAATATGAAAACTATCAATAATTTGCCTCAGTAGTGTGTGTTATTTGCTATTTATTTTATAGGATAATTTTAAAAATTACATAATTAAATATAGAATTTCATATGCATGGCAAATTGGTTCACATTAACAATCTATAATTACATGGAATACACCCACATTCAATTAGACTTTAAAAAGAGTAGGCTCTTGGTCATAATGCAATTATTAAATTAATTGAGAATAAGCTCTTACATAATCCATTTATTGCAACTTCAAAGTTTAACAAATTAACTAATCTTTTTATACTTAATTGAATTAAAATAATTAGTCAACATTGATACAAAGAACATAGGCTTCTTTGGTTTATTTGGATACAAAATAGCCAATCCTGTATAGCAGCTAACTTCAGAGGAATATTAGAAATAAGACAAAGAAATGAAGGGATATTAATCATTTTAAGAAAATGACCAAAAGTACTATGATTCTATTATAGAATTCTGTCCAAGACAATTGGGAATTATCTCTGTCCAACACAAAAGATTTACATCTTTCAAGAGATCTTCATGATTTTTTACTGTAGTTATTTTTAATATTATCAAATAATGGGAATTAATCATGCTTTTTCCTTGTCAACTGCTGAAGATGAAACAGATTTTATGCTCCCAAAGTTGCCATCAGTTGTTGCTATTCCATCCTTCTTTATGTGGTGATAGTTTTGTAGAACAACAAGAAAATGGAAATCTCTATTTCTCTAAACTTATCACTGCACCATGGTTTTTCATGGTTTTAAAACTGAGATTACCTTTTCTAGTTATAGACTAACATTTGTAGTAATTCCATATTTATTGAGACTCATTCTCAAAACAGATGGTTTCTACTAAATTCAGATTGAAAATAGTAATCAGTTATCAAAATGTATTTTTCACACAAAATCATGATGGAAAACTATAAATAATAGTAAAAATTTTCCTTGTAAAGTACTACACACCAAAATAGAAGAAAAATTGAGTACAAAAATTTCTTCTTTAAAAGGCCACAGGCATAACTGAGAACACAAGAAATTTCTTAAAATTGTATTATGTGGTGAGCCGTTTCTGCAGATTATGGTCGCCATTGCAAGATGGCGCTGGCTCCACTGTGGTCTGTAACAAACAACTCCTTGTTTGGGAGAGTTGGTGCATTGTTTCTCAGCACCCTGTGAGAAAGTTCCACGTGGCAGCTTCGCATTGGGGCTTGGGATGCTTTATTAAGGCTGGGAGGAGCATCCGAGGAGGAATTAAGAAAGGAACTAGAAGAAATATCAGGGGCCTGAATAAACTGCTGAAAGAAGATTCCTGAGTTGCGTCTTCCTTGCGGGCAAGGGGTCGCGACAAGTGGTGCCGAAACCCGGGAACCAGAACTTTCAGCAGTCAGGGGTGGTGCACCAATTAGTCCCAGGTAAGGTGGGACCCGCAGGTAAAGCGGAAGATCAGTCCTAGATAAATAGGACCCGCGATTAAAGCGGAGATTAGTCCCAGATTAATTGGGACCCGCGATTAAAGCGGAGATTAGTCCTAGGTAATTAGGACCCGCTGTCAAGGCGGCAGCTCCTCTGTAAAGCCAGAGAGAGCATTAAATCTTATTGCAGCTGCACTGTGTACTTTCGCTCTTACTTTCACTTTTGTTTGTTGTGTGTCTTTTGTTGTGTCATGGGTGCCGTATCTTCAAGTCCGCTTCTCCTGGCCCTAGATAACCTGTTACGTTCCAAGGGCCTAAAAGTGAAACGTAGTACTTTACAGAGATTTTTACAGAAGACAGATATTGCTGCACCGTGGTTTCCGTTCTGGGGCAGCTTTACTCTGCCTAGCTGGGATAAGTTAGGCACAGACCTTGACTTTGCTTCTGAGCAGGGCATATTAGAGGGTGGGGTGATACCCCTTTGGAAGATGATCCGTAGTTGCCTCGCAGACGGCAGATGTCAGGAAGCACTTACTAAAGGACAAGAAGTTTTAGAGCAATTACATGAAGAAAGATCAGAAATGGCAGGCAGTGAGGTATTTCAGGAGGGTGGGAGTGTGCGGAGCGAGAAACAGGGGAAGAGGCAATTATCTCTGACACGGAGTGAAATATTTCAGGAGGAAAGGAATGTGCAGAGCGAGAAACGGGGGAGGAAATGCTTGTATCCAAATCTCAGTACACTGCGCACACTCCCATGCAAAAGTGGGTCAGAAGAGAAGGACGATGAGGAGGAGGAGCTCGGGAGACTGTCTCGGCAGCTAGGGAGTCTAACTATGGGAGAAGGGAACAAAAATAAACAGGAGCTCAGAAAAAAAAAAAAAAAGAAAAAAAAAATGATCCTCCGGACCCGCCGCCGTACGGTGAGGGTGTTTCGAGGAGAGCTTTCCATGCCCAAACATAGAGGGGGCTGTTAACATTTTTACTGATTGTTCCAAGTCTGGAATGGGAGCTTATGTAATTAATGACTCTCCCCCTATCCAGCATCAATTTGCTCCTGGAAATCCACAATGGGTAGAACTACAAATTGTTATTGAAGTTTTTAAACAGTGTTCTTTTCCTTTTAATCTTATTTCGGACTCCAGCTATGTGGTACAAGCACTGAAAGTCCTGGAGGCCGTGGGAACTATTAGTGATGCCCACAATGTGTCTGTTTACTTTACTCAGCTTCAACAACTTATCTCTAACCGCACTGCTTCTTTTTATCCAATGCACATCAGGGCTCACACCTCTCTTCCTGGTCCGTTATCCCAAGGTAATGCCTGTGCGGACTTAGCCACTAGAGGCCAATTGATATGCTTGGCTTCCTCCTTAGAGAGGGCTAAGTTGTTTCACCAAAACTTCCATGTTAATGCTTTAACGCTGCGCAGGCGTTTTTCCATTTCAAGAGCGGATGCTCGGCAGATAATATTGCAATGTCCCCATTGTGTCACATTTCTTCATCCCCCTAATTATGGAGTAAAGCCATTGGTTGTTTGGCAAATGGATGTGACACATACACCTGACTTTGGTAACCTTAAGTATGTGCATGTTTCTGTTGATACGTGCTCTGGAATTATCCATGCTTCTGCTTTATCGGGAGAAAAGGCACGTAATGTCATTACTCACTGTTTAGAGGCATGGGCAGCATGGGGTGCACCTGCATCCCTTAAGACTGATAATGGACCTGCTTATACTGGCAGACAATTTACAGCTTTTTGTTCTACTATGGGAGTGCAACTTACTCATGGTTTGTCTTATAATCCTCAAGGACAAGGCATTGTTGAGCGTGCTCATCGCACCTTAAAGGAAACTTTACAAAAACAAAAAGGGGGAATAGGAGCTGAACACACTCCTAAAGAACGCCTGTCCTTAGCTCTCTTTACCATTAATTTTTTGAATTTGGATATTCATGGTCGCTCTGCGGCCGATAGACATGTGTCCCCTCAGCCCTCTGTGATTGGCTATGTTAAGTGGAAGGATGTTCTTACGGGCCAATGGAACGGCCCTGACCCCGTGCTGACATGGGCACGAGGATCTGTATGTGTTTTTCCCCAGGATCGTACGGAACCATTGTGGGTCCCTGAACAAGAAGAGTCTCGACATCAACTGACCAGCAACAAGAGATACCACAACAATCCTGTGATGAGGATCTTCATTCTGCTAAGTGCTCTGGCTCTGGTGCTGGTGCCGATGGCACAGGCGACACCAATGCGGTGGTGGGCAGTGGCACGGGCATGGCCAATGCCGATGCCGGTTCATGGTAATTCTAGTGTCCTCCCCACTCTTTTTTCAACCTCATGTGAGATGTCTGCTCCCTGTGCCTCTCCTAGAGGGGACATGGAGAGAATTTTTAATCAATCTCAAGTTAATCTCACAGGAGTTTTTTGTTTCAGCCTTAAAAACGCTAATTGCATTAGCCTTAAGACCAAAAATTTGACTAACTGCGGTCCAATCAGGTCTCAGGAAAAATTATCAGTGGTGTATTGAGCAAGGTAGCTTCGGGGAAGCAATCAGGCTCAGAGACGCCCGCAAACAGCAGCTCTGCTCTTAACATAACTACCTTGGCTATTATCTCCGAGGTACTAATCCCAGTGCCTCCTTCTTCTAGTAGTATTTATAATGCCACTCATTTTAAGGCCTCTCCTTACTGTTCCCCTAATCTTGGTTTCCCCCCAACATTTACGCCTTGTCAGGATCATTCTTGGGAGAAACATCAAGTTGCTAAAAGTTTCTCCCTTTCCCCCTCTCTTAATAGGTATGTTTATAACTTTAACAATAGTGCCAGCTCCTCTACAGGAGTAGGTTGGTCCTGGTTTCAATGGCTGATTTCTAATGAAAAGGGGGCTTCAGCCGATATTTCTGCACTGGCTCAGTTGGTAGGAGCCAAAAGTTGGCTGGCTAATATTTCTGGTACTGTTAGGAAAAGTGAACAAGGTAATAGACTTACATCTGTTTCATTCAACTCTCTGTTGTATAATGCCACATTGCCTCCTGCAATGGTCTGTGTCCAACCCCCTTCTTATTCCTTTTGGCTAAGGCCACCTCATTGGGGATGCTGGATTGTTCTCATACTACCTGTCTCTTATCTGAGTGTTGGAATGGTTCCTGGACTGTAGCAGTGGTTATGAAAATTCCAACTTTTGTCCCAATCCCGGTCACTGCGGATCCTGATAAATTCCCTATTGTTGAGCTACTTAGAGTCCACAGAGATTTTGGAATCACAGCGGCTATAGTGACAGCCGTGGCGATATCTGCTGCTGCAGCGGTTACGGCCGGAATGGCTATGGCCAATCAAGTACAAACTGCTGCCACTATTAATCAAGTTGTCCAACAAACTTCCACCATACTTGAATCCCAAAATACAATTAATCAACATATTTTGTCAGGGATTTTAGCTGCCAACCAAAGAATAGATTTACTCCAAACTCAGGTAGAAGAATTGGCTGACTTAGTACTTTTGGGTTGTGTTGACCAACGTGCACATTTATGCATAACCTCTGTCAGATTTAATGATTCCAGGAATGCTTCCCACATCATTGGTGAATATTTGGCTGGAAATTGGTCCATGGAAGCGGAAGATATGATCCAGTCTCAACTAACCCAGATAGCTGTCTTGAATAGCACCCGTGTTGATCCCGTGACTTTGGGTCTATTCACCGATTGGATATCTTCTGCCTTTTCCTTTTTTAAAGAGTGGGTGGGGGTAAACATTTTTGGTGCAATGTGTTGCTTCGGTATGTTTCTCTGTTTGTGGTTTCTCTGTCGCCTCAAGGCCCGCAATGCTCACGATAAGGCTATGATCACCCAAGCTCTTGCAGCTTTAGAAAATGGCAATTCACCTCAAGTCTGGCTTGCGCAGCTTAAACAGTAAATCTTTGACATGGTCGTTGCACCCCAAGTTATTATAACATTGCACTGGGATCGGCATGTCTTTCCTCGTTATTCTCTTAGTGTTGGAAAGCCCTTGCACTCTGCCGGTCTTGCTGCCATTGCACGCAGGTGGGTTTCCACACTAATGCTTCTCTATCACCTTAAAGTCCGTGCCTTTCTTTCAGGGTGCTGTCAACTCGTTTGTCGTTGTGTGCAGCCACAGTTTAGCCTTAGCTGTCCCCCTTCGTCCACCTTCGTCACGATACAGGATGCGAGGCAAGGCACTGCACTTGAGTGATCCTTGAAGTGGACCTCAAGGAGAGCATGTCCTATTGCATGCGGGTTTGATGTCCACGCCCCGCCCCACGAAAAAAGGCGTCAGCTGATATGGCTTCAGATCTGGGGAAGGGCCCTCCTTAGGACTGAGCCATACTATGCAGCCACTTCTGCACAGTGGGATAGGACCTCTACTCTCGCCTGTATTGTTTTCAGAAAACAGAAGGGGGGAACTGTGGTGAGCCGTTTCTGCAAATTATGGTCGCCATTGCAAGATGGCGCTGGCTCCACTGTGGTCTGTAACAAACAACTCCTTGTTTGGGAGAGTTGGTGCATTGTTTCTCAGCACCCTGTGAGAAAGTTCCACGTGGCAGCTTCGCATTGGGGCTTGGGATGCTTTATTAAGGCTGGGAGGAGCATCCGAGGAGGAATTAAGAAAGGAACTAGAAGAAATATCAGGGGCATGAATAAACTGCTGAAAGAAGATTCCTGAGTTTCGTCTTCCTTGCGGGCAAGGGGTCGCGACAGTATTATGTCACTGTCTCAAAGAACTCTAAAATAAGAATCTCTCCCCATCACCATAATATATACTCTTATTTTATATACAATCATATTTATATATTTTATTTAATATATATATATATATATATATATATACACACACACACACACACACACATATATTTACCTTCAGAATACTCTTCCAGAAAATAGTAGTAATTGTAGCTATAACCAAAATCAAAATGCTCTTTTTGCATAAAAGATACAATTTATCTTAAATAAACATTTAAAGTGTATTTATATCATATACCCTATTCTTAAACCCTGAACCACCTATCCCTTTTTCTCTATCAATTTTTACATTGGTTTTTATATACTCTATTACTGGAAACTTAAACTCTGTAGTCCTTCTAAGTATACTTCTATAGAGCTTAGATGTGAGAATATCCTAAAATAACTTATTCAATGTTCATATAGAATATATGCAATCAATCATAACACTGTAGTTTCAATGCTAGCTCTGAATATAGAGAAAAAAACATATAACTTCAAATCAGCTCCTATATTTTATAATTATCATATTTTTTTTAGTTATGTATGTGGGATTAGGCCCCAATTTCCTTCATAAGATTTTTTTGCTCAAAAATTAAAAACAAGAATCAATAAATGGGATGGACTCACGAGAAAAAGTTTCTTCTCAACAACAACAACAAAAAAAACAATCTGTGGAGTGAATAGAGAACCTACATATTGGGAGCAAATATTTACCCCTCTCACATAAGATAGAGCACTAATCTCTAGGGTATATCAAGAACTCAAAAAACTAAACATAATAATAATAATAATAATAATAATAATAACAACAACAACAATAATAACAACTGAATAAATGGGTCAAGAACCTGAACAGACACTTACAAGAAGATGATATACAATCAGTCAGCAAATATATGAAAAAAATGTTCATCATCACTAGAGAAATGCAAATCAAATCAAAACCACTCTTAAGATTTCATTTCACTCCAGTCAGAATGACAGCTATTATGATGACAAACAACAATAAGTGTTGGCGAGAATGTGGGGTGGGGGAAAGGTACACTCATACACTGCAGGTGGGAGCAAATTGGTGCAGTCAACATGGAAAGCAGTATAGAGACTTCTTGGAAAACTGAGAATGGAACCAACATTTGACCGAGCTATCCCTCTCCTTGATCTGTACCCAAAGGACTTAAAAACAGCATACTACAGGGACACAACCACATTAATGTTTATAGCAGCACAATTCACAATAGCTAAACTGTGGAACCAACCTAGATGCCCTTCAGTGGATGAATGGATAAAAAAAAACGTGGCATATATACACAATGGAATATAACTCAGCAATAAAAGAGAATAAAATTATGGCATTTGCAGGTAAATGGATGGAGTTAGAGAAAATAAATCTAAGTGATTTAGCCAATCCCCCCAAAAACAAATGCTGAATGGTTTCTCTGATAAAAAGAGGCTGATTCATAGTGGGGTAGGGAGAGGGAGCATGGGAAGAATAGACAAACTCTAGATAGGGAAGAGGGTGGGAGGGTATGGGAGGAGGTATGGGGTTAGAAATGATGGTGCATGTGATGGACATTATTATCCAAAGAACATGTATGAATACATGAATTGGTGTAAATATACTTTGTTTACAACCAGAGATATGTGTAATAAGAATGGTAATGCATCCCACTGTCATATATAAATAAAAAAAATTTAAAAAACTTTTTATATTAAATAAAATATTAAGAGAATAAAGAACGTATAACTTCAAATCATCCCCTAAGTTTTATAATTATCATAATTTTATTAGTCATACAGGAATACATTATTAATTTTATTAGTATGATAATTATCATTTATTCTTTAATATGCACACATTTATTAAGTACAATATTTTACAATTATATTATACTGTATTTTTATAAAATTAAGACAGTTTTCTTTGGTAAAGGTTTGACATTAAACCTTCAATGCACTACAAAATATATTAGTGAGCAATTTACTCCAACTGTTCCCTGGTGCTATTTGTGGGTTGTACATGGAAATAATCACACTTTCTTCAAAAGACTTGAATCCTACTTATTGCTATGGAAAAGAGGTTAAATTTATAAAAATGAATTTTAATGTTTAATTAGGAATGTATATTCAGTTCAGTTTGTGTTTTCATGGAACATTTATACATGTGTTAACTGCTTGTTGGATGATCAAAAAAGATAATTCTCTATTACCTGCACTGGATGGAGCTTAATATTGCTACTTGCACTCAGAACCTTTACCTTGTTAATTATATAACTTTTACAAGTGTGCTATCATGACTTTGTCAAGCTTATATAACACATGTATGCCAAGACTTTTAAGAAACAGTTGTGTCTTCTATGTGGTTAGTTTTACATTCATTGGAAGGCCATAGATGATAATGGAGATGAAAAATGTATGCTTTGGAAACCAGGCACACCTGGAATTCTTATGTGAATGAAAAACAAACTTCTGTATTTTAAGATTCTAGAATTTAGAATTTGATTTTGTTACCTGAGCTCTTAAGTAGTACCGTAACTCAAGTATTAAAAATACATATGTCTATGCCCTTCAACTGACATGTAAAAAACACTTGAACTATGACATTAAGCTCAGTAATCAGGGGGCTAGCGATATAGTAAACTTAAGAGGAGGCTAAATAAATGCATACCTCTATTATGTAATAATAATATTTTTGGAAAAAACTTGAGCTGGAAAGCAGGCTAAGATTATGGTGTGTGTGTGTGTGTGCGTGTGTGTGTGTGTAGAATGTTACTTGATATATGTTTAAGAAGATACTTTCAGGAAGAGAGGAGCCCAGGCAATAATTAGCTATGCTGCTAGTGGAAAGAAGAGTAAAAACAAAAACAAAAAAGGAAAACTGGAAAGAATTGAACATGAGTTGATTCAGGATGATAAAGGATTATTTTTTCAATATCAAACAGAAAAAAATAAGAAAAATAGTGTTTAAGATGACCCGAACTTAGCTGCATTAAGTTAAAGAAGGAGTTTGAGTAAAGCAGCAAATGGGTAAGTTAATAAATGGAGCACATCTAACTGCTATGGACTTGGTATGTGGATTCTGGCACATAGAATTGACAAATATATCAAAAGGATGCTATGAATTTTAGGAAATCTTACTGCCAACAAATCATGAGTCTAGACTAAAAGAGGCTACAGAGTAAAACAATTTGTGCACTCCAGAAATGGATGAGCATTACAATAAAAGCTGCTCGCCCTTCAATATATCAGAAATGGTCATGATGATTAAAAAAAAAAAAAAAAAGCTCACAAAGTGGAGCCAGGAGACACTGAGGACAATGGATAAGAGTGTACCACTGAATCAGCATTCAGAACCTCATAGTGCCTGCCCCATAGGGTCCATCATTGCTAAGGTGCAGTCACATCTGTGTGTTCCCCTTTTCCTCATTTGACTTATTTTTAATTCTACACATTAATGAGGTACAGTTTAATAGTTTAATACATGTATATATTATAAAATAATAAAATTAGGAAAATTAATATTTCCATCTCTATTAACATTTTTTAAAAAATTTAACATAATTTGGACATACTTGTGTAGCAAAATGTGATTATTTCAATACATTTAGTATGTACTGATCAAATCAATGTAATCAAGATTTCCATCTCCTTATCATTACTTTGTGTTTGAAGATATTGAGATCCACTCTAGTAGTTACACATAAAATATGTAAGTTTACTATGAATTGCAGACACCCCACTGTGCTGTAGAACACTAGAACTTCTTTCTAATTGTGTTTAGGTGCCTGTTACCAAAGTTTGCTTTATTCTTCTTCCCCCCATTCTTCCCTGCTTCTAGTAATCACTATTATATATTCCAAGTGATTTTGTTTTTAAATATCCATATAGGAGAGAGAACATTGTGTGCTTACCTTCCTGTTTCTCATTTAGTCACTTAACATAACCTCCAGCATTATTCCCCTTTCTTCCTGGGAATATTCTAGTTTTTTTTTACACTATCGTATATTTTATGTTAGTAATAGATGGCTTGTCATTTATTTGTGCATCCCCAGATGACAAGAAGACATATTTAAACCGGATAGATAAAACACTGCATTATCAGACATATGAAGATGAGTGTGTCCATTTTGTGAGAGAGGAGGCAGACTGTTTCAAAGATGAACAATTTTATTAGAAAAATTTAGACTTTCTCATCCATGGTTGGAAACTATTGTTGAAAAGTGATTACTGAGAAGGGACATCATTTAAGAATATCCTACTCCCTATTTACAGCCAGGTTTGGTCATGTATTAATTCTTACTGTTGGTTTGTTATAGAAAGAAATCTGTGTCTCTTCAAATACAAATTGATTAAAAGGAACATGTGCTTCCTACAGTCTCTGAGCTGGACACAGACCACTTCCAAGCTCTCAGGGATAGCTGCTTTAAGAAATGCAAGAAGTCTGGTCCCCAAGTCACTGCATGAAGGGGAACTACCCACCTGTCAACCAGGATACTAATACAAATTCTTTGGTAAATTTCTTATGCCTCTTAAGTTTTTTTCTGTATTTAAGGACTGGGCTGATGCAACTAATAAATCAACAAAGGAAAAGGAAAAAAAAAAGTAAAGAAAACAGAATGTGAAATTCCCAGACAAATTAGCCTATGTTAGAAATCCAAAGGATATTATAGACAAAAATGCTTAGAAATATGGTCAATATCCTCAATAAAAATGAGGAGATTAATTTTGACTCAAAATCTATTTCAATATGATTTGAAAATCTATCAGAAATAATATAAATCCATAAAAGTGAGAAAGGAATTACAAAACAGAGTATGCAGAGCAGAAACAATAAGAGAATCAAAAAAATTAAAACCAATGAAGGTAAAAATGCCTCAATAGATACAATAAACTCTTATCTAGGTGCTGTCAAAAGTGAAAATTCATGAAAATTGGTACTGGGACTGAAATATTCAAAATAGAATTTCAAAGAGGACAGAGTGAAAGTGTTCAAAAAATCTTAATAAGAATTCTAGAAAAAAAAGAAGAAAGCAATACCCCTCACACACACACACAAAAAACCCCACAATAAGCAGGAGGAAAAGTAAACACACATCTTGATACATCATCCTGAAAATGAAGAACAGCAAATACAGATCCTACAGAAGATCTCAGGAGTAATAACTGTCAGGACAGCAGCACATCATTAAGCAGCACATTGTCATAGAAAAGGAGTACTTTTTTCATAGTACTCAAGAAAAAACAATTCTAACCTAGTATTCTATGACCAAATAAGCAATCACTGAGCAGGGAATGAAAACAAAGGGCTTTTTGGGCGTGTGTTTTAGGAGGTGCAGATTGGATCCAGGACCTAACAGGTGCTCCACCTCTGAGCTACACTCACAGCCCTAAAGATATTTTTAGATATCCATTAAAGAGCATATCCACTCATAGAATCCTGCCAAAAGAACTAACAAAGAATATACTTCAGTGAAAAGAAAAGGAGACAATCAGAAAGGTGATGAGTTTAAAAAGTGTTAGTATATCTTTGTGTAACTAAGTATTGACTCCACACAGCTAATAATGTGTGTGTGTGTGTGTGTGTGTGTGTGTGTGTGTGTGTGTGTGTGTGTGTTTTAAGATAAAATAAAATTCTAGGCAATATTCACAAGGAAAGTCATAATTCCAGTGTGTTTCAAGGTAGTTCATGCTTGGAAAAAGAACAGATATTAGATCAATTTATCCCTTTCCAGAAATATATGTGCTCAAAATATTTTAAAATTTAAGCATAACCCCTATAAAACATAATTTATACTTTTCAAGCCAGAAAAACAATATAGGGAGTAAAATTAATGTTAAATATTATTTAAATAAGTTCCTAAATATTTTCATTTCAAGACAGTTTATATTTTGACCTATTTTTAAAATTGTGATAAAGAACAAAGAATAATGTAATTATTCACCTTTACTGTGTCTCACTTAGCAATAATTCCTTCTATTTTTAGATTCCTTTAAACTTCTTGATTTCATATTCTTCTCAAGTCAGACGAAAGCCTGGAATTGCTTCATGACAAATCAGCTTTGTTTGGAATCGAAGGTCATATTGCAAGAGTTTATATTTACTATGTGAAAGCCTTTAGAAAACGAAAATACTATTTGGGCCAGTAAGTCTGCCCTTTTTTTTCTGATCCCAATCTCACCTTCCAGCTTTTCACCATATCCTCAAACCCCCTTATTTAATGCCAGCCAATCCTGGCCTCTCAAATGTCTTTATGCTTTCTGCTTCCACTGTCATCTTTGATAACATGATTAGACAGAAGATCATAAACTCAGAGTATAAATGTTTCTGAACTGCAGCAGAGGACTGTGTCATGAAGCCTTAATACCAACACTCTTCAGAAGATCAAATCAATAGTTAAGTCACTAAAGGCCTTGTATATCCCATTCACCTCTATGCACAATAATGCAAAGGTCTGAGAAATGCCACTATCCTTTCCTCCTGAATTGTAAAGCAGCACTAGAAGGAAAATAAACAAATAAAAGCATGTTCTTGAAAAAAGCAAAGGTTCTGAAAAATTCTCAATGTCTTAGAACTATAATTTCCATAGCTAAATATTATTTAATCATATCATGTTATACTTAAAGAAAGTGTCCTTGTAGTATGTATGTATGCCCAACAGATATAAAACTCTAAACTTAAACTGACATTTCTTATTTAAAAAATTTTTTTAGGTGATGCAGATAATTGTCAATTTTTATTTAACTCAAAGTAGAAATGCTACAACCTTAATGAGATTATCTTAAATTAATGTTCCAGAGGAGATTATTAGGGATTCATGTCACTTTAGGACTCAGACAAGTGAACAAAAATTGCATTCAACTTTGCATGTCATATCCAGTCATTTCTTATATAGTCTTAAAATAATCTTAGATATGTAAAGTGAAAGACTATTTGATGTAAATTAGCATTTCCAATGCTAGTCCAATCAACTTCATTTTTAATTCAAATCCTTAACAAGAATTGACATTAAGTAAAATAAATAAATTACAAATTATATGTCTAATATCAATATGCCCAGTATGACAGTTTCACTTAGGAACTTATGAAATAGAATTAAAATAATTATCAAAAATAAATTGATTTGTAAGCCAAAATTATAATAATGCTTGTTAGGTACAATACAGTAACCTATATCCTTGCATTTTGTTTTAAATTTATCATATTTGCCATAATAAAGTTTCTATTTAAACTTGATTGATACTACAAGGATAAGAATACTTCTCATTTTGTGCTTCTAGAATTTGGATCTAGATGTGCCTTAATATTGGAGAAAGGCATCACTAATTCAAACATTCAGTGATATAATTCTTTAGGATACAATACAATAATGAATTATATAAACATGGTACTTATATATCATTCAGTAGATACAGATAATATAGATATATATGAATTTATTCAACTTTAAACCACCTTATTGTGTCTACTGCGTAGAGCTCTCGAATTAATTCAAGCAAATTATGAAAGTATACAAAGCATCACTGTAAATTTTTTTTATTTTTGATCTTTATCTGCAAAGTTCCACATAAATCTGTATTTATTCCATTATTCTTGGTAGCCTAAATTTCAGAGTGGATGTGTCAATTCTGTCCTAACAATAAGTATATTGGACTACAGAAAATAAACAACAGCTTGAAAGGGGTCTTAAATAATGTGTAACAGACCTCCATTATTTTGGGCTTGGCAGACAGGAAATATTAATGCAAAGTAAGAGCACCACTGCTTGGAAGAGAGAGGAAGAATGGGAGGGAGGAAGGAAGGGGAGAATAGAGGAAAAAAGAAACAAAAAACTCACAACAGCCCATAGGACAAACATCTGAGCTTCAATTCTCAGTCTAGGGTTGGTCACTACTGTAGGCCCCAGAAAAGGAAGCTCCGTTTTTAGTAATTTAGTGCCCAATCATAAAATGACAAATGACAGTACTTTCTAAGGCCTTCCAGATCTATAATACTGAAACCCTCCCGGAAAGGAGCTTTCTTGTTTCATAGATGAGGATAAACAGTGCAGGGAACAGCTCCACCAGAAGCTAAACCTTTACTCAGGAGAGTCCACACTCAGTGCCACAGAAACATTCCCATCAACCAGTTTCCTACCCTTTATTACACAGGCAAGGTTGAAATACAGCTCTTTTATCTGATAGTCAGGTTAAACAGGCAAATAAGCAATTAGTAAAAACTGTTAACATAGAGAAAAGAGCTGTTAACTCACTGAAAACCAAGACATAGGACACTTCTGCTACACTTCGGAGGATCAATAAAAATAAAATGCCATTGCAGAAAAAGGAAGGAAAGGGCACTGAGCAGCTAAATAAAATATGAAAAAAAGGGACAGGAAAAGCACAGAAAAGTTTCAAAAATAATAAAAATAGAATAGCACACAGAATTATCCAAGGCTAGGAAAAGAACAGAACAGGGCCCAATTATGAAGTCACTTGAATACTATTGGGAATAATCACTTTTAATATACATACCAATAAAGAAAAATACTAGAATAATTATCTGAAATAAAACACTCTAAAAGAGTATAATTAGGATGTAGACAGTAAGCAACCTTAGAACTTCAAAGATCCTAGATATAGAATTATAAGTGTATGAAGCCATTCTTAGACATCCAGCTTTGATAAATCTTCAAATAACTTTAGTTGTATTTAAGACTAAATAAGAACCGCCCCGTGAACCTAGTCCAGATATCCTGACTACAGAATTGTAAACAAATAATTTGTACAGAACATAGGATGCTGTCACAAAAAAAAGTTTAAAAATGGGTCTCTATGTTAATCTCCAGGATATATAAAAAAATTCAACACCAGAATATAAATAACCTAATCAATAAATGTGCTAAGGAACTGAACAGACATTTCACAGAAGAAATACAATAGATCAACAACTATATGAAAAAAAGTTTAACATCTCCAGGAATTAGAGAAATGCATATCAAAACTAAGATTTCATCTCACTCAAGTCAGAATGGCAATTATCAAGAACATGAGCAACAATAAATGTTGGCTAGGATGTGGGGGAAAAGGTAGACTCATTCATTGCTCATGGGACTGCAAATAGTTGCAACCATATAGAAAGCAGAAGGAGATTCCTCAGAAAACTTGAAATGGAACCTCCATTTGACTCAATTATCCCACTCCTTGGTTTATACCCAAAAGACTTAAAATCAGCATACTATACTGATGCAGCCACATCCATGTTTTTAGCAGCTCAATTCACAATAGCTAAACTATGGAACCAACCTATATGACGTTCAACAGATGAATGGATAAAGAAAATATGGTATATATGCACAATAGAATATTACAAAGCCTTAAGAATAAAATTATGGCATTTGGTGGTAAATGGATGCAGCTGGAGAATATCATGCTAAGTGAAGTAAGCCAATCCCAAAATACCAAAGGCCAAATGTTTTCTCTGATATGTGGATTCTAATTCACAATAAGGGGAATTGTGTGGTTAGGGCAAAATAGAGGTACTTTGGATTATATAGAGAGGGAGTGAAGGGAGAAGGCAGGGGTATAGATGTAGTAAGTATAGTAGAATGAATAAGACATCATTACTATATGTACATATATAATTACATGACCGGCATGATTCTACAACATGTACAACCAGAAGAATGAGAAATTACACTCCATTTATGCATTCTAACGTCATGAGTAAGTAATTAGAATAAATAAAAAAATTAGTCTCTGCATCCACTCAAATACCCTTTTCTTTGCTAACAGCATGTCCTTATATTTAACTAAAACAATATGTGGTTATTATCAGTCTTACAAAATAACAAATAGATACAAAAACTTATTTCAAACTTTGTAAGCCATGGACATAAAATTCAAGTTCAATCCTTGTAGTTTCTGGCATATAGTACAAGAAGATGATGAACATTTATACTATCCCAACTCCCTCATATTTCTGAAACCAGGTAAATAAGAATAAAGATAACAAGACATAAAAATAGACATGCAGAAGCACTGGACAATCTGAGTATGTTTATCATTTGTCCAAAATCACCTTTGCCAGACAATAAAGAAATATTAGGGCATATACAAAGAACAAAATTTCACACAACAAGCATGTCAAGTAAAAAGATATCTAGTCATCATGGTTGGTTACTTTAATCCTGTGGTCTATGCCATAAAAGTACAAATATAGTAAAAGCTAATCACATAAATCCTTGGATTATTGAACAATTTTTAAAATATTTTAAAAATTTGATTATTTTTATCAATCAAAGCCTGTAACTTCTATGTACTTTAAAATGTGGCAAAACAGTATGGTTCCTTAGGTATATTTTATTCCAAGTTCTAATTGCCCTCCCATTCACTGAATAATTTTTCATATGTATAAAATATTTATTGTATTAAAAATATAACAAAAAGTGTAAAGTATTTTATAAATCTATCCAGGATCATTTATGATTTATTTTTTCTCCATTATAAATCTTTGTTTTAGGCGAGTAAAAATTTTAGGTTCAATCTATATCGATAAATCTCAATGAAATATATTTGAGTGATTAAATAGTGGAAGAAGACTAGTTCATGCTTTATAAAATACACACTACTGACTTTTCATGCCAATATTAATGTTCTCAACTATAAAACATGAAGACCACTGGAGCCTCTAGCAAACTTTTCAAGAATCAAGAACCCAAACATTTTATGAGTAGATAAATCCTTTGAAAGTTCATATATATTACCCATGACCCTTATATAAAAACAAGTATTTTTTTTCCTTATTTATTTTCTCTGAATTTTTTAATGAATGTGAATATAGCATCAACCAAGATGTAAAAAAATTTAATATGGCACTGCCGGCAAACATCTATATATAATTTATCTCTGAGAAGGAAATAACTCTAGTATGCTACAGTTTACCAAGAAAATAACTTTTTTTCTATATATGTGTTTTGTTTTTGAGTACTAAATACAAACATAATTGAATAGATGATCTTTATCAAGGGTATATAAAATCTTTATATAGATTCATTAAATTAATAAACCCTCATAAGATATTTCATATAAAAAAGGAAAAATGTCTCTCTTTTAAAATTACAGGTCTTTCATTATCTAACCCTGTGTAATGCTAAACTTAACTAGCATTATGCAGTATTAATATATCCTAATACTTGGAACTTATACAAATACTGCTATTCTAATAAATAATTAATGTGTCATGTGGCTGGAAAGTGTACTTAATAATAACAAGGGATAAATTAATTTCTGAAAAGGTCAATACTCAACCTTTAACCTTCAAACACATAACACCTGTATAAACTAGCTTATTTTTTTAAAAAAATAAAACATATGAATTACCCCTTTAAGTACACTTAAATACTATTCTTTCATTATAATTCAACATGAAAAATGCAATCATTTTTTAATGGTGTTTCAACATGACAGTATCTCTAAACCAGCAACACCGGGACATCAGGCAACTCCTATTTGAATCCCCATTGGTTTTTATTACTGTGGTTGATTTTAGTATTCTTTATAAAAGTAGGTGAAAACCACAATACATAGTGTTTAACTCCTTTATCAAAATAAAAATGATATATTTTCCCAGGAAGAAAAAACAGATCATACATTTTTCAAATAGATAACAGGAGTCGATTTTTTCTATAATTAGCTATTAGGAGCAGTATCAAAATGTTTACTATTTTCAAATTATTGTAGACCATGTTTACTTTTAAAAATAATTAAATGCAAAATAAATTATTTAAATGTTCCTTACCATGGCAAGAACCCTCAATTTCTTCATATCCTGTACTGCAGATACACCTTCCAAGAGGAACCAGTCAATCTCCATATGCTCCACAATATAGTTTAGGAGTATCACGCTCTTCAGCACTCTTCACACAAGAGCCCCGTACTTCGACCAAAGAGGAAGAGTCGACTCTTGGGATGGTATCAGGAAATATGGCCAAGTTTCGAACAGTGAAGGGACACTTTTTGTAGAAAACACAAACGGAGACCAGGGCAATACATTCCCCAATGTCTTGAAATGCCAGATAAAATCCCTTTCTTTCTATAGGCCCCACTTCACGAATTTCGGTGTTGAGTTTGAGGATGCGATCACCTAAATCCATCTGGGTAAAACTCTAATCAGCAGCAATTGTGTCAATCTTTATATACTGGCTTGGCTTGAATTTAATTGCATGGGACTCATCTGATTCCATATAATACAGATTAAAGGTTTCTTTGCAAGTCCCCAAGACCCAAGGGATGCTGTTACAATTCCTTAGTGTGAACTTCATTTCCACATAAATTTTCTGAGCTGCATCACGTGAGATCCAGTTTTTTCGAAGCCAGTTGTTTTGGTTTGGCTCCATTACATTGCATACCTGGTAAGTATGAATAGGCCTATTGTGTTCATCCATTTCAGGGATGGCATCCCACTGTGAAAAGAAAAAAATTAAGTAATTATAAAATGATAATGGTGAAACGAAAACTTCCAAATGTTTTAACAAAAAGTGAATTGAAAGGATACAAATGAAGCTGTTCAAAGCAATAATGCAACAGCATTTTAATCATGAGCCTCTGGTTGAAAGGATGGTTTCTGCAATTGACCATCCCTGTATGAATCTTGCCTTCTTACATATTAACTGTATGACCTACAGCAACTTTATTTAATGTCTCTAATTTCCTTAAGTGTAAAATTAAACTGAATATTACCCATTTTATAGGACTGTTATAAAGTATATACTACTTAAATACATAAAGAGCAGTTTAATTATTTCCTGTAACACTAAAAGAACATAAAGAAGCATTCATTATCTGATTAAAAAAAAAGAAAAGAAAACAATGAGACCCACGATATATGCTCTCTGTTTTCCCCATCTGTCCTCATATCCAATTCGCCCAACATCACATCATGATGTTTTTTACAGTATTCAGTAAAATATTTACATGGTTCTTTGGGGGGATGTTTACATGGAGAAAAGGGTCAGAAAAATCACACAAGAAATATGAAACTACTCAAAGACAGTATATAATGATACTTAAAGTTGTGCATTATCCTTGATGTCAAATTTGTGGAAAAAATTGTTTCTTCGATCATTGACAGAAAAAAGATGAGGAGGAAGAGGAGGAAGAAAGGGAGAAAGAGAAATAAAGAAATTAGAATTGGACTCAATACCAAAGCAATTGATAAATTTCATCTTTACCAAGAAGAGAGAAAATACTTTACATTAGATTTCTAAATTTGAATTTGATTTCCTAAAATAAGAAAATAAATTCAAGATTGGTACAACTGTAAAAGAATATGAAATTTACTAACATATCTGGAAATTGGGACCTGAGGCAAGAATATAAGTTTGAGGCCTTACATTCAAAGTGTATAAATATTTTTAAATAGTAAATCATACTTTAAATAAGATGAAAATTTAAATTTTTATATTCTTACTTTGTAAAGACAACTTCCTAACAACCTCAGATGCCAGGTCAATGCAAAAATACTTGTATTTTTTAGAATAGCAAGGGAAGTATGTGGTGGTCCACAGAGTGCTAGCCTCTAACTTCAGTCAGTCCTACTGCTGTTCCATTCCTTGACTCTAGCTCCATACCAATCCATGAGGGCTTCACCATGTACATATGGTGGCCTATAAGCCTTCAGGTACAAGCTGTGCCCCTTTCCTGCTACCCAAAGCTGCCAACTTTGATCTTCCATTTATCTTGAGATGAACAAAACAATGCACAGTATTTCCATTGGAGGATGGACCTCAAAAGGACATGGAGTTCCTGAAGGAAACCCTGAGCTTGAAAAAGAAATTATGGGGTCTTGACTATCTGTGGTCTTATGAAAGAGGATTTATGTGGCAAATCTCCTCATCCCTCAAGGTTAGAGCTTCATGAAGAGGAGTGAGGCCAGAGGAGAGAAAGGGCAAGATCATGAAAAGCTCTAGACACAGAGCATGGCCTTCCTTTTCTGGGTCTAAAGATGACAGGAAGATAAAGAGTACCTCAATTTGGAATTTGAAAATATTATAATTATTCTTTTTTAACATGCAGAGTTAAATATAATATTTAAAGAACCCAGTAGGTTCTACCTCACTATTAGTCGGTTAATGTAAACATTTACTTCAAAACACTTTTAACTTCATAAAATATACTGTGAATCTTACAGGTCTCGTGTTAATAATTAATGAATTTATTGTATGTGTCAAGTTCCATAAGAGTGTGAAAATGAGGATACAAGGCTTGTTCTCAGTGGAAATATTATTATATCTTTAAAATAAAAAAATAAGAAAATGTAACTGATAGCATAGGTTTGTTTATAAGTAACAATTTAATGGGATATATAATAAACATAGTATGTGCTCAAATGAGAACTTATTCATGAATTGGAGTACTTTGGAAGGATTGGGAATGAAGAAGGCACTTGATATGCACCTTAACGACTAAAACAATTCAGTAAGGCAGAGGGGAAGATGTTGAAGCTAATGTATAAAACTAATCTACATGCCTACACTTTGAGAAAACTTTAAGGTTGTACCACAGATATCTAATGGATTAAATTTCAAAATTTCATTCAAAACAAATACATAATTCATTTTCTATGTGTATAGATAAAGGTAGAAATTAGAGAAACATACAAATCAAACCACCATTAATTCTGTCATTAATTTGACAATTTGCTTCAGCTGCATTGCAGTCACTGAACCCAAAATATTCTAATTCCTTAATCTCCTGATACTAATTTTTTCTTCAAATATGTTTTATGTTGGAATAAAATAGTATACTCATTGGCTATAATTTGGATCTGAAATATCTCCACCATGTTAAAGACTTGATTGCTAATCTGTAGCTAATCTGGCCTAATAGAAGGAAATTAGATCACTGGGAGAGTGTTCTGAAAGGAGATATTGGTTATACACACACACACACACACACACACACACACACACACACACACACACATCCTCTCTTTTCCCTTCATGACTGCCATGAGGTGAGAAGCTCCTCTGCCACATGCTCATTCCATTATGTACTGTGCTGCCACAGACCCAAGGGCAATGATGTCAAGTGATCATGAACTGAAACCTCTGAAATAGTGAGCCAAAGGAAAACTTTCCTTCTTATAATTGGATTATCTCAGGTATTTGTCACAGTGAAAAAAAAATCTAACACACCATTATATAAAAATTTGCTAAGATAAAATGTAGAAAAAAACTTAGTAAAGCAAACCATACATTTGCAAATCATTTCTGTTTTTATGGCCAACATAGGTAGGACAGAGATTCTTTTGTCTTGATTTTTTAAGTCCTTTCTTTAGATCAAGTTGTGGATAGATGAATTACGAAGCGATAGAAAAGGTTAAAAACTTCAAGTTTCATGATCAGTAAGAAGTTTTGCTTAAGCAAGAATTAGGTATAGTCCAAAGGACTATTTCTTTGGGCTACATGTTCATCTTGGATGTAATGACCTCTGAGGAAACTATACACTGAGTTTATACTCATTAAAGCTTTATACTCATTAAAGTAGCATAGAAAGGGCTGGGATTTAGCTCACTGGAAAAGCATTTGTCTTGTATTCACAAAGCCCTGGGTTCCACCCCCAGTTCCAAAAAAGACAAAAAAAAAGTAGTAGTAGTAGTAGCACAGATTTTCATACCTTAATGGTATTCATTTTCATGATATCAGTAAGCAATCCAAGGCTCCCAAGTTAAAGTAATTGCTCATTGCTGGACTTGTACTGACCATGAACTAGAACCAAGGCTTCTGGCTTGATTTTTCATAGTCTATGATGTTTTGGCATCTTATAAAGCTTGCTGGAGAGAGTTGAGCAGATGAAAAAATTTCCCTCCCAGGGCTAGATAATTCTTAGAGATTGCAAAGGACTGACCTGAAGTGAATCTTTTATATGCCAAACAACCAACCCCAAGCCTAAATCCCCAAACACCCACTTATCTAACTCTCACACAGGCAGCCAATATTCCAATATTCCTCTTGTTCTAAATCATCCTAGGCTGGGTATGAGGCATTTAGAGACCACTCTTAAAGTACAAATCCCACAGGAATTATTTAAACTAACCATGCTGAAGTGCCTACTATGCAGTACCTTACCTTGGAAATCTCATTAAAGATTTCTGGCCTGGAGTTTTGCCATCTACCATCTCACCAAAACCTCTATTGTCTTTCATGGCATGTACAGACTCCCTCTGTGGGACTCATGAGTAAAGAAATGTACAGACTCCCTCTGTGGGACTCATGAGTATATAAATCTTCCAAAGCCATATTACTTTTCCTGCTATAGACACCACAACTATATCATAACATATCCAACCGTAACTATATCATAACATATTCAATATGCACATTCTTAAAATAAATAGTCATATGACTCTTAAGACATTCTTTCCCAGAAAATCTCTGAAGGAAAACTCATTCTTGCTAAAGCAACAGTTTTCATTAAGCAAGATAGTTCACATGACAAAACTTGCACTCATCATCTATAATTCATATATCCACTCCTGTACCCAAAGAAAGCAACTCATAAAGAACTGGAAAAAAAATTTCTTTGTTCTACTTACACAGGCTGTAAGAACGAACATAGTTTATAAGATACTCTACTATGAAGAAGCTTCAGTGACTTGATTTTTTTGGTTTTCTGAGCTTTTTTGTGCACTATACATTGGCTTATTGCTTTTATATTATGATACTGTTAGTCTTACATGAAAAAAAATGAAAAAAATTAAGAGCAAAATGAATTCATGAAGGAGGAATCAGTATGTTTTGCTTCAGTGCCTGCTATACAAAAGCAAACAGCTGATGGAATTGACCAATACAATAGCAGAACTAATGAGATGTTTGATGATTTTCATCCTATATTTTCAACATTTAGGCGGTTCATGTATATTTAAACATTTCACAGCTGGAAAATAAGTATATTTGTTTTACTAGGGGTAACAGCATTTACCCACTGGATACATATGACAGGGCATTTATCTTAGTGCTGAGCTCTGCCATTCCCATCTCAATTGAATATTTCTTAGAACTGACAGGAGTACAGAGTTCTAAATAGTCTGTAGTGCATTTATATCTGAGCGCTCTCTTTAAAAAAACATCTCTACCCACATATGAAGTTTTTGTTTCCATAACAAGTCAAATAAACTAGGCAAAAAACTGAATTACTTTTGAGAATAGAAAGTTAGAACAAGAAAATTAATATTTAAAGCAGAAATATCATTGAAGAATCAGACTGCTTTCTTTTCTCACAGATATTAAAATAAGTCAAACACATTGCCTTTGTAGGGAAGGAATGTTCAGATAATAAATTGATTAAACTGACCATATATCCAAGTCCTCATATAAATGTCTCAAATGTATATCTTCCTCCTTTTGAAAAATATTTAGAATGCAACAGGAATATAAATTTTATTCCATAGTAAACTTTGAAATTTTAAGATAAAAGCAGATAATTTCTCAAAATGAAATGAACTACTGCAAAGCTAATTAAATTTTCAAAGAAAGTGAAAGTCCTGAAAATTCACTTAAAGAACTAGCAAAGGAAAAGATCAATCACTCTCAGACTAATAGGTTTACCTCTGTATCCCTAGAAATACATGGTAGGGAGGAAAGTCATGCCCTGACTATCTGAGGACCATACACAGCGGCAGGGTTTGCTGATTCAAGGGGAATAAAAATAAAAATCTGTAAAAAGTAATGTTATATGTACTGATAGGAAGGAATGAGACAGAAAACACTCCAAAAACATTGGAGAAAGACATTGCTGTACAGAAGTACTTTGGTCTTTACCTCTGCCTCCTAAAGAATAAGTATTCAAATGTAGATCAAAGCTTTTTCCTCCCTCTCCACTCTGTGCTTTAATAAAATTATTGATTCCTGAATTTATTTCTGCTGCAAACTGTAACAGATCCCAACTCATGCCAAAATGAAAAAAAAAGTTTGTGGAGAAATGTTTTTTTTCTTATCTTTTTATTCCTCAACATGTGGTTGTGATAAACATATAAAAGGGAAGCCATGCAGAGAAAAGACTACAACAAAGCACCATTTCAAAGATATGACTCCAAAAAAGTAAATGACCTTTCCAGTTGTCTAGTCTTACTGGCAGATGATTAATTAATAATGCAATAAAAGCAAATTATTCATTTTCCCCAATGAGCACTTATCTAAAGATATGTTAAAATAAAACAAAACCAAACTCCTGATGAATCCTTAATTCCTCGTCAGGTTCCCTATGTAATTTGTTCCACAGTGTTTTGAGTCTATGACTTAACTAATTAGTCCCACAGATAACCAAGTTTATTAGAAAAAGGAGCAAGAGAGAAGTAAACCATCAAATTCATCCTAAGAAAAAGAATGGTTCAGAATGAAGAGAAGCTTTTATTTGGTATAATGACGTCTATCTGATTTGTTCAGAACATTCTTCCTGCCCCTTGCATAAGAAAAATAAACTATAGTTATTGAACACACAGGCAGCTCATTATGTAAATCTGTGGTGGCTTAATTTTTTAAAGCATATACATCTAATATTTTCTATCAATGAAAAGCTTCTTAAAGGGCCTTCTTATTCTAATATGATATTTTCCTCACAACCACTTAAAATTTCACTTTGAGTCAATATACTGACATAAACTTAGAAAATTAGTGCCCTGAATACTGCTGCTAGGCATGTAGTTAATAACATAAATCTGTTTTTGCAGCAGAAAAGCGAAGGCTCTGCATTTAAATGATAACTAGTTTCAGAGAACAAAATGAGAAGCAAAATGTATCATGTGCAGATACATTTCTATTTCACTTTGGGCAAACATAAAACTTTTTTATTAGTACTACAAAGATATTTAATTTAAAAAGATATGAATTTGCTGGTATCTAGAAGACAACTGCTGAGACTGAGTAAGTTTTACAAATAAATTTATTACTTTTTGTGGATTATTCCTATTAATAAAACCAAAATATTATAGCAATGAGGATAATTTCCACTAAGAAGAAAAGATCATCCCATTAAAAACATCAAATATTCATGAAGATTAAATGTCTGATAATAGAGTCCACCTTCTATATATCCAAAGATCTTAACTGGCATTATCAGAAGTCAAGAATTTACTGAACAAATGAATAAAAATTCTGCAAATATCATCTTTGAATATTTATAGCAATACTACAGTAAAGAGATATCAAATATTCATCTAAATTATTCTGCCTTAATATTCAACAATACCTGAGGAGCATGCTAGGTTTCATGGGACTTCAGAAATATAGAAAGCACAGAATAATTATCTCACAAGCCACATTTAATTTAATTCTTGATCTTATATACATTAGCATTTGTATGAAGCGTTTAATCCTGGTTTTAGAGATGAAGGAACTGACCTGAAGAACAAATTAACTCACTTGAGATTTTAAAGAAAACACAAGACTAAACATCAAATGTATCTGAAAATGTATGCTGACCCATATGAAAGCTTTAAATTAAAATAAGTGTATGTAGAATGCTAGTTCAACAAAAGTAGAGACTTTGTGTTGTTCATCAATGCATCCCCCTTACCAAGGGAATATTTACAAAGCTCACAGTAGGTTCTTAGTATTTGTTGAATATTCAGGTGAATAGCACGAGGCTTGAATTCTAAATTAATTCTCAATGCATCTACTAATGTGGAGACTTATTGTTTCTTAGGTCAAGATTCTAAATATCATACATGTAAAGAAATATGTAAGCTTTTAGCACTCTCCCAAACCAGAAATGTTATTTTAAAGATATTAGAATAATGTAGCTGATTATAGATAATTCAGATGCCATGCCTTAGCTGAAGCCTAGAAACAACAAATGGCTTTTGGGGCATTATGCTAATGCACAAGATACTTAGTAGAAGAAAATTCAAGTTTAGAACTCTCCCTCTTTATATATCATATGTGTGTGTGTGTGTGTGTGTGTGTGTGTGTTTTCAAAATGGAAATAAGCAAAGAAGGAGGACAGAAAAATTATTTTAGGAACATATGTTTGCATTGGGAGAGATAGTGACCCGAGCAGGCCATATGCAATCAAGGCTGCTTGGCAAGTACCCTTTAATTGAGCAGGATTTTAATAAAAAAGGACTACTTATAGATTCTGTCAAATCATCCATCTTTGCTCTAACTTTTAATTAAGTCCATCGTCCACAGCTGTAACTATAATTAATTTTATATTTTAAGTAAAAGGTACAGTATTTAAATACATTAATTTATGAATTGTTAATTCTTGCAAATATCAAGTATAAAATACTCAAACTGTACATATTAATGCAAATTGTGAGATACAAGTGTGATGTTCTATGCATGTTATAGAAGAAAATGATTACTAAAAGAGAACATATTTAAATATATTAAATGCTGCTGAAAGGTGTAGTAAAATAAAGAGCTCAATGTATACTGCAATTATTAACAGAGAAGTTACTGGTGGCCAAGACAAGAAAACATTTGATGAAATGTTGCTATGGCATTCATCTTCATGCAGAAATCTGGAGAAGAGCTATTTCATATTGCAGACACATAATGAGTAAAATAATTAGTAGAGAATCTTTCAGGGTAAGATCATGATTCTCTATAAACCTTATTTTGTCAAATTTTGGCTCACTAATGTTGCCTTAACACTTCACAGTTATATTTTTTCTTGTTATTTTAAATAACTTAGATCTTCACAATTATATTAAAATTAAAACTTTAAGACTTCAGTCCCACTGGAATGACTTCTCATAGGACAACCTTGTTTAACATTAGAATTCTACATATGAACTCTGTTTGTGATCACCTCAAACACAAAAGAACAGTCAAATGGTAAAAGAGCAGCAATAATAAATAAAATAAAGCAAATGAGGATTTGAATAGAGCAGTGATGATAAGGAGGCACTGAACTGTCATTCAGAGGGGTATGTGATTAGGTCTCCAGACCTCAGGGGACACCTGTCTCCCAAAAGTGATAAGACTAACTAGATGTTACCTATTGGGCATGAATACATCCACTTAGATATTTGAAGATTTGAAAGCATACCACTTGAAATGACTATGCTTTTTTTATTCTTTGCAAACTGGGAAATGGGATTATGATATACTGGGATATGATGATATTGTTTTACCCAAAGCTAGAGTTGTATATATACTAATAACCAAAGATGTTACTGTTTATTTCATGGAAACACAGTAGGAAAGATCAGAGTAAATCATGTATTTTCCCACAACTTTTCATTTTGGCTTATCTGTTCACTTTTACATAATAGGTGGGAGAAAACAGAAAGAAACCCATTGTATGACATATAATTTTTCTGGAAATGAACTCAAGTTGCACTGTGTATACAGGAATACCCAAGCAGATCTGGCAAACAGCCATACCCTGGAGAATTCTTTCCAATAGATTTTGTTACAATTAATTGTAAATACTGGTAGAAAATTCCTCCAAAAAAAAAAAAAGAAAAGAAAAAAAGAAGAGAAGAAAACCTATTCCAGGAATGGGTTCTCAACAATGGAAAAGAGTAGGTCTTTACAAGCCCCAGAATTAGGTGAAGTTGGTAAAGATTTGTAGGAAATTAAAGCTTGTGCAAGAAAGGGAGTATCTGAGTTAAACTAATTTGACATATGCCTGTTGGTGTTTTATATGAGGATGATAAATTAATACAAGTATTACTAGATAAGTACTTAACATATGAAGTATGTTATTAGTTTTTGCTCTTCTATTTCTAAGCAGCTTTCAGATTAGTCAAAAAAATTGCTTCTTAGTACTTAATCCTTTTTCATTGTCTTTGTTCTCTGACTTATCTTTTTTTCTGTCCCTTTGTCTTGGTAAACCACTACTGGGAATGAAGTATTGCTAAATGGTGCTAAAGGTCACAAAGAGTTGGCTGGACAGTACTGTCTACCAGAAAGCACAGGCAAGGACAACCTTAACTCTCTCTGTACAAGGCTGTTTCTGTTTAGGTTAATGTGCTTTAGCTCAAACAGCATATTGAAGTCTGAATGACAGGGTGAAGATTTCCCTTGAATCTTAATAAACAGAACAGAAAAAAAAAAGTAATCTGGGAATGTTTGCTTCCATTCTAAATTCTCAGCTCTTCTGAGAATGAAATCTCTTTCATCTGAAATACTATTGTTGGTGTGTGCTCAGAATGCTAGTCTTCTGGAAGCTGCTTTAGCATTAGGACTGTGAGCAGGTCCCAGTCAGAACTAGAAATAGAAATAAGATCATCATGTTACGCCCTCTCCATTATACTATCGGGTAGTCGGCTTTTCTTTGCTGTGACTAAAATAACTGACAATAAAAACTCATGGAAGTTTATTTTGACTGATGGTTTTGGAGGTTTAGTCCATGGCTGGCTGATTTTGTTGCTCTGGGATTGAGATGAGGCAGAACAATATGGTGGAAGGCCATGCCAAAAGAAAGCTGCAAAGCTCTTTGCAGCTGGAAAACAGAGAGTGTGTGTCAACAAACACAAGGAGCCAAGGACCTATTTCTTGCAGCCATGTCCTACCTGCCTGCAGTTCCCACCAGTAATGTATTATTCCACCAGAAGAATAAATCCTTTGATGAGGTTATAGTTTTCCTAATCTTACCATTTCACCTCTGACCTGTCCTCCATTGCCACATGAGTTTTTCAGGGAACTTTTTGTACACAAACCATAACACTACCCAATCCTGTTCTCCAAACAATCCTTTAAACTACTTCAGTTTAATATTCCTAAGGCATAATTCTTAGCTAATCAAATTCTTTCTCTAAAGAAAATCAGGTTTACATATACTTCTTCAAATGGCATTTGATGCTGCATGAGCTGACTTCAGTTAAGTTTAATTTCACTTCTTCCATGAAGCAGATGCTGTCAGAGTTCGGCCCACTTCCTATAACTTTTCAGGATGTGTTAACATCAACTCTATGTATGAAGGCTGAACCCCTGAAAAAAAAGAAAAAAAAAACTATAGAAGTTTTCTCCGTATACGTGACAGGTCAGCAGTGCTAAGAAATTAATACCCCTAGGAAAAAAATCATCAAAACATGATTAGTAGAATTTAGTGAATGAGACATGTTTTATACCATTTCCCTGAATGTCCTGGTGGAATTAAGCACCAATTATCTATGATATCAAGCAGTTTTATAAAGTGCCCTTTAATGTTGACATCATCTTCTTTCTGCATTACTTTCCTCCCCAATCCATGCCCCTGAATTTTCCAAACAAACTACCAAATTTTTGTTTCAGCACTAGTTTATGAAGGACTTAGAACAAGACAGTGGGCATGAAAATGATTCCCAGAAACAGGTACCCCAGTAACTGTATTACTCACTGTCCAAATGGCCAAGGACTCCACTGCTATTGAGATAATAATGAATGCTGCTATTCTGAAGCATCTCAACTGCCAACATTATTTCTGTGGTAAAGTGGGATTTCATATAGGCAGAGGCTAACATTCGAGTAAGTAATATATTTAGGATTTGAGTGAGTTACACTCCAATAGCAAAGGTAATTTATAAGGACAATGGTCATTGTTAAGTGCTATCAATGCACTGAAGAAAGAACAACAACATATTCAACTGATCCAACCTCCAACTCATGGAATATTCTGACACAGAAGGTGTTAATAATATCAGGTGGATATGCAGAACAAGATCAGGAGTTGAAATCAATAAATCAAACTGTAGAGAAAGATGACTGTTTAGCCATGATGTATCTCCTCCAGTAAAGTCAGGATGGACAGGGAATGATTTAAGTTCTAGATTGATTATAGATGGATACATTTGTATTTAAACACTGAGATTTTCCTGAAGTCTGTGTGTGTACAAATGTGACTCCCTCATTATTGCTAGACAATCAGCAGCCTTTCTTTGTCTGGGAGACATTCAAAAGCAACATCTCAGTCAGGTGTCTGGCAAAATGAAATCTGCCCCATTAGAGCTGTCCCTTCCCTCCCAACTTAAGAGTTCAAAACCAATAATGAAGATCAATTTTGGGTATAAACCAAATATAGATATACACTGCCTTCATTGAAATGGAAGGGATTATTCATCTGAAGGACCAAAGGACCAAGACAATGTATTCAGGCAAGAACTGCAAAACCATGGTTTTTAATGGATCTTGAGACTGTTGGGCAATAGAGGAAAGAAAGGCAGATCACAGTGAGTTGAATGATATGTGACTATTCACTGAGGACTCTGGGTTAATGGAAGCTGGAGCTGGAGTTGGTATAATATACTATTTTATTAGGATACTTCTTCAAAGCGTGTGGGAGGAGGAATGATGACCTAGAATCAAAAGGATAATATTTATTCAAAGTTTAGATAATGGGTTCAAAAGAGTCCAACAATGGAGTGCACAAGAGTGGGTTTATTACATAACACTAGGGAAGTGCCAGCTGACTATGTTCCTGTGCCTAACCCTTTCATAAAACAGGTAAGCCAGAGAAGGAAGAAAGGGAGGAAGGGAAGGAAGGAAAAGAAGGAAATAGGATATTGTGGGAGAAAAGTGCAAAGGAGAACACCTTCATCTTGAAAAACAGTCTTGTTTGTTTTTTACAGACCAGATTTGAAGGTTGTAGGGAGAGTTTGCTTATAAAAGTAGTTCCCCAGTGTCAATAGTAATGCTAGGATTTTGGAATATCTGAGGCCAGAAGGCAAGACTTAACCAGAAGAGAAAAGATGAGTGAAATTATTCTAAGTGCCAAAATAGGTGGCCAAGTTTCAGTGGCAAACTTAGGGATATGTGGCATTAGCTAATAGATTATTCTCAGGAATTAATCAGATGGGAAGCCAGAGAGGGTACTGCAGGACCTACAAAACCAAAGAATTTCAAGACTACATGCCATCACAGGCTGTCAGCTCCGACAATGAAAAAAATCACTATTCTAGACTACTTTCTGCAGTGCACCAGTTCTCATACCCCAAGCCCATTACCATAACACACACCTCAAAGTAGTCCTTCACCAAAGGACCCTAGGGGATTGGGTAACAATTATACCAGCTCACATGCCCTGAATGGCATAACTAAGACACCCCAAAGATATGATTGTCTTTATGCCGTTTTGTCAGTATCAGGTTCCAGGTTCTCTGCAAAGCATGTAACAGGGAAAAATGAAATCATCACTATAACATTTTTGTTACTTTCTCTTTTTACCTATTCCTATAATTCTCTTACCCTAATATTTCTCTCTACATGTTCAAAGTTATTCACAGTTAAGGAAACTATATATAAAATAAAAACTTCCCAATATTTCCAATCAAATATGAGTTTTGTTTGTGTGGATATTTGGTTTCCCTTTCTATTTCCTGAGCAACATATTTATTACTGAAAAATATACTACATGGGACAACTGCACATCTACATGCAAAATATGAAGTCAAGACCTCTTTCTTATGTCATACACAAAAAATAATGCAAAGTGGTTTACAGACCTATGTGTAAAAGCCAAAACTATAAATATCTGAAAACACAGAAGTGAATCTTACTTTAGATTATTCAATGGTTTCTTAGTTATAAAAAAGTGTCCTGTCAACTAAAAAACAAAAATTAAATAAATTAAAAATGGGCCAAGTATTTGAATAGACATTTCTCCAAAGAAAATAGACAAATGGCTAATAAGCATATAAAAAGCTATCAGAATCATTTTCCATTAGAGAAGCCCAAACCAAAACTAAAGTATAAAACTACTCCAAACAAACTGGGATGGCTAGAAACAAAATAACAGACAATAATGAAAACATGGAGTAATGGGAACCCTCAAACATTACTATTGGGAATGTAAAGAGGCACAATCACTATAGAAAATGATCTGTCAACTCTTTAAAAATGTTAAATATAATGTTACCATGTGACCCCTTAACTCCACTGCTAGGTATCTATACAAGAGAATTTAAAATATTTCCATATAAGAACTTATACATGAATATTTATAGCAGCATTCTTCATACTAGCCAAATGTTCAGACCCAAATATTCATCAACTGATGAATAGATAAATAAAATGTGGTATATTTACACAATTGAAGAGTATTTGTCAATTGGAAGGACTGCCAAATTATTCCTAATAAAAAGAAATATAGCAACATGGATATATCTTGAAAATCTTATGCTAATTGGAAGAAGCCAGACACAAAAGACTGCATTTATTATATGTTTCCATTTATATAAAATGTCAAGAAGAGATAAATCCATAGAAACAGAAAACAAAAACAGTTAATTTTTTGCCTGAGGGTGGAAGTGGGGGTTGAGCAGGCACTCCTCATGAGCACAGAATTTCTCTCTAGGATGCTGAAAACACTTTTAAACTCTTTGTTGATGAATGCCCAGCTCTGTGAATATACAAAAACCTATTAATTGTATACTTTATACTGTGACTCTCATATGACATTAATTTTATCTTCATTAGTTATCTTTTTGAATTCAATGTTGCATAATGTTCACTCTTTTCCCTCTTGGACCTTATGTCTGTATTATTTAAGATGGTGTAGTTGAAAGCTGAACAATCTTAGGGAGAAAAAAATAATTGTCTTATTTCTGTAATATTTCTGGAAAAGAAGGAGACTGTCTCACGGAAAAGTATATTCCAGAAGTCAACTGTTATGACACAGTCCTGGTTTCCAGTGTTTATTTCTTGACTTTTGTCTCCCTTACAGTACATGGAGTTAATACACATGGATATAAATACAGCTACGCAACTCAGAGCTTAAATCCCTATATTTTTTTTCTTAAATTTGCACTTTAGAGTCACATACGATTGTTAATTATGGACCTAGTATATGAATAAAAACTATGTGATCTGGGAGATTCATTTTGGTTCTCAACTATTAATCAAATCAAAATATATTATGTATAATACTTATAATCAAGAGTTTATTCTAATAATTTAATAACATGCGACATAGCATAATAGCTAATATGCATTATATATTGAAAATATTGGTTCCTAAAATAAAGGAGATTCATCCATGTTAATGAAGGAAAGTATGCTGGTAAGGTAATAGTCAGGAACCATTAGGTTAATATATAAGCCAATCAGATATTCCCTTTTAAAATATGAATTGAGAAACAGGAGATGGGAGGTGAGATACAAATGGGATTGGTAGTAACTCTTTGAAAGTAAATCTGAAAGTTTATTATATAGCATAATTATAAAGACAATGTGAATAATGTGGAAATTTAGCTGATGAAGAAACAGATGAGTGGGAATAACTAAAACTATAAATTCTTCCCACTTCTTGTTTTACTTCTACATTCTCTTGGTATATGATTTCTCACTATCTGATTTATACCTAGACACCTCACTCTTCACTTAATTCCAAATTTATGTATACAGCAGCCTTTTTGACATACTTAGATATCTGCCCAATATGTAGCATGAAAAATGGGTGCAACAGATCTCTTGATTCTATTTACTCACATCCCCCCACCCGGCCAGTCTTATCCATTTTAGTAAACACAACCACAATCTGCCATAAAGCCAAGGCCAAAGTCTAAGAATAATACTTCATTTATTGTCCCCTCTTCAAATTTGGCATTTATTCAAGAGCTAAGCACAGACATCATACATTCAATTTTCTCCATCTGTTTTGCTAATAATTTAAATGAAACCATCACCATCTCTTGCTGGCACCATTGCAATCTCCATCCAATCAGTCTCCCTAAATTTCTTCTCATAATCAACTTAATAATCATAATAAAACAAGAATGACTTTTAATAATACAATTATTGGGATCTCATCAATAATGAAGACTCTAAATTTTATCAATAGAAATAACAAGCACTTCATAGTCATGGTTCACTAATACCCATACCTCTCTCCTACAAACAGTAATAATGCCATATAAATAGCCAGTACAAGACAACTGAAATCATTCAATAAATATGTCACCATCAATATTAGTAATATTATTGATCAATGTTATTAATAGTATTTATTGAATAAATACAAAGACTTTGTAAGAAATGTTACCCATAATCCTCACAAAAATCTAATAAAGAAGGTACTAGTGTTATCCACAATTTACATTTAAGAAGACTGAGTCTTAAGGACATTGAGTCTTATATTCCAAATGCTGAAAACTTGCAAATAAACTGAAAATTAAAATCTAAAAGGAACCATGACAGTAGTGCATGGAGAATCCCAAATTCTAGGAACAATTGAATCACATTATCTTGAAAGAGTGCAAACCTCCTAACTCTCACTCCCAAGACTTCAGGTTCTCTCTTGAAATAGTTGCTGTGAGGCATGACTTTACTACATTTTCTCTCTGTCTTGAGGTCCAATAGTTCAGTTTGGGGGGAAGATGTCATGTATGTGTGTCATTATTAGAAAAATTCTCTCTACTTAGGTTAAATAAAAATTCACAAAAATAAACTTTTTCCAGGTGCCTTTTTTTTAACTTAAAAGAACTATAATGTGACTTGGTTATTGACTCCCAGGGATTCCATTATTTTCAAGTCACCAGTCAGCATTATAATGACAGGCATTACCAGATGACTGAGATTTAATAACGCAAATTATACTGTTCACTCATAAGATTCTCCTAGTTTCTGATATATTCCAATTATAGACAATATAGTGAAACAGGAGAGTTTCATTGATAGTAAGCACACTTCTGCATATATGAAAGTATCTCCAAATATCAAAGACTCAATTTTGTATCTTCATTTGTTTTTAATATTCAAAATTGAAAGCGTCTGTGTCCAATATGTTAATGTCTTTAGCTATCTAGCATATTCAATGATATTTTTTCCTTTATTTATTACTCAAATATTCCCCAACCACTTAGATTCCCTCCCTTTTGGATCTTGTGTTCTGATCCACCATTGTCACTGCATTTCTGTTATTCAAATTCCCTTCAATGACTCCTTATTAACATTCACTTATTTTTGTTTCCAAATACTCGGCATATTATTCCTGCTCTGTTCAGCATAATTTTGCTAACTCCAAAAGTTATTTATTTCATCAAAATTATATTTTTCTTATCACTGTGGTTCAGATTTTCTGTACCTTTAATTTCCCACTCCTGTGTTGTGGTTTGTATATCTGGACAATATTTTTTCACTTTCAATTAAATTTTATTTTAATGCCTTTCTGATAAAAAGGACAATTCTTCTACCATATCAATGCATATAAAATGTGTCTTCTAATTTAATTCTAAACTCCATAACTTGCTGTTTACATATATATTTTAGTTTCATTCAAATGTTACTATACTCAATTAGAAACAAGGAAAATTCCATGTGAGTCTATTGGTTTTCATTACAGAACCTGGAAAATCTGATGGTAGTGAGCTCTGAGGTAAGTGCATTATTTGTTTCTATTTCAAATCAATCTGTTCACCATTGTTTAGTAGATCAATGGGCCGTAGCTGTCTGGGCACAGTTACACTTTCTAATTCATTCATTAGGAGTATTTATTATCACCTGTGTGCCCTTTACTAGAACAATTTCTTAATAAGCTTCTAAAAGAGGGGAGAATGTGAAAAGGAGGATTTTCTGCTAATTACCAATCTCTTAGCTGCTTCTCTATGTACATGGATTGTTACTTAAGAAAGTTTAGAAGATACTTGTGTAGAGATTCATACTTACTGAATAATGTTTTAAATTTTCTTTTCATGATCTTTTTACGCTGTAGAACACTTTTCAGTTTAACAACCTCTGACACTGACCTGCTGATATATTTGCTCAGGAATGAAGAGGGCATGTTTACTCCATTACCACTGAAATATGATTCACATAACTATGAAAAAGGATATGTTTTTAACATTTTTATTCCCTAGAGCTACCAGCAAATGATTCCTCTACTGATTTCTTCAAAGCATTTTTCATATCCCACAAACCACAGTTTGTACTGCTCCTACTTGTGAGGATTGCTTTTTAACTGACTACTTTTTTTTTAAATTTTTGTAGTTGTTGATGGACTGAATGCCTTCATTTTTATTTATTATTTTTATGTAGTGATAAGGGTCAAACCCAGTGCCTCACACATGCTAGGCAAGTGCTCTGCCACTGAACGATAGCTCCAGCCCTGACAACTGTTTTTTAATTAAAATGCATTCATCTGAAAAGTAATTAGCATAATGTATAAAAAGGTGCAAAATATTGGACTTACTGACATGGATAAAACACTGAGTTTTTGTTCATTATATATTTTTAAATCATTGAATTCCATCTGTGAAGTGAAAATATTTTTTCAATAAAAATTGTACAGACCCCTACATTCAAAGTTCTGCCTGCTTCTCTGCATGTAAAAGCACAATGATTGTTTAAAAATCACATTTTCCTTTTCACAATTAAATTTGAAATTTTCCAAAAATGAATTAAGAAAACACTAGGAGTATTGGTACAACTGAATATAAACAAACATAACTTGCACAATTTTTGTGAAAACTCTTTATGTATCAAAAATTGTTTTCCTTCTGCTTTCTTTGAAAATACACTTTACCAAATACAATAAACATTCCCTGCATAGGCAATAAAAAACCATAAACATTATGAATAAATATCAATAATATTCATATATAATATTGATATTAAAATACATAGAATTATGAATAAATGTAAGCAATATAAAAAGCCCAAGGATATAAAAACTCTAACAGTAAAGACAAACATGGTCCACTTTTTTTGGAGGGAACCCTGTCAGCACTCACCAGATTTATAATTTTGATATTCTTTGATATAGTACTTACATTATTAAAAATGTATTCTATGAAATAAACCACAATAATGTACACTCAGTATTTCTTCTTGTGAAAAATTAGTACAAATGGAATATATAGAATAGGTAAATAGATAAATTACAGTTTTCCTACATTTATGACTATACTATCAATGTTAATATAGCTCACTAATCCTTCAAAACATTTAATAACACATTCAAAAAGTATTTAATAAAAACCTGCTTTTATTGATTTTTATGTTGGGTACATATCAGTTAAAATCTAAGACAAATTCTCTGCTTCCATGAAAATTTATTTGTAGATAGTTTAAATATATATATATATATATATATACACACACACACACACAAATATATATTTGTTGATAGACCTTTTTTTATTTATATGTGGTGCTAAGAATCAAACCCAGTGCCTCACACATGCCAGGTAAGTGCATTACCACTGAGCCACAGCCTCAGCCAGTGTAGATAGTCTGTTTAGAAAGGAATTTTAAAAAAAATACCAGTAGTAAAGTGCTAGAGAGAAAAATAAAGTGAGGTAAGATAGGGGTGAGTGAATGATGGAGGTGTTCTTTTATATGATGTAATGGGGAGCACTTCTCTGATGTGGTGATATTTGAAACCTGACTCCAGTGCAAGCTAACAAGCGATCTCAAAGAACTCAAACAGAAGAGGAAAAGGTAAGATCAAAGGGCACAAGTGAAGAGCAAACACAGTTTATTTGAGAAACAGCAAGGGGCCAGTGCACTAGAGATCAGCTTGCAAGGCTGGGCGTGGTAAGAAATGAGTTCAGAGAGCTTTGGGGAGTAAGATCACAAAGACTCTGGCGTGCTGTCAGGAGGATTGTGGCTTTCACTTACAGTAAGATTTCAAACCACTATAGGGTTTTGTCATGAAGAATGACAAGATCTGGCTTACATTTTAAGTGGGTCACTCTGGTTGCTGTCTAGATAATTGGCTGAAGGAAGGAAGTGAGGAAGGGACACCAGGTAAGATGCTATTGAAGTGGTGCAGGTGGAGGGAGACAGAGTCTGAATTAGGAGAGCTGCAGCAAGAGTAATGATTCCATATAGATTTTAAGGTCATCCCGACATGATTTGTTAATGGTTTGGATATGGTGTACAAGAGAAAAAGAGGAACTGTCAAGTGTGAGATAAATTAGCACATTCTGATATAGAAGGTAGTCTGTGATATATTGTCAGGTGAGATAAAAGACATCTGCAGAAAAAAATGTGTATATTGGGTACATTTTATTAAGAAAAAGAGATCTGGAAAGGTAGATATTAAGATTTAATGGCAGAAAAATATGTATAATCACTCTATTTTTTATTTCTAAAATGGCCAAGAAAAATAAATGCCAACTTTTTCCTTCAAAAAATGGAGGCAGAAGGTGGAAATCTGAACATTTGACTCCACTGATTTTGATATTATTGAGTATGCTAGCATGTATTATCCATCTAATTATTATTTGATTATGTTTTTATTTTTTGATGGTCCTGGGGGTTGAATCCAGGGTCTTACACACCCAAGGCACTGTTCTACCAGAGTTTTATATCCCTGGCCCTCTACATAACTTTTAAAGCAATTGTAAAAGCCTAACTCACTGGAAGAAAAAAGAGATTAAAATATGGATGATGAGTTTTTAAATTAGAAGTTAATGTAATTCAGATAAATGACTTGGAATTTTCAATACCATAAATACTAAATGAATCTCCAAATACAACTTTTCAATTGACAGTAATTTAATCATTGGATATATAAATCTTACCATCTTCATTTTTCTATGACATAGAAGCTAAGCTGTATTTCCAAATGTAATCTCACTTAAAATTAAAAAAGAAAAAGGACATTTGATTAGTATACCAAGCAGCATGGGAAACCTATCAGCATATAGTACAGTGGAAAAACAGGCTATGGAATAAAATGTCCTGTATTCAAATATTTCCTATGACATTGGATAATAAATAAATTTAGAAAATCTACATGGTCTTTGTCAAGCACTGCACTGAGTGGTGCTTATCAGACCATTCAGAAGTATCACCCTCTTGGTTGGAGAGTGCAGTGGGATATACTTAATGATGACAGTCTCTTCCTGGTACACAATAAAACAAAAGGAAAAATTGCCAGTCTTGATGATAATAAAGGATTACATTTTCCAAGAACTCTGGCCATATAGTTTCTTTCTCTCTCTGTTCCAAGTACATTTCAGTTTTCTAGACTGCTGAAAAACCATCTCAACCCCCTTTGACTTTATCAGTCCTCTTTGTCTCCTTTCTACCTTCCTCCCTAAAGACAGTGCTACTTTCATTACCACCCCAAGTAATATTTTATCATAAACATCTTAACATCAGGGATTGTCTCTCAAATACCTAAATCCTCTTCAGCAAAAAAGTATGTGCATTTTTACCAACAGGCATTAGTAACAGAGTAGTTAATTAGAAGCATTTTGTAAATACTATACATTTACCAAAAATTCATCCTCATTAGAATAAAAGATAATAAAACTTCAAAGGTATATTTTAATTTCTTTGTGTCCCAAATATGAGATAAGGTATGCAAGAAAAGAGAACTGAATCAAATGAGAGATTAAAAAGTAATTCTGGGTAGTCAGGCACAGTGGTGCATGTCTGTAATCCCACTGGCTCAGGAAGCTGAGCAGGAAGATCACAAGTTAAAAGCCAACCCTAGCAACTTAGCAGCTAAGAGAAACTCTGTATCAAAAAAATAAACAAACAGGACTAGGGATGCCTAGTTAAGTGCCTCTGTGATCAACCCCGCAGCACACCAAAAAAAAAAAAAAAAAGTGCTGGGTAGACAAATAGAAGTTACTGGACTTGTGTCATTTAGTTATAAGAGCATATAAGAGCAATATTGACCATGCTGGGGCAGGGAGAGGGGGACTAGCCTTCTGCCAGAGAATTTCTTAATTATTTATTCTGATAAAAGAGATTTGAGGGACTGGGGTTGTAGCTCAGTGTTAGAGCACTTGCCTTGGATGTGTGAGGCACTAGGTTGGATCCTCAGCACCACATAAACATAATAAACAAAATAAAGGTAAAAGAATTTGATCTTTAAAAAAAGAGAGAAATTTGAAACAGTGAATTAATTAAGGAATAAGTAATGAACTTTTTTTTCCACAATCATAACAATACTGCCAACATTGAATATCAGTTCTTCATTAAGTAAAAAGAAAACCAAAACATTCTCACTAAAATAGACTTCATAAACAAGAACAGTAAAAGAATGAAAAATAAAGCTGGGCTAAATTATAAGAAAATTATATCTAGCCAGTACCACCTTTCTTAAATCACTAATTCTAACAGAAATTATTTCAGTGTTTAATAATGAAGTAGTAATTAGACATATTAGACATCAGTAGACAATTGTCAACATGGAGAATGACAGTTACAATGTCTAGGCAGCAATGCAGACTACTTGTAAAGTAATAAAAAGTAGATAAAGTTGAACTTGGACATATAAACTAAAACAGTAATAATAAAAAATGACTTTACAGATCATAAGGTTAAAGAGTTGAGAAATAATTAGTGATTAAAGAGTAAGGAAATCTTAGATTACTATTCATGAATAATGATGATTTGTTTCTCTTCAACTTCCATTGTTCAGTTGTTTTAATTTTGAAAATCCAATTACCACAGTCATTTTTCCATGAACTAATATATCACAACTGAGAAACCGACACAGTCTTTGATTTCACAGAGCTAAAACCTCATGAAGGAGTCAGCCACAACTCAGTGCACCTCAGAACAGCAAGGGCAACAAAGGTTACCCTAGCGTTGCACAAAGGGTACCATGGGAACATCAGTGATTATCTCTGCCTAAGCAGTCATAGGCTTTATAGATTAGGGCATAGAATCAGTATTCGAACTAAGGCAGGAATAGTTTTGAGCAAAGTAAGAACTAGAAACTAAGAGAAACAGTACTAGGTATAAATAAGCACATTAGAAATTATCACACAGGATGTAACAATAGTTGTTGTGGTTGAAACATAAAGCCAATGGGGAAAGAAGGGACATAAAAAAATAAGCAAATACCAGGTTTCCATGAACCTTTAATATCTGCTAGTCACCATAACTTGGGATACTGACTAGTCATTGAAGGTTTTAAGACTATTCCCCTAAACAGAATTTCATTATTTAGAAGACATAATGATCCAAATCCATTTAATGTAGTGAACTCTACATAAACTATGGATTGTGAGTGATAATGATATGTCAATACAGATACATTGATCATTACAAATGTGCCACACTGGGGGGAAATTTTGAAGCCCTGGGGAAAGCTATGCAAGTGTGAGGTTAAGGGTTTATGGATAATCTCTGCACCTTCTGCTCCAGACTTCTGTGAATATATAACTGCTCTAAAAATACAGTCTCTTCTTTTAAAAAGGGAGAAAACCTGAAGATTTTTTTTACTGAGAACATGCTAATTTAGTTTAGATTTGCCACATTTTCTCTTTTCTACATACACTTTGAAGACTGATAATATTTTCTAAATACCAGAATTAAAATGATTTTATTTGTCATATATCTGTTCTTTTTCACTTTTCTGTGGTGTTTAATCTTCTAATTTTATTGACAATTGCATACATATTTCATCATTTAATGATAGCTATATATCTAGAATGACATTTATGTGCTATGCCAAATATTTTAAATGTATCATTTCACTTAACTCCTAAAAAAACCCCATAAAGGTAAGCAATATTTTAGTTAGTTTATGGACTAGGAAAATAAGTATAAAATAAGTTGACATAGTTAAATGAACATGAGCAAAGTCAAACTCATCTATTTTTATTTTATAGAACTAGTAATATATGCTATTTATTTGAGTAAGCTTGGAACCTATTAAATCTCCAAGACATAACTTAAGAAAATCTTCATTAACCTGAGTCAAATATAAATTAGCTGATAGTAATATTTCCCTGGCTGCACAATTCAGACAGTACAAGAATGAGTGAAAAGTACTTCATTTTAGGGAACCTGTTGGCTCTGACATCCATATTGGGCAGCACTGTCATATACAGGACTACTGGATGGGAAAGTAGATATGAAATAAGAAAAAAACACTTATGAGAATAATTTCACCAACACAGGGTAAAGATGATGGTACTTTGACTATGGATTGCAATAATGGGGTTAAAGGTAATCTAATTCTGGGTTTATTTTAAAGCAATGTCACAGAAATGTGTTTTCTTGATTGATTGTACAGTCTTTGTAAAATGATCTCAATATACCTCCAATATTTTTTTATTGAGGAAGGGGATTCTAGAATTTCTCTTTTGTGAAACCATGAAGACTGAGGAAAAAGCTGTTGAGATGGGTCAGTTTTGTATATACTGGATAAAGACATTCAGTTAAGAAATTCAGAGAAGCCAAGCCTGGAAATATACATCCAGCTTTCAAGTAATATGTTTAAATCCTTGAGAATGAATAAAGTCATGTGGAGGATATATGACAATATAAGGGTTGAAGTTTTTATTCCTGGAGGAGAAATCAGTCAAGGAAATGGAAAAGGTAGAAGGAAAAACAAAATAATGTCAGGAAAGCCATGGGACAGGGCTATTTTAAAGTAAAAGTAGTCAATATGTATGAAAAAGGCTACCCATGAATCAAATAAGAGGAAGAATAAATTAGACTTTTGAATTTGACCATGTGAGTGTTATAGATGATCCTGCATTATTTTGGTGCAGGAAAAAGTCAACTAATAAGATTTTGTGAAAGAAGATGGTAAATATAGATGGTTCACTCATGGAGACAATATATAGATGATTTCTTAAGAAATTTTGTAAAGAAATGTATAGTGGTTGGAGGGGGATATGTATAGTAACATAATACATACAGGCTGGTGGTTGTAACACAATTGATGATACAGAGCACTATTGATATCAAGAATACATACCAGGAACTACATAATTCATGTCCCTTATATTTCAATAATGAGTCCGAAATCTTAAGTTTGATTTTATTGTTATCACCTTCAACTTCATTAGAAATTTTACATTTCCTTCTCCAACAAAATGTAGGCTCCTAATCTGTCTTTCATTTATATTTTAATACCATTCTGTGTACATATACATCATGTATATATATGCATATACATCTATATGTATATATATATATATATATATATATATATATATACACACACACAGACCCACATGTGTATAAACATAGAAGCACAAGATATATGTACACATACATACAAACACACACATATAAGTAGATATAGTCACTATTATAAGACCAAATGAACAGGTGAACCAAATTATCTTTTAGCCACCAAACTGTCTCTGAGACAATAAAATCTTTCTTAAAGCCTGCCTGCAGATTTGCTATATTCATTGGAAGCATGTGTTTGGGTCACTATTGCTTATTTTCAAGTCACTATCCTTGAAGCTGACCTATTTATGACCCATTATTCTTAGTTGAAAAAATATGTTTAATGTACCAATTCAAATTATTTATGGAGTAAACAGGTGAAGCTATAAACCTATTACAAAATTGTGCTCATTGTTCCATTTTCCCTCTAACAATTACTGTTTTATTTCTATTAAATTTCAGTAATCCATACCACACTTACAGAATTTAGAGTAGTTATGTTTGTTACTTTATGATGAAAAGAATTTTACATTATTATTTATTATTATTATTTATTTTATGTTTAAATACATCTGATAAATGGACAAGTCAGTCTCACTGAGTGTGTACTAAATACAAGATATTGTTATCAGAATTTTAAAATATGATTTGGATCACCATTCTAGGTCTGTCTACACCAGCAGTGCTTAAACTACTAGAGCAGCCACATTTACCAACATTGCTTTAGATTTAAGGAAGATGGACTTTCAAAAGTCCTTGAATTAATAAACACAAACAGGTTTGAACTGGTGGCCTATTTTCAAACAAGTCAATAAAGCAAGTATTTATTTTTAAGGCTTGACTTTGAATATTTAGTTCTTCAACAAACTTTATAAATTATTAACACTTAAAATCAGCTTATTAGGGCTTATGGGAGATAAAAATATAATCGTATTTTGAGATATGATTATGACTCTCAAAGGATTTATAATTTAATGCTAGGGAGAAAAGAATAACAACATGAATCCCCTTAAAACAATATTTATAATACAATATAAATGTGATAAAGCTATTAATCAAGTATATTGATCATTGTATAATTTTCCTATTAAAAGTGTCCTAAACTTTAGAAGTACCACATTTTCATTAAGTAGATCTATAGATAATAGCATTTTAACATAGTTTTTACACACATGCAAAGATATCTCCCATTTTTTTGTGTACTTGTCATTTCAGAATAAAAATATCAGGGTATTTCCTATTGTCTTCCTTAGACCTTTATTTAAAAATTAACTGCATTCATAAGTTGTGAATTCATGTCCCTGTTGTCAAAATTTTTTGCCTTTTTCATGTTTATAAATTTATTTCTAGGCAATTGCATCTTTAAAATATCCTAACTGTGCATCATAAATACATTATTTATACTTGTAATTATTGTATGCGACCACTATTCATAGAATGGCTATCATTCCTTTTTATTTAACAGACTTCAATGTTTTGGTGATTCACTCTATTTTCAAAAGTATAAAAAAATCTGAATTCAGGTCTTGAGATTAGTCTTAAGAGAAAATAAAATACTTTCAAACTCATTTTGCTAAATCCCTGACTTTATCTCCAGAGTCTATCCAAGCTTATCAAATGATCAACATGTGAATATTTATTACTTCTAAAATTTCACTTAAAAATCGAAAACATTACTATAAATTTCCATGAACCTGAAGTATACAAAAAAGAGAACTATGGAAATTACCTACTGTCGTTTAAATAATATACAAGAACTTGAAATTTTTGAGAAAGATTTTATAATTTATAATTGAACATCATGCTCTCATAATGTATTCTTAACAGCTTAACAATTTTTTTCTAAAAGTTTGCATAAAACAAACACCTTATGTTTTTGATTAGCTAATTTTGCATGCTTTAAAATCATTACATTTAATACATATTTTTGAGAAGCCAAAAGTTTTCACTGATATTAAAAAAAAAAAAAAACCAAAAACCTTAAAGGTTAAGTTCAAGTTAAAATGTGGACTTTTTAATGTACTCAAATCTGGGGCCTAAAAATGACAAACTGCCATAGAAATTGAATCTTTCTACTTAAAAATATATGCTATACATGTATATTCTGTTTTCCTTGAAACTTTTCCAACCTGGCTCCTATGGAGCTGCAGCATGTACATCCAGAGGAGAAGTAACATCGGGGTCTGGTGAGGTGGTCTTTTCAGTGCCTTCTTGAATTTCCCCCCCTTTTAGCAGTGTTGAAAATAGGTCTGGAAAAGCATAGGAAAGCTATATCAAATTTTCCTTAGGAGGTTTTTTCCATACTGTTTTATCAATTTTGCATGGTGAAGGTGCTATATGGTATGACATTAAATATTCATTTTCACTAATGAGTCCTCCCATGTCAAATTAACAATATCCTCAAAATAAAGAAAATTACATTATATTAATTCAAATTAGGATATATTTGAAAATATGCATGTGTGAATTAAATAAAGGCTTCCTTATAACTACACATACATATATACAGTTTCTAGGGAAAGCTGAACTATTTAGGATGGTATTTTAATACAAAATGAAATATGATGATTAAGGACAATCTGGGAGTTTTTTAGGCTCTCTTTATAATCTGGACTTATTAAATATTATATGCTCTTAAACAAAAATATGAGATGAATTGTCTAATAAGAAGTATTCCCATGTGTACTACATAGAATATTTTAATATATATACACATATAAAGCTCATATATGTGTGTGTGTGTGCTAATCCCAAATTAAAATGTATCTAATTATATTTTGACCTTCATTAATAAAAGGTATCATAGAATCATACATGATCAATAATTTCTTCAAGTAAATATTAAAATTATTTATAACATAAAAATGTTTTTATTTTTCTCCAATATTGATGTGACAAGTAGGTAAACAATTGATGACTCAATATATTCACAATATTTTTACTAAAATATACAAAAATGCTATTCATATGAGTACCATCTTTAGCTTTATTTAAAAATAACATGATAATAAATATTTAAGGAAGAGAGTTTGCAAAATAGTAACCATTAATCTAAATGCTCTCAGTGTTGTTGGATCATTACTACTTGCACAAGGCTTGAGTAAACATTGAAGAAATAATACTATTTAAATCCTTATATTATGAATGCAGTGCACAGAAATTGTAAATGATATCACTCCCTCATTTCTTTGGGGGGCTAGAATAATAAAAACAAGTAATAACAGTTTAAATTTTACAAAGCTACAAAGAAAGATAATAATTTAAAGCTATCATAGTTGAAGGACTTTTTACCGACCTATATTTTTATATTTAAGATTTACAGTCCTTTACAAAAGGGACATCTGAAGTATGTGATTATTTTGTGTTACTGTTAAAAATCACATGAAGAACATGAATTTTTACAAATATTTCTAAATCTACTTACACATGACTGACTACAGCATAGTCATATATAGAAAAAAAATATAGCTACTCAATGTCTTTTATTTAATAAAATACAAGTCTATCAGAGCTTATTATTTTTCCTGATACATTTTTTTCTGATTATTCTAAAAGTCTGTATTTGACTATTTCAAAGTCATGGTTAATAAAATAATAAGGTATGTTAAAAAATTAGTTTTTAAAAACAAATTATCACTTGTATAAGTGGTAATTTACAACTAAAATTAGGAATTACAAATGTGTTAATATAATTTCTTTAATAGTTTGTCAGAATAAAATTAAATCAAGATAGTCATTACAAATGAAATCTAAAAGCAGAAATGAGAATTATAATTGCAACCAAGGAAAATCTGACAGAAATTCATACTATCCTTCTGACTAATGAAGATAAAAACTAAACAAAGTGAAGTTTCTACTTACAAACAGCTTTCTTTCTTGCTGAAATATGTGCAAATTTATTTCTCCTTGTAAATAAAACCCACTGAAACAGGAAAATGTATTGCACATTTTGAAAGAGAAACATTATCCATGGCGTATTTTAGCATGAATAATACAATATTATTGAGAATAACGGTGATTTAATAACAGAAAAATTCTACTGTTGAACTGGACAACCTACCAGGCAGGGTCCTTAAGCCACATTACTTGTTGTTTAATTAATCAGAAGGGGGGAGATGCTGGGAGCCATCAGCCAAGTAGGTATGACAATCTCCTTGCCAGCTTACTCCCATGCTGTCTAGTGGAAGGACTTATGAAACGTGACCTTGCTCAAGGACCAGGGCGGTTTAGCATAATAGGAGATTAGGGTGTTCCCCCTTTAGAATAGGGCAGTTTAGCATAATAGGAGATTAGGGTGTTCCCCCTTTAGAATAGGGCGTATCCTGCTGCTGAGTTCCTCTTGAGTTTCTTAGGGTCAGACAGTATATTTTGGGAGAGAGAAGCCCATGTGGAGTGGATTTGGGCAGAGAACGTGGATTCCCCCAGAACATGTTTGTAGACGGCCGGTGTGAGTTCAGGAATAAAGAATTGCTGTTTGAATCTACAAGCTGTGTGGAGGCTCGTGATTTGTGCCCAGCCAGAGACTGCGGCATTCTACAGTGAGGATGTCCACAAAGATGATACTGCAGATATTTAGAAAAAATAATTTAACACTAAACAATCAGAAAAAAACCTGCTGAACTGAAAATGTGGTCAAAGATAGGCAGCTGTGACAAAAACCCTTCAAACTAAGGTCAGATGTTATAGAGAGTAGTTGTAACATAAGCAAATGAAAGCTTTCCAATTCGTTTATTAAATGAATTCTCTGTTAAAGACATCTTTTAAATCTGAAGCAGTCACAGTTCAAACAAAGAAAAACAGAAAGATTAGTTTGATTTGAAAAAGGGCTCTCATCAATTTCTGCCAATCATGTTGTCATTTTTCTTCAGGAAAGCAAAATTCAAAAGATTAAAAGGAGCATGCTATGAAAGAAAACCAACAAAAAGAACCAGGGAAAATTTTGTCACTGAAAAAAAAATAGTCCCTGAGAAAACTTTTCAGTTATAAGATATATAAACTAAGCACATTTTAGAGCTGATACTAATGATCACTTCATTTTACTTGACTTAAATACTGAATATATGTTCAACAAACATCAGGTACTTCAGTCCCCCAAAATAATATGTTGAAATGCAATGACCAATGTGGTGATTTTTGGAGATGGAACCTTTAGGAGGTAATTAGGTCATAAGGATTGACTACCCCACCCCTCTGCCACCATACACACCACCATGAATGGAATCAGTCCCCTTAAAAAAACACTCCTCAAACACTCTTGGCCTTTCCACAATGTGAGGGCACAGTAAAATAAAGAGCAATCTATGCATGAGGAACACACCCTCTCCAGTCACCGAATCTTCCTCTGCCTTAAATTTGAAGTTTCCAGGTCTTTAGAATAATTAAAAATAAACTTCTGTTTTTATGAGCCACCCAACCTATGATAATTTGCTATAGCAGTCTGTACAGACTAAGTAAGGTGCTATAACAGGAGGAAAATGACATATTAGCACATACATGGTTTTAGTATAATTATCTCAAATTAATAGACAGAACACATGCATACTGATATCAGCAAATATTTAAAGACTATACATAAAATTGTTGCAGGCAATTTAAAGCAGCATTTTTTAAAAGAGTAGAAACTGCAGTTCAAAGGAAGGTGGAGTTTTCTAATCATACTGTTTCTTCAAATACAAAGATGAATAGACAATTGAAGCAAGAGAATGACAGCAAGCTCTTGAACATTATTAAGTGTTCCTATGGTATAAAACAAAGACTAACACAATTATCTGGCATTAAAGTATTTTAAATTTACCAATGATGCTGGAAGGCAATGTGTCTCTTCTACTACTATCCAAGCTCATATCTGAAATTCTAACCGCATATATGGTGTTATTAGGAAGTAAAGCCCTTTTCTGGTAAATTAGATCATGAGGGTAGAGCCTTCACAAATGGGATTGGTGCCCTTATTATTGGACCTCAGAAAACTCTGTTAGAAAACTCAGAAGACGGCCCTCACCAAAACAGACCAAGCTCACCAGAATCTAATAATTCACCCTAATGTCAGGTTTCAGCCTTCAAAAATATAAATAACCATCATTTAACAGCCATCAGGACTGTGTGCTTTTTATTAGAATCTAAGACTGGGGTGATGTGCTACAATGCCCTAATGCCCCCATTTTTGGCAAAATACATCATGAAACATCTCTCTACAGTGAATATTTTGGATAATATTGATCTAGAGCTAAAAATAGTATATGTGACAATGGACAATGCTTGTGGTAGAAAAATAGCATAATTTTCTGTCAAGTAGCTTATTTTCTTAGTTGGTTTGGTCTGCAATACCAAGTACCATAAACAGGTAGTTTAAGTAAAAAATGTTTTTATTTCAATGTTATGAAAGATGAGAATTCCAAGAACAAGCTACTGGTAAACCCAGTCTCTGGTGAGGGCACTCTTGTTTGCTTACAGATGACCGTTTTCTCATAACAACCAAGAACAGAGTGATAAAGTAAACTCTCTTCTTATTGTTATAAAACCCAGTCATGGGGACCCCATCCTGATGACTTAATTATCCCCCAAGGCCTCATCTTCTGATACCATCACACTGAAGATTAGGCTTCAGCACATGAATTGGGGGGAATAACATTCCACCCATGGGTCCTGAAAATTGATGTCCTTTTTGCATGTGAAGTACATTTGTTCCATTCTAATAGCCCTCCAAATTTTATCTTGTTCCAGTATCAACTCTAAAGTCCAGCATCTCATCTAGATATTATCTAAATCAGATGCAGATAAAATTGGGTATTTTTCCTGAGGCAAATTCCTAGCTGTCAACTTGTGAAACAAAAGTTATATGTCTCCAAAATATATAATAGACGTTCCCATTCACAAAGGGAGAAATAGGAAGGGAGCAGGAGGTTACATCCCAATCAAGTAAAAAACCTAGTAAGCTCTGTGAGGTCCAAAGTCTTGAGAATAATCCTCTTTGGCTTCATGTTAAAACTTCTGGGGACTCAATAGGATGGCCATGCCACCATTAGGGCTCAGAAAATTCTGCCTACGTGGTAGCTCTCTGTAATAGCCCTATCCATGTCTTAGGTATCTGCTGGGCAAGGGTCATGCCCTCATATCTCCATGTAGCTTCTTTTAAGGCCATTTGTCCTACTGTGACCTAAATTATGGCCCTGATGATCTCTGAATTGCCTTTTGGGTTTTTCCTTTCCTTTTTCTTGAACAACAGAACATATTCTCAGCCTTCCTCTATTCTATCCCACATTAGGCCCTAATGACAATCTTTCCACTGGTACAATTCCATCTCTATTCCTGGCTTCTGGTGAGAAGCTGATTAAATCTGTTGTTCATACCCATACCAATTTCCTTACCCAATGGTCTCTCTGCCACATCTTTGGCATCCTCTTCCGATCATGCTGTCTTATTGTTTACATTATGGGCAGGCTGATAATTTTCCAAATCTTTTAAGTTCCAGTTGCATTTGCCTAACAATTCCAACTTCATTTTATTTCTTTCTATTCACATGTTCCTGTAAACAGTCAGAAGGAACCTTCAATAATTTACTTTGAAATCCACTCAGGAAAAGAAATAATAATAACTTGCACAATCTACCTTCCGCAATTAAATAAAATAGAAACAATTCATGTAAGTTACTTGCCACTTAATAATAAGGATTTTCTTTTTGCCACTGACCAATAACATAGTTCTCATTTGTCTGAGACCTCAGCAGAATAGCTTTATAGTCTATATTTCTACCAGCATTCTGTACATGATTATTTATGTATGCAACAAGGAAATAGGAGCTTTCTCTGTAGCAATTTTTTTTTCTTTTTGAAACTTCACCAAAATCAGTTTTAAAAATCCTTTTGTACAAATATTGGATTTTTCTAGTATGTTGTCATAAAACTTTTCTAGCCTCCACCCCATTACCTAGTTTCAAAGTCGTTTCCAAATTCTTAGGTATTTGTCACAGGATCATCCCATTTCTCAGTACCAATTTGTCTTCTTTCATGCAGTTATAATGGAATATTGGAGACCAGGTGGCTTAAAAAACAAACATATTTCTCATAATTCTGAAGGCTTAATGTCCAGGATCAAGGAAGATATACTGTCAAGTGAAGGTATTCTTCTTGTTTTTAGATGGCCAGCTTCTCCTTGTATTCTCACATGGCAAACAGGAAAAACGGGGGAAGGACATTCTCTCATGTGTCTTCATATAAGAACACTAGACTCATTCATGACAACTCAGGACCCCAAAAAGGCCCTACTTCCAAATATCATCTTATTGTGAATTAGGCCTCAATCTGTGAATTTGGGGGGAGGGGCACAATCCTTCAGTCTATAGCAGTTGCCACTACAAATTACCTGTATCTCTCAGGTAACCTAGAAATCCAAATCAGTGTACCTATTTTTGGCTTAATAGGCACAGCTAAAGCCAACTGGTATTGAGATGCTTTCAGAAGATATAAACAAAGCTCAGTTCTTGAACCTGGGAAGGAAAGGACACTAATCCACCCAACAACTACTCTACTGACCACTGGGAGTCATCTGATGAGACTGCAGGATTCCCCTGAACCATGGGAATTTCCCACTCTAGGTACTATATCCTAGAGTCAAAACCAAAAAAAAAAAAAAAAACCCAAAAAAACAAACAAACAAAAAAATAATAATAAAATTAAAGTTCTTTTGACAGTGTGGAATAATAGTAAAGATATTTGGAACTAGGTAGGAAGGACAAAGTTAGAATAATGCAACAATAAAAATATCTCCATTTAATATTGGCAGAAGGTGAATGTAATGTAAAACCACGATAAGATGGCAGATGCTCTGGTGGGCAGAGCATCTCAAATACAGACTCAAGAGTAAATTTTAAAGAATACATAAATTTTGTGGCTCTGTAGTTTTAAATGCTATTATTAGATACTAGGTTTTCTTAAAGGATTGCTTAAAAATAAACTATACAGATGTTTTCAGCTTCTGATTATGGTAGATTCACTTATATTAGGCTAATGGTGAAAATTAACTCTGGGGCTGGGGTAGAATGAGAGTATTTGAGAGAGACTTTAAGGAAGCAGAAATTAAAGGAGGTAATACCCTTGATGGATGAGATTTATGAATATTTGATAGTTTGGATTTCCTACTCTGCCCAATAAACAATGAGTGTAAGCAGGTCTACAATGAAACATAGACTCAAGCTGAAAGGTGCAGCTTCAATAATCCTATATTGAGGAATCAGAGGTTGAATATTCTGGCTGTTAGAGCACTTGGAAAATAGGTTGGAGGGTAGGACTGTGAAATAGATGAATCCAAAAGCTGCATATCAGATCCACAATCCTCACCTGACTCAAGCTGTTGTGCTGAAGAGACTGAAAGCAGCACAGGGAAAGCAGCTGACAGCCTGAAAGAGCTCAACAGATTTCAGCACCTCACTCTAAGGGAAATAAGAATTTGTAGTTTAAGCCCAATGAATTCACAAGGCTTTGTAAACTCTCCATCTTTCCACTGAAATGGCAGAAGAGCCATATTTTAGGAATAAAAACTTTCTCTTTAGATTAAAGGATTGTCTCTACAACCAAGAACAAACCAAAATAGAATGAAAATGCCCTAACACAGTCTAAAGCCAGGCCTTCAAAGTACTATGTGAGCAAATTAATGCCCCGCTGAAAGAAAACACAAAAATTTTGGAGGAAAGTAACATTCAGTCTGTCTAAAATATTCCTATTTCCAGTATGAAATAAAGAGTAACAAACAGGAAAATGTGACTCCGACTAAATAAAAAAAAAATCTGTCAACTAAAACAAAGAGACAAACTAAATGTTGAAGTTAGTGAAAAGGACTTAAAGTAATCAGGATAAATCTGTTAAGGAATCCATTAGAAAAGATGGCCACAATGAATGAAGATAAGGAGAATTCAGTAAAAATATGAAAAGAGCAAAATAAAGCAAAACCAAGAACTAAAAATAAATTCTGGAACAGAATAATGCATTAACTGAAAAATAAAATCTATTAGTTGAGATGAAAAATATACTGGCAAAAAGAATTAATTAACCTCAAATACAGGCTAACAGAAACCATCTATATAGAAGTAGGAAAAGAAAAAAGAAAAAATTGGAAAAAATAAAAAGAACCTCAGTGACCTGAGGCCAGAATGAAGATGACTTGCATACAGATATATGAAATTTCAGTAAGAGAGGAAAGAGAAATTATGATGTATATATTATTTAAAAAAATAATTACCAAAGTTTTTCTAAGTTTCATCAGAGAGAAATCCACAGATTTAGGAAGCTCAGCAAATTTAAAGCAGGATTTAAAAAAATACCATTGCTTCTATTTAAAAGTACAGATTGGAGATTTTAATTACAGACATCACTTGCTTGTTCTAAAACCAAATTGAAAACTAGTATTAGTAATTTTTGAATGGTTAAAAAATGTATTAAAGTTATTGAAAGAGAAAATAGTTGCTAAATAATTAAGAGAATTGAACACTGGAAAATATTTCAGAATTGAAATCGAGTCTAAAGAACTAAAATCATCATCATCATCATCTTAGACTACTTCAGGAAGTATTGATATTATAATGGGCCAAATGAATTTCACGACATGTCTTCATTTCTCTTTTTTTCCCTGTAAACTTATAAATACAATTTTGAAACATCATTGTTTGCATATGACATTCCTCTTTCAGGACTGCTGGTAGATACTACTCTGTTTTTGCTTTTGTTTTTTTCTTTCTGTGGAAAAGTGAAATGAAGATACGGAACCTGTCTCACAGGATGAAATGTTTCGCTAATGATGATTAAAATTATACTGTAGCACAGAAGTTCAGAGACAAACACGAGAAATAACTAAAAAGAAAGTGTCATTCAGAAATTCTGAGAACTACTAAAAGGTATGATCAATTTATCAAAAGGAAATATCAATGATCAATTATCAAGCAAAGTATTAGACAAAGTAGATCAATCCACATTTTGTTTCTTAAATTCAATGATAAAAAATATAAATCTTATATGATTGGTTGCAAAGAACTAAGTATTTTAATTACGTGGGTACATCATCAGCAAATTTATTAACTGACCAAGGACAGTTCATTGCATAAAATGAAAATCATTCTCTAAAAGTCTAATACACATATTCTTACAATTTAAAACAATTTTACTGTCAAATTTTACATTATTAAAGAAAAAATACTAGTGAAAATTCTTACATGGAAGTATAGTTATTAATCTCTCAGAAAAACTAAGACTTGTGAGTTTTTTTAGCATTTACTTTGAGCAATGATATTAATCAAAAGTATTACAATTTGAAGATTATTTGGATTTAAATACAATACACTTGTAGGGCTTATTGAGGAAATTATTTTAAATTATTATTGGTGTTTATAGAGTTCTTGTGGATTGCTGCATATATTTTGCAAAAGTTCTTTCTTTTAAAGTTATGTGCATGAATTCAGCTGTTTCCAGAAAACCAAACTGTCAAGAAAAGATTGTGTATGCATGTATGCACGTGTGTGTGTATGTGTGTGTGTGTGTGTGTGTGTGTGTGTGTGTGTGTGTGTTTCAAAGCTGGATGCATGGGAAAAGAGAATGCCATAGTTTTGTTGATTTGCCAAAATGTCAGTAAATAATACAATTTTTGATGGAATAAATCTTCAATTTATGTGTTTTTTTTTGTACATTAAATTACTATACCACCTAAATTACTGCAATCTTTTCACTAATTGTAATAAAATTTTGTCACTGATACACTATAGTAACAAAGGAATTTCTAATAAATGAAAACTGTTGTCTGGTCATTTCATGTTATTTAAAATATGATCACACTGTCATTTATTATATGCCAAACATATTAAATACCCACATGTTTTGTCTGACTCCTGAATCTAAAAGTAGTTATGTTTCACATATTTAGCTTTCCTCCAATTTCAATTTCAAATTCACAGTCACAAAATTACTCTGAATCAATGTAATTTCATAATTGATAGTTTCTGTTTCAAGAAACTTTTATATGTCCTAAACTACCTCATGCTTTAATGATGATTCACAACTTGGTTCTGAATCTTTCCTACTTTTCCACTTCTGGGAGAAGATGTTAATGAAATAGTACAAGAGTTTTATCATAACATAACTCATTTCATTTGTAAAATTTAGGAAATCAGAGGTGATTTATAAAAATTTTAAAAGCTAAACTATTTGCTATCTAGATATTTTTCCATGGCAAAATATTATAAAAATAAAATGTTTAAATTTTAATAAATATATTTAGCCTAAATATTTAATAGATATCGAATAATTAAGGTCTATAACTTTTGAAACTTAGAAATAAAATAATTAAATATATTATTAGTATAAAGATGTATTAAGGCAATTTAATTCCTTTTAAAATCTGCAGATTATTTTTATTGAATATTATTTTTTTTCATTATCTCCATTTTGTGTATTTAAGCAATGTAAACACAGTAAATACTGAGAAGATGTTCTCTCTTACTTGGCTTTTGTTAAATTAATAAAATGCAAATAGTAGGCTGAATAATTAAGGGGAACTCTATGATATAATGATTTTTTAACATTTTATTTTGAAAATTTTTCACCAAAATAGTATATAGAAAGATATAAAGTTAAAGAAATTTAATTGCTTAGATTCAGTAATTACAAATGCCATATTTTTTTACCATTTGAAGCATTTCAAAGTAAATTTTAGATATCTTAACATTTAATTGTAAATATTGTAGTCAGATTTTTTGAAAAGAACCCTCCTACATAACCACATAACTATGTAACCACAATACTGTTTTCATAAGTAATAAAACTGACACTGATTCTTTAATTTTATCTAAATATACACTCTATTTTCAAATTCACTTACATATCTATTCAAGGTGGACATTTTACATTTAATTGTCTCTACCAAATTTAAATCATTCCTTTCTGTGGATATTTCGCCTAGTGATTTTACCAATCTTTGTAAATTAATTATTTCACTAGGTATTGAAAAATGGCAACATCTAATTTTATCATTCCCTCTGTTTTTAATTAGAAGTTTGTTTGTTTTTCTCTATGATGAAAATCTGTTCATCATGAACTAGAACAATCTGGCTCCTCAGAAATAAGAGTTCCTACAGAAAAATGAGGATAAATTATTCTTATCTTTAACTGCAAATTTTCAGAGTAAAGATTTATACAATAGACAACTTCAAAACTTAGGCCTTCTCCTGCCTCTCCACCCTACATCCCACCCCACCCCATGTGTAACATCAAACCAGATTCATGCATTTTAAAACACTTAACAAGTTACAATCAACTTTAGTCAATATTCTTTATGATGTTTAAATCTATAAATCTTGGCCAATAGAAGCCCCATCAAGCTACTTCTGCCTTATTACAAATACACATTCAGTGCAGTAAAACTTTGACACTTAGTTGATTTCAAGATCATCAATTAAAATTAACTTATCATTTTTCAATTATTTTAGTTGAAGGGCTTCATGAAGGTGCTGAGATATTAGTCTTTGCCAATTCATAACAATCAAATATCTTAACATATGCAGACGAAAAGTAATGATTATTACAATGTACTACCTATAATTTTCTGAAAATTTTAGAATTTGAAAAATATTTAATCAAACATATGTACTTAAAATGTCATAATAAATACAAACAAAAACATGTTTTGTAGTTAACTATTCTGCTCCTCAGTAATTATTTTTTTACAATCTGAAAAAGAATAATATTGCCGATTTTCAATTATCATGTTTTTATTCACATTTAGAAACTAATGTTGTACTGATCAGGAAGGCAAAAAATAAAAAGAAATAACAAGGGTTGGGGTTTTTGCTCAGTAGTAAAGCACTTGCCTAGCAGTTCTGAGGCCCTGGGCTCTATTCTAAGACCACATACAAATAAAATAAAGGTATTATATAAGAAAAATAAAAATTAATAAAAAGATATAACCACAACTGAGTTTTTGTTATATATATTCTCCTATATATTTATCTTTATAAAGTTATATGCAACATCCTTAGTCCTAAAGTATAACATTACAGGCCTAACAAAACAAAAGGCACTATTATGGGATGAATCCATTAGAGATTGTAATTGACTTCCTTTACTTATTTCTTATAATTAATTGCCTTAAAGAGTAATGGACCAGATCCACCCACACAAGCCTGCACAGGACCCAGGTTCACAGTAGGCTAGTTTCCAACCCTCCACCAGCAGACACCACCAGACCCAGCCTCCAGCACAGGACCACCCCTTCCAACCAGTAGACTACCAAGAGTGGTCAGGCCTGGCCCAGATCCACCCACACTGGCCTGTGTGGAACACAGGCTCACAGTAGGCCGAAGTCTTTTCCTTGATCAGTAGGGGCCCAACTTCCTGCACAGGACCATATCTTGGGACCAGCAGACTACCAAGGGAGCCCAGGCCCAGCCTAGATCTTCCCACTACAACTGGCGCAGAACCCAGGCCCAGGGAAGGTCTGAGTTCACCTCCCTCCCCCCATCTGGGAACCTAAGCCTAACCCACTTTCATCTTGGGACACTGCAGTTACCACCATAGCCTTCCCCATGCAGTAGCTCCTTTTTGATATCAGACAGGGCCTAGAAGCAGCTGCATCTCAGAGCAGGCATCCCAAAGAGAGTGTTAGGCCCACCCTTCCGGCCCCATCTCTGTAAGACATTGCTTCCATCTTGGGGCACCTCAACAGTTATCTCCAGTTATCTCAGCTATTGCTGCCATCACGTTTAGTTGAAGTAGTATACCTTGAGGGACACCAGCAGGATCTGGCAGCCCAACATCAAGGTGAGGAACAGACAAACTGCATGGGTACTACAAGAATATAGGGTAGAAACTGTAATATCTCATATCCATACTGCAAGAAAGGAAGACACAGACAACATGAAAATACAAGAGAGGAAAGTTCCCCAACCAAATCAGGATACTATAATAACAGAACCCATGGAAAGTGAAGTTGAAGAAATGTCAGAGAAGGAGTTCAGAAGGTTCATAATTAAAATGATCTGTGAATTAAAGAATGACCTAAATGAGCAAATACAGGCAAAAATAGATCCCCCAACAAAGCAATAAGAGAGCAAACACAGGTAGCAAAAGATTACTTAGAAAGAGATAGAGACTCTGAAAACAAACCAAAAAAAAAAAAAAAATAGAAACCAAACAAAAATCTCAACAGAAAGCATAACCAAATGACTAGATCACTTGGAAGAAAGACGGTCACATAATGAAGACAAAGTATACAATCTGGAAAATAAAATTGATCACATAATGAAGAGAGTAAGAAACCATGAACAGAATATCCAGGAATTATCGGACAGCATCAAGAGACCAAATCTAAGAGTTATTGGAGTAGAGGAAGGCACAGAGTTTCAAACCAAAAGAACGCACAATCTCTTCAATGAGATAATATTAGAAAACTTCCCAAGCATGAAGAATGAATTGAAAAACCAAATACAAGAGGCTTACAGGAACCAAATGTACAAAATTACAACTGATCTACACCAAGGCACATTATAATGAAAATGCGTAGCATACAGAAGAAGGATAGACTCTTAAAGGATGCAAGAGAGAAGAATCAGATCACATGTAGGGGGTGAACAATTCGTATCTCAGCAGATTTTTCAATCCAGACACTCAAAGCCAGGATATCATGGAACAACATATGCTAAGCTCTGAAAGAAAATAGATGCCAACCAAGAATCTTATATCCTGTAAAACTTAGCTTTAGATTTGGTGATGAAATAAATACCTTCCACAATAAGCAAAAGTCAAAAGAATTTACAACTGGAAAGCCTGCAATATAGAACATCCTCAGCAAATATTCCAAGAAGAGAAAATGAAAAACAATGATCAAAATCAGCAGAGGGAGAGATTAAACTAAAGGAAAATCTAATCAGAGTAAAAACCAACTCACGTTAAACACTAAATTAAACAAAAAGGGCTGGGAATACAAAGCATGTCTCAATAATAATGCTGAATGTTAATGGCCTAAACTTACCAATCAAAAGATGTAGACTAGCAGATTGGATCCAAAAAAAAAAAAAAAGAACCCAACAATATGCTGTCTTCAAGAGATTCATCTCATAGGAAAAGACATCCACAGACTGAAGGTGAAGGGGTGAAGGGTTGGGAAAAATCATACGACTCGCATGGGCTGTGGAAGTAAGCAAGGGTTTCCATCCTCATATCAAATAAAGTAGAGTTTGAGCTAAAGTCAATCAAAAGGGTTAAAGAAGGACACTAATACTGCTTAAGTGAACCATATACCAACAAGACTTAACAATTATAAAATATATATGCCCCAAACAATTGAGCATCTATGTTCATCAAACTTTTCAAGTTCAAGAGTCAAATAGATCAGAACACAATAATTTTGGGTGACTTTAACACACCTCTTTCATCACTAGATAGACCTTCCAAACAAAAAAGAAATTATAGAATTCAATAATACAATCAATAACTTAGACTTAATTGATAGATGTAGAATATTTTATCCTTCAATGAGAAAATACACTTTCTTCTCAGCAGCACATGGATCCTTCTCTAAGAGAGCATATACTATGCCAAAGCAATTCTTAGCAAATAAAAAAGTAGAGATACTATCGTGTATTCTATCAGATCATAATGAAATGAAATTAAAAATCAATGATAAAATAAAAAAAGCTACTCCAACACTGGGAGACTAAATAATATGTTACTGAATGAACACTGGCTTGCAGAAGATATCAAGGAGGAGATTTTTTTTAAAGGTTAATGAGAACACAGATAAAACATCAAAATCTCTGGGACACTATGAGGGCAGTTCTAAGAGGAAAGTTCAATTAATGGAGTTCATTTCTTAAAAGAAGAAAAAGTCAACAAATAAATGACTATAAATATTACATCTCAAAGCCCTAGAGAAAAAGAAGAACAAATCAACACCAAAAGCAGAAGACAGAAAATAATTAAAATCAGAGCTGAAATCAATGAAATTGAAACAAAAGAAACAATTAAAAAATTGTGGTTCTTTGAAAAAATAAAATTTATGGACCCTTAGCCATGCAAACAAAGAGAAGGAGAGAGAAAACTCAAACTACAAACATACATGATGAAAAAGAAAATATCACAACAGCAACTACAGAAATACATAAGAATTATAAATTATTTTGGAAACTTGTACTCTAATAAGATAGAAAATATCAAAGGCATCGACAAATTTCTAGTCATATAATTTTTCCAAATTGAACCAAGATGATATACACAATTTAAAGAGATCAATTTCATGTGATGAAATAAAAGATGCCATCAGAAGCCCTACCAACCAAGAAAAGCCCAGGACCAAATGGAAACACAGCCGAGTTCTACAAGACCTTGTAAGAAGAACTAATACCAATATTCTTCAATTTATTTCAGGAAATAGAAAAAGAGGCAGCACTTCCAAACTCATTCTATGAGGCCAATATCACCCTGATCCCCAAACCAGGCAAAGACACATCAAAGAAAGTAAACTTCAGACCAACGTCTCTAATGAACATGGATGCAAAAATTCTCAGTGAAATTCTGGCAAATTGAATACAAAACATATCAAAAATATTATGCACCACGATCAAGTGTGATTCATCCCAGGGATGCAAGGTTGGTTAACATAAGAAAATCAATAAATGTAATTCATCACATCAATAGACTTAAAGATAAGAATCATATGATCATCTTAATAGATGCAGAAAGAGCATTTGACAAAATACAGCACCACTTTATGTTCAAAACACTAGAAAAACTAGGGAAAACAGGAACATATCTCAACATCGTAAAGGCTATCTATGATAAGCCCCAGGCCAAAATCATTCTAAATGAAGAAAATTTTAAGGCATCCCCTCTAAAAACTGGAACAAGATGAGCATGCCCTCTTTCACCACTTTTATTTAACATAGTTCTTGAAACACTGGTCAAAGCAATTAGACAAAAGAAATTAAAGGAATACACACAGGAAAAAACTCAAATTGGCATTATTTGCTGCTGATATGATTCTATATCGAGAAGACTCTAAAAGTTCCACCAGAAAACTTCCAGAAATAGTAAATGAATTTATCAAAGTAGCAGGATACAAAATTAACATCCATAAATCAAAGGCATTTCTGTATATCAGTGACAAATCCTCAGAAAGGGAAATGAGGAAAACTACCCCATTTACAATAACCTCAAAAATAAATAAATAAATAAAATACTTGGGAATCAACTTAACAAAAGAGGTGAAAGATGTATATAATGAAAATTACAGAATCCTAAAGAAAGAAATCAAAGAAGACCTTATAAGAAAGATTTACCTTCCTCTTAGATAGGCAGAATTAATATTATCAAAATGACCAGACCACCAAAAGAACTGTACCTATTTAATGCAATCTCAATCAAATTCCCAATGACATTCCTCATAGAAATAAAAAAAAACAGTCATGAAATTTATCTGGAACAATAAGAAACCCAGAATAGCTAAAGCAATCCTTAGCAGGAAGAGTGAAGCAGGTGGCATCACTATACCAGACTTTAAACTATACTACAGAGCCACTGTAACAAAAACAGCATAGTTTTGGCACCAAAAAAGACTGATATACCAATGATACAGAACAGAGGACACAGAGACTAACCCACCAAATTAAAATTATCTTATATTAGACAAAGGTACCTAAAACATGCATTGAAGAAAAGATAGCCTCTTCAACAAATGGTGCTGGGAAAACTGGAAATCCATATGCAACAAAATGAAATTAAGCCCCCATCTCTCACCATGCACAAAACTTAACTCAAATTGGATCAAGGACCTAGGAATTAAACCAGAGATCCTGTGCCTAATAGGAGAAAAAGTAAGCCCAACACTTCATCATGTTGGATTAGGCCATCACTTCCTTAACAAGACTCCTAAAGCCCAAGAAATTAAATCAATAATCAATAAATAGGATGAATTCAAACTGAAAAGTTTCTTCTTGGGAAAAAAAAAACAGTGAGATAAGGAGAGAGCCTACATCTTTGGAGCAAATCTCTACCCTTCACATATCATACAGAGCACTAATCTCCAGGATGTATAACTTAAGAAGCTAAGCACCAAAAAAATAAATAAATAACCCAATCAATAAATGGGCCAAGGACCTGAACAGACACTTCTCAGACGAGGATATGCAATCAATCAACAAATACATGAAAAAATTGCTCATCATCACTAGCAATTAGAGAAATTCAAATCAAAACTACTCTAAGATTTCATCTCAATCCAGTCAGAATGGCAGCTGTTAAGAACACAAACAACAATAAGTGTTGGCGAGGATGTGGGGGAAAAGGTACAATCATACACTGCTGGTGGGCTACAAATTGGTGTAGTCAATATGGAAAGCAGTATGGAGATTTCTTGGAAAATTGGGAATGGAACCACAATTTGACCCAGCTATCTCTCTCCTAGGTCTATATGTAAAGTACTTAAATACAGCATACTACTGGGACACAGCCACATCAATGTTTATAGCGGCACAATTCACAATAGTTAAAGTGTGGAACCAAACTAGATGCCCTTTCATAGAAAAATGAATTTTAAAAATGTGGCATATATACACAATGGAATATTACTCGGCCATAAAAGAGAATAAAATCATGGCATTTGCAGGTAAATGAATGGAGTTAGAGAAGATAATGCTAAGTGAAGTTTGCCAATGCCAAAACACCAAATGCCAAATGTTTTCTCTGATAAAAGGAGGCTGATTCATTGTGTGGTAGGGAGGGGGAGCATGGGAGGATTAGAAAAACTCTAAGATAGGGCAAAGTGTTGGGAGGGAAACAGAGGGGGCATGGGGTTAGAAATAATGGTGGAATATGATGGACATTATTATCCAAAGTACATGTGTGAAGACATAAATTGGTATGAATATACTTTGTATACAGCCAGAGATATGAAAAATTATGCTCTGTATGTGTAGTAAGAATTGTAATGCATTTCGCTGTCATGTATAGATAAAAGAAAAAGATTTATGGGTTGTAGTCAGGCACAGTGGTGCATGCCTGTAATCCCAGCAGCTCGGGGGGCTGAGGTAGGAGGATCTCGAGTTCAAAGCCAGCCTCAGCAATTTAGGGAGGCGTTAAGCAAGTCAGTGAGACTCCATCTCTAATAAAATATAAAGTAGGTATAGGAATGTGGCTCATTGGTCAAATGCCCCTGAGTTCAATCCCCCGTACTCCCACCCATTGAAAATAAAAACAAAAAAAAGAATTATGGGTTGAGCTAGATATGTGGCTTAGTGATACAGCAGTTGCTTAACCTGCATGAGATCTTTCGATGAATTTTATCCAGCACCCTTCCACCACCAAAAAAAAAAAAAAAAAAAAAAGAGCTGAATTTAGTATCCTTTGGTAATCCATCAAATTCTGAAATAAATATAATTTTGTTCTTCTTAAAGTATACATAGAACAAATTATTTCTTTCCTCGCATTGCTGGGAGCCATCAGCCAAGTAGGTATGACAAATTCCTTGCCAGCTTACTCCCATGCTGTCTAGTGGAAGGACTTCTGAAAGGTGACCTTGCTCAAGGACCAGGGCAGGATCCGTGTTTAGGGTGTTCCCCCTTTAGAATAGGGCAGTTTAGCATAATAGGAGAGTAGGGTGTTTCCCCTTTAGAATAGGGCGGTTTAGTAATAGGAGATTAGGGTGTTCCTCTTTTGGAATAGGGCGTATCCTGCTGCTGAGTTCCTCTTGAGTGCTTAGGGTCAGACAGTATTTTTTGAGAGACAGAAGCCCATGCGGTGTGGATTTAGGCAGGAGAGGATTTGGGCAGAGAACGGAGTGGATTTGGGCAGAGAACGTGGATTCCCCCAGAACGTGTTTGTAGACGGCCGGTGTGAGTTCGGGAATAAAGAATTGCTGTTTGAATCTACAAGCTGTGTGGAGACTCGTGATTTGTGCCCAGCCAGAGACTGCGGCATCGCATGTCTGTAAATTATAATTATTTAAATATTTATTAGAGAAATAAAACAAATTTACTTAAGTTCCAGCTATTTTATAGAGGCATTCATTTAAATCAATGGAGTAGTTCCTTCCCTCTCAAAACACAAACATACACACATGCATATATACACTTCCTAAAACTTGCAAACATACTAAAATATTGTGTGTTATAGACATACACATGCAATTAAGATAAATTTTCCTTAAAATTATAATAACTAAAATAATAACTAAAATACTAAGGAAATATTTATATATCAAAGATGATAATTATTTTATATGCAAATAAATTTGCTGGTTTGTTTGTTTTTGTATACAGAACTTAACTGGCCATAAGACGATCAACAACAATTTTAAAGAATCTTATGAAGAGCAGATTTTTGGCTCTAAGTGGGCAATCAATAAATCTATTGTGAATGCAGTCAATAAATACATGAAGGCATGTTTTCCTTTTGTTCAATATTTTTGGTACTTCTCTTCACTACTTTAAAGAGAATTTTATATATTCTGTTCTGAATCACATTTTTTTATGGGGGTGGTGGTGCTGGGGATTGAACCCAGGGCCTGGAGCATGCTAATCAAGCACTCTACCACTGGGCTTCACTTCCATCCCCTGTTAATCACTTTTTGATGTATTTATTTAAATTTATTTTGAAATTTAAAACTGAACATCTTTTGTTGCAGAATGAGATGTCACTGACAGAACATTCACATAAATACAAAACTGTCTTACTAAATGTTTTTAAAATTTTTCCCTCCACCCACCATTTATGATGACCAGAAATGAAAAAACAAAAATAACTTCACTTGCCTTTTTTTCTTCACTGGATTTATAACAAGTATTATGAGCAAACTTTAAGAAATCTTTGCCAACCTCAAAGTCATATCTTTTGTGTGTGTGTCTTAGTAGAATAAAACCTGAAACTATATATACTTCTGTCTAAAACTTAATTTTAATGATTATTTTATTAAAATACTAGGGTAACCAACAGGTAAATGTTACAAATTCCAGGTGTACCCTCAGAAATATACATGTTTTGACACACTCCTTTTCTTCTTCTATAAATTAAAATAATACTTTTGAACCAAACTGAAGAGAAGATCAAGTAAAATAATCCAAACTGTATTTATGAGCACACAAAGCTTGAAGCAAAGTGATTTGTCAAGTGAAGAAATAGTAAGAAAAGTATTATTAGAGATGGACATACATTTCTTATCTGGCCAAAGGCATAGCTTTTTTTAATATTTATGAAACTTTAAATAGTATTCAAAACCAAGAAATTAGTATAGTCAATTATAATCCCTGCCTCAATTGACTGAAAAACGATGGTTTCGCTTATTGAAATAGACATAAATATATTTTTAAAATTCCCTAAAGCTAAATTAATTGAAGAAACTAAAAGAGTCATTTTTAAGCAGGAGACAACATTCCTTTATAGACAATATTAATGTGCTTTTATGAATTTATGGAATTTATTATCCTATCACAAACTTTTATTGAATTCTTAAAACTTCTTTTATTATATACTTCATGTACAGACATGTAAATTCAATCCTTGCTCTCATACCTCAATCTATGAGCATATATTGTTCCCCAAAAGGTTTTCAAATTGAGAAGTTCATAACAACTCATATTTTCCCTCATTTGTAGAATGGTATTCTAATATGGGATATTATTTATTGTTGATATTAGTGTAAAATTACAAGATATTATAATCTAGCCATGAGTAGGACTTTTTCAATTACAAACTTATTAAACAATGACTATGTTCTATAATTGCCCATATTTTCTATAAATAACATAGCAAAGTAAATGAGAGGTATCTTAGATTTCACTCTATGTTAACTATGAAATTTGCCTTCTGGTAAGAAACTGTGACATGAATATACTATCAAAGAAATACTTCATTTATGTATTTGGGTTCACTTTAAAAAATTTATTCTGGAACACATTAAATTCATAATGTGTTTTAACATAATCCCTCAAAAAACCATTGTGTCTATTTCAGATACCTCAGCATCTAAGAATGTGAAATAAAATACTAAATCAAATGTAATATATTATGCTTTCACATCACTACAGTTGTTTTTGGTAGTCCTTAACATACAAGTTGAAATGCATGCATATTAATGAATAATATTTCTAAGTAACTTAGTATATAATTAAATGTTAATAAAAATAGATTAAGGTAAAATATGATGAAAAATGGTAAGTAATTCTTAAGGCACAATTTGTAAAAATAAGACAACTGTGTTTAACTTTAAACTACTAAATGATGTTTAAGATTTAAGAATGATAAACTTTATGCTTTCTTTACTATCAATTACACAAAATATTGTAGTCCCATTGATGCAATAAAAAATGATTAAATATCACATAGCTACAGCATTTTTTTTTCCATTAGGGTAGAAGTGAAAGTGCCTGACAGGAGTTTCTTCTGGTCATTTGCTTTATCAAATTCAAACATTAACCTTCATGAAGAGAATCTACACAAATGCTTTGTTTCAAAGTCCCTTTGAAAAGGGTTTCTAGGACATATTTTGTCTAATTTGTCCACAGATATATCTGGAGCATCTGATATTTCTCTGTGTTTTATGCACATTGCAAGTCCATGTTCAAAGTGTGAAATGCATATTTATTTTCACTAAAACATCATTAAAGCCAACTACAAATTACCTTAAGTAAAATATGATTCAAACACAATTTCAAAAAGCTTTGTAAAGAAACCAAATTATAAAATTGATTGTACATGATTTTTAATGTGCTTCCTATTTTTATCTCTTTGCTGAATTAAACAATGCCTTCCATCACTGAAAGTTCAGAGAATTCCACTATTTGAAAAAAGTGGTTGCCGTCATATATTATACAGTAATGCCTTCATATACTAGCTATAACTGATAGTACAAATTCTCCTAATTAATTACACCCCAGCTCTTAAGTCTTAAAGCTAAGAATTTAAATAATACCTTTTCATGTTTTAATAATATTAAACTACAAATATTTCACATTTGAATTTTTATTCAGTTGAAAAGGTAGGTCACTAGTAGATTTTTCTTCAAGAACTATTTTAACCTCTAGCATATATGTAAATTTACTAATAATTTTTTATAAATTATAAACTTGTGTGCTCCAACATCTATATATGACAAATTTCAACAATGATTGGGTCATTAAAACAATTTGGTGGGTCATGAGTGCCAAGGTGAGAGGAAAAGAAGTAAAATAACTAGAAAAAGCAAGCTATGATAGAACAAGGATAAGTATTGTTTTTTTTATTTCAAAATAATAGGTCTGTGTGTGTGTGCACATATGCATGTGCACTGGTTTACAAAGGAAATAATATCTGCCTATGGAAAAAATAAAATTTTAAGGATACTTTGAGGAAGAATAAAAGAGTTCTGAAGGAAAAAGAAGTTCTTTAGCTGTGATTATAGAATTAGAGCCTCTGAAGGCAACTATCATGATTCAAACACATCAGATCTCTCACTGTTCAGGAAATTACTTGGTACTAGACTACATGGATCAATTAATAAAACAGACTGATTTCTAATTTTGCAAATTTCATTTGTCATTGATGGCGTGAGGTCTCTGGTACATCTTGATTGCCAGGTATCTTGAACCTGCTGGCCTTCTCTTTTGAAGGTTATCATATGTTCTTCTCAGGCAATAACAAGTCCTTTCATCAGATGGTGTTCTGTGTGATCTGCTGTATTAGATGTCATTTCCTGCCTTTTGGGGATAGTTCCTTCAAACTCCTCTTACTCCACCCAGGAACCCCCATCCCTTCTGTCACTGCCTTTTCTATGGGTCGCTTCAAAACTTCTATATGTAACTTTTTTTTCCTTCAGTTTGTTCAGCAAGACCTTTATAAACCAACAACTAAGACAACAATACCATTCTGTTAATATTAACAAAAGTAGTAAAGATAATTTTAATTGTGAAGTCTAAAAGAGCAGTTCACAACTCCCCGAATTTATAATTATAAAGATTACCAATGATGCCATCACTCACTCTTTCCATCCACAGATGAAATCTAGATTATCATTTCCCTCTATCTCCAGTTGGATACCTGTTCACAATGCTGATCACCTTCAAAAGTTTGTCTCAAGATTCTAAATCGTCGGATAAATCAATTACTCCTTTTAGGTGCCCCTAGACCCAAGAAGCTCAAATATGTCCATACCTTTCTTCACCCACTCAGGAATATAAAGATGTTTACTCTCCATTTTTTTAAAGAATTGACTATTTTGTAAGCATTTTAGTGAATTGATTTATAGCATTTTAAATAGCAAATTATTAAAAGATGGACATATTTTAACGTAGAAATAGAAAGCACATGTAAATTTTTAATTAAAGGCCAGCATTTCACCACTTTACATCTCTAAAACCCTACAAACTATACACAAACACATAGTAATGGTGCCTACTATTCTTTCCCAGATTTTTTCCCCTCATCTGTTAAAAAACTGGGACAAAACAGTAGGTATTTCATAGAGTTCTTTTTCAAATTAAATATAGAAAATGCATAGGAACCGTATCTGGAACATAGTAAGTACCACAAGTATATACGTATCTATAATACATACTGCTACTTCTGCAAATGATACTGTTGCCAACCTCATGTAAGAGCTAAGGCAGCATAAAGAAAATATGTATTAGAATAAGACATATTTCTATTTAAATCCTGACTTCCTAAAAGAGATGCTGGTATTATAGAATTTTTTAATACTTCATTAAGCTGGTTTCCTTATTTAAAAAATGAGACTAAGAATAAAAAATTGATCATTTTGGTAAGAATTAAATTTGAATATATAGTTAGAATAGCAGATACATAATAAGTGTTCCTTACATTTATTCTGCACATTGCCTTCCATCCAAGCAACATGTTATTCTCCCCGATTCTGCCAATAATTTCACATCTTTCATTGGAGAACTGTGGTTTTCTTCTGGGATAGATGAATAACCTACAGTATTTCATGCATCACTAACATAAAATGTAAGCCTGTAACATGCAGCCTGTTACTAACCATCAGATATAAATAATTAATATACATCAATAAAGTAATTCAAAACCTAAAACAAAATTAAACAAGTATTTGAATAATGTGACATTCCCTTTACTTTATGATTTATTCAAAGTGTTTACTTTAGTAATTTCATTCATTTCAACATGACAGGACTCTTCTGGGGCAAACAAATATTATACCATAATTATAGCATGATAATGAAGTTAAATGTATCCATATATTTAAATACATATAGATATATATGTAAAATATATAAAATATCTATCTATATCTATCTATATCTATATCTATATCTATATAGATATAGATATATATATCTATCTATATATATACACACACACACATATATTTATGAGAAACTAAATGAAGTCAGAAATAAAGACCTGGAAAAAGATTATCACAGTGATGATAAAGTTAAAAAGAAATAAAACTTATGAAAAGTGAATCTTAATATTTTAAGTGTATTTCATTTACTTATATTCTATTCCTAAATAATCTAAATTTATTTAAGATGGGTACAGTCTGGTTCATACTTCTTGAATTCTCCATTTATAAGGCACCAAATTGAGACATCCTATACATAAAGTAATATATCCTATAATAAAAGTAATATAAGGTAGAAAATGAATAATTTTAAGAAAATAATGTCAAAATATGAAAAAGCATTAAATATATGTTGAAACAGGTATATTAACTTTTTAAAAAATAGTTTAAATGCTTTTATTTTACTTTTTATTTGTTCTTAATTATATTTCAAACTACATTCTTCTTTCAAGTATATGAAGAATAGCATCTCATTCTTCTGGTTGTATATGATGTAGGATTACAATGGTCGTGTAATCATAGATGCACAAGGGAAAGTAATGTCCGATGCACTCTATTATCTTTCCTATTCCCATTGCCCCTCCCTTCCATTCATTCCCCTTTGTCTAATTCCAGGTATTTCTGTTCTTGCTGTTCCCCTTCCAATTTTGTGTTAGCATCCACTTATCAGAGAGAACATTTGGCCCTTGTTTTGGGGGGATTAGCTTATTTCACATAGCATGATATTCTCCAACTCCACCCATTTACCTAAATGCTATAATTTCACTTCTCTTTGTGGATGAATAATGCTCCATTGTGTATACATACCATGTTTTCTTTATCCTTTCATCTGTTGAAGGGCACCTAGGCTGGTTCCATATTTTAGCTACTGTGAATTGAGCTACTACAAACACTGATGTGTCTGCATCCCACTAGCCACCCAAGCAGATGATATGAACTGGGTTCAAAAAGAGATGGCTGCAACATTAAGCTTAAGAAAATGGGTAAAAAGCACAGGACACAGAGTAATTTTCATATTAAGGGTACGACAGCACTTTGACCTTAAGGGCCAGCTTCTGTGCTTAAAAAGGAGCACTGGAAAAGAGCTGCACCTGGTGGTCTACTTTTATAGGGAACTAACAAAGGAGTTTGGTAGGATGTTCTTTACCAAAAAAGGCAGGGGACAAGGTTTCAAGAGTGGAGTCTTGCTTCCTGATGTCAATCAATCTGTTGACCACAAGACATCTTGGTAAATCACACCATCTTCTGTGCTGTGTGGGGTCTTACGCAGAGCTTCAGAGGGAGGCGCACCTGCACCATGCGATAATGCCAGGCCTATTCCCTCATATGCACAATAGCTCACACACACAGCCTATTCCCTCATATGCACAATAGCTCATACACACAGCCCATGGATGGCTCCTAACAACTGCATCAGTGCAGCATGCTAATTTAAAGTCCTTTGGTTATAAACCAAGGAGTGGGATAACTTCATAAAATGGTGGTTTTATTCCAAGTTTTCTAAGGAATCTCCATACTTCAAAAGTGGTTGCATCAATTTGAAGTCCCACCAACAGTGTATGAGAGTCCTTTTTTCCCCACATCCTCACCAACATTTATTGTTGCTTATGTTCTTGATAATTGCCATTCTCACTAGAATGAGATGAAATCTCAGCATAGTTTTAATTTGCATTTCTCTGTTAGAGATGTTGAACATTTTTCATATATTTGTTGACCACTCATATTTCTTCTTCTGTGAAGCCTGTTCAGTTCCTTTGCCCATTTGTTGACTGGGTTATTTATTTATCTATTTATTTGGTGTTAGGTTTTTTGAGTTCTTTATATATCCTGGATATTAATGCTGTATCTGAGGTGCTGGTGGGCAAAGATTTTCTCCCATTCTGTACACTCCATTTTCACATTCTTCATTGTTCCCTTTGCTGTGAAGAAGCATTTTAGTTTGATTCCATCCCATCTTCTGATTAATTTTACTTCTTACACTTTAGGTGTCTTGTTAAGGAAGTCCATTCCTAAGCTGACATGATGTAGATTTGGGTCTACTTTTTCTTTTATTAAGCACAGGATCTCTGATCTAATGCCTAAATCTTTAACCCACTTTGAGTTGAGGGCAAAGATAGGGGTTTAATTTTATTTACTGCACATGAATTTCCAGTTTTTCTAGCACCATTTGTTGAAGAAGCTATCTTTTCTCCAATGTATGTTTTTGGCACCTTTGTCTAGTGTGACATAATTGTATTTATATGGGTTTGTCTCTGAGTCTTCTATTCTGTACCACTTGTCTAAATGTCTGTTTTGGTGCCATGAAAAATTAGAAATAGCTCACAAGCTCATAATAGCTTAAAAATGGAGAATCATTCTAACAAAAGAGGTAAAAGACCTCTACAATGAAAACTAGAGAATATTAAATAAAGAAATTGAAGAAGACCTTAGAAGACGGAAAAATCTCCCATGTTCTTGGATAAGGCAGAATTAACCTCATTAAAATGGCTGCATTATCAAAGGTGCTATACAGATTTAATGCAATTCCTATTAACATCCCAATGACATTCTTCATAGAACTCGAAAAAGGAATCATGAAATTCATTTGGAAAAAAAAGACCCAGAATCACCAAAATGATCCTTAGCAAGAAAAATGAAGCAGAAGGCATCACAATACCAGACCTTAAATTATACTACAGTAATACATGTTCTAATTTTAACAGCAAAATTCTAGCTAAACACAGAGCCAATCATTACTAGGCCATAGACTGACAACTCATTTTGTTTCATTGTTCCAGATGTGGGACACACATAAAAATTTAAGCATTTTATTGCTCATGATATACAATATAATTATATACTAAGAACAGAATTACAATATTAATATAATAATATACATTAGCTCATTTTCAAACTATTTTAATACAACTACATCGATTTTGTATAAATATTCACAGAAGGGGCTCAGCCGTAGAGCGCTCGCCTCGCATGTGAGAGGCCCTGGGTTCAATCCTCAGCACCACATTAATAAATAAAATAGAGATAACTATGTTAAAATACAACTAAAAAATAAATATTTAAAAAAATATTCACAGAACTGTAAACTTGGGACTTAATGGATTAAATGGCATTGTATTAATTTTATTTTTAAATGTTCACTTTTTATTAAAGCATATTAAACATATCAAAAGTTATAAGTAATATAAAACAGGAAAGAATTTTCCTAGTACCATGTTTGAACAAATGTTAAACTTTGATTTTATTAATTCTATATTTTTGCTTTAAAAAATAAACTTTTACAAATACCACTAAAGGTCACATTTCCTGCTTTATTCCATGGGCATATGCAAAAGTAACTGCTATCTTAAACTCAGTGTTCATTTTTCATATTTTATTACATATATTTATAATTTTTCTCTTAAAATATATTCTTGAAACTTAAAGCCTTCCATATTAAAAAAATACCATATTCTTACATTAAAGTGAGATTACCTGAGAGTGATTAGTTGGGACATTTTAGTGTCTCTGAATTAAAGAATTTTTGAACAAACACAAAAAAGCATTAATTTTCTGACCTTATAGGTAAGAAAGGTTTGAGTTTAATAATATATTCAACTTATTCCTGATTTTAATTTTTATGAATACCAATATGTACTCATTTGATTTAATGGAAAATTTATAAAACGGTAGCTAAATAATACAGCCAACCATATGTGTTGAATATTTATAAAGCTAACATTTTAATATAAGAGCTACCAGTGTTTTCCCCCAAAATACAGCTTGATCTTTCAGATAAAAGTCGAAATGTTACTATTATATTTTAAGAAAATATTTCAAAATAGAACAGTTCATAAAGCATTTGAAAGCACATGGTATTATGTAAAAATGTGGATGTGTAACCAATGTGATTCTGTAACTTGTAATTGGGGTAAAAATGGGAGTTCATAACCCACTTGAATCAAATGTATGAAAGATGATATGTCATGAGCTTTTTAATGTTTTGAACAACCAATAAAAAAAGAAAGAAAGCACAAAATATAAATGCAAGGAAAATAAAATATTATTTTAGAGAAAAATAATGTTCTTTCAGTTACCAATAATTACTGTGCTACTAACTGTGGCCAGAATTCTGCATACATTGGTAAACAGGATAAACCTCATGGAGCTTACATTACTATGGAGACATAGACAATTATCTAGTGTCAGCAAGAAAAGCATAAGGATAGGGGTTAGAGAAGAATAAATTGGGAAGGTTATTGTAGACAGATTGTGTATAGCCTTTTCCAAGGAGATGACAAAGGTTTGAGCAAACAAACTATTGAATGAAGTGGGAAAACTTTGGCAAGGGGCATCAAAACAGAAGAATAAGTTTAAAGTCAAGTTCAAAGAAAGAAAAAGGCAATGTGGTTTGTGCAGAGTGAAGAATGGAGGGAGTCACAAATGAAGGGTTGGAGAGTTAGGCAGGGCACAGTCATTTAGAACCTTGAATGAAAGAGTAAGTCCTTTGAATTCTGTCCCAAGGGTCAAAAGAAGCTATTGGAGGTGTTATGTCAAATAGCCATATGATCAACATATAAAGGAATATTGTGCCTACTGGGGGCTGGGGCGAGGAGGTCAAGAAACAGGAGAGTGATCAATTATTAGACTAGTGCTACACAAGGATGAAGATGATAGTCTTAAGATGTGAGATTGAAGCTGTATTTTGATCGTATAAAAGGAACCAAGGCTGAATCACAGATTCTCTGACAGAGCCATTAGGTAGATTATTTTTGTTGTTATTCTTGTTATATATATATATATATATATATATATATATATATATATATATATATATATAGATAGATAGATATAGATAGATATAGATAGATATAGATAGATATAAATAGATATAGATATAGATATAGATAGATATAGATATAGATATAGATAGATATAGATAGATATAGATATAGTTATAGATAGATATATAGATAGATATATATAACCAGAACAGAGTGCCCTCTCTAGCCCTATATAAGATATCTATCAACAATTTCTACTAATATACCAAGGACACACCCACTATATTTTTGAACAATGTGAAACATAAGAAGATAGTTCTTTAGATCAATATAAGATGGACTGGCTAGGGGGCTATGCAAACACAAACTACTAACACTACCAAATGAAAGGCAGAGGCTTATATTATATCTAGGCCAATGATCACACTGTGTGACTGAGGAAATATGTGCCCTTGATACACACAAGACTTGTTCAAGGTCAGGCACAAATTCAGTAGCAGAGACAACAGCAACTCCCATCTACAGTTGTGTGTTAAGAAAGTTGTTGCTTTAGGTCAAAATGCTGCAGTTGCTCACATAATGTAACTGTAAAGTTATTCAGTTCTTGAGATTCATTATGTCTTCTGGTTTCATTCACTCATTTATACAGCATATATATTCAGTACCTTCAACATAAAATGAACGCCTAAGATGAAATACTTATGGTATTTTCAAATTATTTCATCTTTAATTTCATAATGTATGAAGTAATTTATAGAGAAATCACAGTATTATGATCAGTTGCCACATATTCTTTTCGAAAAGAGACAACATATTAAAAAATTCAGTAGGTAAAATCACAGATTTACACTCCTTTATCACCAACACTTATGCATTTTACAGTTACTTTAACATCTTACATATGGATATTGGCATTCCCAAAAGCCAATGAGAAGGAGATAGTAACAATAAAAATAAACCAGATTTGAAAGATGCTTGAGAAATAAAACTCATGTGTATTATTTTTACTTTTTCCAGAATTTTTTTTACTGGTTATCTTTACTTTAAAAACTATTTCAAAGATTAAGATTCTACTAGACTAGATTATAAAATGAAATATTATTGCAGTTTTCTTAAATATATGGGACATGGACCCAAATAACTGTCATCTATACTAATAATAATGGTTTAAAAATGAATTCCAAGTTTATATGAAATTTAGCTGTCTTGAAAAATCTTTTTGAACTACTTTTTAAGAGAAGAGTTGAGCAAAAATAGCCAGTTAAATTACATGAAAAACACTGTATCTGCCATCAAAGATCTAAGTGTCTCCATCTCTGTATTTACTGCTGAAGCCACAAAGACTGTTTCTCACTAATCAAATCAATATAAGGAAAAGAAAAATTTAGCTCCTATTCTCCACTTTTCCCAACTGCTTCAATTACATTATGAAGCTCTGAAAACTATTTCTGGGCTCAGAGATTAATCCCAACAAAGTCATTCCCTTAAAATCAGATTAAGACAATCTTTTCATGTCAAAGAGCCTCCTAATCAACCCAAATTGCTTTTCCTTTCAAAGCCATCTACAGTTTAAAATAACAAGAACACACAGAAAATGGTTTTCTTTGTTCAAAAAATTTCAAAAGAAACTCAAATACTTAGTTCCTTCTATGTACAACAATCATTTTACCCAACCAACTCCTGTGCTGTGCTACCCCTAGATTCCACTGCACTTCGCTCACTCAGTTAGCCACAGCTAGACACAATTCAGCACAAGAAATACGATATGAAATATGAAATGAAAACTGATAAGTGTATTTTTTCATTTGTTTTCTATTTGCAATCTTACCCTTCTAATCTCAGATACAACTAATATAATCTATCCAAGTACATAAAATGTAAGAAGTAGACAATATAAAATCCAAGCTTATGGAAAAGCTGTACAAGTTTTGTTTGTTATTCTCTATCACTGGTGAAACAGTATGACAAATATTTCAAGAAGTGTCTGAAAAACTTTGCAAAACTTTGACCATTGAGTTTTATTTCTATAATACAGATAGAAAAGTGGGAACTAATTAAATAAATGAAGCTAAAGTGATCGTTGGGAAGGAACTATATTTTTAAAAAGTATTATGGACTCTTGGAAGACAAGTACAGGAAAGCTGACCTCACCCTATTCATTTGAATGGTACTATGAACTATGATAATTTTTCAAAGTTGTGTATTTCCAGACACACTGTGAGCCATTTTGCTCCATTCACACAAAATACATAAGTTTGGGGAGAACTACTGGATAGCTTAAAAATAACAAAATAACCATTAGTTACCGGAAGTCAAGTTAAAATACGAACTATCTCCAAATCTTTTCTAAAACTTAATATCTTTCACAAAGTATGAAAGATAAAGACATTAAAATTATCACTGCCAACGTAAGATTCATGAAAAAGATGCAATGTCAATGCAAACAAAAAATAAAAACATGCAGCAATTATAAAACAACAGAAGACAAATATCAAATCAGGCTTTCTCCCTGGTTATCAGCAACAGGTAAAGGTATAGAAATAGCAGCTAGTCACCAGAAGTGAATAAATCCTAGTTTATAAGTTTTCCACAATTATGATGAACCAGAAAAAATTATGATGAATCAGAAAAATCCAAAGAAATAAAAGTAAATTTTTAACACTTTTAATAATAATCAATTCATTGTAATAAAATATAAGATACTTAATTGACAACCTTAAAAAACTTACAAAGAAATTATTGACCTGCATGCAAATAAAATTTTCAAGATAGTGCTAAACACATCTTAATGTATAAAAAATGAAAATCAAAGACATGCCCATTATTTATAATTCTCCATTCCTTTGATTTCTGCAGATTCTTTCATGATGAACTTCCATAATATTTCACCAGGAATGTGAGACAAGTGATAGGAAATCATCATTTATAAATGCTAATGTTGAGGCCTACTTTTGATTATAAATGTTTCCTTAATACCAAATTACTTCTCCCAGATTCTGGAGATCATTTATTAATTGCAAAACTATTTCCAATAATCTTATCCTTAGAGATTCTTGTGTCCTTTCTCATATCAAACTTTCCAATGTTCTGGTTACGCCTATTTACTTCCAGTGAGTCATATTCTGTACTAGTCATAAATTTTCAGAGAAAAATCTGATCTTAAAATTCTTTACCTTTTAACTCAACAGTTACCCTAAGACACCTACTGTGAAACTCCACTGCTACTATGTAGTCTCATAAATCCCAGAAGGCAACATAAAATGTAAAGACGAAGAAGAAATTTTGTGGTTGAAAACTTTGGACAGAGGTACAAAGACACAGACATATTTTAAACAAGATCTGATAAGGCACCAAATACGTGGCACACAGGGTGCCTGAACCTTAAAATATGAAGAGAGAGAGGCGGGGGCAGGGGGAGAAGAAAGCAGGGTATATAGAATTTACCTCTCACTTCTCTCTTAAAAAGTATGCTGAGCAATTTTTAAATTTTGATAATTAAATCTGGATAATTAGATTTTTAAATAAAAGAATAAAACATCTTTTGAATAATTAATTGGTCTTCACACTGATTTATCAATATGATCTGTACTCAGTAGACCTATTAATTAAAATTTAATACAATGTAGCAAGACAATTTCTGGAGAAATTGTTGTCTTTATGATTTTGAGTTTAAATTATATGAAAGAGTTTATTTTAAACACTTGTAGCTAAATTTAGAATTGATTTCATTTGCAGTAAGACATAATATTTCATATGATTTTTAAATATGTATTTTTGCATTTAATTAAAAGAATTCAGGATGCTGTATACACAAGCACACACACACATATATACCCACACATATATATGGCTCCATATATATCCATATAAAACATATATATATATTTTATATAATATATACACACATATATGATGAATACATGTGTGCATACACACAAATATTTCTACATTGGTAACATACTTTATATACTTACAAAGTTAATAAACATAAATTATGAGATTTTGCAATGTACAGGTAAACTATGATAAAATATTTTGTTCTGATAGCCAATAAGTTAACTGTTTCAAAGAACCAAATAGTTCATTATACCACTATTTCTAAGATTGATTGTAAGGTGATTAACAGTGACTTGAGAATTCTTAAAAATCATTACTATAACTTGCAAAATTTTATGCAATAAATGAAGCCAAGATCTTCTCTTTTCCATTCAATAGGACATTTGTTAACACCATCTCTCTTTTATACATAAGAACCAAAACACTACTATCCAGTTGGCAACACGGGAGGGATACTATCCCTTCATTGGGAGTTTAAGTTATAAATCATAGGGTTTTGTTTTTAGTATCTGCTATAATTCTAATAAATTTGCAGGTCCAAACATTTTACTTATTATAAAAGTATATAAATGTATGTACTATCATCTGTAATGTTATTTACTTTAAGAAATAACAAAAACATAAAAGTCATCTTCTCCCAGAGTGCTTTAAATCCAACCCTGAATCGAGGATATAATTGGCTTCTCATAATAAAACAATTTAGAGGACACCAAATAATTTGTTTATGTTTGTGTGCATATTTTGCAAACATAATAATTCCAAAATTTTTATAGGCATTGTTTTTACAAAGGTTATGAGATACACATATATACATTTTGAAATAACTTTTTATTTAGCCAAACGTATATCATGACTATCCCTCACAAATCTGTACATATAAATCTATCAATCTCCCCTTTTTATGACAGTGAGCATCCTTAAATGCTTGGACCTACTGCTGGTCACATTATTATACTAGGATTAACTTAGGGCCCAGGGCAGAGATTTTCAGAATCTTCTGGATGATGAATCTCATCAAATTGGCCCAAACTGACACTTACAGAAGGATTCAATCTCTTTGAGCATTAGCCTCTCTATGCAGGCTGCCTCCAATCACGCAATGTCACTACTTATGCACAGAAGTGATACAAGCTCTCTTCCACTCTGAACCAAATGTGGAGCCACAGCCAACATGTGAGTTGCCTTTAGAATAAAAGAGATAGGACCAACTTCTTATCACGTCATGAAACCAAATTTATATTCAAACTATGTCCTGTTATGTTCATATATGATTCAGAAAGAGGGAATTCATGGATATTCTAGTTATTTCCATTCTTTTCCTCACACTATAAAAATAGCTACAGGACTGACTGATGATGTCACTAAACCTTTGTGTTTTCAAATGTTTCCTCATGTCCTCCTCCTCATAACAAGTTATTATTGTAAATCAGTCTTTGAGCAGATGCGATTGACAGAGATGAATTGGATGCTTAATCTCACTGGCACATGTCACAGCTTGTTCCTGTGACCAGGACATTCCATGTAAAGCTTCTTATTCAGTAACATTCTTAAGATAATGAGGAATTTCCAAAAGCAAACATATTTTTCCATGCCTGCCAGTACCATCAAATTCTCCGTTCCTCATAACCCCTATTTCTTTCCCATTTCCTATACTTTCGCATTCATTGTATTCACTAACTTCTTCCTTTTCCCTCTATTAACTATCTTACCTTATACTTGAGAACTCAAAAATATATTAATGAAATATTTATCTCTTAAAATACCCTTTATTTTAAAGGAGACTCATATTCAATAAGATAACCTCATATAACTGAACTTAAAGTCATGTGAAACAGAGAATTTAAAAAATAATTTTCCTTTCTCCCCAAAAGAGTTGTTACCTTGGCTAAAGGGGGGAAATTTTTCTTTAATTTTTTAAAAAATTAAGTTATCCTTCAAAGTACTTTCAGTGATATTAATGATTTTCAGTACCAGTTAATTTTATCTGCAGTAATATAACTGAGATCAAAAAGACTTGCATGTAAGAAAAATATTTAATTCATTATATGTAGAATTTAATTAAGCACACAGGAACTTTTACATTTTCCTCCAAGTAACATAGGCAATTTCTACCTTCTGTGGGATTTTACAAACAGATAACATCAATTTACACAATCATACCACTGATTAGAACCTTTTTTTCTTGTTCGTTCACAAACTATGATTCATTGACCATGATTTAAAAAAGTTTATCTAGTCATTACTTTTCTCTGTTAAAGCATGTAACAGAAAAATATTATTCCAATAAAAGTTAGTAGATAATAAATAGATAGCAGAACTGAACATTCTGTTTACATGAATTGTCCCAGAGTAATTAATAACAGTGCCCACTTCATTCTCAAAAGAAACAAGTTGGATAATAATTTAATTTCTCAGGATTTGTAGTAGAGAATACACCAAAGCCTCATAGTGGGAAATGTGTAAGACCACTAGTAATGACTGAGAAATTATTATGTATTTCCATATTTCAGAAACTTTTCAAATTTCATGCAAGGGCTATTGGAGGCCATATCTAAGTTGTGAGTTAAGATTATTTCATCAACTTAGAGAAAAATTTGCAACATCTCTTTGTTTCCATTCTTCTGTGTCTTGTATTTAATAGCATTTCTTCAGACTTCACTAAAGGTGGCATCTACCATGACAATAGGACTACTGCTAATAATAAAATGCAGGACAGAAGACACAGAACAATTAATTACTTCACTAGCAGATAAATAACTACTACTACTACTACTATTATTATTATTGTTTTTATTAATGCTTATGTGTTTAATTCTCCTTAGCTTTCCTTAATGAGTAAATCAGAGTATTAGGTGTTAACCTTGAAGAGACAGTGAATGAAAGTATTAACCTCATATTGAATCTGCTGATGTATTTGATTGTTACACTGCTATACTTTAAATCATAAATTTAAATTTTATATCACAATGAAAATTAATAATCTGACATATAGTGGTTGAAGAGTGTCACAGGAAACTTCACATCGGCCTAGAACCTGTAAATGTGACCTTATTTTTAAAAAAGAGTTTTTGCATATATAATCAAGTTAAGATTGTAATAAACTAGAACAGATCCTAACTTTTATGACTACAGTTCTTTCAAGGCCACCTAAAAACTCCTACACACAGAGAGGGAATATTGCCATGAGAAGGAAGAGACAAAAGGTAGGATGATGATGTAGCTAAGTTAGGCAAAAGAAGCTAAATATTGCTGAAAACACCAAAAATTTGGAAGGAAGAAAAAGGATGGTCTCCTGGAGCCTTGAGACTAGCTTGGCCTTACCAATAACTTAATTTCATAGTCAGATGAAATTAACTATGATATAAATTTCTGTTATATTAAAACAACCAGTTTCTGATACTTTGTCAAGGTAGCCACAGGAAATTAAGATATAGCATTATAAAATAATTCCTGATTACTCATAATGTGTTATTAGAATTATCTACAAATTACACTTCTTACATGCATACACAAAGATTCATTGGTCATATACATTATTTAAATAATTTATGAATGTAAAACAGTGGAAACCTAAGAATCCTTGGAAATTTTGAGAAAACCGAGTCCTCAAATGAGAAATACGGTAGCTGGAATTAGTGGATAATGATGCTAAAGTTAAGAGCTTGAATGACCCTCAAAGACTCATGTATTGAGGGCCAGATCCCCAGCCTGTGGCAGTACTAGAAGTTAGTGAAACCTTTAGGAGGTAGGACCTAGAAGAAGCAAGTTAGGTCCCTGTGGAAATGTCCTTGAGGGGGATATTAGAACACTACTAGCCCCCTTCTCTTTCTGTGCTTTCTGGTTGCCATGAGGTGAGCAGTTTCTTCTACCATGCTTTCACCATGTGTACTGCTAACAGCCCACCAAAAGCAAAAGGTCCTTTGATCATGGACTGAAATCTCTGACACCATGACCCAAGATAAATTTTTTATCCATGTATGTTGATTATCTCAGGCATTTTGTTAGAGTTACAGAAACCTGATTGATGCAGGAGGAAAGATTTCCAAAGCTGCAAAATTACCTCCTATTGTGTATGTTAAAACAGAGTTCTTCTATCAGTATTTTTTTTTATTTCAACATAAATTTATTTCTTACAGTTAGCATGGCTCCCTTTAACAATATTTAAATCACAATATAAATATTCAAAAGTAATTATGCAGGTAGAGTTCATTACTTTAATATTTTAAGTATATTTGGAATAATAAATATTAAAATGTAAATTTATTATATGTGTCATGGCTTGGTGAGTGTCCACCATCCCAAAGGACCATTTGCTAAAGGCTTGGTCCCCAGGGTAGTACTATGGGTAGGTTCTGTGGAACTTTAGGAGGTGGGAGGTCACTAGGTCACTGCATGGGGGGCATGCTTTTAAGGAGGATTAAGGTCCTTCTTTTGCTGTCTCCTGGCCCATGACAAATGGCTTATCCCACCATACATTCTCTACCATTGCCATCTGGTGTCTTCACAAGATGCACAGCAGAATAGAGCCACCCAACTTTAGACTAACACTTCTAGAACTATGAGCCAAATTGCTAATAAGTTAATTGCCTCAGGTTATTTCATTACAGTAATGCACAGCTAAAAAATACAATATGTAAGAACTAAACTTCATTTCCAGTAGTGTCCCATTTAAGGGTTAAATTTCAACTATGCATCATTGTTTTTCACAGATCTTTCCTTTTTTTAGCAATATTTACTTCAAAATAAAAAACAATGTGATTTCTTAAAATCCAAGTAATGTAAAACATGATAAAAATCAATATTTTCCTTTTTATTCATTTACAGGTCGAAAATCTTAAGATTTTAATATTTAACAATTAGGTTTTGAGCAATGCCTGGCACTAAGTAACAGTAGTAACTACTTCACTAATGAGATCTCATCATTCCATCATGCCCACTATACTTTCTGTGGTCAAAGAGAGAAATTATCAAATTAACATATCCTTAGATGCTAAGATATTCTGTGAAGATTTCTGTAATAGATCGATAATATTGAACAAAAAACTCAAAAATACTTATACATTTTGCAACCCATTTGGAAAAAAATTTAAATAAAGGAAGTCATGAACTGAATTTTTATATTAGCACATCTCCCCATTTATTTTGCTATTATCTCTATATGTGCAGCTGTATTAGAGTTTCTGTTATCTTTGTTAACATCTACTCAGTGACAAATGACATATTTAGTTTCATACAGAATAACAGGCTGCAGGAAAGTATATTTTCAGGAGACTCAACCTGGACAGACTGCCTTTTCAAACAGAGAGTGAGTCTCAGGGCTGAGTATAAATAAAGATATATTTAAAAGTGAATACCATTCTTTCTGTTTCCAAACTGAAAAATGAAAAGAAAGAAACAAAGGGTAAGTATGGTAAGTAAGTATGGTAAGGTTTTAGTACCTACCTAGGTCTGCTTGAAAACAAATAAGGTAGTCCTCAAAGAGGTACTATAAGAAGAAATTTGGTCTTCTAATACACATAGCAAGATCACTATTTTGTATCAACAATCTTGTTAAATGGCATGTGTGCTGAACTGAAGCTTCATATGACACATCAAATAGGTTACTGGCATTGAATGCCAAATGATGTTTTAATAAAAATTTCATCAACAATGTGTTGGCAAGTGTGGATATCTTTGAAGGAATAGCAATAGTATATATTTCTAAACAACTTTCTTTTTTAATATTTCTTGATTACAAAAAAAATTAAAATATTTTCATAATGATGTTTTCCCTGAAAAGCTATAATGATATTTGGGGAAAGATATTTCAAGCTTGTGGTAGTTATTTAATGATAAAGCAGAAATGTTCACATTCTTTGCTTTTAAATATAATCTTGAGTGCTGTTTTGCAAAAGGGCTAGTTCTAAAATTTTAAACAAATGGCTTACACTATTCAATTCTAATGAATTAAAAGTTTGCATAAACTAGATAGACAATAGGCCCTCATATCCAAAAATTTCCCATCAAAGTGATACCATAATCCCCTGTTCCTATGCCCATTGCCCTTTCCAACAAATAATAAAATGCAAAACTTGAAAGTCATACAGACAGGATAAAAACAAAATAAGAAATCATAGAAGAAAAACTACACGAATGCAAAGCACTAAGAACACTAGATGCCACGGGCCTGCAGAGACTCTGGTATGAAAGCAAGACCAAGATTGGTAGCAGGGACTTTTAATTTTTCTGTCAGGCCAAAAACCACAAAAGTCAATCATGTGATACTGCAGATAGGGGCCAAGCTTACTGCTGGACATCTGACTTTATATGCCATTTCATTACTCACTTCAACACATTAAAAGAAGTTAAAAACAAACATTGTGTGCTTAGCAATCTGCAGACTTAATTTGGCAGCAAGGAACTGAACCAACCTGAAGAAAGGAAATAAAAGGCCAAAGAAGTGAATCAAATGAGTTAATAACCAAAACATAAAGTAAACATGGATGAAAATAATTTCATAATAATATGAAAAGATTAATAAGCACATGTAAGATGCAAATAGTGACAATGACAGAAAAACCTCCTTAATGAAAATATAAAGGGGGGTACAGAATGATTTGAAGCAAAAAAAAGAGATGACAGCAAAAAGAATCAGAGACATTAAAATACAATACTAATTATTTTTCCTGATTTACCTGAGAGAGATAAGGAATTTAAAATCATGAAAGGGCACTTAAGAAATATAGGGACTAGACTAAAAAGTTCAAACATTTATCTCATGGCACTCACGAGGGAATGATACTTGAGAGTTTTCTAGATGAGAAGAAACAAGAAAACTCCTTGAGTCGTAAAATTAAAAGTGGATTCTGAGATTTGAGCTGACATTGCACTGACAAAAATGCCCACCAATTATTCATTGAATTTCCTCCAAATCTTACTCCCCTTGATGTGAACTGACATACAGCTAGTTCTGGTCAATGCACTGTAAGAAATGATGTGTCAGGTTTGGGCCTAAGCATGGAGTACATTGTGTGCATTCTCCTCCTCCTGTGATTTATCTTACACTTTAAAAAATGATCTGTGGCACAATTCATTATTTTTCTAGGACAACTGAAATATACCAGAACTCTGTCAGGCAAGCCAGACCTTATGGCTATCCAAACAATTAGTAAAGTGTTTACCAATAGCAGGAATAAAAAAATAAATATAATCTTTTGGCTGTGCAGCTTTCTTTACTAGAGATTTATAATGTGGAAATTTCATAGTGCAATTTCTCACTGGTAAACATAAGGAAATTCCTTCTAATGTGCAATGGAAAGTACTGAATTTAAGGCAAGCATATAATTGAATTATATTAATAACACTACTAAGTGAGCTAATTCAATGATGGATTTAATTCTTGCTCCCCAAAACACTGTCTTTAAGAATGTATATTCAAAGCAACACACACACACACACACACACACACACACACACACACTCCTAGTTTTATGTTTTTACTTGAAAGACTTAAATTTCATTGAAATATTTTTATATACATTGCTTTTTAATTATGGGGGAGATGAAGACTATGTTAAGCATTACATTTATAAGCCAATAGGTTTTGCTTTGCTGAAATAAAACAAAGTCAAACCCTTTTAAGAACCTATTTTGCTTACTATGGTACATTACTTCAAAATACTAATTGCATGAAAAACAGATTATAAAAACCCATTTAACATTTAACGCTAACCTGGGCTTTTTGAAAGCTTGACTGTCTAGTATAAATTCTCTAAAATTTGCAGTCCATCTATCAACCATTAAAGATCCATATGTTCTTCTTTTTATTCTCATCTTAATAACAAGGTGCAGGATTAATAACCTTCTGGGGTTAATATCTCCCACATGTGATTCAAATCATCAACTGCTCTAAACCAGTCATTAATTCTTTGAAAGTGTATTATGCCTTGATTGGTGTTGCTTAAATAGCTTATAAGCTTTTTTATAGTCTTTTTTATTTCATAGGTAAATATCTTTTTCTTCCACCTTTAAACTCCCATTCTGGTGAGAAATTTGATAATGAGGCGATGAATTGGATTGTCTAGAATACAAATATAAAAGTTTATACATTAACTTTTCTACTTGTACTCAAAACAAATGAAAAGAACTCAGTTCAATTTTCACCTTTTTAAACAGCTGATTCTGTAGAAAGCAGTATATTATAATACCTCCAAAACTATCTCCATTCCAGAGATAACTGCAAAATACACCCTTTAAGCAATGTCCTATCTAAAATGGTGCCTCTGGTGAATCCACTTAGCTATTCAGCCAATTTTTAGGGAGCTTCCACTATATGGTGGTTATTCTGCCTCCTAACTCACAGAAATCAAACAAAGTATCATTCTAAGGTCTCAGAATCCAGTAAGAGACAGACATTAGAACAGTGTGAGATAAATGCAATGACAGGTATGAATTTCAGGTGTTCCAAAAAAAAAGTTGTTTCCTAATTCCATCTTCAATAATGTAAAGATTTCCAGAAAAAGGGAAGAATCATTTGTGCCTTTAAAGACCAATAGAAGAAAGGGAGATCCAGAAGGTAGAGACTGAAAAAGGGAGAGATAAAAGAGGTTTTTCCAGACAGACTCAATAACATGATCCTTCATCCAGAAACAAGAAACAAATCTCAGGGAAGAAACCCTCAGCTTCTGAATAGCTGGCAACAAGATGGTTCAAGATCAGAGGATGTTAGAAGATGAAGACAGAAAGGCATCTACAGGTTAAATGGTAGGTAGGAGGAGGTAGGACAGAGATATGGGTATAAAACATTCAATTTAGAAGATGAGTTCTACAAACAGGTTGAGGTATGTATTGAAAAGCCTGGAGAAAGGGCTGGAGAAAGACAGCAAGTGATCAATTTAGGACACATCATGGCAATATGTAGAAGAAATAATTAAGAGTCAAACTATTAACAGAGTAATAGATGAAACTGATGATACTTGAAGGAGTTTTAAGAGAATAAACAAGATATGGTAGCTAGATATGGGGGTCTAAGAAGAAACTGGTCACTTAAAATAGTAAATGATTATAAATCATCTAGTCTAACATGTTTTATCTGGTCTTTCACTAATGGTCTCCTAGAGTTTTGAATGTCTTTTTTTTTTGATTAAGATGTAGACTCATTTAAAAATGAAATATATTATATTTTATTCTACTTAAAACACTTATAAAACAATCTTAGATTTTATATTATAGAAACCCATATTTTAAAAATGAAAACTTCAGGGACTAGGGTATTGGCTCGGGGGTAGAGTGCCCGCCTATTGCTTGTGAGGCACTGGGTTCAATCCTCATCTCCACATATGATTAAATAAAAAATAAATATATTAAAAAATTAGAACTTCTCTTAGAAGTAGGAGACTTGAAGTGAAACTACTGAAGTAGTAATGCAAAAATAAAAAGAATTAAAAAACTACTATATGATGTAAGTTAAGGATATGTGGCTTAAAGCAGTTCATACCTTTTTAACAATGTATGTTTACAGGAAGAAATTTTCAGGACCATACATAAAATAATAGCAGAGATACCAGAGAAATGAAGTTTATAGATTTATACTTTCAGCTCACCAAAAAATGAGGCTAATGACATGTTCACAGATTCAGTGAACACTTCACATCTGATTTCCTAAATCACTATAAGCTGCTTTTCCATCACTTCTCTTCCTTATCATAGAATTAAGCCCATCATTATCTAATACATGCTCTTTCAGCTAATGAAAATTAAGGCAGCAATTCATTTTCTTTGCAGATGATGCTTCACAGAAAGGAATACTCTTAGGAGAGAGAGAAGTGACATGAATCATGTAGTTGCTTAGATATTAAATATTTTAAAGTTCATCCACTCTAATAAACTATGCACATTCAATCACCTGTGTCCCACATTGCCTGTACACAGGAAAGGTTATTTACTCATGCATGAGTTGACAGCATAAGCCAGGGGCTCTCCCCTGTTCTCCTTGAGGAAATTCTACCTTCCATGGCTTTTCTTGTTTATTGGTCTGCCTCAAAATAGTGCCAGTAGCTCATTCCTGGTAATTATTATTTATTACTACTACCACTGGAAGTATTACAATCTGCATTTACAATCTGGCCTTCTAAATTAAGGGAATTCACTTTTTTAAAAACAATTGTCGTTGTAGATGGACAGAACACCTTTATTTATTTTTATGAGGTGCTGCTGATGGAACCCAGTGCCTCACACATCCTAGGCAAGCCCTCTGCCACTGAGCTAAAGCCTCAGCCCAAGAACTCACTTTTTTAAAAAACTGACATGTAATGCTTGTATTGTACATACTTACACATTATAAAGTGATGATTCAATGCAAGTATACATTTTGTAAGGAGCAAATCAGAGAAAGAACTGGACTTGGAGATTCAGCAGCAACATAATTAGCTCAAGAGTTACTGACTACCCCAGTGTTTCTTTTTCTCATGGCTTTTCTTCTACCTTTACTTTGGTCTTACTACTGATGGCTGCCCTTTCACTGTTGCTCTTTTCTGTTCCAGAACTGTCATTTGCATGACTAGTTTATCAAAGTCCCTCTACTCTAACCCTTCCACATGTATCTTTCTGTACATCTTTACAGCAGAAGACTCTGTTTTCGATTTTCCTTGGGTGCTTAACATAGGAATCTTGAATTGCTAACATAATGAATCTAATTAGGTTAGCCATTTATGAAAATCCACATGTGAGAGGTGACAGGCAGCTCAGTGGTTGAGATGCCTTTATATGAGGCATCATATATGTTCAAATAAGATGTGATTGATGCACTAGGGCATTATAGCACCAACTGGTACTGATATTCCTTAGCAAGTATTTTGATTAGATAACTTACTTAGAAGATGGTTTGAGAGTGACAGACACTTTTATATCTCTAGTGTACTTATTACTGGATGGTATGTTTTTTACTATATTTGTCTATATTTTATACTAAATTATAAATAATAGCAATAATAGGTGTGTAATAAAGTCATAGTTGCAATATATAAACACAAAGAGATAAAACTAAAAATGACACACCTATGAAATTTTTTTTAGTTTTTCAATGCAAACGTGCAACAAATATCCTTATTCAACTCACTAAAAAAATATGTATAGTAATTAACCATCCTTAGCTTTCAGATGCTTTCAAAGATGAATTAACCTTTCAGTACTTTTCTATAACCATGTATCATCAAACAAAATCTGTTTCAAACAACACTGAAACTATTTTCAGTCTTTGCTAGATCAGTTTTACAGGTTTTTTTATACCCTGCACAGCATCAATGTCAATTATCAACCCATAGTTATAGGTATCTTATAATAGATAAGAGTTCTAGATTTGGGATTGAGGTAGCCCTGGTTTTAATTACTATTATTACAAACTTGGGCAGGTTTTGAAAATTGTCTCAGGGTCAGTTTTTTTCATCTATAACATAGTGCTAAAAATATTTACACTACATAAATTTACAAAGATTAAACAAAAAATACTAAATATAAAAAAATACCTCAGTGCAGTTCTTATTTTTGACTAACACCACATTAATAACTTAAATATTCTAGGGCAGAAATTTACATGGTTCTTCCTGTAAAGTCAGGAACTAAATTTCTAAGAGCTCCTGAGTGTGTCATGTTCTACTGCTTAGATTGTGCGCCACAGAAAAACTCCAAAGCCTTTCTGTATTTTTTTTAATTAGGAATAATGACAATAATTCCTGCATACAAAGTTCTAACAGTGATTTATTTTTTAAATTCAACAAACTTGAAAATCAAGTTTACCACTACCAATAGTGATTGAAGTGCAGAGAAAGTGAAAAGAATTAGTGCGTTGAAATAAAAAAGGTCAGCAAAAATTAAGTGAAGTTACAATTCATGAAACTTTTAAGCAAATATTTTAGCCAATACATAATGATTTTGAGTGTCAAAAATACAATATTTTTTTCTCAATTCAGCTTGTAAGCAGTTTAGAAGTTACTAAAGAATAAGTAAAAATGTCCAACATTTTCATGAAAATGTTCAACATCTTTAGCCATCAGGGAAATGCAAATCAAAACTACACTGAGATTCCACCTCACTCCCATAAGAATGGCAATCATCAAGAATACAAATAATAATAAATGCTGACAAGGAGGCAGGGGAATAGGAACTTTTACATACCCTTGGTGAAAATGTAAATTAGTACAACTACATGGAAATCAGTATGAAGGTTTTTCAAAATACTAAAAATAATTCTACTCTATGATCCAATTATGCCAAATCCTTGGTAAATACCAAAATAATTAAAGTTGGCATACTAAAGACTAATGTTAAGATACATGCATACCCATATTCATCACAGCACAACAAATAGCCAAGTTATAGGATCAGCCTAGGTGTCTATCATCAGATGAATGGACAAATAAAATATGATTTTGTACACACACACATGGGAGTTAGATTCATCTGTAAAGAATGAGATTTAGGCTGGGGATGTGGCTCAAGCAGTAATGCGCTCACCTGGTATGCGCGGATGCTGGGTTCGATGCTCAGCACCACATAAAATAAAAATAAAGATGTTGTGCCCACCAAAAACTGACAAATATTTTAAAATTCTCTCTTCTCTCTCTCTCTCTCTCTCTCTCTCTCTCTCTCTCTCTCTCTCTCAAAATAAATAAATAAATAAATAATGAAATTTGGGCTGGGGATGTGGCTCAAGCGGTAATGTGCTTGCCTGGCATGCGTGGGGTCTGGGTTAGATCCTCAGCACCACATAAAAATAAAATAAAGATGCTGTGTCCACTGAAAAATAAATATCAAAAAATTCTCTCTCTCTTCTACCTTTTTTTTCAAAAAAATAATAAGATTATGCCATTTGCAGGAAAATGGATGGAACTGGAGACCATCATGTAAATCAAAGTGAGCCAGACTCAGAAAGACAAGTGTCTTATGTTTCCTCTCATATACCTAAGCTAGTGGTGTGGGGTATGGAGGACATCATTAAAGTAGAAGGGAAACCAATGGGTAGATGAAAGGAAGCAGTGGGAAGGAGGGGAGAGCAAAGGAGAGGTACTGGGAAGCAAAGTTCATCAAATTATGTTATACACATATATCAGTGTGCCTTAATGACCCCTCTATTCTATGTAATAAATATGAATAAATACAAAAAAATAGAAGTTACTTTTCCATTTTAATAGGTAAAAATCTGAATGAACTGAAAATTCAACTCTTCTTAAAACAGAGAAGTACAATCACAAGGCAATCCACTCCTCCCCAAATTGGAGAGACAATGGGTACAGAGAATCACAACCCAGAGAAGCAGAAACCTACCTATAGAAACTCTGTAGGAACCATTCTAGTTAAACCTAATCTTAATTGACAAATTTCTTGGAGTGTAGCATAAACAATTCTGATAGTTAAAACTCCAGAAGGATGTCCTTGCATATAGTGGGTAATATCAGGAAATCCGGAAAGCTCAGAAAACACTGAGAAGGATAGATGTCAGAAAACAAAACAAAACCCCTTACACCTAGGCACATAATAATGAAACTTCAAAAAAACCAAAGATAAAAAAAATATCTTGGAAAAAGCCAGTGAAACTGAACACCTTACTTATAGAGCAGCAAAGATAAAATTACATCTGACTGTCCAGAAATCATGCAAGAATAGTATAGAGTAAAATATGTAATGTTCAGCAATAAAACAAAGATTTGAAAACTAATAAATCTGAAAATATGTACCCTACAAAATTTCCGTCAAAAATAAAAAAGAAAAAGATTTTCTGACAAAAAAATTGAAAGGATTTGTTACTAGACACACTTTACAAAAAATGTTGACGAAGTTCTTCAGAAAGAAGGAAAACAAAGACACTCAGAAATCTGGAGCTACTTAAAGGAAGAGCAGAGGAAAATGTAACCTCAAAAACTTCCCTATCTTTCATAGCCCAATTTCCCTTTTCTCTTGCCCACAGGCGCCACAGGAGGTCTCCAGGCAATTCTGAGCTCACCAATGCTGGTATGTGTCTCAAATAGGAACAAGCCCTCGAAAGGAGCAATCCCAAGAAGCAAAGGTGGCTTTCAGATCATGTTCCTTCAATCAGAATAAATAGAAGAGAATGCTTGGATACTCCACTTGACCCTCATCAAAAGGCTCAGCAGTCATCCAGCACAGATTGTTTATTTACAGGTTGCTCTTTCAAAATATATGAAAGTCATCAAACAAAAACAACAACAACAAAATGTGAGAATTGCATGTAGTTCCTTAGTCCCTTCCCAGTGGGAATCCCAGGTTTATTCTTTTCCTATTGAGTTGCTTTCAAGTAATACTTTAAACTGAATAAACTGTCCTCCAGACTTATCTCTTGGGTAATTCCAATTCAACAACTTTTATGGGGCTTTTATCATACTAGCATTTCATAACTAAAGTTAGTGAGTCTGTATTTATACTCAGTATTTGCTTTGGCAATCCTTGGGTGTGAGGTTAAATTCGCCATATATCATCAAAATATGTTATACATAATGAGCTGAATGCACTTCTCAGATAAAGACCATGACTACCGTTAAGGCAGTAACTTTATAATGATCACAACCCCACCCAACCACCACCTCTACTACTCAGCACAATGGTTTTCCTATGATCTGGGTGCCATGAGTGACTATATTAATGAGCTAATATTTATATTTTATATATGTTTACATAAAATGAAAATATAAAAGTACTTATTTAATAAAAAGCTGCAAAAAGTAATATTTTGTGGCTCTAGAAGAAAAAAAATATGCAATACATTATGAAATTGTGATTCAGTATAAAGTAAGAAAGTAAAAAAGTCTATACAGAAATCTTCATTTCAAAATATTTAGGGTTCTTGCAATAACAATAGTAGTAGTAATAGTAGTAGTAGTAATGTTAATGTTGATTATGAACAATATACTATTAAAGTTCTTTACATATATTAAATTAGCTGATCATCACAATAATCTAATAAAATGAATACTATTATCATACCTTGCCCTTTGTATGGATGGAGATTAGAAATTATATAGCTTTGAGATGCTAACACTGAAATTTATTCATGAAACCTAATGCATTTTTTTCAAATATGCAAGAACATAATTAAAATCAATATGATGAACATTTAGAACATTACCACATAAGCTGTGAAGTTTCTTGGTGGAAAACCATTTAGATATATCAGTTTTGAAAATAGTAACAGTTCACTTTGACAATATAAATTATCACTAAAATTAATATTTTCAGAATTCAAACATATGGTAGTTTGAAAACATTTCAATGAATTATCAATGAATCAAGATGCAATACTGAAGTCGTATACCATGATAAATTCATTCTTATATGAAATGTAGAAACTATAATATCAAATTAAAATTATTACTTGATACTACATTCTCTAATATATTCAGTGTTTGAAATTTCATAAACAATGATATTAGGAAATGATGCTCTTATTCGTGAAAAAAAAGTATGCTTTTACACAGGTTAATGATAATGTATGCTTTTTAATTATAGAATTCCTTAGTTACTAGGTTCACTTGTAGCAAATATGTAGACATAAATACCATGTGTTCCTATTTTCCTGAGATGATTAATTTTATGTCAGCTTGAGTAGAGTCAGAGATACCTATACAGCTGGTAAAACATTTCTGGGTGTGTCCCTGATGATTTTTCTTGAAGAGGTTAGCATTTGAATCAACAGAACAAGCAAAGCAGGTACTTTCTCACAAATATGGAACCCACTGAACAAAAAAGGCAGAGGAAATTATAATTTCTTCTCATATCTTGAGCTAGGACATCCATCTTCTCTGCCCTCACACACAGGAACTTATGGTTCTTGGGCCTTTGGACTTGATTTCATCAGTACACTTTTTTTTTGTAAGCTTTATACCCAGTCCTTGAACTTGGAGAGAAACCCTTGTCTTCTCTGGTTCTTGAGCCTTTGGACTAAGACTGAGTTTCATGACTGGCTTTGTTGTTTTCCAACTTGCAGACAACACATTTGGGGATATAGCCATCATAATCACATAAACCAGGTCCTATAGCAAGCCTCAATCCTGCTTGGGTCAGTGAAGTCTCTCCACATGCTCTACCCCCAAAACATGTCCTTTTTTTATGTTCCTCTGGAGGACTCTAATACACTAAGAATTTCAGGATAAATCCTCTAATATCAACTGACTATGTCTAACAGATAAGATCATATAATTTGCATGATGCTTCATTATCCAAGCCCTAAATATTATCAAAGACACAAACACAAAAAATACATATAATGAATTTAAAACCAACATTTGACATATGAAAAAACAGATTTTTATCAATCTCTAATTTTCATCATTAAAATAAAATGCAAACTAACATCCAAAATACTTTTTTATCTTAACATTAAATTTTTCTTAAGTTTTTGTTAAAGTTGAAATCATCTAATATTAAAATGCAAATTTGATTTTTAATGTTGGACAATTATATCTAATACCAGGACAACTACATAACAAAGATATGATCCACCACCAAACATTGAACATTAAAGACTAACTTTTAAAAGATAACTACCTCTTAGTAATCAAAAGAGTGAAAATAAATCAGAGACAAGAAAATATTTATTTTCTTGCTTAAAATATCACTATAAACATAAAAACAAATTACTATTTCAGATGAATTCATGGAGTATTTAAAAATAAAATTATTTCTATCAAGAACAGTAATTTGTAATTACAGATTAAATAAATATCTTAGGGAAATCTTCTTAAGAAATTTCTATATATTATAATAATCAAGCTTTATTTAGGTATAATTACTCTTACTAAACAGTATGTATTAAAGAGCCAGCTGTCTTTTGAATTATAGAACCAAACTAAAAATATATAACTATTAAGTTTCAAGTAATGTAAATTTAATTATCAAAGCTCAAAGGAAACAAGATTGGATTTTTAAATCATGAAATTCCTTTTTGTATTGTGAGAAGACTTCTAATCTTCTGGTTGATAGCAGTTACTTCTCATTAGTTAGAATTAATATTAGGCCAAGATGCTCCAATATGACAGACTCACAGCTGTGTGATAATAAATGGGGTCTAAGCTGTAATGGATAGTAAGGGGTTTCAGTTACAACATTTAACTATGGGTCCTATTATAATAATTGTATTTTCCCTTTGTTTATAAAATTATTTAGTGGCTAAAAGTAAACTGAGAAAGTAAAAACTTCAAAAGGAAAGAAGTCCATATGAGATGAGAGTTAACATTTCAATCAGAGTTTGGGAATCGATGGTCATTAAGCCTTAACACAGTGTTCTGTCCAATGTTTAGAATAATTCAAAATTTTTAAGAACTTTATTCTAGGAATTTATTCCATTCCTTATCTGTCAGTGTAATACAATAAGATGATAAGATTAAGGTCTTGCAAAGTAGCTAACAGAATACTAGGGAAATCAATGGAAAAATGTGCACAAATTTAAATTTTTGAGCAGCATTAAAAAAGTATTTTCACCCACATAAAATACAGGCATATATTTTGACTTTTATATTTTATTATGTTAAAATCAAGCTTCAAATATCATAATTTGAGGAAGGTCATGTCATTTATATTTAAATCGTCTTTCCAATTTTCCAAAGCCTATTTCATTTCCAAGGGCCTGCATTATTCTGTTAAGCAAAAGAAAACTTCAGTAATTTTTAAGTAAATTGAGAAAGGTTTTATTTTCACATTTACTTATTAGAATTGAAATACACACTATTAGATCAACTAAGACACTTAAATTCTGTATTTTGCACTGTGGCTTAGCCTGTGATGACAGCTGTATTTCCCAATGCAACCCCCTACTACAAGGAGACAAATGAGTCTCAACAGTCCTGAAGCTTAACACACATTAAGAATTGTATGAGAACTAATATATAAGAATTGATAATAATACACATTAAGAACGTACGTTTAACAATCCCATGTTTTTTCTGGAGCCATTCCTTTGCCTAGACAGTGCCTTCTATTTTCTCTTCCAGACCATATGTGATTCCTTCACATTTTATTAAAAAAAAAAGCTGATAGAACACTTCTCATACCCAATTTTCTCTCACCAGAATTACTCCTTCCCTTAATATTCTTTCACAAAACATTACACAAAACTATGTGAAGACACTTTCTTTGGCCTTCTGATTGTGCAGTATAATTTCTATAATGTAAGACTGCCTGAGGCTAGAAAAATCTGTTATTTAAGCACATTTAACAGGATGCATGGCACATAGAGCATAAACAAGAAGTTTGTTAAATTGAATTCTGAAAATGGTTAAAAGAAAATAAACTATAAATTATATGTTGATACAAGCAAATGTTTCAGAAAACTAACATATTCTGTTTCCACTTTTGTAAGATATGAAGTCATTCACTCAAGACTATTCATCCCTTTTCCATGTTCACAAAATAGGGAAGCTCACCCCCTACTCCAATGATCATAGCAATTCTATTCACAGGCATACTGTGAATGCCTACTCCTATAACTATCAGCATAGCACTCCTGGTCATCTGGCTTCTTTAACTTAAAAATGGAGGAAAAAAATAAAGACTTATGAAATTACTGATTAAATTTATTTTATTTTATATACTACATTTTAGTATTTCATCTCAGTTCTGTTTCTTATATAGAAAGAAAGCTTTCAATTTAAAAAAGTTATTACAAAGAAACACATAATTCACAAGAATAGTAGAATATGTTAGATAGAAATAATAGAAATACAAGATTTACTATCTACTAATAGAAATATTAAATATACTTTTTTTATATTATCTAATCATCTTTTCCACACATGACATATTCATTAAACTACCTAAATTAGTGCCTGAAAAAGATAATAGTTAAAATTGTTCGTTCAAATTAGGCTGACTCAGTAAAAATAAGAACTCAAGAGTCTTATAAATCCAAATAAATATAATTTCAATTTTAATAAGTGACTAGAAATTATTGTTTAAATGTTTTATAGTAATAAATGGTTCCCACAGATCTTATAAGTCATTTAAGCTAGAATTATGTCTAGATTATTTTCATTCTTGGAATTTTTAATAGTCTTTTTTCAAAGTTCTTCCTTCTTACTTATTAGTTCTTTTTTTTTTTTTTTTTTTGAGTTATCTGTGCCTGGGTCCATCTTTTTGGACCAGCAGTTTTATTTTTTTTATTTATTATTAGTTGTTCAAAACATTACATAGCTCTTGACATATTATATTTCATATATTTGATTCATTTAGCCTATAAATAGCATTAAGTTTGATACTTACCAGTAATCTATCCTCCTTATTAGAAGATAATTTAAATTGTACATTTTCTTTAACACTGTTTTCTATCCATTTTACTTTTTCCCTTGAATTCCCTTGATCTTACCTTAAAATTTATATAGTTTCATCCACATATATTGTGAAATATATCCAGGAGCTTTTATATTCAAATAGTCCTACTGCTCTCAATTAGTAAATATAGGTTATTATTTGGGAGATAACCTAAAAGTATTATAGCCCATACTAATGATAACATTTTAACGTGGTTTAGTTATTTACTTTTTAAAGTTTGAATCCACATGTTACTTTTCCCTCCACAGTCTAAATATGTTGGTCATGGACCTTTATCTTTACCTGTTAGAATCTTAGAAGAAATAAAAAGTAACTAGCTGTGAAATGACCATCCATAAGTGTCAATATTAGGATATATTTGGCTTAGGACTTTTGCTGAACTACCTCCTAGCTTTGTGACCTTGTGAATGTTATTTAATGCACCTGAGTCCTCAATTTCCACATGTACCAATGAGGATGAATTATATTTGATGTACAGGACTGATCTGAGTAAAGTGTTTTGAGGTGAAGTCTAGCATGTGGCAAATGTCCAATAAAACATAACCATCAAATACTTTCCTACTTCATTCTATTTATCTTTTCTATCTATTCATTTTCTATTTTACTCTTCTAATCCCCCTATTCTTTCTCTCTTTCCTCTTGGTAATAGTTAAGTAGTGTCCCAACTGTAAATATTGTGTGTGTGTGTGTGTGTGTGTGTGTGTGTGTGTGTTTGTGTCTGTGTAAGTGTATCAAAGAAAAGAAATATGAATCAATTAGGTAAAAACTGCACATTTGTAAAAGGTCTTTCATGAAGATTTCATGCCTCTCTCTTAGCAGAGTCACCAGAAAGACACAAGTTTAGAGTCAGAAATATCTTAGTTTTATATTCCACCATTCACCATTTGGCTGTTAGTATTACAAAATTTGTTACTGTTTTCTATTCCTCACTCTTTTTTAGGACTAGGATTCTCTGACAAGAAAATAAATATAGGACACACTTCAAAAGGCCATTGTGAAAACAAAATACGCTGAGGGCAGTGTCTGGAAAATAGAAAACCATGAGCTAAGTGGCTCTTTTCCTGACAATCCTGCCCTCTCTCTTCCATAACTCCCAAATCTACTTCATAATATCCAGAGAAATTTCATCACAAGACTGACAGCAGCAACTTCATTTATGATTCTCCAAGTCTCTGCATTAGCAGTTTCCTCAAAAATGAAACCTGATCAAGCCATACATAGATTAACTAGAACAAATTCATATCTTCTGTTCCTCATGTGATACCTGGCTTTGACTACATGAGGCCAAGAATAAAGTCTCTAATTGCTTTTTCTCATTTGTTTCAGAAAATGGAAAAAAGAGCTTTACACTACTTAATGTTTGAAAGTGTTTATAAGTCATTTTGTATACTGTAGAAATTACATCTATGTATATATTTATACATTGTGAATATCTATATGATAGATAGATGTATATCTCTTATGATTATATGTATATAAGCATACACACACCTTGGAATGATATTCTAAAAGAAATGTTCATTCATTTTTTTATTACTTAATGATAAACATGGTCCAATACTTAATTAACTGATGTTATTAACTCAAAGTTTATTTAACCCAAAACTGAAGCTTATTAATTTTCATGGAAGAGTATGATGACAAAAGCCTAATTTTACTTTTACAGATATAGTTCTCAGAAATGGACTGATGTGCATTTTATTGAAATAAAATGAAAATTGAAAAAATACAGAACATAAATCTGTAAGAAATAGAATGATAAAGTGTTAATGCTAAGCTTTATGAGTTGAAAATATATATTTTAATGAAATAAAATGTCAAATTTCAACAGCAATATGTAAACATCCCCCCCCAAAATATCAACTTTTCCTTTCAAATTTAAATTTCAGATTTAGTGGTAGAAGCAATGAAAAACTTATGAACAAAGAATATCATGAATGCGGAAATACAGTTTCTATGAAAAAAGATTAACTCAAGCATAGCTGAAACATTTATTCCTATTATTGAATAGTTTAATTAAATAGAAAAATATCAAGTAAAAACTTCACAAACCACTTTTTTATATTAGCCTAATATCAACAAAAGATGTAGAAATTCACTGCAATTTGAAAATGCAAAACAGGCCAAAACAAAAAGTCAACTACAACCATAGCTAAAATGTCAGTAAATGAAAAACTGTATTTTGTAAATCAAACATCCCAATAAACCTTCAAAATCAACTATTTCCAGCTAAGAACACAGTACATCATCTTGTCAAGTTTAAACATATACTGCATTAGTAGACATATTTTCTATTCAAAACCAAATTTGTGATACTCTGGAGCTTGTTTATGCACAAACACAAGATTAACAAATGTAACATACAGAAAAGTGTCTAAAACTACACATGAAAATTTATTTCTGAAGAAAACATGGGGGAATTCTAGTGTTACAATGTATAAAACACAGCATTAAAGGATAAGATGTAATTTAGGAGCAAGACTTCTAAATCATTAATTTAGAATCACCACCTTCAATCACCAGTTTAATGATATTTTAATCTTTTCTATAGGATTTAAGTTATAAGCCAAAATTCATATTAAATAGAACCAAAAGTCTACTGTTCCTTCAACTCTTACAAGAGACCTTAACAAGTATGATAATTTTTAAAAGACATTTAAACTTACCCCATTTAATGGATATGTCTTCCATCCTAGTTCTCCCAGCACAGTTGTCGTATCTAGCAACACAACTGGAATTAAATAAATAAGACTTGGATGAATTTCTCAACTTCTGTAAAAATGTTAAATTATTTAAATCAATATCACCTACCCTTATTATTTATCACATTAGCCCAAATAATTTTATTACTTGTTTTTTACATATTAAATATTAGCATATAATAATATCAATGATTTGATAAATGAAATAGTGATAATTTTAAAATAATATACATACTTATTTCAGCATTGTTAAACCTAAATGTAATTAAAAACTATTTAAAAGCCTTTTATAGCAGATATTGAATGATTAAACCACTTCTGTGTATCTCCACTTTATTGTCTTTTTTACTTAAAAAAAAAATATCTTAATGCCAACAAACTTCTGTTTTTATGTTACTAAATATCCTTAAGTGTTATCAGCAAAGTATGAACTGCTATCTTTAAAGTAGACTATATTATTATAACTAGATATATAATAATTAATAAAGGATGCAAAAACAAAAATTATGTGCCTTTTTTGTAACAAAAAGTAACTCCATCTGGTTTAAAACAAGGCAGACATGTAAACAAATAGTAAGCACATATTCTGTTAAAATTCTAAAATAGCACTCTTGCAATTAAGTTGAACTAAGGTTGAGAAAGCAGCTCAGGAAGGCTTCACAAAGGACATAAAGCTTGAGCTAGGCCAGACAAAGGTCTTCAATCACATGTAGTGAAAATGTTTTTTTTTATTTTAGAAAACCATCTATAAAGTAACTGAGACATGACTAAAAAGAGTTGTTCAATTTCTGGAGACTAAGAATGAAAAGTATTTTGAAGTAGGAGAGTGGAAACAATGCTGGAAGGGGCTGGAGACTGCCTGATTAGAGATTTTGTGATGTTTCCAGTATTTCCAGAAAGAAAGAATATATATAGAGAGAGAAATATAGATATAATCAGACCTATATTTTCATCTATTAATTCCCAGGCCCCACAGAAGTATGTAGGCAATGGATTATACTGAGAAACAATGCTTTCATATCTCATCATTAATTTCAGTTAATCTTGCAAAGAAGGTGGGTTTTATTGAGCTCAAAAAAAAATTACAATGCCAATGTGATTATGACGTTTGGCATCTACTCTTTAGTGTCTTTGCAAGGATTCCATAGCTTCACTTGAGTAGCATTATATGGTACATTTTACTAATAAACTTTAGAATATGAAACTATCATTAAGTTTCTGTGATAACATTTACTCATTGCAGAATACCAGTACTAAACATTTTCTTTTGTAAAACTAAGTTATAATTTTTTAATTTTTATTGTAGAATTTTCCAAACATATTTCAAAAGAGATAATAGCTTAATGATCTCTCATATAATATTCACATGACTTTATTAATTACCAACTGTATGGTCAATCTTGTTTTATCTATCTGTGTTTACCTTCTCTTCCCCTGAAAGATTTCTCTGAAACAAATTCTAGTAATTATATCATTGCATCTGTAAAAATTTCAGATTTATTTTCTAAAATATTTTTATATTAACTATATCTTAATTAATAGACAATAATTCCTTAATGTCAAATATCAAGTCAATGTTTAATACGCTTTGTTGTCTCAAATCAACAGGAAATCAAACTCCAAATAAATGCTATATATTACAATGAGCTGGCATTCCTCTATTAAATCTCCCATTATATTTTCCAGTTACTTATTGGTTTTACTTGCTATAAAATTCACCCTTTCTAAAATGCACATTTCTATGAATTGTGCAAACCCCCACATTCATTTAACCATGGCTACAATCAGGCTATAAAATATTTCAATTATTATATATATTATAAAATATTTCCCAAACTTCTTGTGACCCTTTCTTTATAGTGAATCTCTTTCCCATACTATCCTCTGGAAATTACTAGTCTGATTGCTGTCCCTATAATTTTTTTTCCAGAATTTCAAATCATATAGCATGTTGCCTTTTGAGCCTGTTTCTTGCACTCTGCTTTTGAGATCCATATATGTGGCTTCATGTATTAATTCCTTTTTACTCTGACAATGATTCCAGTGTATGTAATTCCCTTTTGATGAACATATGGACTGTTTCTAATTGGGAAAATTGTATATGAAGCCACTATGAATTTCCATGTATAAAGTTTTAAAATACCTATTTCATTATTACAAGGGAAGTAACTAGGAGATATATTACTGAGTTATACAGAGAATACTTATCAAAAAAAAAACTGTCAAATTGGATCCAAAATGGCCACAAAATTTTACATACCCCATAGCAGAATGTATGGTTTTACATTTTCTTCACCTATCAGGCCCTGGTATTAGCCAGTTCCTTTTAAAGATGTTCTGACAGAGGTTCTATAAAGTATCTTTGTTGTTTTATTATGTATGTCCCTTAATGACTAAATAATTATTTTTTTCACTACTTTAAATCAAATTCCTAGGGGAAAAAAGATTGTTTTGTCCCACATTCCAGGTTTTCTTAATTGATCATGAAATACCACTGAACAACTCCCTCATTTCCTCCATTTTCTTTAGATGGTAGATATATCTATATCTAGTGACTTGATCAGATTCACTTATTTTTTTCTTTTTTGGTCTGCCAACTTCACTGGTGGTATTTCAGAGCCCACATCCCAGAAAATAGGGAAAATATCAACATGAAAATAAAACAAAATGATTTAGCAATCAACTTTCATACGCTTCCACTGATGAAAAATAAATAATTTGAGCATATACAAGGTTAATGACCATAAGAGACTGAAACACTTCACATATGCTTAAATCCATGCATTCAAATTGACTATATACCTAGTGTTAACTTTTGCTGGATGTTGGAAAAACATTTTTAAAACTGGTTAAGTAAACTGAAAAGAGTAAAATATGTTATTATCCTTTTCTCCGTGAACTACTTCTACACAACAAAACAGTTAATGAAGGACATGTCTCTTATTGAAATATTCCAGTTAATAAATTAAGAAGGAATGACTGAATTAGGCTACACCATTTGCTAGTAATAATTAATAAATATATTTAGGTAATGGTTTTCCATGGCTGCTAACATCACAGAAAGAAATAAAAGGAGACATAAAGAGCTAGAGCTTTGAAAAAGTCTTTTTTTTGTAGTTTAATTTACTCCATATTACCACACAATTCTAATAAACCTGGAAGTAACAGAATGAAAAGCACAGTAAGGATGAAACACACACACATGCGCACACACACACACACACACACACACAACACAATGACAAATCTGTGAACGAATATGGATTCATTCAATGCAAGAAAAATAATCTCACATATTAGACAAAAAGATAAACACAGCACTATAATAAACAGTAATAGCAATGCAATTATCTTGTTACTGAATGAACGTTCTTTTTGTTTTTGGTATGTACTCTGGTGGATAATCCAGATTGTCATCTTGATTGGATTAAGAGATCCCTAAAATTAAGAAGTTTCTGGGCATGTCCATGAGTTTGTTTCCGGGAATTATGGGCATGACAGAGTCAAGCTGAAGGGGAGACTCAGCCTAAGGTGGACAGCAACTTCTAATAGGTTGGGGACTGGATGGAACAAAAAAGAGGAGGAGGAAGCCAAACAGATGCAAAGGCTATTATTCTTGAGCAGATGTTCCAATTGCTAGTGTGATTCCCAGAGAAACTCAGACTCCTGCTCCTTCACTTTCCCAAGCAGACTCTGACCAAAGACTCCCTAGGAAGTTTCAGTCCTTTGGTACTGAACTGAAGCTGCATCTTTGATGCCTCTTCTGAAGCTCCAGCTGCCTGGACTGAGGAGCTACAGGTTTCTCTGGGTCTCCAGCCTGCAGAAGGCCATCGTGGGACTATTAAGCTTCTGATCCTGTAAGCCAATGAAATACATCCCATTTTTGTAATCACACACATATATATTCTGTTGGATCTGTTTCTCTAAAGAATCCTAAATAATCCACTATTCAAAAGAATAGAGATGTAATATCCATGTTTACTTCAAAGTACTGAGAAGTTTCATGTTATTTCATACTTTTGAAATAGCTCATTATTTCCCTAACAGGTGGGAAAAATGACAATACACAGTCACCAAATAAGGACATAGCATATCCTTCAAGTAATCTCCAAAGTGTTCTAAAAGTTTTTTTTTATATTCCCATTTAAACAGATCTTTATGAAATCAGTACACTAAGAAACAGCTGGGGCTGGGGTTGTGGCTCAGAGGTAGAGCACTTGCCTAGCATGCCTGAGGCACTTGGTTCGATCCAAAGAACTACATTAAAAAATATATAAATAAATAAACAAAATAAAGGTATTGTGCCCATCTACAACTAAAAATAGTTTGGAAAAAAAGACAGCTGCATTCCTATGTACATTGCAGCAGTATTCACAATAGTCAAGATACGAAAACAACTGATCAACTGTGAATAAATAAATAAAATGTGGAACAGACACAGTGGAGTACTATTTAGCTGTAAAAAATGAAGTCCTGTCATTTTCAACAACATGGATAGAACTGGAAATTATTGTGTAAAGTAAATTAAGCTGGGAACAGAAACAAATACCACATTTTCTCACCCGTGTGTGGAATCTAAAAGTTGACCTTACAGAAGTTAAGCATGAATTGGTAGTTACCACAGGCCAGAGACAGTGTTTGGGGGCAGGGGAAGGAGAACAAGAAAAGGCTGGTCAAGAAAACAGGTACTTAGGTTACACTTTGAAGCAAGAGGTTCTGGTATGCTATTCCACAGGACAGAAACTGCAGATGTTTTAATAACTTACTATGCATTTAAAAAGCTAGAAGACAGGATTTTGAAAGTTTTCAGAATAAATATATATGTTTAAGGGGACTGATGGGTTTAACCTGATTTAAACATTACATAATATATACATGCATTAAAACATTTTGAAACCAGTCTTGTAGATCAGGATCGGTCCTTGTCCCACTGGTGTTGAAGATTAAATACCCGAGAAACACCAAGGCAAGTGTAGAAAGCATGTTTACTTTAAAGGACACAGAGGCAGGATTCTTCTCTGAAGAGAAGGGGACCCAGAGCTGGAGTGGGTACATCTTGCTCTTTTATAGACCCCAGAACGAACTACTTTCTCATTCTTCTCCATATATGTGCCTAAGGGTAGGAAGGAGCAGCAACTCCTTATGCTGTAAAGTGCCATCCCAGTGATGTTAGCTGTTAGCAACCCATTGTCTTTGCTTTGATAACCAACCCTCATCTTCTCAACCTCCTTATTCATTACCTACACTGACTGCCAGACCCTCACTCCCTGCCTCAGTTTGTTGAAAGTTGTGACATATCCTGTCCACTCAGGCCAGGCAGGGCTGCAGGCAGATGGCTTTTTGGAAAAGAAAACATGTGGGGAGTCAGCACAGTGTGCTCATTTCATATAACTAATCTCTTAACCTCATGTCTCCACGATCCTCATTCATCTATCCTCTAATAATTTCATAGTAGTCCCTTAATAAGAATATTTTGGGGTGTTATTATGTTTAGCTAAAAATTTTATAAACATTTTTACAAAAGTTTAATAATCATTGATGATGTAAATTATCCTTGATGATGTAAATTATCTTTGATAATGTAAAGTATATAAAGAATAATAATTTTCCCTATTTTGACAAAGATCTAAATTTCTATTTAAATGATTGCTGTCTATAGAGTACTTCCAATATTTTTAGTTTATGATCCTTATTCTTTGTTTTGAAATAGCTTCATTGAGGTATAGGACAAACATTCACCACCTCACCACTTCCAAATATTTCCTCTGGTCAATTTGTGTTTGTTTCTCTGGTTTCATTTTGGGTTGTTTGGTGTTTTGGGTTTGTTGTTGTTGTTATTGTTGTTGTTGTTGTTTGCGTATGTGTGTGTGTGTGTGAGAGAGAGAGAGAGATTGTTTAAAAAATACTTAAAAAATTTAATAGGGGAGATCTCATGTTAAGTATACAGACAGCATTATAGGTACTATGCTAGACGAGATACCTAGAGTTCATTTGCATAACACACTTTATAGTCATTGGACAGCATCTTTCCATTTCCTCCTCCTCTTGGGCCTTGCCAACCTTCTACTGTTTCAATGAATCTGTTCAAGATATTCATCTAAATGAACTCATATAGTATTTGTCCTTTGATGAATGGCTTATTTCATTTAACATAATGTCCTCCATGCCCATCCATGTTGTCCAATGTAGCACAACTGCCTTCTTTTCTACAATATTATTCTATTTATTGTATGCATACACCATTTTTTATTTTACCCATTATCCACAGGTAAGAGACTAAAGTTGTTTTCAGGTCTTACTATGGTGGCTGTTAATCCTCAAACATACCTTGCCTTCTCACGTTCCAGTTCCACCATTCCATTCATTCTATTCCTTTATGTTTGGAATACTCTTGCTTTACTGATTCCACAAATAGAATCCTAGTCACTATTTATGGCTTATCTTAAATGTGACTTCATATAAAACCTTCCCTAATTTACCCACAAAAGATGGAGATGTCCTCCTTTCTATGATCCACTGAAAGCTGTATATAGTGCTTGAATAAGAGTAATGTTCTTACTTTGCCATGATATATGCATTTCTTAGTGTAAATATCCTCCTATAGACTGAATTCCTTGAAGGCCAGAACTCAATTTTTACTTCTATATATTTCCCCATTGTTGAGGGTTTAAAAATGAAATAACAGCCTCTCAATTTTCTGTGAACCTAAAACTGCTCTTAAAAATGAAAGGCTTTGTAAAAAATTGTGCTGTGAATGGAAAATTATGATCGTAATGCATTCCACTATTGTCATGTAAGAAATAAAAAAAATCTTAAAAATAAATACATACATACATACATACATACATACATAAATATAAGGGAAAAAATGATACAAATTACTTCTGATTTCTCATCAGAAACAATGAAGGGGAGGAAATAATGGAATACCTTTGAAGTGCTAGGGAAAACAGAAAGTTGAAATTCAAGTCAAACTTGGATTCCGTATGTAGGAAAAAATTATCTTAAAAGTAAAATAAACATTTTCAGAAAAAAAAAATGAAAGGCTTTTTTAAAAAATACAAATATTTGAATGAAATTATAAAAGGAAAATAAATGTTTGATGAATTATAAATAACTACATATAAAAAATCTGCAGTTAATAAATAGCTCAAATGTGATTAAAAATGGCTAACTTGGAGTAAGTGAAAAAATGGTATACTTTCAGTAGCTGAAAAAGAGTATTGAAAAGAGTACATTGGAGAAGGAGTAGCTAAGACTATAATTATAAATTTATTGGTTCACAAGCAATAAATAATAAAAATACTTTGTACTTTTATGTCAGATTGTGCCAAAAAAAATTTAGAGCACTGACAAAGTCACAATAGTAATCTTGAAGTCCTGATCATATGGGAAAGGAAAAAAAAAAACTATCGAAAAGAAATCATGATCCAGGCATGTAAATAATTTGATCAAAATAAATCAGTGGGAACACAGGAATATTTATCTATATTAGTTTATATGTAAATGCAAACATAAAAGTATACACTCAAGAGTACTTCAGGAAAAAAAAAGCTAAGAACAGTGGGAACCATCTATCCATAATAAACTAAGTCTTGTGATGCATCCGACATAAAAAAAATCGCTTTTTTCCAACTTCAGTGGCCATAACACACTGTCTAAGAAAAGAAACATGAAATGACATCTAAAGTCATTTAAAAAGAGCTATAGAAGTGGCTACAACTTCTTTGAAGTTAAATATAGGGATCCTACCGAATTGACACTTTCATCTGGAAGTGGGCAGAATGATATCTTTAACAGAGCTCCAATATAGTTTTCATATAAATTCAAACTTTTGGTAAAGGTAATTTATTAGACACTAGGTATACTGAAACATCAGAAAATAAATTTTAATAAATCTCCACACTTTTTATTGCTGTAAGATACAGTTACCAACTTTGATGACATAACCTCTGTTGCCTGGAAGAAGCTGAGAACATGGAGAAGCACAGGAGGCTCTAGGGAGCCAAGATTTTACATTATTTCTTGGGAATCCTTTCTGAGAAAGGGAGTACAAATCACAATAATCAGCAAGATGTAGCATATTCTGACTGTAGGGTTATCGGCTATTATCCACTATATTCTCTATCCAGTCAACTTATTTACAAAGAACTGGGTACTATTACCTTTAAAAAGTTTATGCTAACTTGAAGGAACTCATAAAATAACTAAGAAAACCCAAATACTAAATAATTTTAATTCCCCAATCCTAGGCAAGAAGCTCCAATGTGAGAAACAACAACAATGATATCTGCCTTATCATTAACACCATGGTCAATATCTGTTCAGCAAATACTCTGTAAACCCAAGATTTACTGCCCAGGGAACTCAAATAAATTTTGAATAAAGGGCAACAAATTGATAGAAAGCAAAACACTTTGCATTAGCAAGTTATTTTGGGGGAGTGAGCAAGATATTCCAAAAATTAAGTAATCAAGGGAGCTATCAAAATCATGGAAATGCAACTGAGAACATTTAGTAAACTGACTTAAACTTGTGAAACAGTAATTTAAGGAGACAATTTCAAATTCATCTTGTCCAGAAAATTAAACTTCAATGTATACCCTCCTTATATGGTACTGAACTCATGTTAAACCAAAATTTTTTCTTAACAGTTTTTCTTATCTAGAAATTTAATAGATCAGGTGCTCCAGACCAATTCCAAAATATCATACACTATATGCAGGGTCCACCATTAATTAAAACATCTGATCAATTAAAGATACAGCTTACAAATACACATTTATTCTTTGAGGCTTTCTTATAACATTCTTGAATATAGTATTTTTCTTCAGTATTGCTTAAATTTCAACATATATTAGGAGCAAGTCTCAAGTGACCAATATTATGCTTTGTTCCTACAATATTTTGACATTCAACTCCCAAGTCTTTTATTTTCCCTTACCATTAATAAATTCCTTGAAGCACTCCAGAACTTATTGAACATATTTTTCAAAACTTCTATTTCTCAAAAATATTAAACTCTTTGGGCCTTCCTTCAAGCCAACATGCTCTTCTCTTTATGACTAACTTACTCATCCTCAGTCTCAGTTTACATGATTCTCCTGATATCCTATGTCTAATGGTGCAGAAGTAGCACATTTAAAGGGTCTCCTTAGGCCAAGACACATTTCCTGACAAAAATGTGTGAACAAGGTTAACTACTTGATCATTTACCTCCATGGTGAGACTAAAAATTTTAGAAACTTTAATCATCTTGCTCATCAACATTTTTTCTAGATTCTTGTGCAAAGCTCTATGAAAAGGCTATTATAAAAATCCAAATAAGAAATGATGATAACCTTGGCATAAAAATTCCCCCAAGTGATGAAAGGTCACAGTAAACTCTCCTTCCTATCAACATTTAACATATCTGTCAATTTCTGTTTCTTGTTCACCATGAGAATTCACATGCTATGTTTATTCATCATTATATACCAATTCTGATTCATACTATCACTTTTTGAAAAAAAGAAAGATAACATCATACTAATAAGGAATAAGAAACCCTGATATATCAAGAGTCTTACTATAGATCACTCAGGTAATTTTAGTAGCAGATTAAAATTCCTAGGTATAGTGCTTTTACCACTGTGCTGTAAAAATTCTATATTCCTAGCTTCCAGAACATTCCATGTTTTTCAACATATTTGGGCTTATACAGGGCAGGACAGCAAGACATTTATCTCCTACAACTGTGTCATATAGTTTTCAAAGAATATTTGATTATATTAAGTGGTGATTCTTTTTATTGGAAGAGCTATACTTCAATATTATTTTACTTATATTTCATATGTTCATCTTTTTAGGTATATTTTATTTGATTTTATATATCTGCTACTATTCCTTCAAGAAATATCTGTAAGTCAGTTTTACCCTGCAACCCAATGTAATCTTAAGGCAGTAGCATTAATTTGCCATGCCTTTTTGCTCATAATATTATAAATTTTAGAAATAGGACATTTTAAGTTCAAGAAAATGACTAAAATTCAAAACTCATACAATTCTGCTATTAGTTTTCTCCTCAATCAATCTGATTTTTGCCAAAGGTATGGAAACCTACAGTGTTGAAGGAGTATGTATTTAGATTCTCCTCATAATCTCTCACTAGCTGGCTATGATTTTCAACTCACCAAAATTAAGCCAATGGAATAAGTAGTCAAGGGGTGTGGTTTTTTAAGACTGGTTGGGTCTTGATCTGGGTTTTCTGCTAAGACTGGAAGATAGTCAAAGGGGAGTCTCTCCTCGGTGACCATTTTAAGGAAATTTTCCTGCTGTAAAAAATTTGATCCTGAAAGAAATACTGCTTCTTCCAGTTCAAGTGTCTCCTCAGCTCCTAGATCACATCATAAGACTAGGAAGCCAAATGAGCTTTTAAGGCAGTATTCCTTCTAAAGAGATCCAGGACAGTTCCATTCTTACTGTTCCATATCTATGGCATGCAATGTGTATCTGACTCCCAGGCACAACAAGCCTGCTTCTGCCTCTGCTGTTCCATCCCATGATACTTATATCATAGAGCTCCATCATAATCCTTATGCTACCCAAAATGCAGTGAACTATGATTACCCTTTATGTCTCCTCCTTTGTGTTCCCTAATCTAAAACAACACCCCACCCCAACAAAACTGAAATTCTGACACTGGACATCTCTAATGCTGGACAAATAGGTTTTTAAGAAAACTTTAACTACAAGCCACACAGGAAACAGTCTAGTAAGTACCACTAGTATGTTGAGATTTGCAGGTATCATCATCTCTACATTCCTGGCCTAGGAATTTTAGCTAAACTCAAGTCTCATTTTTAAAACTAGTAATAAAACAATTTTAGCTGACAATTTGAATGATCTCTGCATGTCAATCACATTGCTAAACATATTTTGTGCATATTAACTCATTTGGTATTTATTTCAACCTTATTAAAACTAAGAAGTCCTATTACTACCTTCATTTTACTAGTTAAGAAAACAAAATCTTGTCAGACTTGGCGGCAGACTCCTGTAAAGCTGCCCAGATAGATGTGGCAAGAGAATCACAAATTCCAGGCTAGCTTGATCCACTTAGCAAGACCCTGTCTCAAAATTGCTCAAGGACCAGGGCGGATCTGGGTTTAGGGCGGATCAGGGTTTAGGGCGGATCCATGTTTAAGGTGTACCCTGCTGGGAATAGGGCATATCCTGCTGCCTCAGGCCTGCCTGATCCTGTAGTTCCCGGTGAGTTCTCCCGGGATTCAGAGAGAACTTGGATTTGGCCCAGACAGTGGATTTCCCCTGAACGTGTTTGTAGAGTGCCGGTGTGAGTTCAGGAATAAAGAATTGTTGTTTGAATCTACAGGGCTGTGAGTGGCTCATGATTTTGTGCCCAGCCAGACTGTGGCAAAGGACCAACACAACGATTTGCCCAGAAAATAGAAGAGACTCTAAAAAGGTCAGTGTGGTGGGATAAAAAGAGAATTTAGGAAGAGGCAAGATGAGAGAGTATGGGGTTGGGGCTGTAGATGTAGACTTGGTTACTTAAAAATCAAGATGGAGACAACTGGAAGATTCTGAGCAGAGTGACACAGTCTGATTTACTGCTTGAAATGATTGCTTTGACTACTGTTTTGAGAGCAGATTGTATTGAAGTAAAGGTGGAGGTAGGGAAATCAAATAGGGTGTTACTGGAATAATCTAGGTGAGTAGAGATATTGAGTGTATAAATATGTTGGTGGAGTGGAAAGTTAATATTGTATTTTATGAGTAAACTGAAGTCAAATATCATGTACCCTATCTCATTAAAGTCAGAATCCTGAATTTGGTGTTCTGAACCCAAATGTTATAATTTCGATCTCTTTTTAAATGTACCAAATTGGGGATGCTTTGAAGATATCCATAAGGAATTATGCAGTGAAGTATTTAAGTTTAAAATTCAGGAGAATGATCAAAACTGGAAATAGAACTGGGGGCTGAAAAAAATGTAAGCTATAGGAATTAAAGTTAGGTGAAGTTAAAGTGAGGACAGAGACATGTGAGGAGGATGACTAGACTGTCAAGAGAAAAAATTGAAAAGTAAGAGTAGGTGAGACAAAGTTCATGCATAATTAAAGAATGAAGAGCAAGGGGAAAGGACATTTACTAATGCCCCATGCAATTTCAAGAGCTGAATCAGGGAAGGTACCACTAATAGCAAAGTTCAAGTGTAGTGAATTCTGATCAGACAGAGTAGATGTGCCTGCTGAAAGAAAGGTGCATCTGGAGAGAGTCAAGAGGCCTGAGAAGGAGATGGGAATGGAAGGGTTTTTCCGAATACTCTTGTCCATGCAATACAAAACTAAACAAGAACATAAGAGCATTTGCTCCAAAGATGAAAGAATAGAAAAATGAAATGGTGGATAAATCATTAAGAAAAATTTAAGATATATTCTCTGATTATATTTTCTAAAGGAACCAAGATGCAGAATTAATTTCTGACATAAGGACCAAAGAACTGGAAACGGTGGTAAAATTTCAAACACTTGTTATAGAAGTGGTATTAGGAATCCACTAGGAACTGTGAAAGGATTGATTTCTTTTTAATTTTTAAATTTTTTTTTAGTTATCAATGGACCTTTATTTTATTTATTTATACACAGTGCTGAGAATTGAATCCAGTGCCTCACACTTGCTAGACAAGCACTGCACCCCTCAGCCACAACCCCAGCACCAAGGATTACCTTCTAATAGCAATGAATATACAGCTATCATTGACAATTTGACAATTAAGTGCTCATCTTATTTTGATTGAATATCTATATGTTAACCTAAGTTGAGTCATAGATACAAAACAATCCTCAGTAAAAATCCTTTAGGAAAATTTGCAAGCCATCATTCTCAATATGTACTCCCCATACATAGAAATATAAATAAAGTCATTGTAATCTAAAATTAACTTTGTTTTTCTTATAGAAGTAAGGTACACTTAAGGCAATTTACCTAATGAGCCTGTATTATTAGCTTGCTAAGCAAGCTTCAATCTTTAAAAACAATTTGCATTGTTGCAGTTTGGGGGACAGTTTTATTTATCCCTTTAGGAAATAACGGTTGAGAAGAGCTTACTATAACACATCTGTTTACTTTTCAAACAGATATTCCATTTCAAGTTCAGTTTATAAAAGCATTGCTTATAGTTTGAAATGAGCAAATTTTTTGCTACTGTGAGATGCTTATTTAAAAATATATCCACTGGATTGAGTTATTTGAGTCAAAAGCAAAACATGTAGGATGTATGTGTGTTTTCCATTTATCCTATTTAATGCTTCAACCCACATTTTTGAGATAGTAAAACTAATCTCATTTTAAATGTCTTCCTATTATATGAAACACAGTGTTTTTACACTGTAATTAAAACAAGAAGCTTATGAGAATGTGAAGTTTTACTTACATTCCTAAGGAAGAAAATCAAAGCTAGTACCATGTTTATCTCTTATAATAGGCTCTTGCAATCAAAAACATGAAAAGATTGGGACAACCATAGCCTATGGAGTTTACTGAGTTTGGATTCATTCTGGACAAGGAAAAGCATAGTATTGCTAATCTTTCTATACTTTTATTAAAACATTGAATTATTTTTTAATCGTAATTTACAATGAATATTTTGTAAGTTTAACATACATGGTCGTAACTAAAAGATTTTGTGTATATAAATTGCCACCAAGTAGCTAATTCATATTTTCTCTTTTAATATAAGAATGAACTATTCATTTTGCTCTTTTTGAAAAAAGTAACTATCAAACTTTGAAGCATCTTTCAATAGGCATTCATTAAATAACTATGTCTTCCATATCCTTGAATATTTCACCATAATTAATTCAAATAATTTTATATCAATTCTTTCAAAAGTTGACTTTTTGTTATTTCTACTGGGAATGATAGTTTACCAATAAATTAATTATAAGTCTATTGAATCATAATAGGACACTTTAAGCAAATTTAAAGGAAATAAAAGTGTTGCATCTTGCTAACTATTTACAAATTAAACATAAAGAAGGGATTCATATGCATTCAACAAATAAATTCCTAGGGAATCAGATTAATGATGTTAAAAATATGTTTAAGAATAAGAAGTTAAATAATTGGTACAGCATTAAAAACAAGTGAACTATTAAGGATGTGATTTGACTTATGCTATCAGCATTTAGTTAACATTGACAATATTTATTATCTTTATATCTTGTCACTAAAATATTAAAGCGTTAACAATAATGTGAGTAATATGTTATTCATCATTGCTAAGAGAAACATGGTTATTCTTCTTTTTGTCTAATATAACAGGCAATTAACTCATTTGCCAAGATAATAAAATTTTTGTAAAGTGTTAAAGAAAGTATTAAGCTTCCGATTTTGATAAAGCTCATGTAAAGTTAAAGGAATATTTCTAGTTATCAAGTTTCATAAGGTACCTTAATTCCTTTCCTTTATACTTTCCTATTCCAGAAAAAAAAAAACATGTGCACATGTTGTTGAAGAATAAATTCCTAGAAATCCATTTATTTTGTCTTAACAATATTGTTATAATTATTAAATAAGTTATTAACATTAAGACTCTTGTCAATTCATCATTCAGTATACATGTTTAAGTCTCCTTGTTGCCTTACTCACTTTCCTTTCTTTATTGCTTATATGTCCTTATTCTCCCATTCCTTAGCTCGGAATGTCCTTTCTCATATATAAAAATTCTAGCTATTCACTAATGTCTGGTGACACTTTACTTTCATTAATAGAAAATTCCTCATTTTTTGTGTGTCTATCTTAATTTTGTGTAACTCTTCTCAGTACACCATACAGCTTCAATTTTCCATTGCTGTATGTATTGTACTTCTGGAGTGGTGAGCTCCTACAGGGCAGGGAACATTGTCTTCAATTTTATATTTGTGCTAAATAGGTCATGGACACATCTGCACTCCAGTGTTTACTGCAGTACTATTTATGATAGCCAAGATATGTAACCAATCTAAATATCTTTCACTAGAAGAATGGAAAAAGACACACTAATATATATATACACACACACAATGGAATGCTATTCAACCCTGGAAAAGATTTAGTATTTTCACTTTTAATAAAATAAGTGGACCTGGAGGACATTTATGTTAACTGAAATAAACCAGGCACAGAAAAACAATGCATGATATTACTTACATATATAATCTAGAAAATCTGATCTAATGGAAGTTGAGTATGGAATGGTGGTTCCCAGAGGTTAATTAAGTGGGAGTCGGGTGGGAGAGGAAAAATTTGATCAACAGATATAATGTTACAGTCAGAAGAAAAAAGTTCTGGTATCCTATTGCACAGTAGGACGAATATAGTTAATAATAATGCATTTAAAAATGCTAGAAGTGATGATTACAAATGCTCTTCCTATATAGAAATGATAAAAGTTTGAGGTGATCAATATGCTAATTACCTTGATTGGCTCATTATACATTGTATATAAGAACTAAAACATCACACTCCACCTTGAAAATATGTATAATTATATATCAACCAAAAGTATATTAAAGGGAAATTCTCAGTAGAAAAAAACTTAAGTTTTCTATGTATAATTCTATACCATTTTTACAAATATGGAGAAAAAGAATAACCAAATAATTCTATATTCTCTATTTTATTTTCATAATGATACATAGCTTTTTTTGCTGATCATTAAAATAAAACTAAGTTCTCCCATGGTTCAAATAAAATACAGTGAATAGTAAAAATTATACTATATAAAATTAAAGCATTCATGAAAACTAAAAATCAAACATGAGAGAGGTTCAATATTATCCTCTTGGGGCTCTTAAAGACTATACTGAAAATTAGATTTTACAATAGCTAGTATGCAATAGTAACTTAGCTGAATATGTTAATAGTAGTTTTTTTAAAAAATAATTCCTTTAGGAATAATATAATTTTAAGAGTAAGATAAAATAGAACTCACCATTTATATTACATTTGGATTCTGCATATTTGTGATAGTTGAGGTGGGGGAAGGTAAATTAAAAATGGTTGAATTTTGACCTTTTTCCCCTCCCCAAGGACATGCATTACCTTCTAAAATGGGTGGTTGATTAAAAAAATAAACCTTCTTATGAAGATTATAATGTTTGCTATTGTTTATCTTTGCTAACTCCATCCTGAAAAACATGTGCAGTTGTAAATTACAAGGGCATTACATAATGAAGACTATCCATATTTTGATACTATACCATGATTTTTCATCAGTAATTCTTATTGTCATGTTGGGACATTATTGATAATTTAGAAACTTAATTACTGTTTAGACATTTTTGTATACATACTCACACAATATGTACACATGTTCTTATATTTTTAAATTGGCATGCATTTTCACCTAAAGCTTGGTCATACTCAAAACTAAAATGGATAGAGATAAAATTATATAAGATTTGAAATTGAATAGAACTGAGTAATAGTCACAGGGTGGGTTGAGTTATGACATCCCCCAAAAGTCCACATCCTAATTCTCATTTCCAGGAACACTGCAGATGAGATAAAGAGCAGATTTTGAGGTAGGAGATTAGCCTGTGCTGTATCCAAAAGTTTCTTCTAAAAGGGAGGTCAGAGAGGATTAGACTTGGACATGCCCTGGAAACAAAGGTTGTAGCAACTGAAGAGAGGACCTAGAGGCAAGGGATGGAGGCAGATCCAATAAACTTGGAAAGAAAAGGAAAAGAATGCTCACCCAGAGCCACCAAAAGAGCTCATCCATGAGGACAATCTTTAGGCTACTGACCTCCAGAATTAAAAAATATTATAAACTTGTATTGCTCTGAGCCACTTGATCTGTGGTGTTTTGTTACACCACCAACAAAATGAAAACAAAAAATTAGGTCCACAGGTTCATGTCCAAGCCAAGATATAACACATGTAAATCTCATCAAATGAGTCAGAACTAAGCAAATTGCCAGCTATTACTCCAAGAATTTAAAGGCCTTTTTTCTCTTAAGTCACTCTTCCTTAGCATCAACACTAAAGTAAAAGACCTTCTCTTCTTTTTGATGTCAAGAGTCAGCAAAAATATCTTAACATAGGACTAAAGTCAACAATAATAACTAGAAAGTCATTGTAGAATTTTATAAAAAATGATAAGTGTTCAAATAACTGACCTATTTGAGTAATAAATGAGTTGTGAAGTTTGTGTGTGTGTGTGTATGTGTGTGCATTGTGAATGTATTTTTATACTTGGAAGATGGGGAAAAAATTGACAATATTCATGCCAAAAATATAATTTTATATATATATATATATATATATATATATATATATATATATATATATATATATATATATATACTTTATATTGGCTATTACCAAATTACTCATTCTAAGCCTTATTAAGCACAAAATGTTTTTGGAGCTCCTAATGGTAATTCACACTTACAAAACCATCTTACATAAAACTAAGACTAAATTGAAAATTTGAAGAAATACTTTATTCCCTGAAAGAGCTTTTCTCATTTATCATTACTATCATAATGGACAAATAAAAAGTACCTCTGTAAACATTTAAAATCCAATTTGACATTTAATTTTCAAGGAGAAAGTCAGTTTTTTTCTTTTATTATTTAAACACTTGTGTATTTCTTTTGTTTTTTTCTAGGCAGAGATATGGAAAATCATAAAACATACAGCATGGAACTATTTGGAACTGTTTGTTTACCAAGACAGACAGACACACACACACACACACACACACACACACACACACACACACATACACACACACACACACACACACACACACACACACACAAACCCCTGAGTAAAAAGTCCATTTCTTTTTTAGCAAGAGACAAATATATATATTTGGTAAAATAAGGTTAATAATTCAACATGATTAACTATAGTTTTTATCATTGAACACTTTGTAGTGTTCTTTTCTAAAATTCCTGTAAAAATATTCTATTTTTTTACCTGCCCTTTCTCAAAAGTCCATTTAAAAGATTCATCATTATTTCATCTACACTACATTGTGAAGGAAGGGTAAAATTTTGATGTGTCTTCTTTGCAAAAGGAAAACCTAAATTATTGACATTTCCCTGCAAGTTCTATTCTCTAAATCCTATATGATCCTCATCCAATCTCCCAGGGGGTAGCAAATTCACATCTTTTTTCTCATCTCTAGACTTAGAGAGATGTGAAGCAGATGGTTAGGTTTTGGCTCCTTCAGGGATGATGCAATATCTCTTATCCATTACTTTATAACCATTACAATTTTACTTATCTCAAGTTCTTATTTTGACTTTAAAATATTTAATTCAATCATAAATTTCTTTTTATCTATTTTAACAGTTTTTAAACTTATTTAAAGGGTTTTAAACACTTATTAGATATAAAGCAATAAGAATATAATGATGAAAACAATAGGTTCTCTTCCCACAAGTTGCTGATGTTTTAATCGAGAAGTCTACAAAATTCTAAACATTTACATTATGTGATGTAGTTAGTAATGCAGTTGTGCTCATGTGTTTTTTGGAAGAGGATCAAAATAGAGGAAATATACTATGACAGACCTGGAATTAGGAGTTGAGATGTGTCAAAGGTATTATTGCATAATAACAACATTTAATAGTATTGAAAACCCCACTTCTTGTTATGGAGGCAGGGAAGGTGGCATGCTTGCTTTCCCAATCTCTTGCAACTAAATCATGGACATGTGGTTCAGTATAGATTAGTGACAGTAGAGGCAAGGCATCTGTTAGGACTCTCCCAGGGAAAGTTTTCCTTTCTACTCCAAGCAAACTTATGAAGGGAAAACTCTCCTGCAGGGCTCTTGATTGTGAGCAGTTCAAGTCTGGGGTAGACATAGCCATCTCGAGAATACTGAAATGAAGCCAGAAGATGATGACCAAAAAAGGAATGGTCAAATGGAAAGATGTTCTGCATGTGGGTCTTGGAAAATATTCTTGGACTTCCCTGAAGTCAACCCTACTCTTCGATACCATTCTGAAGACATTTTATTAGATTATATGATAAACAGCCCTATTGTTCCTTAGCCAAGGTGAGTTGGCAAATTGTATTACCAACTATAAGTAATGGATGCATGCCTCAGAGAAGCATCAGAAAAGGTCTTTTTAAAGCAATATAATAAAATAATATGAGTTTACCACACTGGCTAGGTGGAAAATAACAAGCTAAACAAAACAGGAAGATCACAAATGGGCAGCATGATGCATCAGAGGAACATCAAGTAACTCATATAGCTTAGTTTTAGTCAGATAGAAATTAGATTGAATATTCAGTTTATTTTGCTTGATTATAGAGTTTGAATGCAGTTTTTGTTTTTGTTTTTGACATTTTGAGAATGCGGGTGCTCTACCACTAAGCAATAAACCCAATCTCTAGTCAATATTTCAATATGCTTTTCATAACTAGTCAAACCTCTTACTCTTCATTGTTTTAATTTGGCAGATTTTGAAAATAATTTTTGGTGTGGGAGATAAAAATAAATACCATAAATAGTATTAATGTTCATTATGCGTCACATACTAAATTAAACAATGTGGGCATTTTATTTAATATTCACTGAAATATATATTTGAATCTACATTAGATAAGACAATTCAGAAAGTTAAATGGTTTTTAAAATACCACTTAATTGCAAGATCAATATACAAATAAACATATCACTAACAAAAAACTTGCTCTCATAATCTTTGAAGGAATTTTTGTCAGGCTGGCATTTACCTGCATTTTTTGAGCAATGACTTGTACATTTGGAGTGTGTCTTGCAGCACTACCTAAAGGCACTAAATGGAAACGGTTCATCCCCACACACTTGCACATGCACTACAGATGCTACTTGTAAATCATATACACACTGCTAGTACCTACCCCACATAAAACTATTAGCATGCGACATCAAATTTATAGTTCCAAAATAGGCCTCAATACTTTATTCCAAAAATTTTTCTTTCTAATAATAGCCACACTCCCATGTGATTGAGTCTCAGCTCTATACAGGTAACAACTATTCTCTGAGAAGTAAACATGGTCAATCATTTATCTATAATTTTGTAAATAAAGATAAATAGAGGCATTTATGGTGATGGGAATTATCATGTACAAATATCACAGATGAGCTAAAGTGTGGCAGAGGTCCACCTTTTTATTGTTTTATCAAGAATCTCTTTTCTTAGCATGGTCCAAAATTAAATGTGGAGTAATTAACTTTTCACTTTTGCAATACTGGTTATTGAAACAAGGGGTACCCTACCACTGAGCTACATCTCCAACCCTTCTAATCTTTATTTTGTATTTTGAGACAGGGTCTTGCTAAATTGCCCAGTCTGGGCATTTGCAATCCTCCTGCCTTAGCTACCTGAGTCGCTGGGATTACAGGTATGTAGCACCATGACCAGCTCCATCTCTTTTAATTTCATCTCCTTCATCAAACAAATACTCTATGGGGAAATATAAAAAAGACATTGGTGTTCACAGACTGGTTGCCCTTTTGTAGACACATAATCAAACCCCAAATGATAAAGTGAGATATGTATCTTTTTTATGTTGATGTGACAAGACAGAGAGGTCTTAGGTAGGCAGGCTTGTGTTATTTGGGTAATTGTGAAATATGAAGAAAAGGTCAATGGGTTTCCTAAACATAACTCTAAGTAACACAGATAATTAAGTACTTTTCTACAGAAGACACATGTCATGGGAATTTAAATGAGTTTTAATGAAAGTAATTATTACTTTATCAAAATAAAAGGTTTAATGTAAAATTTTAATGTTAATAGAAAATTAGGAAAGTCAGTCATGGGGGACTAAAAGAATATAAATTAAGCTTCATAATGTTATAAGGAAGAGATATAAGTGTACATATTTTCTCTCATGAAATGTTTTTTCATTTTTCTATAATTAAGAAATTTCTGAAAAACAGTATATTTTAATATAACAAAACACATACTAATCATATGATACCATAATATTAAAATTAAAATGTTATTATATTCAGTAGGGAATATTTTAATTGCATACAATATATTTAATTAAAATAAAAATAAAGAATACACAAAATAGAAAATTATTAAGTCTAATATATACCACCTCCAGTATATAAGTGATTGCTATTTTATTTTTTATATTCCTGCACTTTTCTATACAAAAAAGTGAATAACATTATGAAGATTTTTTCCAAGAGAATGATAAATATATTACTCAGTGTATTATCATTTATACTCAAAAATTAGTAATACACCTTCATATTGATAATTATAGTTCTGTGTAATAAATTGAAGAAGAACATAATAACCATTATGTGAATTTTTTTTTTATATTCTTGAAAAGTTTTTTTAAAAAAATGGAAACTAAATGTTCAAAAATTAAAAGTTATAAAAGCTCTGTAGTAAATTTTGGCCACTTGTCTGATTTTTAAAATGAATTACTATTTTAATTGATAAAATTGATATTTCTCAAAAAGAAGTATTTGTAGAATTTTTTGTAATTATACTAATTTCCGTTCAAATATATTATCAAAATTCATCTTACAAATATGCTTTTCTCTCACATCCTAAACTTACTATGTTTCATCTTTGACAGTCCATAGATATTCACATTTTAAATATTTGAACCCAAATATTTTCTTCACATTTTTTGACCATTTTCAATAATATTTAAATTTAAGGAATGGAAAGGATGAGAGATAATTGAAGAAATTCCATGCAGTAATATCTTCATGTCCATCACAACAATGATTTTTTTGTTTTGTTTTGAGGAATGTTAAGTTTTAAATAAGATGTTACTTCACTCTTAGTTTATATTCTTAAAATGCCGAATCCTTACCAGGAAGATAATTTCAGAGCTCCCTTGAGGTAGCTTTCAGTGCCAATGCATAGTTTTAATTTCTTTTGTTGAATAATCTTCCAAGATGATCTTGCAGTATATATATAGCTGTCCAATATATGGGAATAACCTTGTTTTTTACTTCCCAAAGAAATCTTCAGTAGGATTTCCCAAAAATGTTGAAAATGTATTTCTCTATGAGCTGGGCCCAGTGGCACAGGCCTGTAATCTCAGTGGTTCAGGAGGTTAAGGCAGGAGGATCACAAGTTCAAAGCCAGCCTCAGAAACTTAGAGAGGCCCTTAGCAACTCAATGAGATCATGTCACAAAATAAAATATAAAAGGGCTGGGAATATGACCCAGTGGCTAAGCACCGCTGGTTTTAATATCTGTATCAAAAAACTAACAAAAAACACCTTTTAATGTTTTGTTTTGTTTTGTTTTAAGGAAGGAGCACTCAAAATACTTCCCCTGTTTGGGGAAAGCTAGGCCCCTAGCTCTGCCACCCAGCCTCCAGTATAAGGCCATTGTAAAGCCCTAGGTAATATCTGTAGCATCAGGTGCCTAATGTCACAAAGGAGAAGTGCTATTCAGGGAACACAAGAGAGTTGACAATGAAAGACCCTTTCAACAGAGGGTGGACTGAAATACAGACAATATTCAGATCTTGTTTGAGCATCAACTCTGATAGAAGACTAAAGAATTAAAGAAGTGGTGTTTTTTTTTTTTTCATTTGATATTGTGGAACTTCTATTACGTTACAATTAACATACTTAAAGTGAAAACTCATTCAGAGTAATGAGTTATAGCAACTTTTGGCATATCTTAAAGCTAAATTTCTTTGTAATATTGATCATACTTTCCTTAAAATCATGCTTGCATACACAGAGGCACAAAGTACTGATTAAAAAGTACACGTGTACATATGCTGTTTATCTTTATGAATTATAAATCATACAATTTTAAATCATTCATACATCTACATTTTTATGTGATAAATATATTTATGAATCCTTAAAGATATGTAAGAATATATATTATATATGTATACATGCAAATGTAACATCAAAATTCTCTTCATTCTGAGTAATGAAGACTCTTTTTTTCAGTTATATATAACACTATGTGCCAAAAACTTCTAGTCATTTTAATCTTTTAAAGTGTAGGATTTGGATCCTATTTTGATTTCAACATTTATGTTTTATTTTTTTCCCCATTCAGAGTTCAGCAAGTTGTAAGAAAAAAAAGAAATCATTCCTAAAATCATCTGAATACCATACAAAATTGGGCTTTTTTTTATTAAAATAAGCCAAATTTGGAAGTGACTTGTGAATTACATGTTCTTCTCGGTGATTGAGGAATAAATGGGTATAGTTTAGAAATCCATTGGCTTGTTGTCAAGTACCAATCAGCAAATGACAAAATCTGTGCTCAGCAGAACGAAGTATAGCAAGCACTATGGATGTGATTATAAAACAAAATGGAAATTGGATACCACAATAGTTATCTTTTGAGGGATTATTAGCAGATGACTAGGATGATAATAATGTATGAGAGCAAATATGAGAGCAAAAGCAAATTTTTGAAGATTCTATGCTTTGATTTATATTACCTATTAATAATGCCTAACTTCTATATGATAAAAGTGAGTATCTTCCACTATAATTAAGTATAATTTCTGAAGTACTTTAAATGTTTAACTATTTTAAAATATATTTTAAAAGTACTTAATGAGAGATAAGGAAAGTTAACATTTAAATAATAAAAATTAAATAAAAAATTTATAAGTGTTTGGGGCTGGGGCTGGGGCTGGGGCTCAAGCTGTAGCACACTTGCCTGGCATCATGTGGCCTGAGTTCAATCCTCAGGACCACATACAAAGATGTTGTGTCCGCTGAAAACTAAAAAGTAAATATTAAAATTCTCTCTCTCTCTCTCTTTAAAAAAATTTATAAGTGCCATGTTATATATATTTGTTAAATTTATGAACTCCCCAAACCATAATCTATATTTAAAAAGACTAAATTAATTTTAATTCTTGCAAATTAAAAATCAGTAAGTTAACAAAATATCTTATTATGTCTTTAATTATCTAACTTATTAATTATTATTCATTATATATGTTTATATTCTATTTTCCCAAGGACATTTATCACTTCTTTGATGTGGAACTATAAACACAATTATGTAAATATTATCTATTTTAGACATTCTTCAACAAACATTTTAATTAATCATGATAAAAATGATTAAAAACTACTAAGGAAACACATTTCTGTCTCATTTAAATGATAGCAATGTGGTAATTCACTTTAGAAATTCAAATATTTTTAGACAAAATACATTTCAATTTCTTGATGTGCAATGAGAATGCACTAAATATCACTATATACAATCTAACTAAAATTTTACTCAATAAAATATTACATAAGAAACTGAAGAGGTGTGGAACAGATGTTATGGAAATTGGTGTTTCTATAAATATTGGGAAAAAAATATTGAATATCTAATATTTCCAAGAGCTCAGACACAAGATATCTGTTAAAATCATGGCCTACTTTAAAGAACTCCCACCTTCTCTTGATTTCTACCTGGGTCCCAATAAGGTGTTGTCACAGTTTTCACATGATGCCTCACTGTAGTTAAAGGTGAGTGGAACAGAGAGGCATATGACCTAAGATAGAGATGTAGTCTAATTCAAAATCTACCTAATAAGGATGACAGAAAGTAATTCCCACTGTCTAGTATACTCCCTGTTGTAGGAACATAAGGAGTTAACCAGAATACTAAAGAGAGATTTTAAAAGTTGTAAACTAGAACAGAAGCTATGAGATTGAAACAAAACCAACAAAACAAATAATAAATATAGAGTTGGGATCAAATGAGCATGAGTCAGTTATTTACTAGCTATATCATTTTGGTTCAGCTATGTCAGGGGAAATTTTAGTTGGAAACCTATAAAAATTTTTCAAACTGATGAAAAAATGTATATAAAGTATAAAATATTACTACCTGGCAAATCAAATAGGCAATATATGTTAGCTAGTATTATTATTACTCCTATTAGATATTTAATGACATTTTTGTCACCCAACTGCTTTCTATTACCTGAGTTAACAGGGTGTTTAGACATTCCTGTGTTTCTATCAAATCTGACTTTCTAATTGTTCCTGAGTATCTGTAAGTTCTAGCTGCAAATACAAGATTTTGATTTCTCTTTTCCCACATGTACTTGAATTAACTCAAGTAAGAAATACACTTTATTGTTGTTGCTGTTCTTAAGAGTGTGTAACATAAATAAAAATTACAAGGAAAATAATTGAAAAAGTGATTTATCAGAAGCTGCATTCCACTGCTCTGTTTCTCTGACAAGGTACACACTTGAGTATAGCAGTCTTTTTTGTCCTTCTGCTACTGATATAAAGAAGGAACTGGATTGAGATATATTTAGATCTTACTTTTTGACTTAGTTCATACTATTTAAAAGATAGTTTTCAATAAAATTATTTTCAATGTATGTGTGAGACCTTGCTTATGCCCAAACTAATTATTAAAAATTTTCATCAATTTGATTTTAAATATTCTCTAGAGTTCCAAAGATATAAAGAAAATTATTTTATTTTGAGAGATTTTTGGGTTGGGCCATATGTTTGCAAATTTATGCAAATGCCCTATAATAAACAGAATGAAAATGACACTACTGTCAATGGCAGAAAAATATTGGGTAGTTATGTAAAGGTGTGAAGGGAAGAATAAAAGTCCACGTTTTAAACTAAAATTCACATTTCACTTGGCTTATGTAATGTTTATTTACATTCAAATTATATACTTAATTGATATGATAAACTGTAAGTATTCCTTCTCTGATGAAAATTTTAACCTTGGAAATTTCTACAAACCTAAGTTGGCTACTCAAGAAATATATATAACTGAAACTCTAATTCAAGAAAAAGCACCAGTTCCAGGGACATCCAGAGTTCTAATAACCTGTGGTCTTTTCCTTGCCTCATTTTCACAATAACCCAACCAGTCACCCAGTTCAGAATACATGCTATGTGTTGTAAGCACATAATTACAGAAAGAGTTTTAACATCTCCTTAATATTTGTCTATTTCAGTGATTTACAGTGGGAAATAAAGCTAAAAACCTTTCTCTCATCCTAATGTCTCAAAAAGCTCCTTCTGTGGGACTATAATTTAAGTGTATAAAACACCTGCACTAGTATTCATTAGTTTATGTAAGTATGAAAAGTTTGAACTCAGTGGATTTTCACATTGATACAAATGTGAAAATCAACAGATTAATACAACCCATGTCACAAAAGTTTCATGTAACTTAAAAAAAAAAAAGTTTTATAAATGAGAGGGTGGGACACTAGGTTCCAAACTGATCTCCCAGGTTTTCTTCTGGGCAAGTGGCTCAGGGCTCTGTCCTCATTTTCCTCATCTACAAAAGTGAACATCAGAGGCTGGGACTGTAGCTAAGTGGTAGAGCACTTGCCTGGTACATACGAGGCTCTAGGTTCAATCCTCAGCACCATGTTAAAGAAATAAAATAAAGTTATTAAAAAAACATGAACATAAGCCAAGGGCATCTCTAAAATCTTCCCAGTGCTAATATATTTTAAATACAGTTCTGTATATACATATACACTGAATAATTATGAAAGGTTTGACTTTTTCTTTCAAAATTTTCTGTAGAGAATTTTAGTTTTTTAAGATACATTAAATTCATACTTAATGCTCTTATCTTGTGTTTGAACAAATTACTTCTAGTTTATTTATGTATTTTCTAATTTGTTTACTTTTTTAATTTCAAAGAACTAATTTGCAAATTCAAGGATTAAAACACATCTACTGCTTTATATATTCAAGTATTCTGGCAATATAAATCATACCTTAGTAAAGTTGACTTTAAAAAATATGACAAAGTTTCTTAATTCAATTTTAAAATATTCATTGTAACATGCTTTTAAAAATTTGGGATAAAGAGATTTAATTTGGGATTAAGAGATGAAACCTGGCTGAAATGATTATTCAAACCTACAATACATCTATTTTATATATATATAATTTAAATCAGGCAGTGATTTTTTTTTCTCTTTTTTTTAGTACCACTACTAATTCCAGAGATTTTTAAGTAAAAACCATTTATGTTGGCATGTTACAAATTTATATACTTATGTATAACAACCTTGTTATTGTTTCTGGTGTTAAATCATATATTATTCTATTATTTTGACTTTAAATACATTTACTTATTAACAATATGATGAAGATGTTTTACTTGGCATCTTTCTTCAGTTCCTCAAATCAGAGGGAAAAAATTTTGAAGAGAGATATGGCAAGCAGGATATAAGTACTTCCTCACTGATTTGATTTTCAGATCCTCTGCATCAAAATCACTGGAATGTGGATTAAGTAAGCAATTTTTGGTTGTTGGTTAGCATCTCTTGCTGTTAAGATACAGAAACCAAAATTTGATATAGGTCTTCATGCAATCTTTAGGCACATTAAAATTTGGGGATCTCTAATGCACAGTGTCTATGTTCCTCTGTTAATATTAAATCATGTGTTTATATAATTCAGACATTATTCTAAAAAAATTTATATTTATTACATTTAAGGCAATTCAATACATGACTCAGAGTATCCTTGAACTAAAACAACTAGATCTCTTTTGTTAATAAAAGACCCCAATTATTGGCACTAAAGCCCAATTGTGCTATTGAGGAAAATGTCTAGTATCTTGCCATTGACTCTTCTTCCATGTTTTCCTTTACAGATTGCATCAGTTCCTACAGAAACAGACCCAAGTGTAGTGGGCTCTGATTTATTACTGTTACTTGGGCATTCTTTAAGGGAAAGGATATAAGACCTCAAATGAAAAATTAAGTATAAAAACAGTTATTTAAATGTGAAAAAATTACAATGCATTAGAAAATTTAAATCCTATTACATAAAAAAAACAATTAATTAAAAAATGAACACAGGGCTGGGGTTGTGGCTCAGTGGTAGAGCGCTCACCTAGCATGCACGAGGCACTGGGTTCGATCCTCAGGACCACATAAATGTAAAATAAAGATATTGAGTCCACCTAAAACTTAAAAATAAATAAATATTTAAAAAATGAACATAATGTTTTTATGAATTAACTCATGGATATAGCTCTATAAAATATTTTCCACATATTTATTTTACCTAAAGTGACTTTAATTGTCTATTAATCATGTTTGCTGCAAAGAGATTAGAAAATTAATCTAGTCTTTTCTCTTGAATATTTGATCAAGTTTTTATTATCATCTTTGACTTAGAAAAGTTTCCTTAAATCTCATCACATGTTATTGAAAAACCATGGAAAGTACACGATTATCAAATTTTTGGAAACCTCTCTTATAGCTGCAAGATTTGAAAGAATTTTCCACAAATTAACTTCTAACTCTACTTTTCAAATATTGTTCCTTTTTCACTACCTCCATAAAGTGCCACTAAGATAATTCATATTGTGACCTGCCCTCTGGCTCTTTACCTGCATGCTGAAATATTAGGAGAATCCACCCAGTGAGTAGAAGCTAACCATCTGCTTGCTACATGCATATTACATAGTAGTGGTGAAAAACTGAAGTATACACAGGGTCACATAATTATTTTACTAAACACAATTTAAACATGTTATGTCCTTATTTCCCTCAAATAAGACTCCCAAAATGTCCATAGTAATTCTCATCTCTGACTCATTCTCATTTGTATTCTCACCTTTCTAAGTAATAGGTAATATAGTTCAGTCTTGGTTCTATTTCTTTATCTTAATATTCTTCTGCAGAATGTAATTCACCACTGACCATTTCACTTCTCTACTTAAATTCTTCATAAACTCAGAATTTTAAAATGTCCAATATGTGTAAACAAAGAGCAAGGACCTCTAATCTGAGCCCTTGCATACTATCTCCCTTTTCCTTTTGCAAACTCAGCAGTCTAGTCCAACCTGTCTTATTTGTGGTCTTTCATTATTTCAAGCATTTCTTCACCTCAGTGTTTTGGATTTTATATGTTTTGCTTAGACCACCCTCCTTTCCACTTTCATACCAGATCTACCTTGTAGCTTCATTAAAAGTCAGTTTTTCTGCGGAACGTGACTCATAAGCCCCATCACAGCTCACTCTTGCACACTTGATCAATTGTCTTAATTACCTACTTTGCTTCCTAGAACATAAGCCTAAACAAAAGCAGGAATTATGTTTTGTTAATCATGCTGCATTACATATATAAATGCACAAGTACATACAGGAATAAGAAAACTGAAATGAAAAAAAAATCTAATGGAATCAATATGTTGGGGCATTTTTTCTGAATTCAGTAAATTCTTTAAATTATCTATAATTTGGTTTTCTTATGCATGAAACAGGAATAATAATATGTACTTTCTGGTTGTATTTTGAAAATTATAAAACATTACATATGAATCATCATAGTCTGTGGCATTCAAACTGTGAGGTTGCAAAACGAAAGGATATTATTAATACTTATTACAAGATAAAAAATTAGCTTTATCTCCTCAGTTCTTGAAAGTACATTAACTTTGGCTAGCTGAGAATACATTCATAATTTCAATTTCCAACCACTGCTTAAGAAATCCTAATACTTTTCCTGCTCCCCCCTTGGTACCTCACTTCAGTTCCTTGTCTTTCTACCCTGGAAATCCTGGCCAATGGTCACTTTGATGGTATGGGTAGCTTGACAAGCACTGAAGTCCCATCCTTACACTAATACAGGGATGGTCTTTTCTACTCCTATATGCTATTCTATTCTAATCAGCTTTCTTCTTCACATTATTTTTATAAGAAATAGTAGCTTTTGGTGATAGGGTAATTAGAAAGATTACTATACATTTCTTAAACATCCCCTATCTCCAGCTTATTTATCATTTCCTTAAGAACTAATCCCTTTGCAAAATTCTAGTTTATAATCAAAATCTGACTTTGAAATTGACTTATAATAATGGTGCAATTTTATTCTCACATACATGCACATTTGTTAAATAAACAGAACAAATAATGAATAACTGGCAAACAAAAACAATACTATTTAAATCAAGGCAAGTGGATGGCAATATAGTCTTTCACAAAAATACCCTTTTCCTCTCTTCCAAACTGTCTTTTTGTGAGTTTCAAAAGATTGTACTGTTTTGTTAAGTTTAAATAATTTTGATGACTATTTTGACAATGCATTCAGTTGAATCACTCTGTGATCACAAGATTCTTGAGCAGAATCAAAATCACAGAAAGAGTCTAATGCCATGAAAATTAAAGTGTGTCTGAAATACAGTCCATTAGTTGTGAGCCTACTTTTTCTCACAGAACTCTCATCAACAATACAGAAAATGGACTGAATATGTATTTTCAGGCATGATGAGAAAGTAATTCCAAATGTATTACGAATATTAGAGGGAAAGACTCATCAAACATATTGTAAAGTAAAACAGTGACAGAGAAATTCTATATTACCATTTAAATAACATTTGTATAGCTTCTTAGAGTCAAATCCTTCCCTAAGTTCACACTAACCCTAATAACCCTTAGACAAGAACAATTTAGCAATGAGAATGAACATCAAATAAAAGTAGCAATATGATATTCCAGAAGCAAGCCAATAGAGTAGAAGTATCACTATTACATTTCCATCACCTAGGACATAAAAAGGATTCAATAAATAGTGGTAGAAAAAGATACATAAATGGCCATTTTAATAGAAGTATTTATAAAAGGTTAGGGTGTTGAGAGGAGGGTACACATTGTTTCTTTCAAGGGTAAAGAAAGGCAGAATGAAATACAAATGGCCTGGACAGGAAGGATGAAGCTGGATTTCTCATGCCTAGACGGGAATGGCACAAGAGGTAAAATCTACCCCTGGGAAAAGACTAGGAAAAATCAGAGATATTTCATGAAGAAGAAATAGTTGAAACAAAGTTACAGAAATACAGACTACACACTCTCTCCAGGTAGGGGTCCAGACTTATGTGTGTAGTGAGCTTGACAAAGCTCTGAGATGTGGCAAGACAATGGTGTCCTAGTTATAAAGTACAGTGCTTGGTATGCTTAACTAGATTGGATTTTATTTTATCAATAGAAAAGAAAGACTGAGTATTTAAAAACAGTGTTTTAAAGAAGCATCTGGCTATGTTACAAAATAACTTGGTGAGCAGTTTGGAAAATAAATCTAAAAGAAACTCTTCATGACAATAACCTCCTTAAGAAGGTATTTCAATACCTCCCCAGGGAAGGGTCTAAACCACGGTAGTTAAAATAGGAGAGGAGAAAACAAAGTGGTCATTTCAGAAGTAAAACTGGTGGCACAATATGGACCTGTAGGAAAACATAACAGAAAAGCAAGTTTTTGTGGTGTCAGTGTTTTTCTGAGTGGATGAACCATTAAATGAGCCAGGAAGTGAAAGGAACAAACAAGTAGGAAAGATCATGAGTTCTGTTTGTGTGGTTCAGTCTGCAATTTCACAGATGGAGCAAGGAGGATTGGAACCAACTGATGATGCACGTTTGGAAAGGAGAAAACTAGGAAACCTTCAAATAACTACGGTGAAGCAAAAGAAAAACCCTATTTATAGTAGCCTGAGGAGGTGCAGATGAGAGAGGAACTGTAGAATGATATTTCCAAAATAAAAAAGAACATACAGGTGAATAAGATTGACTTGAGGCTGGAGGAAATATTCTGGCTTACTTATTATATTTCTTTCTTTCTTTCCTTTTTTCTAGAAAATAAACATGGAAATAGATCTTACACTTAGGATATAAAACCAAGGATATATAATAGATGTTTTACAGAGAAATCTCATAATGGAGTTAATAGATATAAGATTAGAGTAAAATGTTAAAAAGGTAATCTATAAAAATGGTTTTTGAAAAACAGAAGAACATTTTAATAAGAAGTTAAAGTATGTTTTAAAAACGGTGGTAGAGTGGAAGAGAATTGAAGGATTTATTTGATTATTTTGACTGTAGGGTAAGTGGAATTGGGGTAGAAGCATATCAGGGTAAAACTTTGTAACAGCTCTTGTTTAAAATATTTTTGAAACTGAGAATTATGCAATGTTCTTAAATAACTCAATTCTGGTTCAGTAATAACATTTGTTTTTGTGGTTAAATTAATATTTCTAAGGTAGCATTCAGTAAACTCTAACAATTCTCTCCCAAGATTTGAACAACATCATTACCCTTGTCTTCAGACTCCTATCAAAGTATTTATTTCTTCTTCTAACTTTTTCTACTTTTATAGGGTTTTGGGTGTCACTAACTATTGTCTATCCTAGAGGAAATTATTCTAACACCAAATATATTATCATTGATATCATTGCTTGAAGAAGGTCAGTATCATTGATTCATGTAGCTTGGCATGGATCTTAAGAAGTCAGTAGGATCCATGTTTAGATGCTTGTTCCTCTATGTACATGTTCTATGCCTTTAAATTACCTTGTTTTCTCTTCATTAGGCATTCTAAGAATATATATTTATATATATATATATATATTGTATCAACTGAATAAAAAAGTATATGTAAAATATAGAGGATTTTACAACTATAAACTCTTGGCCAATATTTTTTGGGGGAGGGGGGCAGGTATACCAGGGATTAAACTCAGAGGCACTCAAACTCTGAGCCACATCCCCAGGACCTATTGTGTGTGTGTGTGTGTGTGTGTGTGTGTGTGTGTGTGTGTGTATGTGTGTGTGTTTTATTTAGAGCCAGGGACTCACTGAGTTGCTTAGTGCCCCTCCATTGCTGATGCTGACTTTGAACGCTAGATGCTCCTGCCTCACCCTCTTGAGAAATTAGGATGGCCAATATTTTTATAAGGTAATATTTCCTCCAGACAAAATATCATCATTTCACTATTCAGTGTTTGCTGATGCCTCATCCTCTCCCGGCCTACTTGTCTAAGAGCTAGCTGTTTGTCTATCTTGCTTTGTTTTTGCTCGTAATGAGAATGATAGGATATGCAGAATTGGAAGAAGAATAGAGAAATTGATTTACTTTGGAAAACAATCAGATTAAACACAGAACAGACTCAGCAGATGAGTGAAGGAGGCAAAAGTAAAATTCAAGAATTAGTAGAATAAAGAGGAAAGAACGAAAGTTTTGTGAAAATCATGGGGGAAAGAATGGGATGTTAGTATGACTTGTTCTGTTTTATGCAATGAATTTTTTGGACTAATTATCAAAGGTTTCTAGTACAAAGATTCTGGCTATTTCTTTACATGAGACAACACAGGGCTGTGATATCTATTATTTTAAGAGTTTATAAAAAATGAGAGACCATATCTCAGTTGATAAATTATTATCCAAATTATTTTATCAGAGTGAAAAATTTTTATGAACATGTTTTAATACTAGAAATGTGTTGAATATCTGATAAAAAATCAAAAGAATGAATAATTTGTTTTTTTTTCTTCCAGAGACACAATACAATGGAACAAATCCTATACATACACTATGAAATACCTGCCTAAAAAGTGTTTGTAGTTGGGAAAAGAATCCTCTATATAAATTTACCTTTTGAGAAACTAGAATGACTTAAATCCAAAGGCAAATTGAATTGAAATGTTTGTAACAGGAAAAGTAAAAATATTACAACTATTTATATGCACTGATTTAATTTACACTGCTTTAATTTGGTATTTATTAGGATGATTATATGTGGCATTAAATTCAAGTTTAAAACTACTTGGAAACACTTGTATAGTTTCATTGTTAATTGTAATTGAAAGCATTTAACTTTTCAGGCATATAAACAGGGAGAAAATGTGAAATGGATACATCTGTTAAATAAACTCATGCAATAAAATTTATATACTCTTGTAATATTTTTTCTGAATTCTTTGTAGGGGTTCATGTTTTCTTATATTTTTTTAAATCCTTCTTCTAAGCAGGAAGGATCCCGCAGCTGCTACAGATAAAATTAGCATAACTGGCAAATATTAAAACTGTCACCTAATGGAAGCTGGGGATCACCATTTAGGCCTTCAAGCAATAACCTGCAGTATAATTGTGTAACTCATATATCAATTAATTTTATATTACTGTCACACATGACACTAATAGTTAACACTATTTCTCCATACTACTATCTTAATTAGTATGTATTTGTGCTGAACATGGATATCTCAAGATCAAGTATATTCTATAAGAAAAATAACTAAGCTATTTTGGTGAAATTTGTTAGAAATGTATATATTTAAGAATAGAAAGTTTGGGTCTTATTTTTAAATCTTTGTAATTAATGGTGCATTTGGGCCAATTACTTAAGTGACATATCAAAATTAGCTTATTCTAATTTGAACACATGAACATATATTTGTTCTCAGTGATTTACCATAAAATAAATAATTTTATGTAAGTAAATTGAACTTGAAAGGGAGAAAGATGCTCTTGCATTTTCAACAACTCATTATTTTGGGGTGGTGGGAGTGTTGGAGGATTCAGAGAAATAAAGTTGATGTTGACATTATTCAGCATTTGTGAAGGACTGGAAAAGACAAACACATTTAGATGATCAGAATATCTGGAGAATAACCCAGGAAATGGACTGGCAGGGAAAAGTAGCAAGTGCTATTCAAGAAACAGTAAGGTACAGCAAGAAGAGATATATCAAGGTGAATTTATAAATTTCATCAAAAAAAACCAAAAAAAATTAGTAGTGATGGGCAGACACCTTACTTTTCAATTGTCCTTTTTCAATCTTTATACTATCTGTTTGTTAGACCAATATTAGAGGATCTTTCTTATCCTTCCACCATTGTGTTTTTCTATAAACCTTGTGGAAAAAATGCAAAAATGTACATATGCAAAATATATCATTGTGAGAAAAATTTTAACTGTCATAATCATATTAAAGTGTTCTTGACCTTAAAAAAAGAGTGGAAACACTGATTGATTGTCTTAACATTTCTATAATAATGTTGCCTTTGTGAACACAGATCAGTTGAGGCCACAAAACAAAGTTCTTTGCAGAAACAGAATTTTTTTTCTTTCATCTTTGCATCTTCTGGAGTACTTTCTACCATGCTCTGTACATAGTAATGGAAGCCAAGTACTGCTGTCTGCATGAGTATAGAATGGATAGATCGATGTGTAGATGAAGGGATGGAGGGTGGATGGATAGCAGGGTGAATGAAGAGACTAGATGGATGAGCTGAGAATTAATTTTTGTAGTACTGGATGATTAAATCCCACAAACATATTAACCTGAATGATCTTTGATTAAAATGCAGCTAAGAAATCAATTATTTTACATCAAACTCAGAATATGCAGTTTTAAATACTGTCAAGAAGAACTGAAACACAGAGGACAAAGTAGGGAATAGGAACAAAAGCTGACTCAAGAAGATTCTCATGAGTTTAGGAAAACAAAGGGGGTGACTTGTCCCCCAGAGTTTCACATCTCATATTTACTTACTAAATGCATTCCTTTGGTACCTACCAACTCTCAGATCTTGTATTAGGAGTGGAAGATAGAGAAATTCAAAGCTATTCTAACCACAGTCTAAGCTACATCACTGCCTAGTGAAAACATAGATATATTGAATAAAATATTATCAGTGGAGTTTTCAACAAAATGCAGTGTTAAGGAAGTAGCACCAACATGACCCAGCTGACTTATGACTATGAGAGCACTGCATTCAACCTGGGTACCTGATAGAAGTTGTGATTATTCTCATTGATTTATTTCCCAAGGTCTCACCCTCATGTCTTCCATCTCAGCATGAGGTTACTTCCAGCCTGGTTCCTCCCACATCACTCTATTGAATAATGATAAGTCTGCTTTACTTTTGACATTTGGGAGGAAAAAATTAGGGAATCAGTGATAAGCACAAACTTAAATACATCTCCCTTCATAGTCATTATATTTGGACATTTGATTTCTCACATACATTCTCAGTGATGCTTGTGTGGAGGACTTTCCTCAGCATTTTGGTTGAATGATTCAGCATGCCTGAATGACTTGATAATTGAGCATTGATATACAAATTGTAACCTTTCAGGATGAATTTCACTTATTTTCTCTCTCAGTGGAGAAAATATGTTTTAAGGCAGGCTAGATTCATTTAGGCCAGAAATCCATTCACTTTCTAGGATAGTAAAAGTTTTACATTTGAGCTGAATTGGACTCTTCTAAAGCAAATAGAAAGGAAATTTTAATTGGAGTGGGTGAGAAAATTGATGGAAAAATTTGTATTAGCATTCAGTCTTTCCTTTTTCAGCTAGGAATATTTTGTTAGGTGAACACTCTACCACTGAGCCACAACCCCAGCCCTCTGAAATATTTTGTTACAACTTCAAAAATGTATGAAATTGAGTAATTTGGCCCATTGAGTGCTAGCTTTGGTTTAGATATGAAGTGTTCCCCCAAAGCTTGGGAGACAATGCAAGAAGTTCAGAGGAGAGATTATGAGGTTATGAGAGTCTTAACCTAATCAGTACACAAATCCACTGATAGGGATTAACTGGGTGGTAACTGTAGGCAGGTAGTGTGTGGCTGGAGAAGGCAAGTCAATAGAGTGTGCCTTAGGTTTATATTTTGTCCTTGGTGAGGGGATCTCTCTTTCTCTTCCTCTTGGTGTCCATGCCCTGACCTGCTTTCCTCCAAAACACTCTTCTATCATGACATTCTGCCACATATTGAGCCTGGGCAATGAAGCTGGCAGTCTAAGGACCGAGAACTCTTAAACCCGGTACACCCAAATAAATTTTTCCTCCTCTAATTGTTCTTATCACATCTTTTGGTCACAGTTTCAAGAAAGCTGACTAAAATAGTGCTTAAGGAGAACTACTGAAATGTAAGGGTTGCAATTTTTGTTTGGACAAAAAAAATTATTGATTGCTTTTGGGTTTTTTTCTTTATATATTTAAGTTGCTAGACAAAATGTATTATATTTTTGCAAAGATGTTTTAAGTGCTGAATAGATATTTATGTTATTTTTACTAGATTTAAAAGAGGACTGAGTTACATTTACTCAATGCCTGAATCCATTCGATTTTGTTGAAAAAGAGACTGTAGATAAATGGAAAGGATGATTGCTAACATGTAACTTTTTATAATGGGAATGCCAGTCAAACAAGGAAAATTGATTAATGCTTATATCAATTGTAAATTAATGTTCCCCAACATCTGTGACTTACTTTTCATATATAAACGCACAAACATTGATCACTGATTGTACACACATATTGTAAATGCAGCCCAAACACTGAGAGGAATCATATCTTAGGTTATTTAAAATTACATTTGAGATGTTTAAAAACTTTACATTTTATTAGGAGTCTAATGTTGAAGCCAGTCACCATAAATTAACCTGAATAATTCCCTGTAGATACTAAGTAGTAAAAAGCAATTCCATTGCTCAATCCTACTCAGCAAATAGCCAAATTAACTGAACACAGAGTCACAACAGTTGCACCCTGACTTAGCAGATCAATTGTTTACTACAATTAATTAATGAAATATATCTAAATGAAAGACTTTAATAATTTAATATTACAATAATCTACAAGTATGTGCCTTCCCATCATTTGTTAAAAAAATAAATTATTGACTCTGGAATGAGTTTTTATGTCTTCTAACAAGAGCTGCTGATGCTTAGAATGTACCATTCACTTATCAACTCAGGTACAATCAAACAAATATGTTATTCAATGAATGAATACATTTTATACTAAATAATTAAGTAAAGATAAATATGATTTATTAATTAATGATTAAAAATTGAATTAGCTATGTGTGTACACATTTCATTCATTGCAATTATATTTGGGAAAAACATAAAAATCCTCTTTATAAAAATAATTTTATTCTCTAAGTATTTATTGAGTAACTACTTCAAACCCAGCACTGTCTTAGGTAATAGATAAGTAATGAAAAAAGTCAGAGATCCTTGTTCTCACTGAAGATAAAAAATTAAAAATAACCACAATAAGTTAATTCTATCCTATTTAAGGAGGTGGTAAGTTATCGCTGCCAGTTAAAATATAAAACTACCAAATTTATTTAAAAATTAAATTTCAGATAGGCAAATAGAATAATTTTTTACTATAAAGTTGTCCTAATATTGCATATATGTGTAAATTAATATATGAAAATATATCAAATTTATAAGTATATGTATATAATATGTATTTTATCTATTATTTATCTGACACTCAAATTTAAGTGGATATACTCTACTTTTATTTGCTTAATCTAGCAACATCTTGACATATACTATAGAAAAACAGTTAAGTAAAAAATAAAACAGGATTCCAGAAATGGGGTGGGTTATGGTAGGTGGGCAGGCAAAGTGAAAATTTATAAAGATTTGAAGAATAAGATTTTCTTAGCCAAAGGGTTATCTAAGAACAAAATTTTCTAGGCACAGGGAGAACTAATACACAGTATTGTGTCTGGTTTCATTGTGAATGTTTAATCTATGACTTCAAATGCAATGGCTGAGATTTAATATATACCCTGCAGCAGAGGTCAGGAAATTTCTCAGGAAGATTGCTTTATCTGGTCAGTGCTGCAATCACATATGTGTGTCCCTATAGAATCATATTTCCCAATGACAAGTACCTGTAATTCCTTATTTTTAAAGAAATACTGATCCCAATGCATCTGAAGGAGAATGTTGGTGAATTATTTTTTCTCTCTTCCAGAGATTAAACTGGATTCTAACCACAGGTAAAATATTTCTTCCAGTTATGAGGTATATATATGGCTTAGCTTTAATACTTCTCTGAACAAAGTAGCTTAGTTGTCTTACAGTAGTTTATCCAGGCTAATGTAGTTTTGTTTAAAATTAGTGGGTTTTTTTTTCAAAGAAATTTTACAAATAGTTCTAGTTGGACTAAGGGTTTGTCATAATTGTGTAATTACATGCCTTAATCAAAATTGGAAAGGTTTAGTGAGTGATAACTCTTATGACCATATACAAATTTAACTAAATTTTAAAATAGGTAGAATTTTATTTAATCCTTGAATTTAGAAAAAAATGACTTTCTTATTTAATAAACGTAAATTTCTAAAAGACATGTAATTCAAGTTTCATCAGCTTCTCATTTGTTACATCATAGAAGTGCGTATCTATATTTGCAAAATTGAGTATTAAATTTGAAAAAAAATATACAAAATTATAGTTCCCCTTTTGAATGTGAGGATATTAGAATAACTAGTTGCCTAAATTTACTAGATAAATGGATCCCCATTCCCATCTTTTATTTCTGTGTGTAATCACTGTTTTCTGCCTTTTTAGACAATACTTTTTAAGTTTTCTTTATTTTCCTTGAAAGAAGAATTAATGAACATTTTACATAGCACAGTGTACTGTAGCATTAAACAACAACCAAAACTTCATTCAGCCTTAAGTGGAATTCAATGAGTAATTACCAAACCAATTCAACTCATGGGTGATCTCTACAAGTAATGATGCTCTTGAAAAACAAGATAGATTGGTAACATATTCAATTTCCTCACAAAGTTGTAGCAAGAGTTTTATCTGTTAAAAATATTATATAATATCATAACTAAAATATACTAAATTATGAAGCCACAGTGACAAATATATGAGTATGTGAAATAGCCAATCTCAAAGGATTAATAATTCAAATTTGAATATTAGTATATATTCATTTTTTACTGATCCAGCATCAAAGAGTAAGAAAAATCCTGGCAGAATATCTAAAACTAAGATATGTATCCCTGTAATAAGATATCTGTAAAATGATTTAGGTTTCCATTACTTTATTTTTAGTGTTTTAGGATTTGGTTGGTAATTGGATGACTGTCATTTTTGGCAGAGAGAATCTCTGTTGTATGAGATCATATTCTCTGAAGGATACCCAGTTTCTCTTTTGCACCCTGCTATACTTCTAGAATTTAATTATAATAGATGTTATTATGGTGAATTCTAATCATCTACTTATGTGTTCATATTTACTACCAGATTAATTTAAAAGCTTATGTTATACTTCAGATTTAAAAAAATGGAGATTTGTTCATCTTAGAGAAACAAGAACTTAATGAATTAAGAGCATTCTTACTCAGAATTTTTCAATATATTAATTGTATAATTTTTCAACTAGTTGATCTGAATCTTACTCACTTTAATTAATATTGGTATGGAAAAGTTCTTTCATGTGTCTTTCCTTGAGTTTTCTCAGCACAAATGGGGTTAATTATGATACCCGTCTTATACAGTTTTTGTTTGTTTGTTTGTTTGTTTAGTACTAGGGATTGAAATCAGGAGTACTTAACCACTGAGCCACATCCCCAGTCCTTTTTTGTATTTTATTTAGAGGCAGGGCCTCACTGAGTTGCTCAGGTCCTCACTAAGTTCCCGAGGCTGGCTTTGAACTCATGATCCTCTTGCCTCAGCCTCCCAAGCTGCTGAGATTATAGGTATGCCCCACCATGCCCAGCCCTTTTACAGGTATTGATGGATCATATGTATTATTATACATAAAATAGTTAAAGAAGATCATGATACAAGATGTATATTATTAAGCATTAATGCTTATCATTACCTATTTTATTTATCCTCACAACTTATCACCCAATAAGCAGTTAATAAATATTTTGTCACACAGTAGTGGTTAATAAATACATGAGTAGATGCATAAATGGGTGGATAATGAAAAAAAAATCTGTCAGAGAAGCATGTGTTATTAAAGTTCAAATATTTTACAAATAAATGTTTTCTGTTTGTTATATGTATCTTAGTTTAAAAATCTACCTAACATACTTAGAATTGAAAGTCCCAGTAAACAATTAATTCTGATCAATGATATTGATCACATTTTGCTAAATGTTACAATATCTTAAATGCTTAAAGTAAATGCTTCAGTAGATATTTCAGGTAAAATCTCAGAAATATCAAATGCAAATTATTGAGCAAATAACATGACAGTTTAAGAGTAATAATTAAAATATGTATTCAGTTTTAAATTGAGAGGGATAATGACATCCATAGCTTCTTTAACGTTCTTGTACTATTTGAACTTGTAGATAGAAATATCATCACAGTGAATTCTACTGTCATTAGAACAACATTAGAACAACAACAACAAAATACTTAGCTCCTTAATAATTGTTTTCTTCTTCTGTTCAATGAATATTTTGTACATGATATCTTGGCTATATTTATTAATGTGCTTGAAATATCATTATTAATAACACCTATGGTAAAGATAGTACAGTAACTTTTAGAAATCAATCCTCTGAAATGAAGCAAGCATTTAACACATTGATAAGCAAGGACTTGGATATATATAATCCATCAGTATTATAGAATGTTGCTGTCCTGCATTTCATTAATATAAAGGGGTCACTCTCTTTTTCCAATGAAGCTTTTAGAAATAGTTTAACCAGATTGTACACAAGATAATGCCAAGGCTATTGTCTACATTTTATTTAAATGCATGATCACAAACTCAGTTGTACCCTGAGTAAGAATATAATACAACACGAGGGTACAGCTTATTTATGCTATACTTGATTGCAAAGTGTTTGCTTGAATGACTAAAAATAACCTATGCCAATCATAATAATAAAACTTGCAAATATTTTCTTCTCTATATTACTTTTGTTTTATAATTATTAAATTAATTTACCCTTCAGAAGTAATAGACTGGAGAAGGTATTATTTCTAAATATAAGGGTTTAACAAGAAGGCAAAGCATATTCCATGGTGCTGTAAATTATTGCAAGGGGCCTTCTCTTGCTTGGAAGCTATAAATTTCCATATCCTTTTAATCATTGGCCTCTATGCTGAGACAGTCAGTCAGTATGAGTGGGAAGGCTACAGATTATGAATGTATGTTCTTAACCTCATTTACTCAGCAAATGCTTTACCCAGAAAACAGTAACATCTCCTGGCAGGATGATAATTGACATCCACCAATACAAAAGAGATCCTAGGGCTTTCATTCATTAATTCTTTGTAGACTACATTAAATGCCATTTGGTCACATCTTCCCATTTTACTTGGACTCATGATTGGCAAGGAAAACCTGGAGCCAGGAAGAAAAGCTAAGAGCCTCCCTTAGATCTGACTCTTACTGAGAATCAGTTAGGGGTGTAGTTAGGGGTATAGACAAGGAGAGTGGGAGAATTAAAAACTTCTTCTTCTGTTTGCTTTCCCCCTAACTCTGGCTACCCTCCCTCATCCTTCAGACACAGGTTTAATGTGTACTTTTTTGAAGAGGACGTCTCCTGCCTGAGTACAGCTAGTAAATTTCTCCCACACTCCATTCATATGTTTTTATAGTGCTCTCTGCTTTATCATTTTTACTAGTATCAATATTCAAATTAAATAATTCAGGGTATAATTTTTGAGTGGCTATCTTCTTTTTCTAATACTCTGATGCTTATAATAGCCAGACATTTTCTGTTATTTCACTGAAAATAAGTCAGCACTCAAAACATTATCTGGTATATGGCAGGGGTGGAATAAATATTTTTCAGATAAATACATTTATGAGCAAACTTGTTTATTTCTAACCTTAAAATACTCCCAGTTTTCTATACCAAGTTTCAGTGATTACAATAAAAAGAAAATTTATACTGAGAGTTCTTTGTTTTGGAACACTTTGTGGGAAAAATACTCATCGTATCAAACTGCTATAAAGTTATATAATAAAGAAAGATCATCATAAATTGGAAAATCTATTATTTAATAAAGTGCTAAATGTTGATAGAAGTTAATGCTTTTCTTATTAGGAATCTTTAATCAAAGATTAATACCCAAGAGACAACATTCTAAAGCACCGAGATTCTATGTTGATATAGATATGGATTCTTATTCCAGTGTGGTTGGGATTTCAAGAATTTCTTCATGTATGACTCACACCTATTGGGTACTTTGTCAACTTCTTGAATTGATTTTTTTGTCAATTAAGTGCAACTTAATTCCTCTTACTCCATTTAAATATTGTCTTTCAATATCTTCAAAATTAGGTAAACTTCATTAATCTATGACAAAAAAAATGCCCTAGAAACAAGTCAGCATTGTTATAATCAACAATTGCAGGACAAGTGAAAAAATCACTAATGGGTATTTTAATTATCTTTTATCTTCATGGTTCTCTTTTAGATATAAAGAAGTATTGAAGTCATCAATATAATATCATAATCTCTTTTCCCTATAAGGAAAAGAATCTCTTTTCCTGTAGTAGTTTATAATAAGCCAAATGCATTATTTGAAAATAACACATATGAGATTAGGGTTGAATAAGAACACAAAACTCTAATAAGGAGGGAACATATGGAATAAAGAATATTTTTTTCTCACCACGTGTTAATTATTTCTTTATTTTAATGGAATCTGGAACTGGGAATGGGTAAATTTTTTAAGAGCGATAAGTTAATTCAATTCATGATTCTTCAATAAATGTTCGAGGGTCATCTATATTTGGTAGGAATCAACAAGTTAGAGTTTTTGCTCATCTTTATTAGTCTATTTCATAGGTAGGACACACAGGACTTTGGAATTGAAATGCAATGGCGATGCTTACCTAAGCCTAATAAAATGATATGGAAGTAATATTATTTTAAAAGTGGAAAGAAAATATTCAAAAAAAGAACATGTTATGTTCTTTGGACATATCAATGAAGCTTCTAGTTGATTTTGACAATTGTACTATATTATTTATCTTCCTATGATAGTTATTTATCTTTCCAAGAAGGTTAAAATTTATGAAAATATTAATGTATATTATAAAGTATATAAGGGAGCATGTGCAGAGAGTGGTTGAGGCAGGTTTGCAGTCCTTGAGGCTTTCCTTCCATAGGATACCCACTCCATTTGAAGTTCTGAGTAAGAAATAAAATTAGCCCCAGGATTCTGGACCTCCAGAAAGCAGGCATTTCTAGTCAAGGGTGAATCTTCATGAACAAAATGTAGGAAGAAAGGCAAACATTTTAAAAATGAAAGGCATTGAATATAAAATCATATGACAGAAGAAGCAACATTAATGCAGTAAAAGGAAAATGAATATAAAGCAAATATTATAAATATACTAAAAAGTATAGAGGTGGAAAATATTACAAAAGCAAACAGATTTTTTAAAGCAAGAAGGAGGTGGACATGAAGTTAATAAACAGAAAAAAATTAATAACAAACCCATAAGCTTTGAGAAGACACATTCCTGTCATAAATTCGAAGACAAAGCGATGAGGAGATGAAAAAATATAGAAAGGAAAACAAAAAATATCTGTAGATGTTGCAAAAAGTATATTTTGTTAAAGAATAAAACTAGCAACAATGCATTATTATGTTTAAAATTCTAGCTAAAACTTTAAAAAATAATAAATAAGTAGATTACAAGAAATAGAGTATGAAAATAAAATTTTAATCATATAAGAATTTGAAATGGTAATCAGAACTCCGCCCACCCCAAATTTTTAAAAAAATTCTCAAGAACTTTTAGATGTGTTTTACTAACATTTTTGGAATAGGTTATGCCTACATTTAAGTAAACTGTGTATTAGAAGTTTTTTTCTTTTTTAAAAGATGGGGGATTTTCTACCTTTTAATCTACACCATGTACAGAACTAAATCATTGTAGGCAATAGCAGAAAGAAAAATTATATTTCTATTTGGTTTATGAATATAATTATAAAATCCTAAATTTTTATTAACTAAACTAAACCAACAGTTTATTAAAATATGATATATTTAAGTAGAATTTACTTAAATATAAGTAAATTCCACTTAAATATCCACCAATGCAGTTATTTATACTAATGATTTTCAATATTAAAATCATATTATCACTTGGAATAATCTAAAATATTTCATAATATGCAATATATTTTAATAATAAAACAGTTTATAGATATGTGGTCCTGGGTTCAAGCTCTAGCCCAAACATAATTTGGAAGTTTTACTATACTGATCTGGCCATTATTTTTGTATTAAAACTGCTGTTTTAATCATTCCATCTTACGATATTTTGTATATACCTCCCAACTAAATTTTCTCATTAATGTAAATTTTTTTCAGCTGATCATTTCAAGTTTTATTTAGTGTATAACTTAAATGTCCATGAATATGAAGATGTCCCTTCTTAATCATGTCATGTCTATTTACTTTGTCAGAATGTTAAATGTGGAAGTAAAGTTTTGGGTTTTTTTTTATAATGTCTTTGACTTTTCATAACCAAGTTATAATTCATTTTCTAAAATCTTAATTATGGTGTTGACTTTGGCTTAGGACAGTTGTTAAATTCATCAAAGAAGCAGACTATTCCCAGATATCTGAAATAACTACTTTAAAATTTTATCTTTTTTTTTCAACTTTATCTTCATGGCCTGTAATGCCTTTCTAAGGAAATAGATAATTTGTTTCAAAAGAATCAATATAGAACATGCTATCCTATGATGTAAAGTATCAAGAATTTTTACATAGAAAAATAGAAAAATAAAGTTGCTCTGCCAAACATTTATCTTATAATGAATAAGGCCTTTATTGTGCAAGAAATAAAAGATTCTCTGCATAAATAGAGATAATGGCTACTGCAAAGTTCCTACATTAGAAAGTCAAATTTAATAACCCCCCCTGACCATATCTCAACTTCATAGTGAGATCTTAAATTTTCAATATTCTATCTGCGAAACAAATACCAATTACAGAACTTCTCTTTAAACCCATTCTAATAAAACATAGACAAGTGATTGACACAAAAACACCTGATGATGGAGGAAGTTTCGGATAAGTGAAGAGTTCATATGCTTTTTAGAAGAAAACATTTGTTAAGATCTTCAAAGCTGAATAGGGTCCAGCATACATTTCTCATAGCAAAATCAACAATAGATCAAACATTTGCTATATGCTTAGTGCTTGAGTTTGTTTGAAGCCAAAACTGGATGATTCATTCAATTTTGCTAAAAGGTCAGTCATATTAGTTAACTGAATAATTTTTCACTATTAAATCAGTTGCTTGTCATTTGTAAAGATTAATTATCAACCCAAATGCCCCTTTGCCTTTACAGGTCATTTTCATGCTTCTTTTCACAGTTCTCAGCAAAAAGAATAAAAAAGAATTGGTACTTAGCAAAACAAACTGATGAGATTCCAGTTGATGTAAAGCCTGTAACAAAGAACATATTCCAAGACTCTTTTGTGGTCTTGTATTTTGAGACATGTATAGTATTTTGCAGAGATATTATAATTAGTGGGATAAGTTTCTGAACACCATTATCCACAATAATTGTGCATGTGTGCGTGTGTCATTCTGCCTTAGTTTAAATTACTTGTGTTTATGTGCAAAGCTATCTCATGAAATTCTCTTTCCTGGCACAGTTCAACAGGCAAAGAACAAAACAGGTTAACCTGTAAACCACTGAGAGGCATCCATTGCATATCTGTCCCTCTGGTCCCCAAGCATTCACCCAGAGAAATAGGAATTTCCTGAAGCATTCACAGTTATTCTTATTTGATGAGTCTGGAATTCTTTATGTTTTTTTCTTCTTAAAAATCAAAGGAATCCTACAGGTGCTGACATTAAACATACTGATGGGAATTATGATTATTTCAGAAAAAATATATAACTCCTTTGGGCTCTGTAAGAAGCTGACAGCATTCCCATAAAATGTTAACTACTGACAATAAAATCCCTTCACAAGGAGTGAGAGGTTAGTAGAAAGAATCTGGAAGCCCTCAACAATCAATTTTGATTAACCGGGTGAGTTCAATTCCCTTGTTCTAGATGTTTTCAGGCTTCACATAGATGAATTAAAATGCATAGAAATCACTAGAATATTCTCATTTGGCAAATGTTTGGAAGGTATAAAAGATGTGAACGGTCTCTTCCCAAAAGAATATATGAATAATAAATTGGCAATATTATATTTGACATAAATAAAGAAGGTGAAGCAGTATCTGTTTCACTAACTTTCAGCAAAGCCAAGAGGTTTTTTACCGGCTGACCTGCCCCAAGGTGTGCACAGCACAATCTTTCCTTTCCTAAAACACAGCAGTTAAATCTTTCAGGAATACTGCTTCCTATTTTGATGCATTCTAAAATAAGATTTGCTCAGGAATATTCGAATTAGGATTTATTTTATAGTTATTCATCTAAATGAGAAATTTAGATAGCTATGTGAAAGTTTGCTGGTTTGAAAAATCAAAACACAGCTTGAAATGAAATGGATTAGCAATGCAAAAATAAAATTTGATTTCCCAGGAAATATGCATACCAAATAAAGCAGTCAAAACATCAGATGAGGATTAGAGTCCCTTACTTTGATATTTTGAAAGGCATTAAATTAATTTCAATTGGACAGTAGTTTATTATTGCTTTAGTTTTACAATTGAATTCCAAGACGTAACAGTAATAAATTTGTATTAATATGGTACTATTTGCTAAATGGTCAGGGTTAGTCCTGATATGCCCAGGCAGACCTGCCTGTCAGGAAAGACACTTGTTTCTGGAATAGAACTCAAAAATATGCTAGATTTTAATAACTATTTCCCCCCTAACAGAGTGGGAATGGACATCTTGGATAAATGTTTCTGAATTTGATGTAAAGTTTACCATTAAACCTAGCCCTAAAACTCATGGTCTCCAATCCCACCGTCTTTGAGGAATTAACTACAGCCCTATTAAATGAACTTAAGATGCCCTGAAAATTCTGATTTTCACATTCTACCATAAAATTCAATAAATTTAATCTTTTAATTTTTAATATATAGATTATTATATTATCATAGTTAAGCATTTTGTTAACTATAAAATGTTTGTCTTTATATACTGAGGCCTAGGAAATTATTTTCTTGACATTTCTTCAAAATTATTATTTGTCATATGTATATTCAATATTTATTAATTTAATGGTTAGTGTGATAAATTTATTTTTCTAATATGTATATATATATATATATATATATATATATACATATATACATATATACATGTACATATGTATGTAGTGACTTTTTAAAAATTTGTGTTCATATGAATAAGGTAGGTAAAGAGGTCAGTATATTATGATAATTGTGCAATAAAAACTGTTATTTGGTGTGTGCGTTCATGTAAGAGTTATTAGAATATAATATAAAACAAAATTGTCTTAAAATACTTCCCATGAAATAAAATCATTATAGTAATGAAGAAAGAGACAAATAGGTCATGGAGCAGAGTAGAATAGTATAGAGGCTCAAATATTTAGATTATATAAAAGGGTATCTCTAATCATTTGTAAAAACACCAGTATTATTTTATGTTGCAGCCTCAGTTAGCTAGTTAGTCATTAAGTAAAAACAAAAAGGACCATGCTTTACTTCAAAAAAAAGAAAAACAACAAATGATTCAAAAAATTCATAACAATATGAAAAACTTGAAGTTTTAGGAAAAAATCAGCATGCTAGGTTTTCAAAATTTATCAGAAAGAAGGGGACATTCTAAGTCTAATTTTAAAAATGGAAAAAGTAAATTAAAGGACAGACTAAATTGCCTACAGTGAACCTCAATATATATTTACTTAATATATAAGGAATGGATTTATTATTTTAATTTCAATTTTATTACTATAGAGATATTTTATTATTACATGTATAAATAAAATAATTGAAATTTAAAAACTAAAACAATAATCATAGGGTGTTTCCCATGGCAACAACAAGTAGCAAGAATATATGCTTCTATTTATTATATCAATACTAACATCCTTGGTGATTATTAGTTACCCATCCAAATAATGTATGACATAAAAAGAAAAATCTCCTTGACTTAAAATCTGTCAGTTTTACCAAGTGGTTTCATTTCTTTGGACTGATAGGAACATTATATTCTGGAAAGTCTGAGCTCCGGTTACCACATAACAAGTTAAATGATTATGAAGGGTCATAAGGTCATGATGTAATATAAAAAAATATATGTACTTTAATTGCCAAATACTCAATTTCAATTGTGCCTGCTTGATTTAGGTTAATGTTTTATCAAGTTTTGCAGGTGAGTGTTTTGTATATTCTCAGGTAATCTTCAAAAAAAATTTTTAAGTGTATGTGCATGTTTCAAAGTTTCAGTATATTTACCAAGGCCAATAAAGAAAATAAAAACCAAAAAAACTTCTCAAACATAACTATCAGTGAAAACTGTATACATCTCTAGAGCAACTGTCAATGAATGTCATATATAAGCTCAAGTTTTTGCTTTATTTAAAAAATCATTGTTAAGTATATCCATTTAAATGAATTGATAAAAATTCATGGAGCTATAAAAAGGCATCTCTAGCAATATGGAGACAAAAGGTTAATAGTGAACACAAGTAGAAGAAACCATTATCTAAGAGGTATGAAGTATGTCTTTCTGAGCAAACAGTTTGAATGCATACATATGGATATGTCATATTTGATGTAGTTCGAGTTAGATATATATTCCAATTCTTAAATTCATGGAGCAGTACATGTTTGCAAGGTTAAGAAAGCAACTATGATTATCCTAATTTAAAAGTATAAGGTTATTTATAGGATAATGCAAGGAAATGAAATTCATTATCCTGCAAAGTATGCAACAAACCATTAAATATAGTGATAAAATCAATTGACACAAAGAAATGCATTTATGTTACATTCATGTAAAGCCTTCCTTGAACTAATTTCCAAATATCAATCATGAGCGATATTCATAATATAAACATCAAAGAAGCACTTATGCTTTTAAAAAGCATCAACAAGTTCATACTATCTCACAAAGAGGACAATGTTAAAACAGAACATCATAATTGTGGCTGGTAATCTCTAATCATCCAAATCTCGGAGCTCAATTTTGTACAACAAAAGCAAAGAAAAAGAGCAATTGCCATTTCATCAGAAAAGGGTATTTTACCATCTCTCTAAAATGTGATGATTTATTCTTAATTAACAACTGATTAAGCAGTATTTCAAAAATTTCTAACACCACACATGACTAACTCGTAAGCAATCAGGCATTAGAAGAAAACTAAAAGCAGGCATATCATAAAGTGTTGATGATATACACCTGCATTACACATCTGTTCAAGTTTAATTTGTAGGAAAAATAAACTAATAATTCATCCATCATTTTGTAATGTTACCTAAAATATTTCTTAATCCTTATTTTCTTTTTTAAAAGCCAGTTCATAAGTAGAAAAATTTAAAAAGAAAAATCTAAAATTGGAAAAATATTGAAAAATTCCTTTGAAATAGATTGCATATAAATAAATAGATTGCATATAATAAGCAATGTTAATAATGTGGTCCTATTTTTCACTACATAACATTTTTAGGAGTTAATATTTAAAATGTATTATCTATAACAGATTTCTTATTTTAATAAGTCTCAGATAAATTTAATTGACAGAGATAATAAGAGCTCAAAACATCATTTGTAATTCTCAGGGAAGATATGCCTTCTTAAGAGAGACATTCATACATTTATATAAACATAAAATAATTTAGAAAGTAACATATAGCTTCCAATTCTATAGAGGAAGAAACAAAACAACAACAACAACAACAACACAAGTGTTTTGTTTGTTTGTTTGTTTTCCTTCTTGCAAAGACATGAGTGGGAAAGGTGCCAGTTAGAAAGTGGGGGTTGAACAAATCTCTCCCACCAACAAGTTTGTGTGAATGAACATAGAAATGGCTCCTTAAAATAAAACAACCACATAAAGCTTCCAAAGATGTCTCCTTAAGTATTTGAATTTTGGTAGGAACAAATATAACAGGTTTTCTTTCATTTCTGTTATTTATAATCAAAACTGCTTTCAAAGAAGGGTGAATCTCCCATCAATCATATTAATAAGATATGATGTTCAGATTTGGAAAATTGAGTTGAGAAGTGGTAATCTGCTTGGCATGCCAGAAGGGAGAAATTTGGACTGAATACAATCTTGGATTGAGATTCTAGCAGAGGCTATTTGTAAAGAAAAGCAAAGGTCAATGACACTGTGATCTCAAAAGTTCCAAAAGACATTTACTATTTACCAAGCTCATGAACATTTGTGTGAATTTTAGTATTTAATATTTTAAAAGGAGACTTCCTTCATATCAGACATTTTGTGATGTGAATGAAGCACTATTCCAAGAATAAACCTATGCCACTTTTATCCTTCACCTGGGACTGGTGAAATTGGTAAGAGTTGGTGGTCTATCTAGCCATATCTTGAAAATTTCAAAGTAAAATTATATAGATAACAACAAGAAAACAACTTCCCTCCTACTCCCATAACCCCAACAAATTTGCCGCAGTCCGGCTGCAGCAAAATAACTGAGGGGTGACGAACAGGGACGAGCAGATTTGCTCCCATCCTATAACGAAAAGTATTCAGTAATAGCCTTTTGCTGCAACTTTTTTCCTGATAATCCTTCTTCTTCTGAACTTTCTTTTTTCTGACTAGAGTTTCTGGGCTTTTATCAACACATGCCCTAACTATTCTTGGTTCCATTGGGGTGCCTCCTTTTTTCAACAATTTACTTAACACCTCTTCCATATTTTTGTCACAAAGACAATACAACATTTCAAGACAAAACAACACACAAACATACTGTATCAGGAGTGGGAGCCTTTTCCAGCTGGATATTTCCTATTTCTTCTTTTAGAGTCTCTATTTCCTGTTTCAAATCCTGAACAGTTTTCTCCTTATTAGCAACTTTGAGAACTTCAGCTTCCAGAAGCTCTTCCACAGACTTGATCTTTCCATCGATTATTTTACAGAATATTTCAATATTCCTTATGATTGGGAAAGAATGCCAAGATGGTTTATGCTTTTGGCAAGATGCTTTGGCTGTGCAGTCATTGAGGATACCTGGCACCAAGGATTTGGGGGCCAACAGAGGTGAGGCAAAGAATCTCACCCCCCACACACTGGTGCATAGGCCTATCCACAAGTATGGCTATAAGCTGGACCGGTAGTCAGTGATGGGTATGATCCAATTGCAGTGGTACCAACCTAAGACAGGAGGCTGACGCCTAGAGGTCAGCTCATCCGATGACGGGTAAGTACCGTATGTTGAATTGGACAACCTAACAGACACAGACACGGTCCCTAAGCCACATTGCTTGTTGCTTAATTAAACAGAAGGGGGGAGATGCTAAGATCCATAGCCAAGTAGTAATGATGCATGGCATTTTTGGTTGAAAGGTGATGCCAGGAAGCCATTGAGATGATATGATTATGTTAAGATGTGCATTCAAATGGATATTAGACCCCTGCTGTCCACCTTAGCCTGCTTTGGGACTCCTGGAGAGTTCCCATTGGTTGGGGAAGTGTGGTAGGAGGAAATTCCAGAGAAGGGATTTGCTGTTGGTGTGGGCCCAGGAGAACGCTGCGTGTGGGGGTTGGCATATTTCCAGGGGAGCATACAGGGCATTGGCAGGAGTTTCAAAATAAAGTTTGTTCCTGTTTGAGTGGCTCGTGATTTTGTGCCCAGCCAGATTGCGGCACAAATTAAGCCTGGATTTAAAACACACATTAATTTGAAAAAATAAGACATGCTTTTTGAATTAATAATTGAATAAAATATGAAGAAAAATTGCCTTAACAGAAATTGGCAAAATTAAAGATCATCCTGTATTAATCAATCCTGAAATTCAAAGCTACTAAAGATAACCATGGATTATAATATACACTAAGAACAGATAAAGTAAAACAAGACATTGATATCAGTAGTAGGACACACCCAGGTGTCTTAAGTGAAGGTGCTATGTAAATGCAAAGACAATTACCTAAAGTGCTTTATTTTTTCATCCACAAGAGAATATGTTTAAATCATGTAGAAACAGATACCGCATATGAAGAATGTCTTCTAGTGATAAATGGTTTTCATTTTATGCAAACTTCTTGAATTACATTTGGTGTGTTTACAAATATATAGCAAGCTTCTTAGATACTGGCAAAAGAAAAGTACAGCCTATTCAAAATTTTTCCATTTATATAAAATGTACAAATGACTGCTCAGAAATGCAATAACTTTATTTTAGTAATTCCATAGTCTCCAAGTTTCAAAGTACAGCTAGAAGGGATCTCAAAGGAATAATTTGATCCAGTATTAAAGAAAAAAATTGTTTAAACTATTCCAACAGTAGGATGCCTATTTCTTCTAGTGTATTTGTGCTTATTCAGAACTACAGATCCACCACTAACCATATTTCACCTGCTAACCATCAAAGTGTCTGTATGTAATACATAGATTATTCCCAGATGCTATTTCTCAAAGTTAAATATATATTCTTTGGCTCTTTTTTCATAGAATCAAGTTATGGAGACCTGGATTAGTTTTGCTACTTTTCTTCAGAGGCATGAGATTTCTTCTATGAATTTTTATATGAAAACCCAGAGTATCCCAAACTGATAGATAGTAACCCAAGTTGCATGATCAGGAGCTGTCAATGCCACAGTGTTCAATTAAAGAAAAGTTTTTCTCCAGGCTTCTTTCTTCCTTATTTTTCTGTTCTCCTGAATGTCAGAGAGGTGTTTGCCTTAGGGCACTCCTTTGGGACTCCTCAAGAAAACAGTTTCAAATGGAAATGAAGAGGCCTAATCTGTGCCTTTGAAGTAAAGTGCTTTGTAAAAGCTGTGTCTGAATCAGACTCTTGGCCCTGTGTGTGGCTGTGAATTACATTCTCAGCACCCCAGGAAACTCAAGAAAAATCCCATGTGTCCATAACAATCTAAAAGAATGAAAAAGAAGTGTACTACTGGATGAAGTCTCTTGCCTTCCTCTGGTCAGTGTCCTGACCCCTATGAAGTCAGAACAAAAATCCTCTGGGTCAAATGAGTTGTTGCAAGCCCTCCAGTAACTAGCACACAGGTGTTTGGGTTTTTTCATGAGTCCAGTACACATAAAGAATCTACCCCTGGCAGGCAGGAGGCCTCTAATTTGAGAAGCAGAGCAGTATGAGCTACAGGCCCATTTTATCTAGGCTGTTTCTCAGGAAGGGTGTCCAGGCCACCAGGACATTTGGCATATGATGGGCATGAGAGCTTTCTTTGCACACCATCTAAGACTGCTCACCCTATAGAAACCCCCAGCCAGAATGTTATGATGAATGTCTGCATGGAAGAAGATGAGGGCCATGTGGGAGTGTTTTTGTTAGAATAGTGGTCTTTTGTGCGGTGGTTGGAAAAGATGACTGGGTCCACCTCAGCTTGAACTCTGGTGTGATGCCATTAGAGACTGAGTACTGGAACTGATCTCAGAGAACTATTGCCATGAATTGTGTTGGGGTTTTAGAAGGCCAGGCATTAGAGGAGCATTTGGAAACTGAGATCTAGGCCGAGGGTGGCTTTCTCCACAGCACTGGGAATCTCAGCCAGGATTTCACATGATTTTGCTGTGAAAGCCTTCTCAGCTACAGTTGAGAGCCAAAACTCACAGGAACCTCATATTTTAGACCCCAATGGGCCTGGATTCCTGTGACCTTTTGTCACTCCTTGGGAACCTTGCCTGCATGCGATCTCCAGAGCTTTTACTGAAAGGAGATTCCTCAACACTCAATGGCTCCTGAATGAAGTAAAACCCACAGTGTCAACTTCTTCATTCTTGAAATATTGCTAGGCCAATACCATGAAGTTTTTGAGAATCCCAAGACCAGAAATTCCTGGAGAACCTTTAGATCTCCTGTTGCTCATCATGACTGAACCAGCGAGTGCCATTTTTGACTGAGTGGAATTCATGACCGTGGTGAAGAACAGAGAGGCCAGTGAGTAGGAGCCAGCAGGGAACTGGACCTGGAGCAATGGAGTGCAGGTGTGTGGTCCAAAATCTGTGGAGGGCCTCTGGGCTTCTGTCATTGGCTTCCAAATGACATGTGATTGACAAAGTGTAGCCAGGAGACCCGAAAATATAAAGGCATGTTGTTGTGGGGAGAGGATTTGGTGCGATGCTCAGAAACAAGTTGCTATGCTCAAGTGGGAAAGATATATGGGGTAGCAGCCCAGTTTGTGTTTTTGCCTTCAGACCCTGACTCACACCATGTGGCAGATCTCCCTCCAGCACTGTGTCCTGGTTGACCTTTTTGTATTTCAAAAACAAACATCAATTTTCCAGGGAAGCTGTAAGATATGCCATTAAAACTGGGCAGTGAGCCAACGGCTTCACAATGCACCCAGGGAGACATTCATACCACAATGGCCACAGTAACCTGCATAGAGAGGATTCAGCTCTGCTGCCTCCTGTTCCTATTGGAAAATATGAACCCATCTCCTCCTCTTCACATCGATTCAGACCAAGCTTTTATAATCTCACTACAAAGGAATCTAAAATACAAAGCTATATTTCTAGTGGACGAATGTCAGAGGCAGATAGTCAAGAAGTCATTAGGCCAGCAGGGTTCCATGTTTGTGGAATGTTTACCCTGTCCTCAACTTTTGAGATCTCTTCTGCCACACCCAGGTTTGTGAGCTCCTCAGAATTTCCAATTCCAGATATGTATTCACAGATTTTTTTCCTCTTCTCCTCTCATTGTGTCTTCTTTAGGGTGGTAGTAATGTCCAGGCATTGTGGTGGATGACAGAGGAAGATTTTTATGTGCCATGTGTTCCCATATGTATTAGACTCATTTTCCATTTTGCCATTTGAAATATTGAATGTCTGACACTAACCCATCACTTTCTAGGCTCTGATTACTTACCCTAACATCAATAAAAATAATCCTAAAGGAATAGAAGTAGAGGCATTTGATAGGAGGCATGGCGTATACATGGCCTTGCCTTTTGCTTCATCAGAGATACATATTATAAAACCTGTGACACATTTTTCTCATTTTACTTCTCCAAGAATTTTCAAAATCAACAAATATGTAACTTCCTGACTTCCTGTCTCTGTCGCCTGGGTCGCAATGTATATTTTTATATGCCTATATATAATCCTACTGCCATCACAGTTATATTTTTGAGAGTTCTCTCACTTTGGTAAATACGAATTTCATGAAGAGATCACTGCCCCCCAATACACTGAGGTAACTGAAATTTCAAGCTGTGGTGAGCTTTATACTTCAACAAGTTAGGCATGAAACAATGTAGAGGAAAGTGAATATTTTGGGTACATATATGAAGGATATGTATCCCCTTATGAATTTTGATTGGCATACATACTATTACATTTTAATGTATTAAATATATATATATATATATATATATATATATATATATATATATATATATATATTTAGTATGAATTTGCAAACATGAACTATGTGTGTCATATACTTATACTACCTTGATTCTTTCATGTCCATCTGTGTGGATTTATAATCAACTTTTCAGGAGATTTTTTCAGAATTATTCATTTTTTGACATACATATTCATTTCGGAATACTCAAAATGAACTTCAGTGAATATTGAGTAACTGCCCTAATATTTCTACAGTAAGAGACCCAGTTTAACATCAATGAAAGTATATTCATATGGGACATGATGTGTATTTTTAATTAAATTTTTATTCAAAATTGTTATATTCCTATTTCTTCAGTATATATCCATCATAGGATGTATCATTTCATCCACAATTCACAAATTGATATGCATATGATTCACTTTCATTCACTCCCTGAATCAGATCCCATGCATTTCTCCATGTTGCTTTACTTGTTTTTTCATGAGATTTCTTTTATATCACATAACTTTTGAATTCCATCATCATTTTCAAAGCAAAACTAAAACACAGTTTGTTATAACTAGTAACCCTAATATTACCACTACATGTATAACTACTTGGATTGAATGTTTGTATGTGAATACCAGATTTCATGTATTTTTTAAAATATCAATTAAATCCATTATTTAAATAGTAACCTGTTGTATGTTTTCATTCACCATATGGTCTATTCATGCATCATCTCTATATACATAAACCCAGGGAACACCTATTTTTATCCCCAAACTCTAAATGATAGGGTTTCAAAACATGCTCCCAGAAATGGTGGAAGAAATATGCATGTCACCTGATCCATGTATTCCTTTCATCACATCATGTTCTGGACACAAAATGCAAAACTCACACTTATCTTATTCTTCTCCCATAGCCTCATTATAAAAAGAGCATGGATTACTAAAATCACCTACGTCTGCATTGCCTATTGTTGTCAAATTTCAATCTTATTGTGAGTATAAACTTGATTCTTTCAAAAATAGTGTGTTCAACTACCCCCCTGTTGAAATTATCCCTGATCTTATCCTCATTTTGTACTTTGCCTGATCTCCTAACATCCTTATTGATATCTATTTCCCCAAGTGACTTGTTATGACTGACTCTTCATGTGTGCTGACATTCCGATTTACACTTTAATATAAATTCATTGGATTGCAAAAAGGGCCTTTGGTCCAAATCCTAAACTCACTCTTCTTCCTTCCCCTACCCTGGAATCCTGCCTACTCTCTCTATTTCACTGCAAGTTCTCTTTTACATTCAGTAATCCCAGGTACAAGATCTTAGGCCATTGTCTATGGGTTTAGAGGATTCATGTCTGCAGAACATAATTCAAAACTATGTATCCAAATCAAGGGCCCAACAAACTTGTGTGCTTCAGATCTTACCTAGTTTTCTATTTTCATACTTACATTTCACCTTACATTTTTATAAATCTCCCAGTTGCCCAAAACCCGTAACATCCAGCAGAATGACTTTTAACCTGAATCGAACATGATGTGACCCTTAACCATACTCTGTTCCCTCAATCTATTTTCACATAACAGCAGGTCCTGAGTTAATCTTGCCATCCAGGTATGTAGGGAATCCTACAGCTGCTGAGAATCTCAAAGGTAGATGCAGAAATGATCCCTGGAGCAAATGTAGGCAGCTAGGTAGGACCTGTGAGGTCTAAAGTCATCTTCCATGGCCAACAACCCAGTCAGGATGAAGGGATGAGGCTGAGTCAGCCTCTCTCTTCTCAATGCATGGAAGATGGACACAATTAGGCCTGTGTGGATTACTGCTCCCGGGCTCCTAGGTATATAGACCTTTATGTCTTGTGAAAATGTCACAGAAAGGTGGGGCAGCCTCCATCTCATGGGACCGTTGGAAACAACTGTTAGGACAAAGTGGTTGCCAAGGCAGTGACCTCATTCACTTCCCTGAAGGAAGTGACCTCACCTCACTTCCTTGGTGATGGAACTCTCTGAACTTGGATTCCAGGAGGTAAGGCATCCAGAGGCAGTTCCACTCCCATTGGGCTCACTTGATTGTCTGTACCAAAGCCAGAGTCATTCTTTGTTGGTACCTAGTGATGTGTGGATAGCCAAATGCCTTGAATGGTCTCAAAAGGGGCCTTTCTTGAGAAAGAAGTGTTGGCTCATTGCTGGCTTCTGACAACTACACAGAGATGGCCAAGGAGACCAGAGCTGAGACAGGACAGGCCACTGCTGAGCAATGTATTTTCACCCACCAGGCAGAGGACAAAGTGGTTAGATGCAGACCAAATACAGAGGTGGTTTGTGTACCTCAGTGGGTGTGTGTTTCAATTTGTTGTTTTGTCTTGTGTTCTGAGAACATGAAGGAAAAAGGTGTTTTTTTTTGTTGTTGTTGTTGGTTTGAAATGTACTGTTAACTAGTGAGCCTTTTTATGTCAGTGGATCCCACTGGGTTTGTGGTTAAAGAGATAAACAGAAGAATGCAGCCGTGAATATGTCCTGTCTAGTGGAAATCTTTGTAGGACTCCTCATGGCCAATTTATGAATGGACTGCTGCTTGCCTTGCAGATGGGCAACACCTACCAAGATCCTAAGTTCCTGTATTCTTCCTGAATTTTGGCCAGTCTCTGAAGGGGTTCATGGTTTTGTGTCCAAGATGTGTACCACATTCAAGCTCTGTGACATGGCCATGGACTGGATTGCTGAAGGGCATGCCCAGCTTCTGAAAAAACTCAAAAATTAGCATGACTGGTAAGGATCTCTCTGGAGAATCACTGCTTGGTTAAATAGTAACCCAAGTGCATGATTAGGAGCTGTCAGCTCCACAGTGTTCAATTAAAGAAAAGTTTTTCTCCAGGCTTCTTTCTTCCCCATTGTTCTGTTCCCCTGAATGTCAGGGAGGTGTTTGCCTTAGGGCACTCCTTTGGGACTCCTCAAGAAAACAGTTTCAAATGGAAATGAAGAGGCTTAATCTGTGCCTTTGAAGTAAAGTGCTTTGTAAAAGCTGTGTCTGAATCAGACTCTTGGCCCTGTGTGTGGCTGTGAATTACATTCTCAGCACCCCAGGAAACTCAAGAAAAATCCCATGTGTCCATCCCAATCTAAAAGAATGAAAAAGAAGTGTACTATTGGATGAAGTCTCTTGCCTTCCTCTGGTCAGGCTCCTGACCCCTATGAAGTTAGAACAGGGATCCTCTGGGTCAAATGAGTTGTTGCAAGCCCTCCAGTAACTAGCACACAGTGTTTGGGTTTTTTCATGAGTCCAGTACACATAAAGAATCTACCCCTGGCAGGCAGGAGGCCTCTAATTTGAGAAGCAGAGCAGTATGAGCTACAGGCCCATTTTATCTAGGCTGTTTCTCAGGAAGGGTGTCCAGGCCACCATGACATTTGGCATGTGATGGGCATGAGAGCTTTCTTTGCACACCATCTAAGACTACTCACCCTATAGAAACCCCCAGCCAGAATGTTATAATGAGTGTCTGTATGGAAGAAGATGAGGGCCATGTGGGAGTGTTTTTGTTAGAATAGTGGTCTTTTGTGTGGTGGTTGGAAAAGATGACTGGGTCCACCTCAGATTGAATTCTGGTGTGATGCCATTAGAGCCTGAGTTCTGGAACTGATCTCAGAGAACTATTGCCATGAATTGTGTTGGGATTTTAGAAAGCCAGGCACTAGAGGAGCTTTTGGAAACTGAGATCTAGGCCGAGGGTGGCTTTCTCCACAGCACTGGGAATCTCAGCCAGGATTTCACATGATTTTGCTGTGAAAGCCTTTTCAGCTATAGTTAATAGCCAAAACTCACAGGAACCTCATATTTTAGACCCCAATGGGCCTGGATTCCAGTGACCTTTCGCCACTTCTTGGGAACCTTGCCTGCTAGCGATCTCCAGAGCTTTTACTGAAAGGAGATTTCTCAACACTTAATGGCTCCTGAATGATTCAAAACCCACAGTGTCAACTTCTTCATTCTTGAAATATGGCTAGGCCAATACCATGAAGTTTTTGAGAATCCCATGACCAGAAATCCCTGGAGAACTTTAGATCTTCTGTTGCTCATTATGACTTAACAAGCGAGTGCCATTTTTGACTGAGTGGAATTCATGTACATGGTGAAGAACAGAGATGCCAGTGGGTAGGAGCCAGCAGAGAACTGGGCCTGGAGCAATGGAGTGCAGGTGGGTCCCTGTGGTTTTGTCATTGGCTTCCAAATGACATGTGATTGACAAGTTGCATCCAGGAGACCCGAAAATATAAAGGCATGTTATGGTGGGGAGAGGATTTGGTGCAATGCTCAGAAACAAGTTGCTACGCTCATGTGGGAAAGATATATGGGGTAGCAGCCCAGTTTGTGTTTTTGCCTTCAGACCCTGACTCACCCCACGTGACAGAGCTCCCTCCAGCACTGTGTCCTGGTTGACCTTTATGTATTTCAAAAACAAACACCAATTTTCCAGGGAAGCTGTAAGAAATGCCATTAAAACTGGGCAGTGAGCCAACGGCTTCGTAATTAACCCAGGGAGACATTCATATCCCAAAGGCAACAGTAACCTGCATAGAGAGGATTCAGCTCTGCTGCCTCCTCTTCCTATTGGAAAATATGAACCCATGTCCACCTGTTCACAGAGACTCAGACCAAGCTATCATCATCTCACTGCAAAGGAAGCTAAAAAACAAAGCTATATTTTTAGTGGATGAATGTCAGAGGCAGATAGTCTAGAAGTCATTAGGCCAGCAAAGTTCCCTGTTTGTGTAATGTTTGCCCTGTCCTCTACTTTTGGGATCTCTTCTGCCACACCCAAGTTTGTGAGCTCCGCAGAATTTCCAATTCCAGATATGTATTCACAGATTTTTTCCTCTACTCCTCTCATTGTGTCTTCTTTGGGGTGATAGTAATGTCCAGGCATTGTGGTGGATGACAGTGGAAGATTTTTTTGTGCCACGTGTTCCCATATGTATTAGACTCAATTTCCGTTTTGCCATTTAAAATCATTAATCTATGACACTAACCCTTAACTTCCTAGGCTCTGACTACTTACCCTAACATCAATAAAAATAATCCTAAAGGAATAGAAGTAGAGGCATTTGATAGGAGGCATGACGTATACTTGGCCTTGCCTTTTGCTTCATCAGAGATACATATTATAAAACCTGTGGCACATTTTTCTCATTTTACTTCTCCAAGAATTTTCAAAATCAGCAAATATGTAACTTCCTGACTCCCTGTCTCTGTCACCTGGGTCACAATGTATATTTTTATATACCTATATATAATCCTACTGCCATCACAGTTATATTTTTGAGAGTACTCTCACTTTGGTAAATACAAATTTCATGAAGAGATCACTGCCCCCCAATACACTGAGGTAACTGAAATTTCAAGCTGTGGTGAGCTTTATACTTCAACAAGTTAGGCATGAAACAATGTAGAGGAAAGTGAATAATTTGGGTACATATGTGAAGGATATGTATCCCCTTATGAATTTTGATTGGCATACATACTATTACATTTTAATGTATTAAATATATATATATATATATATATATATATATATATATATATATATATATATTTAGTATGAATTTGCAAACATGAACTATGTGTGTCATATACTTATACTACCTTGATTCTTTCATGTCCATCTGTGTGGATTTATAATCAACTTTTCAGGAGATTTTTTCAGAATTATTCATTTTTTGACATACATATACATTTCGGAATACTCAAAATGAACTTCAGTGAATATTGAGTAACTACCCTAATATTTCTACAGTAAGAGACCCAGTTTAACATCTTTTTACAAATATATTAATCTCAATATATGATAGAGACATGATAACTAAAATTTCTAACTACTCACAGCAGATTAGAAATAAACTGTGATACTTTGAACTTGTCTTTCAACTCACTTCCATCTCTACCAGAGAGGGGGGGGAGAAAGAGAGAGACAGAGAGAGAGAGAGAGACAGAGAGAGAGAGAGAGAGAGAGAGAGAGAGAGAGAGAGAGAGAATAGAATGGAATATGTTGGGAAAAATACTTTCATAGTTTCAGGTAATGAATGGTTGTTCATTAATATTAACTATATGAGCACCAAATACTATGAATGTTTTTCATGTTCTTCATAAATTTGTGTCATATATATGCTAAACTAAATGGGTATCAAACTTACCAATTTATGAAAGAAAAAATATTCTTGAGGTAAAGCAGTATTATTAATGGGAAAAAACTGCATGGGAAAGGAAGATCTGCCCAAGGTTTCTTCATTCCTTTTGAGAAATAAAATGGAAAGCAAAAAAAATCCTTAAAATTCTTAGGTACAAATATTCTTTTCTCTTAACAACTTAATGAGGGTTGTCCATAATCAGAAACAGAGACAGAAAGATCTTCTCTGGTAGCAGTTAGAATTAAATATCTTTAACAAACACATGCAAATAATGTTATTATATTGATAATGTAGTGTCAAAACAATACATTAATTAATTATTTTATTACTAAATATTAAAATTTCAACATTCAGAGTCACATTTGGTTTTCTGATATGAAAATGTTAGACCAGCGCTTGTATTTATATAAAGACATACAACATTTAGATAGTAACAGAACAATAGCAAGTCATTAATCATCACTGGACATACAGTTCAATCTTCTACAGATATAAAAACAAAGAGGGAGAAATTATCATCAATTTATTTTTAAAGTATCTTTACTATGTAAATATATAAACTGTACTCCTTCCTAAATGGACTACTAATGTTAACATAAACATGTTGACTGATATCTTCCAGGCATTAAGATAATCAAAACATCTCTAATTAAAAAACTGTGGTGTTCCCCAAATTTCATTTATACATGTGATCGTTGCTCTTATGGAGATGTTATAAATCCTGGCTAGGTTCTGCAGCTACTCTTCAATAGTCTACTAGCTCTATAGTATACCCTAATTTTAATGCTAACCACTAATCCTTAGGCTAGGAAGCATACTCTAAGGGAGGCTGAAATCAGCACTGGAAGATGGGAAGAAATGACAGAATGTAGTCAGATGGATGGGGGAGACTCCATTTATAAATACTGAGAGTAGTATCCCAGAAGTCAGTAGAAGTCAGAAGTCCATACTTCATTAAGAAAGAAATTAGAAAAATATAAGTTGTTCCATAGGGGTAAACTGAATAAACATTGAGGCTGCTGAATGGCTGATCAGAAAGTTCTCATCACCTTAAAAAGAGTAGCTCTCATATAACAGTGGGGTTAAAAAAATGAACAGGAAGAAAGGATGTGAAAGATAAAAATATTTATTAGTGAGAGGAAGAAGAAAAATATGGGAGCCCAGTTAGAAGACAAGGTGAAAGGTGAAGGGAAATTACAGAGTAGGGAAGACTCCACAGCAGAGGTGAGATAAGCTGCATTATGGGATAGATTCTTCTTCATAGCTTAGAAGAAACCAGTGCTTCTAATATTTTGATCCTGGATGTCTAGCCTCTGAAATTTTAAGACAATTAATTTCTGTTGTTTAGGCACTCTATAGTACGTTGTTACAGTGGCTCTAGCAAATTAAAAATTAGTTCAATTAAGAGCAAGGCATAAGAGGCAATAAGAAGTCAAAAAAACCATTTACAAGGAAGACTAATGAAGACTAGATTACATTTGCACATCACAACCAGGACATGATAACTCATTCTCATACTTCCTTTATGAAATACCAAATACTAGAAAAAAGTACTACCAATGAAATGTAGTGTCATGGGATATACATATGACTTTTTTGACATTATAGTCTAGACTCTGAGATGATTTACAAACCATGTATCAAACATAAGATAGTTATACTGCAATCTTCTATTGCCTATCTATTCTTTTAAACTCCAAATCCTACAAATATTTTGTTCTTTTCCCAAACCCAAAGAAAATAAAGTAGTTTTTTGCCCTTGGTATTAAAGAAGAGGGGAAGCTATTACATCACATATATGGCTCAATCCATAAGTCTATAATGATTTCCCTATCTTAGTAGTAATTTTCCTTTTGTTGAATACTTACAATATATTCAGTATTTTAAGTACCTTGTATTTACTATAAAATTTTATTCTCATAAAAACTTTTTAAGTATTATTTTAATTTTAGAGATAAGGATACAGAAAGGTAAAATAACCTCCTCAGAGTCACAGCATTAATAAAGTGGCACTGGCAGAATTCAAATCCAGGCAATATGATTTTATTACCTACTTTATTAAGTTCTCTTTATTCTCCCCAATATAGAAATTCTGGGGAGAATAAAAATATGGAGCACACTTATTTGGGGTTTAGTACTTCTGCCAAAGATAATTCTGGGTATTTGCCAGTCCCAAAAGGTCACTCTCCCATGCCTTAGGGGGCTGATACAGTTAACAAGGGATAGGATGTTTGGTTATTATTAGTTTATTTGAAAATATTCAGTTCTGCCAAAGACAACAAGAAAACAAACAGGATGGACAAAATTCTTAAAAATGCTTAGTGTAGATTGTAAGTAATTTAGCAGTTTATTAATAGCAACAGAACTGTGAGGGATAAAATAAGCAAGAAACCTAGGAAGCCAAGATAGAATTCATAATATATACTAATGGATAGTGAATGATTTAGATCTTATAACACACAAAATAGATGGATACCTACTCCTGATCATGCCTAACAGTTATAATATAAAGAATAGTAGTGTACAGTTTATCATATTTATTTTATCATTTATATTTATATTCTGTTGCATAAGTCTCTTAATAAGTGTTTGTTTATGTAGTACTTAACTTGGGCACTTTAAAAGTTAGGGAAATTTGAACTCTGGGCTCCTAACCTTATGTGTCATTTTAATGTCATAGTTTGTGATCATTTTCATATTGCAGTTTCACTATAAACTGTTGGGCAGACTTCCTGAGATTGTTTTGATTAAAGCTTTAGTCAGTTGCCTGAGTTTTTTAATTAGGAAAACTCAAAGAATATTACTCAATATGTTTCTCTGTTGACAGTTTCATTCATGTATGATAATGATTAAAATACAATAGAACCTTTATATATTAAAAATAGCAAAAAGAAAATAAGGTAATCAAAAATTTTGGTGTGTCTTGAAATCATTTTTAACCCATGCAATCTCTTAAGATTTCTCTCATCTTCCTTGAATCTATACTTGATAAGGGAATTGTGTTGAATTTTCAGTAGATTATTTCACATGATTGTTTTATTCAAATCATACCTGCTCTTCCTAAACCCCTAGATATTTACCTCTAGGATGGCATGCTTTGCTCTTGTTGACATGAGAAATCATTGATTACATCTGTCTTTTAAAAAGGAAAAAAAAAATCTGATAAGTGAAACTAGTCAGGTGTTTTAAGAAAAATGAATATAATGGAAGTGGAGAGGTAACAATAAAAACAATATATAATTTATATGTCTCTCTGTGTATATTCTAATTATATGCATATATATTTGTAGTATAGTTGCTGACTCATACTACCTGTAAAAATGGCAGTTTTTGTTGTTGCTATTATTTCTGTCATTTAACAATATGAAAGCTATTCTTAGATTTCTGACAGTATTTGTCTCATTTGTTTCTCATAGTTTTCCAAATCCTGTGTTCTAATATTCTGGCAAAGATGTAAAAGATAGATCAATTCAGCTTTCTCATTTCATAGATGTGAAAAGTGAAATATAGGAAATTGAGTCATTTTCCTAAAAATCATGAAACTTGCATTTATGGTAAAGTATGCTTAGCAAACTTGGTAAAATGCAAATTCTCATTCATGGGCTGGAGAGGAAGCCCCAGTTTCTGCATTGCTAATAAGCTGTTAGGTGATGCATGGGTACGGAAGCACACTTCAAGTAGCAAGGAAATAGCATACCAAGTCATGCAACCTTAATAGCCAGTATGTAGGACAGTGACTTTTCCAAGACCCATGGGATTCTGAGCTCATTGTCTCAAACAAAATTATTATATTTGTGTAAATTGTACCAATACTCTTCTGATGTGTCCAGTAATTTATTACTGTTGACTTATGAAAATCAAGTGCATACAAATGACTAATTTACTGTACTAAAGTCACTTTAACACAAGGGTGTTGTGAAAGAACATGAAATGTGTAATTTTAAATTCATGTCCTGGTGGCTAGATATCAGGGCTAAGTGACTCAGCCTCCATGAACTTCAGTTTGCTCATTTTTAATTGAAAAGAATAGTTACAATACTACCTCATAGAATTGTGAAGCTCAAATGAGATAATGTAAATGTGTGATATGGTAGATTGTAAAGCAATAATCCACTGTTTTCCCTTTAAATGCATTTTCTTTTAATTCTGTTGAATAATTTCCAACTGTAGATCTTCTCCATGCAGTTTCATGGACTACTTGAATCTCCTAGGTTATACATTTAAAAATGCAAATCTACCTACCAATCAGAATCTCTGGAAATTGCCCCAGGAAACCACATTCTGAACAAACGTACCCAGTATTTTTTCACACAGTTTTTTAAACCTATGCTTGGGAAATCCTAGTTTGTTTTGCTTGTGTAGTCAGATTTCTTGTCAGTCATTGTCCACATATTTTTATAAATAAGTGATTGAATATCTTGATTTTGTATAACACATTGAATCAATATTTATTTTCTGAATTTGCATTGGTGGCTCAGAACTAAAATTTAAAATACATTTTTGCCTTTACTTTTGCTTTTGGCCTCTATCCTTGAGGGATCTTAGAGTTTCACCTATACAATTTTGTTTTAACTGCTGCTATAACCACATAAACACCTGTCTTGGTGACATCAGTGGGTCAATTGTTTCAGGTTTGGGATTCTGCTGTCCCCAAAGGCTCTTTATTCTTGATACACACAAATAGGCAAATGGACTAGTGAACTTCTGATGGGGGTCTTATTTGTGTTGCTCAAATGTGTACAAAATAGCTTATACCATAAATATGTTGCTATGGCTTTTTGGATTTCACCTGAAAATGTTCTGTTGTTTCTTATTTTATGACCTTAGGTCATTTAATCTGTTTAATCATCACTTTATTCATATGTAGAATATGTGAAGAGTAAGGAAATATAAAACAACACAGGACTTGGCATGGAGTGAGTGCTAAATAATCATATGCCATATGATTATTGTTGATATGAATGCTGTTGATAACAAATCCATTTTGTTTTCAGAAATAGGGAAAGAGAAGGAAGGAGATTTTTGGGTACACTTTTTGGGATGCGATTGTGGTTTAAGGGGATTATCATAGAACAATGGATTTAATTCAGGATATGTGTGAGGATTTGTAACTTTTTATGCAAGTGTTGGTCAACACTGAAAGTCACAAGATAAAATCATTTGTCTTAGTAGTTTACCAACCAGGAAAATGTGTTTGGAGTCAAATAATATTATAGTAGTAGAGGACATTTGTCTCAACTCCTTCCATTTAAAGATGAGAGCATTATTATATTAAGTGAGTAAGTCAGAAAGATAAATGTCTCATGGCATGATCTTATTCATATGTAGAATCTTAAAAAGTTATCTTGTAGAGGTTGAGAGTTGGATAGTGGTTACCAGAGAATTGGGAGGGGAAGTGGGAAAGGAAGATCAGGGAAAAGTAGGTCAACACATCCAAAGTTACAATTGAATAAGAATAAGCACTGGTGTTTTATCACCTGTTAGGGTGACAATATCTAATAATATATTGTATATTTCAAGATAGCTAGAAAAGAGGATCTAGACTTATCACCAGAAAGAGGTACTAACGATTGAGGTACTATATATGCCAATCTGATTCAGTTTTTTTTTAAAGGTTTAGGCATTGAAACCAGGGGCACACTATGACTGATGTATATCAATAGACTTTTTATTTTTTATTTTGAGACAAGTTCTCACTAAGTTGTTCAGACTGACCTTGAATTTGTAATCCTTCTGCTTCAGCCTCTTTACAGGCATGTGCCAGTTATTCAGTGTATATATGTGTTGAAATGTACTCCATAAACATGCAATTATTATATGGTTGATTACATAAAGTAAGGCAATAAAATATTTCAAAAAGTGAAGAAACCCGGGCTCAGGGTTGAGAGGCATAAGAATTTGTTCAGAGCTGTAAGGGAAGTATGAGAGGGACTAGAGGCCCTTGGGTTTTAGCTGCTCATGCCAAGGGCACTGTTCATTCTTTGGAATGTTGTGATCATTCTGTTCTCATTATTACAGCCATTGTAACTGTAATGAGAATGTATTGTGAAGGTACAGTTGCACAGTGTAGAACAATTTTCCCTAACTTCACCATGTATCTGACATTTTTTAAACATTTTTCTGCTACTATATTTAAAATTTGAAACCTAAAATGATTTTCAGCATTCTTTATCAGTGTACCTCTCTTTTGACAATTTCCAGAATCATTATCTTCCTAAGTACTAGCAATAAACTCCTATATTGTTTCCCAATTCTCAATTTTTAATCACAATAATGTTACATAATCTAATCCTCAGACCCTCAGTTTGTTATTCAAAAATTAATATTTCTTTTTCTGCTTTGATTTCTTTGACTTTTTTTTCCAAAAACATTACTTTTTGGTGTTTTCAATTTTAATTCACTGGGGTCTTTTTAAACCATTTTTCTTCACGATAACACCAAAACGTGAATATTTTAGATTCAAAAATCTAAGAAAATATAGAAATACTGGAAATAGAAAAGACAAAAGTACAAATAAGGAGAAAAAAATCGCTGTAATAGTAGCATCGCCATAAACTATACTTTATGGATCTGTATCCTGGTTCTATTACAATAAATATGTATGGTTGTGTATGTGCACATGTACATGTGTATATTTGTATTGTGCATACACATACATTAAGTATTACAGATGAAATTAGGACTATACCTATGGACTACACATAGAAATATATTTATGTGATTTATTTATATGTTTTTGTAATCTTGCTTTTTATTTTATTTTATATAAAAAGTTTTATAATTTATCACTAGTTTTTATAAATGATTTTTAATTTGTTTCATAGCCTTCATCTTAAGGATCCACTATAATTTATTTTATTAGTCTCTCATTGCTATAATTTAGTTGATTCCTAAATACTGACCATTAAAATTATAGTACATTTTGATGTATTAATACTAATAAGGTCAATTGGTATGATAGTAAAAATAATATGGTAATATTTTAGTTAAATTTTATTTCTTTGATCATATTTTAATAATTTTGTGAGCCCTTTATTTTGGATAGTATCTGTTTTTCCTTTGCTTGCATGTATCATTTTCCTTTACTCATTTATGGTTTTTTAAAAAAAATGCATATATATTTTTCTTTTCTACCTTATATTGAAAATATTTTTCTAATTTATTTTTTATATTATAGCTAGTTTATAGTTTCTATATACAGACATTTTAAGTTTATGTGCTGTGGAATATGTTGGCTTGTATTTATATTTCCACCTTTGTTTTTATGCTTAAGATCATTTCTCAGTCTGTAATTGTATTAATTGTATCCTTCTAGTTCACACAACTTGGCTTTTACATGGAATGATTTAGTATAGCTAGACTCAAATAATCATCTTAGCATTGTTTATTTATAAATCTACTGCCTTTGACTGTTTTAATTGCCCTCGTTTTCATAGCTAACATGATACTTATTGGTGTCCTCATTTTGTTTCATCTATCAGTTCTTGATTCAATTTCACAGGCCTCTTTATTTATAATATTGGGATAATTTTAACCATGCCCCTTATTATCTTCAAAAGGTCATTCTTTTTTAAATACATTTTCCCCTTCCTGTGACATCTTATTAACATCTTAATTTTAGAATTGTAAAATTAACTTGAATAAAAATTATTTCATATTAAATCTTCCATTCTGGATTGTGGTATATCTTAGTGTTATTCGAATCCATTCTATTTCTATGTACAGTTTCTTTGGCTTCGTAGCTTTGTTTTCATTTAAAAAAATGTTTATTGTATATATTTTTGTCTTTGTTTTTTTTCCCCTTCTTCCTCCTTTTCTTCCTCTTATCCTTTTTTTAAAAGTTTTGAAGTATTTTTTTCATTGCACAAAATATACATTGTTATTCATCATCATAAAATTTGAAACCATAACAATATCTACTGTCATAACATTATCTACTGATTTTTAAAAAATGGTAATCTTATTGTGGAAAATGACTTGCTTTGTTCTTCTTTTCATCATGATTTCTATTTTCCTGTTCCTTACTTCTTATACTTACTGCACACCTGCCTTTATGCCTTATTGCTTTTTTCAACTGTTCTTCTATCAAGATGGCCCTCTGATATTAATACCTCATCAAGCAAAAAAAAATCACCTAAAATCAATCAATCAATCTATCTATCTATCTGTCTATAATGTTTTGTTGTTGTTTTCTCCTAATACCTCTTATTCTTTCTCCTTTCTCCTTACACTCTGCTTCCTCTTCTTTTTTTGAAAGAACTAGTTGACTTGCAAATCATAGAACCTTGTTCAAACTAGGTTAAACAAAAACATGAGTTTATTATCTTCTATAACTTAAAGAGTTTTGCATGAAATACCACTGAATACGAGTACTCAGGAAATAATAGCTTCAGGATGTATTTCCTTCTAGCTTGAGCTCTCAAAAGAATAAAGGCACTTTTTATTTCAATGCCTCTCTCAAAAAGTTCCTAAGTGGGTCTGCTTAGATTTCACACACTCCTGTGGATCCAATCCAATACTCTGTTTGAGTATTCAGAGTTCACTGAGATGGAGAGAGAATACACCTTTGCAAATTAGCTTAAAAAAATCATTTAGGATTGGGAGAAGTTTCCAAAAATGTAAGGCAGGAGAGCTGAAAAACAAATTATACAGATAGTAATATTAATTAATATTTTTTGTGGTTCTGAATATTTTTAAAATTATATTTTATATTGACTACTGTTGCTGTGAGCCAAGTTATTGACTTTTATATAGTAACACTAAAGTTTCTCACTGGATTACTTTTTCAGTTGCCATCTTCTTATTTTTGGTAGAATATCATGTCTTATGCAATAATAAAGAATAATATCTGCATTCTTTTAATTACATCATATTTCTTTTTCTTATTGCTAATTTAAAAATATTAAAAATGCATAATATAATAGTATTTATTTTATATTTTTATATTATTTTAATGGATATATGCTATTATTATTTCCTCATTAATAGGATTATGACTCTTAGCATGAAATTCACAGGATTTTCTCATTTTAATAAATAATATCTGTTTTAACTTATGTAGAATACTTTGTAAAATTTATTTGTTCTAATTAGTTATGCATGCAACAGAATGCATTTCAGTTCATAGTACACAAGCAGTGCACAAATTTTCATTTTTCTGGTTGTACAAAATGTAGAGTCAAACCATTTATGTCACCATACATGTATGTAGGGTAATGATGTCTGTCTCATTCACCATCTTTCCTATCCCTATGCCTTCTCCCTTTCCCTTCTTTGCCTTTGCCCTATCTAAAGTTTCTCTATTCCTCCCATGCCTCTCCCAACCCCCATTAAGGATCAGCGTCTACTTATTAGAGAGAACATTTGGTCTTTGCTTTTTTGGGATGGGCATAATTCACTTAGCAAGATATTCTCCAACTCCATCCATTTACCTGTAAATGCCATGATTTGATGATATTCGACAACTCCATCCATTTACTTGTAAATGCCATGATTTTATTCTCTTTTAATGCTGAGTAATATTCCATTGTGTATATAAATCACTGTTTATTTAACCATTCAACTGTTGAAGGGCATCTAGGTTGGTTCCACAGTTTAGTTATTGTGATTGTGCTGCTATAAACATTGATGTGGCTGCATCACTGTAGTATGCTGATTTTTAAGCCCTTTGAGTATAAACTAACAAGCATCATTGTTGATCCATTAAAATTTTTTTTTTTAATTTTGTCTAATGCTGTGTATTTTTGTCAATATGTTATTTAGGCATTTTGCTTTTGAGGTGTTGCATGACTTAGAATAATTTCTAATTCATGTATCTGTGTGTGTGTGTGTGTGTGTGTGTGTGTGTATGCGTGCATGCGCTTTGTGCATGTGTGTCTTTGTCCTATTTTCATGTTTGGTATTAAGGTTATTGAACTATTTAAAGTGATTTTAAAAGTTTTTTTTTTTCTATTTGCTGCTAAATATTGGGTACTTACTATGACATTTTTATAAAATTAAGGTTATTGAGGTATAATTTAAATACAGTAAAATATATACTTTAATTATATTTTGATGAACCATGAATATGTATGTGTACGGTTTTATAAGTCTTAGTAAAAACATATTAAGATTTAAACATTTATTTTACCCTAAAAGTTAGCTCTTTGCAATTAATTCACTTTCCTTCTCTGATTCCTTATAAACTGGACATATTTTCTGACATTCTAGATTCAAGATCCTTTTCTAGAATTTCATATAAATGAAATCTTCTTTTCTATAGGTTTTATAGCTATAGTTTTGCTTAGAATATATATTTTTGTGATTCATCAAAGTTGTTCATGAATAAATACTCTATTCCTTTATATTGCTGGTGGCCTTACATTATATAGATAATCACACTTTGTTTATTCATGCACTTCTTGATTAGCATATGGGTTCTTTCCAATTTAGAGTTTATATAAAAAATACTACTGAGTGGTACATGCCTGTGATCCCAACAACTCAGGAGGCTGAGGTGGGTGAATTGCATGTTCAAAGCCACCTCAGCAACTTATTTTGAGTCCTGTCTCCAAATTAAAAATAAAAAGGGCTGGGGTGTTGCTCAGTAGTTGAACATTTTTGAGTTCCATCCCTAGTACCGAAAAAGAAAAGAAAAAGTGCTACTATAAAAATGTACATGTTGTGGTGAGGACATATTTTCAGTTCTCAAGGGTTAATACCTAGATGTGAGCTTTTTGTGGTTATGTAAATTACATATTTAGCATTATAAAAAAGCTATCAACCTTTTCCCCCAAAGTATTGTATTATTTTGTCCTTTTTCTTCATTAATGTAGAATGGTTTCAGCTTGCTTTTGCCAGTTTTTTAAAATTCTAGTGGGTGAGTAGTGGTGTATTATTTTGTTTTTAATTTGCATTTTTTGAATGACTAAAGACATTGAGCACCATTTCTTGAGATTCTTGGCCATTATTACAATCTTCTGTTAAATGTCTTCAGTTATTTTGCCTATTAAAATATTGGTGTGTTTTATTATTATATGTATATTCTACACACACTCACACACACAAATCGTTTGAGCCCAAGTACTTGTCAGATATACATATTGCAGGTCTGCATGTTTGTATCCTTGACACTGTTATTTGAGGAGCAAATCGGTTTCATTATGAGAAGGTCCAATATATCACTTGTTTTTTTTTTTTGTTTCATTCTTGCAGTTTCTTATTTGAGACATCCTGGCTTCACTCAAAATCGTTAATGTTTTCTCTCAATTCATACACATATTTGCTTCCTGCCATTAAATGAGACTGAATCAAAGCAAGTAGAGTTGAAAACATGAGAGGGCGAAAGGGCTTGTCAAAGTTATCTTTTACTTTATATGTGGTTTAGCAGCATGGCAACTAATGTCTGACTTTCTGGGGTCTCTAGAGGATGGATATGCTTTTCACTAATGTCTTTCTACTCTATCTAGTTGAGACATTAGTGTCTTCTTTCCCTGCATGACCTCTGGAGTTGTTCAGCTTGTAGCTCCTTGGGCTTTATTCTATGCATGTGTAGGTTTGTATACAGCAACAGACACAAAGAAACTGCCCTATAAATTTCAAAGCTCTTCTTCTTCATGGCTTATTCCTCTCTAGCATTCTGCTGTTCAAACTTCAATGGCCAAACTCCAGCTTTCTCCTATGTTAGCAAGATCGCCATGCTCTAACTGGATTCACCCTTCCTACACTGCAGTCAAGAAAGGACCTCCTAGCAGAAAGATATTAGATTATAGGATTCAAATAATTTGTTTCTCTTCTTTCAGGGAACACATTCCTGTGATTGTTGTTGTCAAATTTTAAACTTATTTGTTCCAATTCTTATCCAGTGTTCTTTTTTTAGAGAAATATCTGCAATGGATATCCATCATGACAGGAAATGGATTCTGTAAAGCATTTACTTATCTATTTATTTTTGTTCTTAATTGAGGTAAAACACATAAAAAGTTTACATTTTAGCCATTTCAAGTGTATAATTCTGTGGCATTAAGTATAAAAATATTGTCATGTAACCATCATCACTAACCATCTCCAGAACTTTTTCTCCTTCCCAAACTGAAACAATGTTCCTTTGAAACATTAACTCCCCTTTACCACTTTCTGTTCAGCCTCTGGAAACCACCATTCTACTTTCTCTCTGAAATCAACTATTTTGGTCATTGAAACTAGGTTGATCATGTAAGTGGAACCATAGAATATTTGATCTATTTTTGACTTTTGTATTTTCACTGTATAATATCTAGTCAAGGTTTTCCCATATTGTAACATGTGTAAAATTTTCTTCCTTTTTAAGGTTGAATAACATTCCATTGTATATTAGAGATTTCGCTAATCCATTAATTTATTGATGGGTATGTAGGTTGTTTCCACTCTTTAGCTATTGTAAATAATACTGCCATAAGCCTCAGCCTTCAATTATTTGGTTATTTACCTAAGAATGGAATTACTGGATTTGTTTCTCTTCTTTCAGGGAACACATTGTGGTAATTCTATTTAATTTTTTTTTTTTTTTTGAGAAGACATCATATTGTTTCCACAGCAGTGGTACCATTTTGCATTCCCACCATCAATGCACAAGAATTCCATTTTTCCATATCTTCATCAATAGTTGTATTTTTTGATGTTTTAAAAAACAGTAGAGGTTCTAAAGAGTTGGAAGTGATATTCAATTATGGTTTTAATTTAATTTTCTTAAATTTAGTATTTTTTAAATCAGTTTATTGACCATTTACTTTTCCTCATTGATATGTCTATCCTACTCCTCTGCCCATTTATTTTTTTAAAATTGAGTGTTTGATTTTTATTTGTTACATTGTGGTATTCATCTGAAAATTATCTGCTTTTTGATGAATATATTTTCCGATTCTGTGGGTTGTCTTTTCACTTTGTTGATTCTGTCCTTTAATGCACAAAAGCTTTTAATTTTGATAAAACTAAACTTATCTATTTTTGCTTTCATTGCTTGTGCTTTTTAAAATCTTTTTGGTATTCTTTGAGAAATCAGGGAATCAGTGCTAAATCCAATCTAATAAAGTTTTCTATTTCTGTTTTTTTGGAGGTTTTATTGTTTAAGCTTTATAGTGTTTTTCCTAATCTTTTAACAATTTTTAATTTAAAGCAATTTTGTCTGGTATTAGTGTAGCATTTCTACTCTCTTTTGAATTGAATATTTTTTTTCATCTTTTGACAAAATGAGTCTGTTATAGATAGAATATAGTTGGAGGCTGGATTCTTTGTTTTGTTTTGTTTTGTTTGTTTGTTTCCCATTCTGCCAATGTACACCTTTAGATTAGGGGTTTCAATACATCTACATTCACCTGCGGTGATCTACTCTTTTGTCATTAGTTTTCTACATGTCTTCAAGTATTTTTTGTTCCTCATTTCCTACATCAGTGCCTTTTGTTGGGTTTAGTTGGCTTTCATACTGACATGCTTTTAGTCTCATTCCCTTTCTTATAAATCCTATAGATAGTTTTTATGAGGTTACCATGGAGACCACAAATAACATACTAAAATTATACCAATCCAACTTAAACTGATACTAACTTAAATTCAATCCCATGAAAATACTACCTCTCTAAAGTTCCACTCCACCCTACTTAATGTTACTGATGACAAAACTTTTGTCTTTATACATTGTCTACCCTTGAACATGCAGTTACAGTTATTTCTATTCATTTGTCTTTTAAATCCTTTTTTGTTCCTCATTTCCTACATTATTACCTTTTCTTATGTTTAGTTGATTTTCATACTGACATGCTTTTACAGAAAAGTAAAGTTACAAACCAAAATTATGATAGTATTGTTTTCTGTATTTGTTGTGTGTTTTGTCTTTACTGGAGAACTTTATATTTTCATGACTTCAAATTACTGTCTAGTGGACTTTTATTTCAATTTGAAAGATGCATCAGCATTTCTTATAGGACAAGTCTAGTAAGTAAAGGTGCTTCCAGCTTGTTTGGGAATATTTCAATTTATACCTAATTGTTAAGGATAATTTTATGAGGATTCTGATATATTTTTGATGCCTAGAATTTTATTCTTCTTTCTACTCCAAAGATCTAGAATTAAATCAATTTAATGTTCTTTAAGTCTAACAATACACTATGTTAACTCTTTTATATTATTTGGTATCTCTTGTTTTCACTCTCTTTCCTACAATATTATAATCAGGCAAAAATAAAGCCAAAACAAAGTAAATGCTAACATCCTTAGTGGCACTTGATGTGAATCCATTAGTCTCACCTGTGGACTCAGTGAACATAATAAGGAACAATTATTATTCTTGCTTTTGGTTGTGATCACCAGCATGTCTGACTGTTGAGTGGCCATCATCTGGACTGACTAGTGCCTAGCACAACTTAGGAAATAAACTTTTCCACACATGTCTCATCTTCTAGCTGGACAGACCAGTCGCCTGGTACAAGTCCATTTCAAGCCTCTGCTTCCTTCAAGTCTCCTAAGGTACTATTTGTCAAAGAAAGTCCTATTTTTGTTTCTTCATTGTGGGTTTGGGGCAAATCACCCCACTTAAATGAGAGAATACCTCAAAGTGACACAGTAAATGGCCCAGACTTGGGAAAGGGTGATGAATTGGAGCCATCATTGTGCTCTAACAAAGCTACCTATGCCCCTTTTGTGAGGAATATACTTATCTGTCCATTTATATTCTTATTTATTTTTAAAATATTTTTAGTTGTAGATGGATACAATATCTTTATTTTGTTTCTTTGATTTTTTTATGTGGTGCTGGGGAACAAACCTAGCACCTCATACATGCAACGCCATGCATGCTAGGCAAGCACTCTTACCACTAAGCCACGACCCCAGCCCTGTGTTCTTATTCTAGATGTGTTATTCTTATTTATTTATTTATTTTTACAAAAGCTGAAATTGATTATTTTTTAATAGGCCAACTTTACAGTTACATGTCTATTTACATATCATATATTTTTCTCTAGTGTAACTTTAACATTGTCTTATGCTTTCTAGTTTCATTACTTCAATTTTCAAATTTTCTTATATATATATATATATATATATATATATATATATATATATACTGTTATATGAGTAAATATTTAATTTATATTCTAAATATTTTTATATTTAGAAATTTATGTGTTATGTTTTGCATAGCATAGCAGTTGACATTTGGGTTTTCAATATTTTTTAATACCCTATTTTTCTATTTCTACAGTTAAAAATTTTGAATTTTTACAAATTCTTCCTCTATTAAGAACTTTTTGCACCAAGCCCACTTCCTCTATACTCCTTTTAATATATGCTTCTGTCTTATTAGTTTAATTTGGACATACAGAAATAACTTTTGTTATTGCTTTTCTGTTTTATCCAATTTTGTAACATTCAACCTAAATCAGTGTTCACCTTATTTGCACATTCACTTTCAATCTTTTTCATACTATGAAATTCTGTCGATCTTATCTCCAATAAATCTAACATTTTTAAGTAACAATGATTATTCAGAAAGTGTGCTGTATTATTTTTCGTAGAGTCCTCTAGAAAGACATAGACTTCTAAGGCCCCAAACTTTCCACTTATAACTTTTGTCTGTCTAATGTATTCATTTAAAGGAAAACATGAAGTCATCATTACTTCATTCCTCTGTTTGCAACCTATATTTTCTGCCTTACTATTTTTAGGATATTTCTCTCTTTCATGGAACTCCAAACGAATTTCTAGGAAACCTCTTGGTGTGTCTGATTAACTGACTTTCTCTGCATTGTAGTGAACCTTCTCAGTTTGCAACTCCTGGTATGCAATTCCCTTAATTTTTGTAGTTTCTACCCACCCCCTCCCCAATGCCCCAGCCCATGGAACAACAACATTTTAAAATTTGAATCATCTTTCTTTCTCTTGTATGTATGTTTCCCTTCATAATTTTAATTTTTTCTTGTTTTATTTCTTGTTTTATTTATTTCATGTTTGTTATAACATTTATAATGTGAATTTTAATTCTGCAATTGCTTCTTTTCACTTTCATAAACTAGAATATTTCATTATTCTGTTCTCCATGTGATGCTGTGTTTTTTTTTTTTATTTTTTAACCTCAGTTAATTTTCTCTTAATGGCTTCCTGCTTTGTGTTTCTGAAATGATATTTTTCTTCGCATTCCAATGGGGATGCTATCTCTATAGAAATTATTTCTGCAATTATTTGTACATCTGGTAATAAATAATATATTTCTCTGCTGGTGGTTTTGGATGATAATTTCTTTCCTTTATTTTTTTTTCACAGTAATCCTACTGAATAATTCCCCATTATTCATTCTAGGGCCATGTAACAGCTACCTAGAGTTGGAGTGGGTCAGCAGTTTGGATTCATTGATTGCATTTGGCCCTTGTCCAAGTTCTGCTGATAAGATAAGGTGGAGGTACAGAATTTCTTACACAACTTGAACAGTGTAGCAAGCATTCATAGGCACTATGATTCAATCTATTTCTTCTCTTATTTCCTCATTCTCTAGTACTTAAAACATATAAAGAATCAAGGTTTTAACATTCCAAGGATACCTTAGTTTTTTTGCCTGGGAATTGAATGTATAACTTGCTTCTCCTTCAATGTCTTTCTCCTTTTACTGTACCTCAGTGATTATGACAATATTGCAAATATATATTCACAATTAAGATTATTATAAAATATATATGTCCAGTAATAAAATAATATTTGTTAGTTCATTTCTTTTTGTTTTTTTTTTCCTGATAGATTCTTAGAAGTAGATTTGCTGAGATAAAATATACTAACACATTTGTGAATATTTCATATATATTGACAAATTCTCTTCCAAATATTATAGAGTTAATGTTAAAGAAGGAATATAAGCACACATTCTCATTAAAAGTTTATTTGGAAAAAAAAATTGGGATTATGTTGTTATTATGAAAAGAATTACAATTCTGAAAATCAATGAAAGAGAAAATAAAAAGTGGCTGTTGTTTTACTATGTGGCAATGAGCATTTTTAATCTTTCTTAGTTATTTTATTTTCTGCCTTGGTTTCTTCTGGGAATTATAAAGGGAGAGAAAAAGAAAGAGAAAGAGAGAGGGAGAGAGAGAGGGAGAGAGAACACATATGGTTTCATAATGACATTTAAAGTGATTTATAATTTTGTGCCAAGAATAAGTGTGTGGTGCACACATCTGGAGATACACACATAAACATAAATTTTTCAAAGAGTGTGTCATTTTATATGTTCTCACTGTGTTTATCAGTCATTTGGTATTTACCCTTATCAATGGTATAGGAAGATTTGTCTATTTTTATTTGATAGAAAATGTTATCTTGTTTTTATTCATATTCATTGGAGAACTGGTGAAGTAAAATGTCTTTTTACCTAAAGCTTATTATTCAAATATAAGTACTATTCTATAAAGCTATTGTTAAAGTTCATAATTCAAAATCAATTTATCTATCTTATTGGTGGTGGGCTCATCACTTCTTTATTAGCAATATTCATGACTTTAGTCATAAACATTGCTATAATTTCCTATTTTATACAGATAAACAACTCATGATTTTTAACCAATCGTATTTATTTATATTTTCTATTGTAACTTTTTTATTATTTCTAGTTTAGAAATTATATTTTTTTGCCTGATCAGTGCATTATTTTGAGCAGTGCAGTTGATTAGTGAATTATATTTGATTGCTAAGAAAATTTTGAAATGCCCCAACCCTCATATTCAATTCTGTTCTTTATAACAGCATCAAGAATCCAATAATATCTAAGTTCTCAGCTTGATTGACTTTTTTAATTTTAATTTCAGAGAATAAAAGACCATGCATTGAATTCTCTCATCTAAGTGTAAAGGATTCCTGAAAAGATTTGTTTATTCCCAGATTAAAGATAGTTCTGATGATGTATACAAGGAACAAGCTGAACTGTGCTGAGCCACTTTTAGGGCTCAATAACTCACTCAATGTTAATTTCAACACACAAAAGAAAACAGTCTGGCTGATTCTTGGATACAGACCAATGGGCTCCCACCCCATCATGGCTTTCAAATTTTGTAAGGAGTTTATTGCATAAAGAAGATATTAATGTAATTGTAGTAGACTGGAACCATGGTGCTACAACTTTTATTTACAACAGAGCAGTTAAAAGCACCAGAAAAGTTGCTGAGACTTTGACTGAGTACATTCAATATCTTTTGGTAAGTCTGGAAATTTTATCATTAATCTTGCTATACAATATATAATGTGTTATGTAATACTACTTGTGATAATAAAAGTAATACTTTTTTCCCATAAGCATTTAGAATTATAGCTTTGAAATTCTAATTTGTGCAGTCTTATTATCTTTGCATCAAAATATAATTGTATATCTAGATTTACCTTATTTTAAAATAATTCTCATAAACATTTATTATGATTAATTTAAAACATTGTAAGACTTTTTGACTCTAACTAAATTAACTTTAGAATAAAGTAGTGATCCTAAGTGGGCAGAGGGGATAAAGTATATAATCTTTTCATTCTTTGGATATTCTCCATAAAATATGTCTTAACATGTTTACATTAATCAAATATGAATTTGGTAAAAGACAGGGGAAAACAGTCTGAAAAGTAGATTAATTTTATCAATGTCAAAGGAAATTCCATTCAGGTTTGCTCAAAGTGGGGATGGGTCAGGTAAATTTAGGCCAGTTCTGGGTCATCTATAGTTTGAATGAGTTTTCTTAACCATGTCAACCTTTATGGAGACTCATGTTTGTCCTGAGAGGTGGTGGTTATGGGTAATTGAAATCAGAGGCCACTAACTGGATTGTGCTACTTATATTTTAGAAAAAACAGACACAAGGAGGTGGAACTTCTAAAGCTGTTTTATATCTCACACAGAAAACCATGTGAATTTAATCAAGTTTAGGATGTTCATGTGAAATTTGAACAACTTAGGTTACATACATGCCTATAAATCTGTCTTTGAAATGGGAGTCAGAGTATTGCATTTCGAAGACATGTGAAATCCTAGAACCTAGGTCTATTGAGGGCAGAATTGGTCTATTGCTCATTGTACAAAAATTTTTAAAGTATACCCTTGGATGAATACCCTTCTCCACAAAACTGAAAATGATGGATACAATATTTAAGAGAGTTTCAGGAATCATCTATATTTAGTTAATGTTTCTATAATTCCTGTATTTCTAAATGCCTAAGCTTTCAAACTTTAGCTTAAAATGTACGAATTTAATTATTTTTTTTTTTTTACATAGACTAACCCTTTAATAATTTTACTAACTTTGTAAGACAGGTAATGCATGTGCATATTCTTTGGGGATAGTGAACATTCTGTTTCTTAGTGGAAAATTGAGCATAGTCTGTGGCCAATAGAGTAGAAGAAACAAACTGGTTGCATCAAAAACATAGCAGCTGAAGCCAATAAATAGTTTAAAATAAAGTTACCATGTCTACCTTTTCGTGCCTTTGGTTTGTCTTGGTAAAATTTTCATTCATATATAGTAAAATTATCTTGCTCTGCTACAAATCATATATGTATTTACTTTAATGTCATATATATGTGTGTGTGTGTGTATACACACACACACACACACACACACACACACACACACTTTTTCCTATACAAAGAAAGCTTACTTTCTTTCCAACATTCATGCTTTATTACTACTGTGTTTGTTGCATTTTGCATAAACAGTCAGTAACTATAGTACAAAATGTATGTGGAGTGTGGTCACCTAAAATAAAAGGTAAATATTTGTTTCAAAAATGCTAGCTTAATTTGTGTTAAATATTTATCTCTCATATACAACAACCAGATGTAACATTGATAGAGTCTCTTCCCAGTATTTAACATTCAATTAAAATGTTTCCTTTAATGTTTTATTGTCCATACAACAACATACCTTCCAAATTTAAAACATTGTATTTTTATTTCTTGTATTATATTTTATTTTTTGCATTGTTGACTTACATATAGCATACTGTTATGGTTTAGACTATTTCACAGCAACTATAATGAAGAGTCAGCATATTATTTATATTAAAGAAAAAATAAGTCTTCAAAGTGAGGCTATTTAGCTTCTCTAATAAAAAATAATCACTTCTTAATTTGAAAAATAATTATTAAGAAAATAATATTTGTGATAAAAGTACTAACTCTTCAATAAGAAAATAGCCTCTACTAGATATTTAAAGAAAGACTCATGCAAATGCTCCTCAAATTATTACATGAAATAGAAAGTGATGAAACACTTTCAAATTCATTCCATGAAACCAGTGTTGCCCTCAAACTGAAACCAGATAAGGACACATCAAGGAAAGAAAGCTATAGAACAATATTCCTGATCAACTTAGATACAAAGTGCCTAATAGGCTATTAGCAAATCATATTCAACACATATGGTAAGATGATTGCACATTGTAACCCAGATAGTTTTATCCCAGGAATGCAACAATGGTTTAAAATATGCAAATTAATAAATGTAATTCACCATATAAATAGAATGAAGGGAAAAAATCCTGTAGTCATCTCAAAAATGCAGAGAAAGCAAAAAAATCACTATCCATTTATAACAAAAACACTGAAGAAAGTAGGGAGAGAAAAAATTATCTAAAATCATAAAAATTGTATATGACAAACCCAAAGCAAAGCCATAGTGAATGGGGGAAAGATGAAAGTATTTCCTTTAATATCCAGAACAATACAATTATGTCTACTGTCACCTGTTCAATATAGTACTTGAAATTCTAGTCAGAGTGATTAGGCAAGAGAAGGAAATAAAAGGAATTAACATAGGAAAAGAAGAAATCAAATATCAAAGTTTACAGCTGATGTGATTCTATACTTAAAAGATCCATAAATATCCACAGAAGATTACTTGAACTAATAAACAAATTTAGCAAAGGAGAAGTTTACACAATTAATATACAAAAATCAGTAGCTTTCCTATAAACAAATAATGAATCTGCTAAGAAAGTAGTAAAAAAAATCCCTTTCACAATACACTCAAAGAAAAAGTACCTGATCAAATAGGTGAAAGACCTCCACAATGAAAGCTGTAGAACACTAAAGAAAGAAATTGAAGAAGACACAAGAAAATGAAAAGTCTTCCAAGACCTCCATGTTCATGGATAGGCAGAGTTAGTATTTTTTTACAGGGCCAGTCTCCTTAAAGCAATGTACAAATTCAATGTACAGAGTCAATGTTCAAAATACAAATGGCATTCTTTACAGAACTAAAAAAAAGTCATAAAATTAATTTGGAAGAATAAATGACTCAGAATAGCCAAAGCAATTCTAAGCCAAAAAGTTGTGCTGGAGGCATCATGATATCTGACTTCAAATAATACAACAGAGCTGTATTAACAAAAACTGCATCATACTGACATAAAGTCAGACATATACACCAATGGTACAGAACAGAACACAGAGAAATCCACAGATAGGGTCTGATCCTTAAAAAAGGTACTAGAAACATACACTGGAGAAAAGAGACTTTTTAACAAAATGATGCTGGGAAAACTGGTTACCTGTGTGTAAAATATTGAGACTACATTCTTGTATCTTAGCCTTCACAAAAATAAACTCAAAACAGATCAAAGCCTTAGGAATGAGATCAGAAATTAAGCAAACTCTAGAAAAAAATAGATGGTAAATATTCCAACTTACATACATAGGTCACACTTTTTCATTAGGAGACCCGAAAGCACAGGAAATAATGCCATTTTTCAGGAAAATGGATTGAACTTAGAATATTATGTTAAACAAAATAAAACAAACTCAGAAAGTCAAGGTCTCATGTTCTCTCTAATATGTGGAAGCTAGAGAGGAAAAATATAAAGTTGTGTAGAGGAATCTTAGGAAAATCAGAGATCAGTAGAGGAGAGGGACCAGGGTCAGAAAGAAGGTGAGGGAAAGGAGAAATACTGGGGAATGATTTTCGCCAAATTATATTATTTTATCATGTTAATGTGTGAATATGTAACAACAAAACCCACTATTGTGTAGAATTATGATGCACCAATAAATAAAGAAAAAGAAATAGCCAATGATCTGTGAGAAACTCAGCAAATCAATATAGGTATATTTTATAATATCAAACTGTAGAACTGTAGAATAACTGAAGATAGAACAAATAAATATTAGTCCCATTGAACATGCACTAGAATTATTTAAATTTTATGATTAAATCCTCAATTTCAATTTTCTTTAAGAATATTTGGGAAGTAAATCACTTTTTTTTGAGATTACCTAGGCATATCTTCCCCATATTATGAATGTTAAACTGATTCTAAATTTACTAGTTTAAAATAAAGGCTTATGTAAATTATAAGAAGCAAAATGGTAAGTTTCCAAGTAACTTATGAATTTAGATTATGTTTCCAGCCATTAATTGATGCTTCCACTGTAGGAGAAGGGGAGGGATAAGAGGGAGAAAGGGAATGCTATCTAGTTTGACTGAACATGACTGAAATTCACAAAGATAATTGACAACTTTCCCTTTGTAGTGCCCAGCCTGGGTGGTAAATCAGTTACTTTAAATCATCCCACATGGTGAAGTTTATCCATTTATAATGTATTAAAATCTGGGAAATCTGCAGCTACAGAATATTAACAGCAGGTCAACAGAGAATCACATCTGAAATTCAAAATAAACAATAAAAAAAAATCTAGTCAATCTTAGGCTCGTTAAGTGCATTTTTATTGATTGTATTTTCTTTCTTCAGTGTGAATCCAAAGGACAAAAACTGGCCCTGTGGCTTTTACTCTTTCATTATCCCAAACAAGAAAGGAAAGATGGTGTGGAGAACAGAAATATAAAATAGCTGTTTCTACAAAAATGATCATCTTCCTCATAGCTTCATAATTTACTCCCAGTCCATAAGGCCCTCAGTTCCTGTGATTGCAATGATGGATGACTCTGCTTCAGCTACATCGGGCAAAGATGCTGCAGGATGTACAAGAGAACAAACGAACCAGCAGGACGAAATGGCAAGCGGGCGTGCCAAGGGAATTCTCCTCAGTGGAAGAGTAGATAGTCAGTCCCCAGAATTATGTAAAATGTGGCTTGTAAATATTGCTCTCATTGTGGACACGCGCATGTGTAACTTGACAGAAAGGGCAACACTGGCATAGGATAATGCAAAATATTTTCCACTTCAGTGCCCATATTTTTCACATGACCAGATTTTGCATTAAACAGAGCTCTAACTCATTGCCCAGTGAATTGTTGAGGATGTAAATATATGTATTTAAACACAGAGGGAAACCATTTATAGTTTCATCAATGAAATTTGGTTTACTCTGAAGCTTGTAATTCAGTACTAAGGTAATGCTAAATTGTTGGTAATACTTGATTAAAATCATATTTTAAGCTTACCCTGAATCTCTCTATAAGTCAATATTAAATTTGGACTGACTCAATTAGCAAGTGCAACAATACCCTGTATATTTGATCTCTTCTGCTCACTCTGCCATCCATTAACAAAAGGAGCCTTGGATTACAAGGCAGACATACTTATTCCTACACCTGTCTTCTGCAAATTGTATAGGGAAGAAAAATTCTAAATAACCATACTTTACACTGTCTCATGTAATCTAATATATATAGACCCTATACTGAAGACTAAACGCTTATAATCCTAACAGGACCTTAGTAGTTTAGACCTTGAATCAGCAGTGAATTAGAGTGCTCATTTGCAATTACTTTGAGTTAGTATTATCTGGCCAGATCCACTCCTTGGCCAGTTCTTAGGAACAATTTACAGATCCATTTTGCCAGATATGTCTTTATCTTCTTTCTCAAATAAAAACTTCTGTTTCACAGGGGTCCTATTTTTTGGGTGTGTATAGTTTATCTGTTTTGAATTTTTTTAATTTTTATTTTTAGTTTTTTTGTAGGAAAGAAATGTGCTATTTCCCTATCATACCAACAGAGTAGAGTTGAAGAATAAAGTAAATAGAGTAGAAAAATAAAGTGAAAACTCTCAAGTAAAAATAGAGTAGAAAAATAAAGTAAAAAAATCTTAAGAAGTACCCTAATATTACCCACCCGTATAGAGTTCTGTCAGATTTAATTCATATAGACAAGAAATAGACTGTTGCCTGTGTGTACGTGTTTGGGATGGGGAGGGGGGAACCATAATCTTAAGATTGGCTCTCTGGACAGATGCAGTGACCTGTATTCATTCATTCAGTAAAAAATGAATGAAACCAAGATGTGAGTTCCATCTTTTTCATATTGAAGCAGTTTCATTCAATGTTTTTGACTATTTTTATCTTTTGTGGGTTTTTAATTTTTTGGCTCAGGAAAGGAAAGGAGAAACTAAAAAAGGGATGATTATCATGAAATAATATTTTGTGCAGTTTTTATTTTTCAGGAAAGTGATTGGAAGTTATACTTCAGCTTAGAAATGAAGATAGGACTTTACTGTAGTTTCTCTGTACACACGATATGCATTAATTTTGCATCACTCATTGCACTTTATGCAATATTCTTATTTCATAAGGGGTTCTATGGAAAAAGAATTTGGAGAAACAGTGAAACAAAGTTAATTGGATAGTTTTACTATATAACTTAGCAGAATGTTTCATATGGGCATACGAAGTGTGCACATCATGAAGAGATATTTCATAAGTTTCACTCAAGTATATTTAAGTTGGAAATTTTTGTTTTCACTTTTACAGCCTATTCATATCCTGAGAAACATGCCTTGTACAAACTATATTTTGAAAAAGTCTACCTAAATGTTGCATGAATAAGCAAGAATCGTTGATCTTAAATTTTATTTATCATAGACAGTATTTTGATAAAGTGGATTGCTATAATACATGCAAATTTCTCTTTGTGCATTCTACTTTATTTATCTTCTGCTGCTTTGTAGAGTTAGAATATTATGTGAGTTATCTCTTGCTTTATTGAAAAAACTTCCAAATAGGTTGATGACCATTTTTGACATGCTGAAGCATTGGCTATGCTTTGGAAACTAGAACACTATATTGTTTTTTAACCACTATGTAAGTGGTTAGAAAACATCCCATACCCATGCAAAATCACATGTAATCTGGTGCTCTTATTTATATTGGTTGTTTTTAAAATATACTTTTTTCATTTGACATTCAGGAACTCAAGTTCAGTGAAGGAAGATGGCATATTACAATGGAAATAGCATTAGACTGAGGTTTAAGGAATGAGAGTTTAATTAATATTGGCAGTACAACTCCTGGCAGTTCATTTTATGGGCCTCAGTTTCTTATATAAAAGATGAAGACTGTATGATTTATATATTCTGAGTGTAAGATGTGAAATCAAAACTTGATAAGGATTAAGAATAATTATTTCTTTATACATATATGAGCCATTCTTATTGCAAATAAAAATCATGAAACAAAAAATTAGCATTTCTATATTTTCTCAACATTTATCTAAAACATAAATATTAACATTTGAAATAGACTAGATGTTTATTAAGTGAGACTTCATATAATAAGGAAACATTTCTTCCCTACCTTCAGACTCAAATTATTTCTGGTTAAAATATTATTTTTAAATACAAATTGGGCAAGGAGACCAGAGAATCTTGTTTTTAGTGTGTGTTCATCTACAGAAATTTTTCTCTATCAAAATAGTCTTTAGATTAATAGATTCAGAATTCACTTGCATATCTTTCAACACATCAATCTAGGAGCAAAATGCTTTTTAGTGCGTTTTTGTTTAAAGAAGAATGTGTACCTACTTGTTAGAAATCTTGGCACCTTCCCTCCTCTGTATGTAGAAGATATAATAGCTTGACATTAAAAGAACTTAGCTTCAACAAAATATACCCATTAATTGTCACAGCTAAATTCTTCTTGGCAAAGAAAAAAGGGTACAAAAAAGAAAAGTGCGAGTTCATGAGAAGAACACAAATTAAGCCTTTTAAAATTCCTTTGGTTTAAATGCCTATGTTTTATCCATTGTTCAGTAAAAGACATTCATTACGTTTTTTTTTCTTATGATTCATTGCTAGCTTTTTTATTTTAAAGATGTGTCAATTGTACCCTTTTAACATAAATGCAAAGTGCTTTATACCATTAAAATATTTTAAGGAAAAACATGATCTTGAATTTTTTAAAGACATACTTCAAAATTTGTGTTTAAAAATATACTGTGGCAGAAAAGATTAAAATGTTTGCAATTCATCTGTCTTGTGAGAGGTTTAGAGCAAATCTAAACATGAAATGTTTCATCTTGAAATGGGCAGAAAAATACTTTACTTTTTTTGTAAAGATAAATATCTTTTATTTTGAAAAAGAAGGAATCGTTTTACTTTCTTTGTTGGGCCACTCTATGTGGGTCTGTTTAGTTTCTTGTTTATCATTTCACTTTGACATTATGGTGGCACAATTACCCGGATGAGAGGCTACTGTAAGCTTGTTGAGGATGATAGGTATTCAGTTATGGCTTTAGGGCAAGCAGATGGACTCCCCAGAGCCCAGAGACACTGAGTCTTGTTCTACCTGCAGGCTCCAAAGCAGGTGTGCACTGCTGATGGGGTTGCTCCAAATGGAAAGTACACAGGTGATGCTAATTAAGGAAGCTTAGGGACTAGGAAGGAGCTCTCAGTTTATTGCTGATGGTGGAGTGCCAAAGGTTAGTGAAAAGCAGTATTGTCTGCTGGCCCAGGGAAGATAAGAACACAAAGGGCACAGGAAAAGATTTGAATACAGGCACTTATCAGTGTGCCTTTTAAACTACATAATGCTGCAAATAATGGAGTGCTTTTAGCAGTAAAACTGGGAGTCCTTTTATGAATGTACTAATTTATTAACATCAATTTGTGTTACCATTTAAGTAGTTAGTTTCATTTTTTCCTGACTTGAAGAGAAAACATCAAGAAAACCTTAGACCAACCTCAAATAAGCTATGATTAAATTAAAAATCAGCTATATCACACACTTATAAATAGTTTCATATGGCATAATTTTATACCCACCTTGGCAACAATTCTTTCAATTCAATTGGCTATGTGTTAAATATATTTTCCTGTTATTTGGAAAATATGTTTTAGAGACATGAATACTACATTCCACAGAACAATGTAATTGCTTTTTTTTAATGTGATGATCAAATGGCTAATTTTAATAATTATAAACCTGAATTCATGATAAACTTGTAGATAATTGTGAACTTTACATATGCTACTTTGTATTAACTGTATTAGATTTGCTTTAAATTAATATCAAACTATAAATTATCAAAAGAACAATGTTTAAAATTAGAAGCATATCACTTGAATATTCCAGACTTCAGCATGGTTTTCCATAAAGTAACTTATTGAAGGTAAACAGGTCATAGATCACCTCAAGTGTAGGCATTCTATAATTGATCATAATGAAATTTAATTAGTGTCAGGTTTGTTTTTGTTATCTTTTGTTACTCAACTATCTATCCCAATATTTAATGGCTTAAATCCAGAACAGTTTTATTTGCCTAAGATTTTATAGGTCAGGAAATAAGGGGTAGGTGTGCTTGACTGGGTATTTCCTCTGTTCCTTGTGGTATTTTCTGGGATTGAGCATTTGGCTGGATTCATCTGGGTTATCAGCTAGTGATCAGGGTCAGTTGGAGTGCACAGCTAGCTGATGAATGGAATCCATTCACATATGTGGTGTCTCAGCTTGAATGGCTGGAACAGCAGGGGGATGGCTGGCTGGACCTCTACCCATCTCCATGTTCTTTATCCAGTAGGATAGGTGAGGACTCAGAGAAGTTAAAAGCTGAATATAAGACCTGTGTCTAGAATTACAAGGTGGGGCTGGGGATGTGGCTCAAGCAGTAGCGCGCTCACCTGCCATGCGTGTGGCCCAGGTTCGATCCTCAGCACCACATACAAACAGAGATGTTGTGTCCGCCAAATACTAAAAAATAAATATTAAAATTCTCTCTCTCTCTCTCTCCCTTTCTCACTCTCTCTTTAAAAAAAAGAAAAAAAAAAGAATTACAAGGTGTCATTCCCATCACATTCTATCGGCCAAAGACAGTAAGCCTAGATTCAAATGGAGGGAAAAATAGATTTCAAAGCAGTATGAGATAATGGAAAGGCAGATATTATTATTTCTTGTTCCCAAATGCATCTGAATCATTTTAATGTCTTTCACTTTGCAACCAGAATTTGCCCCCTATTTATGGAACTATCTACCTAAATAAAACACAGGTGACTCTAAAATACTAATATTTATTTGGAAATGGCAGAGTATTGCAAGGGGACTATGCCTGTCGTAGGAAATAATGGGCCTATTCAAAGACACTGATGCCAGGGGAAGTTTTTAAAGACAAAAATGAAGAGGATTACCTCATATATTTCAAAACAATAATCCTTAGTCACAAGGGTTAATAACAAGTGTGGCACCAATTCAAGTTTGAACAGATGGTTGCTGGGCAGATGACCTTGTGGAAGTACTTTTTGCATGAGTTTTTTGGTGGCCTCTGTGCAAGTTAATGGTTCTAGCAGAGCCTTTTGTGATAGTTCTTATCAGGCAACAATTCATAACCCTTCCTTCATAAACTCCTGGCTGTGTTTGCTTTTTTAGAATTCACCTACAAGCTAAAAATGATTCGTTCTCATGAGGAATGGGGTTCAGGTTGAACTCTGCCCCCACATCCTTCCCTAAGCAACACCCAAACCTACCTGGACACCAAAGGCAGGAAAAGTCAAACATCCCACACCCTACTTTTAAGGTCTCATTAGACTGTAAACACAAGCTCTACCTTTGGTCTTTTATGAACTAATCACTTTTAAAGAGATTCAAAGCCAGGGTCAGGAAAGGGATAGTAGAAAGACTAAAAATCATCTTGAGCCTCAGAAAAGGTAGAAAAAGAACACAAAAACTTTGTTGTTGTGTTGATGTCTCAACTAAACATACATTTGTAATTGTATTCAAAAAAGGAAGTTAAATGGTAATCTATTTTAATAGATGCAAATATTTAACAGCAAATACTTAGCCCTCCTACAATTAAGATTCATTAACTTTAAGCCTAACATTCAAAGTGGAAACATTCTTAAACCCCACATATAATCCCTAATAGTCATATTTAAAGTCAAAGACTAAACTTAAACCTGAACTGAAATTAGCTTGGAAATTGCTTAGCTCACCCCACTACTGTTAAATGTTTAACAAGGCAAACTGCTAGTCCATTCAAAATATTAATAGATTCTGATTGCTATGGTTTCATTGTCTGTGCCCCTCCCAAAACTCATGTGTTAAAATTTAATCACCAAAGTGATAGTATTAAGGGGTAGGACCCTTTGGGAAGTGATTAAATCACAAGGGCAGAGTACTTATAATAGGATTAGAAATCTTATAAAAGGGTTGGAGGAACTAGCCCAGACCCTTTTACAAACCTTCCACCCAAGTAGAACACAGCATTCAAAACACCATCTTGGAAACAGAGACCTAACCCTCACCAAATATCAAAACCTACCAAGAACTGTGAAAAATAAAGTTCTATTATTTACAAGTTACCCAGTCTCCAGGATTTTGTTTTAGCAGCATAAACACATTAAGACAGTGACCAGGCTTCAAGGATAGATGCCCGTTTGAAAGAATAAAGGATGTATTGAGACACAAACATTTAAGATGATGCACATCCACTTAAGATGGTAAATTAACAGGTCTTTTCTAAACCTTGATAACTTCAATTTTCTGCCAGACATTGTTTTTCCTTACTGGGATCTTAAGTATGGAAGAAAACTGAACCAAAACTACTTATTAAATTATAACTTCTGGGGCTGGGGATGTGGCTCAAGTGGTAGCGCGCTCGCCTGGCATTCGAGCAGCCCGGGTTGGATTCTCAGCACCATGTACAAACAAAAATGTTGTGTCCGCCGATAACTAAAAAAATAAATATTAAAAAAAAGAAAGAAAGACAAGGTCTTGGCTGCTCTTTTAAAAAAATAAATAAATAAAAAATAAATAAATAATAACTTCCTTGAGAGAAAAGCTGTGGTGTTACAGCTATTTGGTCACAATCTGACTTGGTGTTAGCATTCCAAAATAAATAATGTGTGCCTGTATTGGTAACAGTAGGGAAGAAGAATCTAAAGTTTCTTCTGGTCCCATCCAGTGATTTACATATCATAACTATGAGTGACCGAAAAGAAATATTAGTTTTCTGTTAACTTGTCATGATTAGCCCACATCATGATTATCAGTCCATTTGGGTAGAAGGTGATTTGTTCTAGGGATTCAGTTAGCTTTTCTAGAATCCTTCTTCGTGAATTTTAAAAAAGATATTTTCATTATAGGCCTGTTAAGACTTTCAAGGAGGGGCTGGGGATGTGGCTCAAGCGGTAGCACGCTCGACTGGCATGGTTGCGGCCCAGGTTTGATCCTCAGCACCACTTACAAACAAAGATGTTGTGTCTGCCAAAAGCTAATAAATAAATATTAAAATTCTCTAAAAAAAAAAAAAAGACTTTCGAGGATATGCCAAAATCTGTATGAATCATTTCAGTAGGTGATTTTGGGAGACTTCTGATGAGTAAATTTGGGAATGGTAAGGTATCTATGTGGTCTAGTTAGCTCCCTTACTCTACTGTTTATGAACAACATGATACTTGGCTAGTTCCTATAAAGTGACCTGACAGGAAACTATTTCTTTGAGGTTTGATGAAAAAAGATCTCTGAGAGCCATTTTATATTTTCTTCTGGTTTTGAGGACCTGTAATTGCCAAGTTTATATATACATATGCATATATATGTACTTTTTATTGTTCTGAAGATTGAACCCAGGGCCTAACTGGCTAAAAACCCAGCCCAATTACCAAGTTTTGTTAAAAGTGGTGAAAAGGGAATTTAAACAACTCAATTTAAAATTAACACCCCAGGCCCCAAAATTAATCCAATTAATAAATGAGTTAAGCAGATACTTCTCAAAAGAATTAAACCAGATACTTCTCAAAAGAAGCATACAAATGACCAACAAATATATGGAAAAAAAATGCTTAGCATCTTTAGCAATTAGGGAAATGCAAATCAAAACACAACAATACAGCTGTGATTTGGGAGGTTGAAGTAGGAGGATCAAGTGCAAGGCCACCTCAGCAATTTAGTGAAGCTCTAAGCAACTTAGAGAGATCCTGTCTCAAAAAAACAAAAAGGATTGGTGAGGTAGCTCAGTCTTGGAGCCCACCTGGGTTTAATTACCCCCACACACACACGCCAAAAAAAAAAAAAAAAGGAAAGAAAATACAAGTAATAATACAAGCTGGAGAGGATGGGAGGAAAAAGTAACCCTTTTAAACTTTTGGTGGGATTGTAAATTAGCACAACCACTATGGAAATCAGCATGGAGAAACCATCATATGACCCTGCTAGACCACTACTATTTATCTTAAAGAATTAAAGTCCGAAAACTGTACTGATACACGTATGCTCATGTTTATAGAAGCACCATTCACAATAACCAAACTATGGAACCGTAGTCTAGGTGTCTCTCAGTGGATGAATAGATACAGAAAATGTGGTGTAAACATAATGGGAGTTTTATTCAGGTTTTATTCAGTGATAAAGCGGAATGAAATTATGTCATTTTCGGGAAAATGGATGGAACTTGAGAACACTATATTGAGCAAAGTAAGCCAAACTCAGAATGTTAGAGGGTCAGTATGTTTTCACTCATGTGGAAGCTAGAGAGGAGAAAGGAAAAGAAAGGTTGGGGGAAGGGGTCTCATGAAAAAGGAAGGGATATCAGTAGAGTAAAATAAAGGAACCAGTGAGAGGGAGGAGAAGGTTAAGAGGAGATCCTGGGGAATGATATATGAACATATGTGTTAGCAATGAATCCTACCATTATGTACCATTCCTTTTCTTTTTTTGTACTGGGGATTGAACTCAGGGGCACTCAACCACTGTGTCCATTCCCAGAAGTATTTTTGTATTTTATTTAGAGACAGGGTCTGTCTCACTGATTAATTAGTGCCTTGCTGTCGCTGAGGCTGGCTTTGAACTCGCAATTGTCCTGTCTCAGCTCCCAAGCAGCTGGGATTATAGCTGTGCGCCACTGTGCCTGGCCTACCTTTCCATTCTTGTGGTTGTACATGATTTGGAGTTACATTGGTCATGTATACATATATGAAAACAGGAAAGTGTTAAATAATATAGTTCTTGTAGTTTTTATTTTGAAAGTTAAAACTATATTTTAAAGTTTTAAAAATGAAGGAAATTAAATCTCAGCAGGGAATTTATTTAGAACCGCTTGTAATCAATGATTTCTTATTACTTTATGGACTGAAAATATTGTTTTTCTGTAAGAAAAATGGTTTATTATTGGGCTGGGGTTGCGGGCTTGCCTAGTATGTTCAAGGCTCTGGGTTCAATTCTCAGCACCACATAAAAATTAACAAAATTAAAGTATTGTGTACAACTATTAAAAAAAATAAAAAATGACACTTTTTGTTTTTGGATGTACAGGGAATTGAACCCAGGGGCACTTCACCAATGATATACCCCCCCAACCATTATTATTTTTTGAGATTGAATTCTTGCTAAATTGCTTATGGCCTCACTGAGTTGCTGAGGCTGTCCTTGAACTTGTGATCCTCCTGTCTCAGCCTCCCCAGTTGCTGTAATTACAGGCATATTGCGTCACCATGCCTGGCTAAAATTTTTTAAAAATCTTTTTTCTGTATTGCCATGGATGAATCCCACAGCTTCATTCATGCTAGGGAAGCCCACTACCGCTGAGCCGCATTCCCAGCCTTTAATCACTTTATTGATTAGGTTACATGATATTTTCCTTTTAGATTAAGTGTTGAGTTAGAAAATTTCAAAATGTTTGTAAGTGGAGATCTTATTATTTGACTTCTTAATTTGAAAATCATTTCCCCCAATTTTTACTTATTAGAGCCTTTTTATTATGGTTTCTTATCTTTCTTTCTTAATGGCTTTCCCATCCTTATTTAAAACACATGACCCAATGAGACCAGACTTTGCCAAGGCTCTCTTGGGTTCCCCATGATAGTGAGCATTCAAATAATGTGCAGTTCTTGTGTTGTTGTTTTATTAACACTGGGGATTGAACTCTGGCACTCATCCACTGAGCTACATCCCCAGCCCTAGTTTGTATCTTATTTAGAGACAGAGTCTCACTAAGTTGCTTAGGACCTCTAGTTGATGAGGCTGGCTTTGTGGTCCTCCTGCCTTAGCCTCCTGAGCCTATGGGATTACAGGCACATGCCACCACACCATGCAGTTCTTTTTTTTTTTTTTATTGGAGTACACCTTTGTTACTGAAAATGAAAGTCCCAAAAGGAATGGCATTTATCTTTTTTCCTCTAATTTGCAACTGAAAGAGGAGGCAAACATTTGAGTAGATATTTTAAAATGAAAAAAAAAATGATTTTTGAAACCTTTAATTATAAATTTTAATTGATGTGTCATTATAAAATATAATTGAAGGGACTCTTGATGTGTCACTTTTAGTATTCATTTTATTTGAGGCTACAGGCTAAAATAAGCATAAATTACTTATAGAAATATAAAGATATACTTTAATTTTTCAATGTTTTTCAGGCTTATCAGGACATGAAATTTCTATATCATGTGTTTATGTTTAGGGATTAGAAGGCTTATTATCTATCTGATCAGTCAGGGAATAATTTATATCACCTTCAAATTCTTTTGGATGGTATGATAAAACTAAATATTTGATCACTTGTTCGTATATGTGATACAGGGAGAGAAGCCAGGGACGTTCAACCATTGAGCCACCTCCCCAGCCCTATTTTGTATTTATTTAGAGACAAGGTCTCACTGAGTTGCTGAGTCTGTCCTCAAACTTGCCATCCTTCTGCCTCAGCCTACTGAGCTGTTGGGATTATAGGTGTGTGCCACTGCACCTGGCAGACTTTCATCTTTAAAAAGATGGACACAGCACCTTTATTTTGTTTATTTACTTTTAAGTGGTGCCTGAGATTCATCCCAGGGTCTCACACATGCTAGGCAAGTGCTCTACCACTAAGCTAGAACCCCAGCCCCTAGACTTTCATCTTTTTGACTAGTATGGAGTATTTTTAACTTTCATCTTTAAAAAGATGGACACAACACCTTTATTTTATTTAGTTTTAAGTGGTGCCTGGGATTCATCCCAGGGTCTCACACATGCTAGGCAAGCACTCTACCACTAAGCTAGAATTCCAGCCCCTAGACTTTCATATTTTTGACTAGTAATGGAGTATTTTTATTTTTTTATTATTATTTTAAAAAGAGAGAGAGAATTTTTAATATTTATTTTTTAGTTTTTGGTGGACACAACATCTTTATATGTGGTGCTGATGATCAAACCCGGGCCGCACTCATGCCAGGCGACCGCGCTACCGCTTGAACCACATCCCCAGCCCTAGTATGGAGTATTTTTAACTTGAACATAACTACCATTTAAATATTAGCCAGTCTTTATTTATTTATTTATTTGGTACCGGGGATTGAACTCAGGGGCACTCGGCCACTTAATCATATTCCCAGCCCTATTTTGTATTCTATTTAGAGGCAGAGTCTCAACTGTTGCTTAGCGCCTCACTGTTGCTGGGGCTGTCTTTGAACTTGTGATCCTCCTGTCTCAGCCTCCTGAGCTGCTGGGATGTCATAGTCTTTATTGAGAAGGCAGTGTGACTGAAATGGCATTAAACATTGTATTCTTAAACAACTAACCCTCACGTGTTAGAACTTGCAGGTGGGCATTTCAACTGAAGTCTTTTATATCACTAAAACAAAACTAAACTTCTATTTTTTGTTACCCCCCACCCCCATCCCTGGTACCACTGGGGATTGAATGCCAGTGTGCTCTACCACTGAGCTTCATCCCCAGTTTCTTGACAGTCTCATTAAATTGCCCTGTTGTTATCCTGGAACTTAATCCTCCTGCCTCAGCCTCCTGAGTTGCTCTGTCATGCCTGGCTTTTTTTATTTTTAAACAAAAAAACTATAGTGATAAATTCCTGCAGTATAGGTTCGAAAGGTGAAAAAGCCTTTCTTCCTTCTTCCTGTTATGGTAGTCTTTAAAGTACATAAAACTGTGAACACAATTTTTCATGTTTTGTTTTTGTTTACTCATTGAATCTTAGCTATTTTCAATGTTGAGTGCCTAGATATTTTATTTATTACCGCTGATTAGTTTTATTATTTACAGATGTACCAACATTTGTTTAACTTACTCCTCACTGATACATATTAGGGCTTTGTTGTCATTTATTTTTGTTTTGTTTACTGAGGACTGAACGTAGGGGCTGTCTACTGCTGAGCTATGTCCCCAGTGCTTTCTGTTTATTTTGCTCAAGCTGGCTTTGAACTAGTTATACCTCTATCTCACCCTCCCAATTAGCTGGGATCACAGCTGTGTGTACCACCAAGCCCATCTTAGTGTATTTGGGTGTGGTTTTTTTTTAAATAATTTTTAATTTATATGTTTATTTTTAGTTGTTGATGGACCTTTATTTTACTCATTTATATGTGGTACTGCAAATTGAACCCAGTACCTCACACATGCTAGTTAAGTATGCTACCACTGAGTTACAATCCCGGCCCACGTATTTGGTTTTAAGTTGAAACAATTCTACAGTGAATTTCCTGTGTCTACATCTTGTTATTGTGAATACTAATGCATATTTGTAAATTGCTGTCAGGGAATTTCTGGGTCAGAGGGCATATGCCTTAATAAGCTTCCTAAATATCTTACCATTAAGAGTGCACAGTTTGTCACAAATTTCTAATATCGATGGTATGTGTATTTTTAGTCTTTGCTAAGTAAGATAGGTAGAAACAATATAAGCTTTGATTATTTCTTATTTGGAATTAATTTGGACACTAATCTTGGGATGATTGGTCATTTTCCATTTCTTTTTAAAAATTTGGTTCGGGGGATTAAACCTAGGGCCTTGTGCATGCTAAGCATGCTCTCTCACTACTGAGCTACACCCTAGTTTCCCCCCCCAATTTTTTCTTATTGATCAGAGATTCTTTATAAATCTGGCACTTGCAAATGCTGTATGTTATTCATTGTTATTTTAATATCCTAATATTTCTTCCTAACATAATACTGCAGTTAATTTCACACATGAAATTTGTTCACTCTGGTTGAATTATTCTCTTAGGATAAATTTCTGTGTATGAAATTCGGTTAAAGGATATGAACTTCCTTGAATTATATCTTTTCAATATTTTATTTTTCTATTTCAAAGCCACTTTTTCTTTTTTCCCTGATCTCCTTGATCTACTTTATTGATTTCCCTGTTCCTATAATTATGATTATGATTGTTTTGGTTGAATACATTTACATTGTTGTGCAACTATCACTGCTATCCATCTCTGGACTTTTTCATTATTATTTCAAATGAAATTCATTAAAAAGCATTTTTAAAATATTTTAGCTCTTACCTTATTGTAGATTTTTGTTTGTATTTAGCTCCACATAGGTAAATTTATATGTTTTTCTTCTTGCTTGATTCTTTCCTCATGATCTCAGTTCTCCCAGTATAGAAGGATTCTCTAGAGATCAGGTATCTATATGAATAGACATATTAAGGATAGTAAAAATTGGTTTTGGATGTCAGTTTCTCCTTCCCCCTATTGAAGAACTTATCTTCAACTTTTTAATAAAAGCTAATGTGACTAGAAGTTTAAATATATAAAAATATATATTATGGTGTTGATATAGCTGTTTTGTAGTAAGATACTTCTGTAGTAAATAAGAAGTTAGAGTCTCTTTACCTAAACCTGTTTTTTCAACACAGGCTGGCGCTTAGTGATATTGCTGGGCTCAGCAGGGAAGGGGGGGAGTATATGTGATATATCATTCATTCGTGTATATATTCTGCTACTAAATGTCAAATAATTATAAATTCTTCTAATAAGAGCTTTTGCTCTCTCCTAGGATTGGCAGCCACCTTTTGCATGTGATGTTGATAAACTTCATTTTACTCCACGGATCCAGAGGCTGAATGAATTGGAGGTAATGTCTTTACTATTGTTCCTGTTTCCTGTATTCCTGAGGGGTCCACTTTGAAGAGGCTTTGTCACCAATCTGGTAGGGAAAGAAATTATGTCCAATAGTTGATGATCATGGTAAAACTATTTGCAGTAAGGCCATTGAAACAGACAAATTTTACTAAAAGCAATGATACTTGTCAGACACTTTTTGGTCTGTTAGTAAATCCTATATTAAGGCGATAATCATTAGAATTTAGGTTTTGAAAAGAATTACACAGTAGAACAGATTCTATAGTCCTAATTTCTTCAAAATGCATAACTTTGTCACTTAGATTTAATAACACTTTAGTTTCCTAAGGAAGAGTGAGGAACACAGAACATTCTCTAGAGAACAGATGTTTTTTCAGTTTCTAGCCACCAAGAGCAGGGTAGATAAGACTTGTGTTTTTTGTTAGTTTTAAAATCTGATTTTAATTTTGAACTAAACATTCTTAACTGAAACAGAGCACATATCCAACAGAATTTTATAGACATTGATAATAGGATTAAAATGTGTATATTGTAAATAATTTCAGTGTATTTTCAAATTCAAATTAAACCTGAAAACAGAAGATAATTACTAACTTGAAATCTTGGTATGATTGAGAATATCTGAATATTGATCCAAATTTTGGTCTGGCTTCAAGTTAAATCTCCCCAAACTGTCCAGCTTATATTTGGCAAGGAGAGTAAAAATAAAAATGACTGTATAGTAATAATATGTTTAAAAAGTTTCCTTTTTTATCTTTAAATTATAGGCACTTTTAAAAATTGATATTGGGGCTGGGGTTGTGGCTCAATGGTAGAGCATTTGCCTGGCATGTGAGAGGTACTGGGTTTGATTGTCAGCACTGCATATAAATAAATGAATAAAAATAAAGATCTTCTAACAACCAAAAATATATATATATTTTTAAAAAACTGATATAGACCGCATCTGGTGTTGCATGTTTATAATTCCAGATACTTGGGTGGCTGAGCTAGGAGGATCAGAGCTGGGGATGTATGTAGCTCAGCAGTACAGTGTTTATCTAGCATGCACAAGGCCCAGAATCCAATCCCCAGGACCATTGAAAAAAATTTGCTATAGAAGCACTATTATAAATCTGGTTTTAGATTTGTGTTTGAGCAAGTAAGAAAATTTCTACTTGCAACAAGCCTTTGAAATCTTGTTGTAAAAAGACCAAGGTGGGCATATAAAAACTTGTCACGTAACTTAAGCTGTAAAATGAAATTGTGTTTACTCTGGTACCTCTTAAATGAAGCACCTTTTAGGGTAAGAACTTATGTTATAAGACTGTTTATTGAGTGTAGAACTCCTTGCCTGACACATGCATGATAAGGGCTAAATTAAGGTTTTGTTGAGTTAGTATATAAGTTTTTAGCCAACTTCATTTATTTACTTTCAGCTATTTCTCTATTAAAGTATGATTGTTTAATCAGCTTTATCTTGTATCCTTTGATTATTTCTCTTGAATTCAGAAATAGTTTTGCATTTAAATATTCTAAGAATGAAAATGTGGCACAGGCAGGTAATAGACATGAGCTTTAAAATAAAACTGGGTAAGTTTATTTTATAAGCAGGCATATGTGCCTGTGGTCTGAGCTATTCAGGAAGCTAAGGTGGGAGGATCCCTTGATCCCAGGGATTCAAGCTCATCTTGGGCAACATAGTGAGACATGTCCAAAAATAAGTAAACAAAGACATAAACAAAATATCTGAGATTAATGCTCAGTTTTTTGTCATTTAGGCTCAAACTTGTGTAAAATTGAATTTCCTGGACCAGATTGCAAAGTACTGGGAGTTACAGGGAAGTACTCTAAAAATTCCACATGTGGAGAGGAAGATCTTGGACTTGTTTCAGCTAAATAAGGTAAAGGGCTAATGACCATCTTACTCATTTATATAATTGTGAACAGTGCATTTGGTTTTCTTTGCCTTGTGAAGAAACTTGTTTAAAATATATAAAGTGAAGCTGGGTGAAATGGCACACTCCTGTAATCCCAGCAACTGGGGAGGCTGAGGCAGGAGGATTGTTAGTTCAAAGCCAACCTTAGCAACTTAGCAAGGCCCTAAGCAACTCAGCAAGGCCCTGTCTCTAAATAATTGAATATAATAAAAAGGAATGTGCCTCAGTGGTAAAACACCCCTGAGTTCAATCCCTGGTACCAAAATCAAAGTAAAGTGAGATTTTTAGTTCAGTTGAGTGATAAGAATCAGGTTTCACCTGTCTGGTCTGGAAGTCTTGTGTATTTTGCTGCCACCCGTTTTTGTCATTTTTAAACTCACCAATAATTCTGTAAACTATTTCTTTCCATTTTAGTATAGACAGACAAACTGAAGCTCATGGGGATTTAAACAAACAAACAAACAAACAAAAAAACGACCCAGCTAAAATGGCTGAGCTCATAGTTAAATTCCAGGTCCCACTTTTTTAAAAAAAATATTTTATTTACATTTTATTTTTCGGCAGACACAACATCTTTGTATGTGGTGCTGAGGATCAAACCCGGGACGCACCCATGCCAGGCGAGCACACTACCACTTGAGCCACAACCCCAGCCCCCCAGGTCCCACTTTAATCTAAAGCCTGCATTCTTTCCACCAAACATTATTTCAGGCTTTCTGTCCCTTAGTTTGTGGAGATTTTAAGGGTCACGGAGTAGGACCAAGTACCTAGGGCCTTTGCTTTAGTAGAGATTTGATTATGATTCTTTTAAGATGACTGCTTTGGGGAAGCAAGAAGTCATTTTGGGAGGGGCAAAATGTTTATGAACATATTGTTAAAAGAAATGTTTTAATTGTCTAGCTTGATATTAACAGCACATGCATTTTTTCTTTTACTTGGGAAAAGTATTTTTAAAATATAACATTAGCCAAGAACATTTTGTTCTTGGAGTCTACCTAGGCATGATTTCCACATAAGTGTTTCTAACTTTTGCTATTTTAACAGTTAGTTGCAGAAGAAGGTGGATTTGCAGTTGTTTGCAAGGATAGAAAATGGACCAAAATTGCCACCAAGATGGGTTTTGCTCCTGGCAAAGCTGTGGGTTCACATATCAGAGGGCATTATGAATGAATTCTCAACCCTTACAATTTATTCCTGTCTGGAGACAGTCTGAGGGTGAGTTTTGGGGCTCGCCACATACCTGTTTCATTCACTGCTTGTTGGTATATTATCTTTTAGGGGGAATAAAAAACCTTAGTTGTGTTTGAATGACACTGTTCAGAAGACCTTGGTTTTTGGCTGTTTTCTCCAGCTTTGTTATTCTGTTTTGAGAGCAACCATACTTAGACATTTGTTTTTAGAATGAGTAAGATTATAGAGGACATGTTATTTTACTGTCAAAACCTGAAATCTGTATTTACTCCACAACAGGTGTTTATTTACAGCAAGAAGTTAATTATTGTATACTGTTAGGCTTATACTTTTGCATTTGCTTGCTATTTAAAGCATCCCTGGTTCCCATATTATGAAAGTATAACTTGGAATATAATTTATTTGTTCTTTTTCGCCAGCAGAGATTCCCAAGGAAAGGGTCATGTAGAATGCTTATATTTGTAAAGGAGAAGGAACTTAAAAATACTGCATAGCTTCAGTGTGTGTGGTGGGATTTAAAACTGTAATCCAGTTAATGGGAGGCTGAAGGAGAAAGAATACAAAATTTAGGACCACCTGGGCAATTTAATGATGCCCTATCTCAAAATCAAATTTAAAAAAAGGCTGAGAATGTAGCTCAGTGGTAGAAGATTCGCCTAGCATATGCCATTCCTGGTTCAATCCTCTGTACCACAATTCAAAACAAAACCAAAAAACCCAAAAGCTTTGAAGCTAATGGGTTCCTTTTTCAGTAGTTCTTACCTAGGCATGTTTGTTTCCATACAGAAATGGTATTTGTGAATTTACTCAGATAAACACTTTTGTTCTCATTAATTAAGTTAAAACAATATTGTAGAAACTTCCCACCTATTTCAAGATTCTGGCAAAAAAGAGAGTCATAATTTATTTAAATCCTTTGAGTTATTCTAAGACTAGAGCAGTGAGCCCTATAATTTTAAAAGTTGTTTCTATGTTATAGAAAGGTAGATAATAACATGGTTTCTGAGGGCAAACCAGTAATCAAAACCCTGTTCTAATATTATAATCTAGTACCATTTGTAATGCTTAAATCCTATAGATTTTCTTCCCTTTCTCCTTTCTTGATTTCAAGTAAATTTTCATTTTAGCCTAGAAGAAAGTGACCAATCTGATATTCAGAAAGCTATGTGTCTATTTTTGTTACTGGGAACTGAACCCAAGGGTGCTTTTATTACTAAGCTACATCCTTACCCTACCACCCAACCCCCACCTTTTTTTCCTTTACTTTTTTTTCCCCCAATTTTGAGGCAGGGTCTTTTTGTTAAGTTGCTGAGGCTGACTTCAAACTTGATCCTCCTGCCTTAGCCTTCTGTGTAGCTGGAATTACAGGCATGTGCCACCATGCCCAGCTGTTTTAATGTATATTACATGAGTGGTTAGTGAGTCCATGGATGAAAATAAAAACAATATTGAATTTGGAACTTTTATGGTTCTGTTTTATAATCAGACCTAGATAGAGTTGTCCATATAGATTTTCTCTTTTTGAATCTGAAGTGTGGAGGTTTCAGTGACTCAGGGGAGAGAAAGTTCCTGCTTTAAAGTTCCAACATTTTAGAAATATGCCATCCATATACTTAGGCAGTGGAGTTTTGTTGTTTAAAAAGCATTTAAAAACACAGGGAAGTATCATGAAAATAAATTGCCCCTAATCCTCCTGCTTGTTACTTCTCTTGGCTGTTTTTTATGCATGTATATACAAATTGGCAATGGGTTCTTCCTATACAATATTGTTATCCTGTCTTTTCGACATGAGCATCTGCTATGTCATTGAATGTTTTTAAATCACAGTTTTGAATGATGGTGGCTTTCCATTTTATATCCAGGTCTTGATTTAATTTCTCCTACTATTGAAAGTTTATATTGGTTTACATTGGTCCCCCTTTTTTTGAGGGGGGGGGCGTGGACAGGGAATGGGGGTTCTGAGATTGAACCTAGGGTGTCACACATGATGAGCAGGAGCCATACCACTGTGTTACACCTCTAGCCCCTATGCTCATTTCTCATTGTCAAAATTTGTTTTTATAGTAAAGGAGAATTAGAAAATATAGAGTTTTAAAAAAGAAGTGCACATAATGAAGGATTTATTGCAAATTTATTGCCTAAATTTGGAGAAACTTGAGTAAAGTTGAGCAATGATATATGGGCATTATAGAACACAGGTCTCCATCTTGCATCATCATGTTTTTAAAATGTCTTAAGGGATTACTCTGTGGGATGATGTGCTTATGGTGTGATGCTATTAATCATTTGTAAATTTCTGTTTCTCAAGGAAAGGTTAAAATTAGTGTTTGTGGTAGCATTAGATATAAAACCAAGGCTTCAGGTGTGTGTTTTGATTTATGGTTCAGAACAAAATAATGAAGCTCTTCATGCATATTTCTTTTTTTATATATATAGAGAGGATTTTAATATTTATTTTTAAAAATCTTTGTTTGTATGTGGTGCTGAGGATGGAACCCGGGCCGCAAGCATGCCAGGCGGGCGTGCTACCGCTTGAGCCACATCACCAGCCCTCTTCATGTATATTCTAAAAAGCTGCTAAGATCATAGGTCTCAATATATAGAGTCCCTATAGAACTGAACTGATCATAGATAATGGAAATCATTGAAACTAGTGGGAAATAAATATGGTCTGAATATTTAGTATCTGAATTTCTGACCATCCTTACAGTAATTAGTATTTCCCAACTTTGGTGTCTCAAATAGAGAGTTCATAGAACACATAAATGGGTTAATTTATGTGATGGGCAAGTTTATTCTTCTCTGTTTGCTTTCTTTAAATGTGCTCCAGATGCTCAATAGAAGATTTGTTATAGAATGGTAGATATTATTTCATAAAAATTTTTTTTAAAAAAACTCAGGTTCTCTCACTTATTACTGGTATTTTATTCATAAGTTTTTCAGACTGTTTAATTATAATATTAATGATATAATAATTGACTTCCAAATAAAATCACTTAGAAAGAACAAAATATTTAGTATTGCTATGTTGTTGTGTCTTTGGTACATTCCTCACTTGATATTAAGTAATCACTTGATGTTCTGTTTTATATATTATATTTCTTAAACATTAGAAAATAGACTGATAATTTGTTTCTCTATGGTTTCTTTTGTTTATTCTCCCCACAGCGTCTCTATTTTCTCTGCAAATGTAAAGGAAAAGGAGCTAAACGTGTAAATAAGACTATATGGTAATAGTGGTATCCGTAATGCCAATAATTCTGGAATTTTGTTATTTTGGTACCTATCATACCAAATACAAATGATATAAAACCTCTAGATGGTTACATTTTGGAACATTTTGCAGGGGGTGTTGCACAGCTGGTATAGGGGATTGAAACCAGGGGAACTTTACCACTGAGCTACAATCTCAGCCCTTTTTATTTTCTATTTTGAGATGGGTCTCACTAAGATACTGAGGCTGTCCTGAAACTTTTGATCCTTCTGAGTTGCTGGGATTATAAATGTGCATACTTTGCGTAGCTGGAACTCACTTTAAAAAAATGCTTGCCATGATCCTTCGGTTCATAAGCGTGACGATTGGGTGTTCATGCTCCTGTGTGAGATGTGCCTCCCTCTCAACCTTGTTACAACATGGCATATTACCTTTCTGGCGGGAAAAAAAAATGCTTTGCATGCAAGGTAGGATGGTGCACACCTATAATCCCAGCAACTCTGGGCCTCTGGCAGGAGGATCTAAAGTTGCAGGCTACCCTCAGCAACTTAAAACAGTAAGGCCCTAAGCAACCTAGTGAGACCCTGTCTCAAAATAAAATAAAAGGACTGTGGATGTAGCTTAATGATAAAGTATCCTGGGTTTAATCTCCTCTATCTCCACCTCCCGAAAGCTTAAGATGTTTGTGGGTTCTCTTATGAAATGGAAGTGCTAACTTAAAATTCATATTAGCTTCAGTGGTGATACTTTGTTGTGTTATGCTGTATTGGCATTAAATACCATATTTTAGCCAGCTTAGAATTAAACTAAAGGAGAAAGTGAATAAGTAGAGACTTGTATGATGAGCCAGTTATTGCTTTGAGTTACTGATTAATCTTTGCTTTGTGAGTTAGACTTTGTTGGAGATATGCAAACCTTGGAATGCTTGTCACATGTCCTGTTTTCTCAATTCAGGTGGTATATTTTGGTGACAGCATTGCTTAGTTATTTCTAAAACTATAAGATGGTAAAATTGTAAAAAAAAAACTATTGGATTCCCCTTTTTATTACTCCAAACACTTTTTGAAAAATAAGATAGTCTTAATGTAGGAAATTATTTTTGGAACATATTAGGGGTCTTTTTAACAACTTGTCTTCAATTAATTGACAGTTGCAAGCAAGGGAAATTGCAAATGGCTCTTTGGGAGTGTCTGGAACCTGCTGTGGTTTCCTGTGACTTAATGAGATCAATGAAATAAATTGAAGAAACCAAATTTAGTTGTTTAAAAAAATTTAAGCTGTTGTACTTATTACATGTGTGTATATTATTAGTTGTTAGTTTTTTAAAACAGATGCAAACTTGTCTTTGCATTTAGATTTTAAAAAAAGACCTGTATGTTATCTACATAAATAATTGTACCATGTAAAAATACATCAAAACCAGATTTAAAAAAAAGAAGGGAGATTCATTAATGCAATTTATTTTATGTTTAGTGTCTACAGAAGCCCAACCTGACCACAGACACAAAGGACAAGGAGTACAAACCCCATGATATTCCCCAGAGGCAGTCTGTGCAGCCCTCAGAAACCTGTCCCCCAGCCCGAAGAGCGAAACGCATGAGAGCTGAGGTGAGAGCTTCTCCAGGTCCATTAGCAGACATTGTGAAATTGTGGTGCTACGGCTGTCCAACAACTGTACCTATGCTTTTTATAGTTTTGAACCTTATTCATCTCACACAAGGAGGCTTTGTGTATTCCAGCATTTACACTTGTGGGGTGGGGGTGGTGGGAACTGTGCCAGCAAAGGGATAAGAAATTGAAGAGCTTTTTCTGGGCTTATGTTGCCTGGATAGCTGCTGAGTTGTAACTAGTCAATACTTAGGAAGAATGGGTGTTCTTGTGCTTCTATTTGGATTGCCCATTGCCCTTTCTTTCTTTCTTTTTTTTTCAATTTTTAGTTGTATATGGACACAATACATTCATTTATTTATTTTTATGTGGTGCTGAGGATCAAACCCAGTGCCTTACATGTGCTAGGCAAGTGTTCTGTCACTGAGCTACAACCCCAGCCTGCCCATTGTACTTTCAAAGGTGATATACATTGGAGATTAAGGGTGGGAGATGTGAAGATGGGGAGTTGTTAGTTTTTTAAAACAGGTTAGAGAGTGAAAGCCATAATTCCTAGACTTACTGAAAAGTAGCATGGAACCAATGTCAAATACTTATCTGAGAGAGAATTGGGAAGCTTAAAGTAGCATTAAATATATGAGGTGAAATAAAAGGAAAATCAGGAGAATAGTAAAAAGACTGATAAGAAGTTTCCCTGGAAAAGAAAGAATATTTTTTCAGTTATCTTGTTCCATACAGAGGTGTAAACTTTTTGGATTCCTGTATAGTCTGTCTGATAGCATGTATGTTTTAGGATTCAGAATATATAGGGAACATTTAGAAATGAGAAGCTTCATATTGCAGTAACCACATTTCTCAATCTCTTGACTATTTAATAATCAGTGACAAAGATGGAAAAAAAGACTCAGCCATTTTGCTTTCTGAGAAAATGAATAAATAAGAGAAGTGGTTTTTTACTTTGATAAGTTGGAAATATGAAAAACTTTAGTAACCCCATTTTTTGAATGAGGGAAACTATCTAGAATAGGAAAATAGTTATTCAAAAGCCATAAACATATTAAGTTTGTTAATTAAAGAATCAGTATTTTTGAGCATATCCTTGATCTTTAATAAACCTAAGTACTATGTGTAACTATAATGCTCTAATAAAAAATAATTGTGTAGATAAGCTGGGCATGGTGGCACACCCTTGCAATTCTAGCTATTTAGGAGGCCTAAGGCAGGAGAATCACAGGTTTCCCTCCAATCTGGCATAGGTGAGACCCTTTCTCAAAATAAATAAGGGCTAGGGATATAGCTCAGTAGCAGAATGTTTGCTTAGCATGAGCAAGGCCCCTTGGTTCAATTCTCATTACTTCAAAAATAAATAAATAAATAATAGTCGGGTATGGAGACACATGCCTGTAATCCTAGCAGCTAGAGAGGCTGAGGTAGGAGGATCACAAGTTCAAAGCTAGCCTCAGCAACTTAGTGAGACTCTAAGTGGGACACTGTCTGCAAATAAAATATAAATAGAGCTGGGGATGTGGTTTAGTGGTCACATGCCCTTCAGTTCAATCCCTGGACACCCCTCTCCAAAGGGGGAAAAAAAAGATAAAATAAATAATGAAATAACTGAGACACATGTCCTAGGATATGGATGCCTACATCTTACCTCAGTGACACCTTTAGAAGAAAATCTCTTACTTATGGACATCCTTAATATACCTGAATGAACAAGGGCAAAGTGATATATAGTTTCAGAAACACTACTTGGTTAACAGATCACAAAAATAATTTTGTTTTTTTTTCCCCAAAAAATATCAGTACTGGGCTGGGGATATAGTTCTATTGGTAAGAGTGCTTGCTTTGCATGCACAAGGCCTTCAGTTCTAATCCCCAGCACCACAAAAAGAAACAAACAACAACAACAACAACAAAACCCAATAAATATTAGTACTTTGAGAAACAATAGAAACCAAGACTGGCTTATATACCCTCAATGAGAAGGAAGTCCTTAATAGTTTATTGATGTTAAAAGTATAGTTTATAATGATGGTTTGTAAAAAGAATTGAAGAAAATTTTAGAAGCTGAATTTTCTTTGAATACTGGTAGACCTTGAAAAGAAGTCAACAAAAATAAATAAGCTTCCAGGAAGAAAATAAGAGTTGTTTCCAATTTGAGTAGTAATATTTCCCATAATTTGTTCCTGATTTTTCATTGTTATTTTTGGTGGGGAAAGGGCCTATTTTATTTTATTTTTATTTTTTAAAACATAAAATAGTGGAGAATACTCTGTTAACTTCTAAGTTTCTCCTTTATACCTTAAGTAAGAGTTGTGTCAGGACTGGTGTTGTGGCTTAGTGGTAGAGCCCTCACCTAGCATGAGTGAGGCACTGGGTTCAATCCTCAGCACCACATAAAGATAAATAAAATTATTGTGTCCATCTACAACTAAAAAACATTAAAAAAAAGAGTTGTTTCAAAGATGAGGTGGTCTCCAAGGGAAGAGAGAAGTGTGTTTTGAATTCCTGATTAACAGATATAGTTTGTAAGATTATATAAACCTGTACAGTTTATATTCTTTAAAGATTTCTTTCTTTTTAAAGAAAGTATTCATGTATATGATAATTTCTTTTAGGCCATGAATATTAAAGTAGAGCCAGAAGAGACAACAGAAGCCAGAACTCATAATCTGAGACGTCGAATGGGTTGTCCAACTCTAAAATGTGAAAATGGTAAGAAAGTTTATTCATGAATAAGAAAGAAAACATAGCTGAGTACGGTGTATTCCCAGCTACTTAGGATGTTGAGGCAGGAGGATCACAAGTTTGAGACCAACCTATGCAACATAGTGAGACCTGTCTCAAAATAAAATAAAATTTCCTGGGATGTAGCTCAGTGCTTACCTAGATTTGGGAAGCTCTGGGTTCAATCCCCAATATAAAAAAAGAAGGAAGAAGGAGGTGATGGGGTGAAGAAGGAAGCAGAGAACAGCATAATACAGAAAGATCTAACTTTGGATTGCCTCCCACAGACAAAGAAATGAAAAGTAACGTCAAGCAAGAACTCACTGAGAAGAAAGATTATATTGTAGAAAGTGAGAAGGAAAAGCCCAAGAGTCGATCTAAAAAATCCACCAATGCTGTGAGTTGATTTCTTCCTTTCTCTTTTCCCCCAATTTCTTCTTTTCTCCTTTCATTTCTTCCTTTTGAGTCTCTTTACCCTGAAGCTTATACTTTTGTGCCATACTTAGGTTACGTTAACTTACTGCCTGACAATGAAAAAATCTTTTTGAGTCAGTTTATACTATCAGTTTGTAAATGAAGAAATACACGAGAACCTTATAAAGACAGTGTAGTAATATGGGGAGGTGGTAGGGGCAGCTGTTTTTCTAGAGTACATTCTGTTGAGCTCTGAATAGTAAACGAGCTGTATCATATATTGAATCAACGAACCTACCTTCAAATGAGCTGAAGGCTATGTCAAAAATCAGTTTGGTGTTTTCCAACTTTCCATCTAGCAAGGGAAAGGAACAGAAAAAAGAAATGAAATATAAAACAGAGAAAGGAAGGAAAGAAGAAGAAAGGAGCCTAGGGATTAGTGGGTAGGACATGGCAGAGATGGGGAGCTGTTTACTCTGTTAGACACTTTTGTTTAAAGTGAAACTAGAGTGTTAGGCTCTGATTGCCCTCTTTTCCTGCTCCCAAACCGGTAAATATACCTCATCACTGGGTATTTTGGGGGAACTTTTAAACACTGACCCTTACTTAATTAGAATTTGAAATGGTAGTTTAATGTAGTTAATTAACTTTAAAACTTCTCTCCTTTTAAATATGGCAAAATTGAATTTTTCCTTCATAAATTCTACTTTTGGTTAGCGGGTAATTATTACCTAGCACCTTATTCTTCTAGAAGACTTTTTTTTTCTTTTAAGGTTGGGTCATAAGCTTTTTAAAAAATACTTGTTTTAATTGTATATAAACACAGTGCTGAGGATAGAACCCAGTGCCGCACAGGGGCTAGGCAAGCACTCTCACCCCTGAAAGACTTATTTTTAAACTAGCCACAACCTCACCCCTGAAAGACTTATTTTTAAACTACCAAAAGGTAGCAATGTAAATATAGGACAATTGAGAAAAAATATTCAGAAACTTGGGAGATCACATTTTGGAACTGAGGTTGCATGAAGTATTATGAAATACCTTTTATAGAAAATGAAGGGTTTTTTAATTTTAAATATCCCTTATAGAAGTTGTACAACTGGAAGCAGGCTGGAAAGACTACTTACATGTCTTAGATCCATTTAATTCTTACAGTTTCACTAAATCAAGTAATAGCTCATTCTGCTTTGTTCTACCCTCTTTTTCATTGATGCAGGTGGACCTGTATGTCTGCCTCTTGTGTGGCAGTGGCAATGATGAGGACCGGCTTCTCTTATGTGATGGCTGTGATGACAGTTACCATACCTTTTGCTTGATTCCACCACTCCATGATGTTCCCAAGGGAGACTGGAGGTGTCCTAAGTGTTTGGCTCAGGTAAAAATTAAAGACAGTGGTAACATTAGAAAATGTCTTCTGGAGTACTTTTTCTTTGCCTGGTGGTTTAGATTTGGCAATGGATAATAGTGAAGTTCAGGAAGAAAATTGGATTGACCCTGAATAGGATAGAAGTCTTAGAAGTAAATTCCACAGTGTGGCTGAGAAGGTGGGGGGGAAGTAAAAAAAATGTAAGATATAATTACATTGCTTTAAAAAAAATCTCATTGTAAAAAGCACTGCATATTCTTAGCAAGAATTCTTGAAACACTGAACAACTGAAAATAGAGATAGTTCACAGTGCATAGATAACCATCATATCAGTGTATATTCATCCAGACTCTCTTCTATTTTAAACAAATGAAATTACATTACATAAGCAATTTTAGTGATCTATTTTTTAAAGTATTTTTGTGTATTTACTGATACTTGCCCTCACTTTTTATGAGGATTATTTTATACTATTTATAATGAAGCAGTCACTTGAATACTATGTTTGCGTTAGGATTAGATTATATAATAAGGTGGATAATAGGGATGAACTTGGCTGGGGTTGTGGCTCAGTGGTAGCACTGGGTTTGATTCTCAGCACTACATACAAATAAATAAAATAAAGGTCCATCAACAACTAAAAAATATTTTGAAAAAAATAGGGTTGAACTTGCAAGATGGTCTGGAATATTCAAATTCATTAATTTTCTATAATCTAGGGCCACCTGTAACTGCCTGCTAACTTCTAAATGTTTAGTTTTATTTTTTTTAGTACTGGGGATTGAACCTAGGGCTGCTTTACCAATTAACTACATTGCTGATCCTTTCTATTTTTTATTTTGAGACAGGATTTTACTAAGATGCTTAGGGCCTTGCTAAGTTGGTGAGGCTGCCCTTGAACTTGGGATTCTCCTATCTCAGTCTCCCAAGTTGCTGGGGTTATAGGCATGCACCACTGTACCTGGCTCAGTGTTTGTTTTTGATGGCATAGTTAGGATATAATTAACTAATGCTGTTCAGAGAGCCATTCTACTTCCATCAAGTGTTTTATCTCTATTTTGATGATATATTATGTGTTGATTTTTTTTCTTAGTTTTAACTCTCTGAAGGACATTATTCCTCTCACTATTGAAAACATTTTTTTTGGTTCTGAAAGAAGCAAGGTTTTAGGCTGCCTCTTTTCTGTGTGTGTATGCGGGTTTGGGGACAAAGAGTTAATAATTGGTGATTGAACTCAGGTAACTGTACCACTGAGCTATATTCCTAGTCACTGCTTTATATCCCCCATTTAAATTTATTATTTTGAGATAGGATCTCACTTATTTGCCCAGGCTGGCCTGGTAGTTGTTATCCTTCTGTTTCAGCTTCCCCATGCCCAGCCTAGGATGCTTCTTTATAGAGATTTAAATTATTCAAAGACGTGATTATTAAAGTAAATTTATTTGCTTGCTAGAACACCCTTCAAATTTCAGGCAGATTGATTTTTTTTTTTAAACGGAGACATTGCATAGAAGTAAAAAAAAATAAAACTTTTTTTTTTTAAAGAAAATCTGTCCCTTTGATGATTGACCAGATAGACTTGTAGACTTGACATTTTCAGGTGCCACCTAGAACACAAACTTTCTTTTTTATTTGCAGGAATGTAGTAAACCACAAGAAGCATTTGGCTTTGAACAAACAGCCAGAGACTACACCCTTCGTACTTTTGGGGAAATGGCAGATGCATTCAAATCTGATTACTTCAACATGCCAGTCCATGTATGTACACATTTACTGCTTTGATAGAGGATTTTAATAACTTTGGAGACAGAAATGACACTTTTAATTTTTAATGATATTAAAATTCCACAATAAAATGCATTCTGATTCATCTAAGAATTTCACTAGAGATACCTTTTTCACAGAGATAATACAGTAGCAGTAGTAAAAATAGCAATAAAGAAAATCACCTACAGTCCCTTTAGCGCAATGCATGTAATTTAAAGAATACAGCAAAAATTTATTGACAACTTACTATGTGCCAAGCTGTGTGCTTTGCCTTGGGAATGCATTTGTTGTATATTAGATAGTTGCATGTAAGTTAGTATTATGAACTTCATAGGATTCTGGTTTTAATTCTCCCTGGTTCACCTAGCACTATAAGCATGCTTCATTCAGCATTTAATAGTCTATCAAATGAATATGACAAAACTAAATGGTTTCCTTTAGTAATTCTGGTTATTTAAAGCTGGGGTCTTCCTCAGTTCTAAATAAATGCTATAGCAAACACTTCATCCACGTTGATCTCTGTAATTGAATTATGTTCTTTGAATGATTGCTGAGATCTAATGTTCTCTTAAATAAGAATATTTATTCCTTACCCTACCCCCACAGGTCCATCAATTTATGGCACTCCAGCTTTACTTGTGTGTGTGTGTGTGTGTGTGTGTGTGTGTGTGTGTGGTGCTGGGATTTGAACCCAGAACCTTGTATATGCAAGGCAAGCACTCTACCAACTGAGCTATATTCCCAGTCCCAACATCCAGCAGTATATATTAATGAGCCTGTTTTTCTTTATTATCACCAACATTAGCTAAAATGTTTGTTTATTTAATTGGCTTATGTTTATTCTCCATTTGAATTTTTAGGTCTTTTGTTTCCTTGTATATTATAGTATTTGCCAGTTTTTGCTCAGCCAATTCTAGTGACTTGCAACCTATCTATGGTTGGCTTTTTATTTTAATTAAAAGATGAAAGATGTTTAAGTTACTTACTTGACTGTGTACTCAAGTCAAATATCAACAGATCCTTGACAGTCTGGTGCCTTTTTATAGGGCATTCTGCCCAAATTAATTGTTCTTTTTGTTCATACTCTGCACCCTTGTCTCTTTTTTTAATCATCATTGCCTACTTTACTCTTCTTTTCATATCTAGTAAAAAAAAATGGATGGACTCAAAGACAATGTGTTCAAAAGCCTCTTGAAGTATAAAGCATCATTCTAAACACAGATGACCATTATTTTTATACTGTCCTCAACCAAGTTGTGTACTACATTTCTGAAAAGACAAACATTCCCAATTTTTGAATATCAGCATTTTACATTCTTTAGCTACTTTTTATAATCATAGCCAGGTTCATGATAGAGGAACATGAATTCTTAATTTTTTTTTTTAGAATTTAAAAAAATATATATATATTTTTAGTTTTCAGCGGACACAACACCTTTCTTTGTATGTGGTGCTGACGATCAAACCCAGGCCGCACGCATGCCAGGCGAGCACACTATCGCTTGAGCCACATCCCCAGCCCTTGAATTCTTAATTTTTATGTTGCCGTTTCTTTTCTTTTTTTGGTAACCAGGATGGAACACAGCATGTACTACCACTGAGCTTCATCCTTGGCCCCTTTGTATTTTATATTTTAAGACAGGGTCTCACAAAGGTGCTCAGGTTGGCCTGGAACTTACAATCTTTGCTTTAGACTCTGAGTCTCTGGGATTATAAGCATTGCACCATTGTACCCAACTCTTAATGCTCCTTAATTATAAAATTCCTTTTAGAAAATAAAGATGTTTCCTGAATTGCCTGGGATCAATTATGGAATGATATGGAGAGAATCTTCCCTTAGAAGTCTGGTCCATGATTCCTGTCATTAATTTACCTAGTTACATCAGTCATAGGCAGTTTGTAAATGAGTAAGAAAACTCACCTTTTCCTCTTATTATATTTTTAGATGGTTCCCACAGAACTGGTGGAGAAAGCATTCCGGCGATTGGTAAGCACTATCGAAGAGGATGTCACAGTGGAATATGGAGCTGATATTGCTTCAAAGGAATTTGGAAGTGGTTTTCCTGTTCGAGATGGAAAAATCAAACTTTCACCTGAGGACGAGGTAGGCCCAAGTAGTAAGGAACTTTTAGTTTGAGGGAGACTTGTGCATTTAAAGCTATGATTCAGCATATCCTTGATCTAAAGAGCCTGCTACCGAATTAATAGCATCCTTATTATTATTATTTTTTTTAATGGGATCATTTTTTTAAACCTTTATTTCACTTATTTTTATGTGGTGCTGAGGATCAAACCCAGGGTCTTGCACATGTGAGGCAAGGGCTCTACTGCTGAGTCACAACCCCAGCCAGCACCCCCCAACCCCAGCATCCTTATTATAAAAAATGAAAGTCCATGTATGTGGCTTGAAAGTTTAAGTACTTATTGAAATTCTGTTTGGTCCTTGAAGTAATTTATTACTTTCAGCAGATCCTTAATTATCAGATTTTTAGTGATTTCAAGAAAAATTGGAAGATAATAGAACAATTCTAGTCCTAATTGTACCACTACATTTTATATCATGGTGGTAAGGGAAAATAACTTTGCCTTCAGATTGTATAACTTAATTTCTCCTTCTGAAGAAAATCTAAGAGTTTTATTTATTTATTTATCTTAAAATTATGTCTGTGAGTCTATTGTTTTCTACACCATCAGGTTTCTTAAAAAAAATTCTATCCTGTTAGGAAGTAAACAAAAAATAAATAAATATATAAATATATTCTAACACACACAGGAAATGGGTAATCCTATATCTATAGCTTGATGAATTTTCACAAACTAAGCACATCCATGTAACCAGCAGTCGAATAAGAATTAAGAATCCGCGCCCAACTCCCCCTTTGCCCTCTCTCCTTCATTACTTTACCTCTTTCAGGATAACCACTATTCTGACTTCCAATACCGAAGATTACTTTGCCTATTTTTGAACTTTAGTATCTCTGTATCCAGGGTCTTTTTAGATTGCCCAGACTGGCTTTGAAATTGCAGTCTTCCTGCAGCAGCCTCTTGAGTCACTAGGATTACAGCCTTTTCCACCAATCCTGGAACAAGTCCATTTATATAAAGCTTTAAACGAGGCAGAACTAATCTACGGGCATCCTAAAATTGAGCATGTTGACCCCTCTACTTCCCACTCCCTTTTATTTGGAAGGAAATTATTTTCCAGACAGCCTTTGGAAATAGAATTCTAAAGTATTAACATGGTACAGCTAAAACTTTACCCTCATTTTTCTTATTTTTAGGAATATCTTGATAGTGGCTGGAATTTGAACATTATGCCAGTGATGGAGCAGTCTGTCCTTGCCCATATTACTGCTGATATATGTGGCATGAAACTCCCTTGGTTGTATGTGGGAATGTGCTTTTCTTCATTCTGTTGGCATATTGAAGACCATTGGAGCTATTCCATCAACTACCTGCACTGGTGAGAAATCCCACATAGAAATTATAAACAGTATGTAAACTGGGTAGAAAAACTTTCTGTTCCTCTCAAATTTGTCTCAGCTATGTTTGAAGACTGATGAGCTAGTTTTTTTCACTGCTATTATAATAGGTATCCTATTAAGGCAGTAGTAGTTTATAAAGCTTCCTAGAAAGTACATGGATCCTCTAAATTGTACACTGTAGCCTGAGAAGTGTAGCCTGTTTCTGTGGAGTAAGTTTTTACTCATAGAATGGTTAAAAAAGCTTTGGACTGTACTTTCCTATAGAAAATTGTATTCAATGGCAATTTGGGAATAGAGGCAGGCTATAGGTACATAGTATCTTCCAGGTCCTTGGGATGCCAGCTTCCTTTTTGTTGGGTGGAATTCTGTCACCACAACACTTTGAGGGAACCTCATCCTTGTGTCTGTGAATTTTGTGGATGCAGATACTTGGACCTCTATTCTCAAAGCCATTTCTTCACATCTGTTTTTCCCCCTTTATTCATCTTGCTTCTAAATATAAAAATATTTGAAGATTCATAATTCACTTAAATCCTTATATAAGGAATTCAAGAATGTACCACAAGAAAGAAGAGATGGCATATATATGTATGGCATCAGTTCTTCCTCCCTGGGCAGTTACTCCCAGCTGTAAAGTGAAGATGATATTTATCATATCTCACAGGGATGTTACAGATTAATTGGTTGACAATTGAAAATGCTTTGAAGAATAAAAGCTCTTTAGAAGTGCTAATTGCCTTATCATTTTTGATGTAACCTCATCTGTCAGAATGGGCAAGGGAAGAGGAAGATGGAGAGTTGCCATCTCTTGTCAGTTGCTGTAGGAAACCGTGGAACTTCATATGCTGTAGATCCCTTATTATTAAAAATTCTGAATATCTGCATTTTTTAAAAGGTTAGTTAGTTAAAAGTGGGAGCTGGGAGAGGAATGGACCTCAGCTAGAAAGTCTCATGCTTACACTTATACTTGAAAGTAGAAAATGCATTACATATGTTCAGATCACATTTATAATGATACTTCCTCAATTTGAACATTCCTTTGTAACTAAGTCTTACACAGCAAGGTCTGAAAAATACGAACTGATTAACATTTTGTTTTGTGTTGGTATTGCAGATTGATTTATTTTTATAATCTCTTTCCAGGGGTGAGCCAAAAACCTGTATGGAGTCCCAGGGTATGCTGCTGAGCAGCTGGAAAATGTAATGAAGAAACTAGCTCCAGAGCTCTTTGTGTCCCAACCAGATCTCCTCCATCAGCTTGTGACCATCATGAACCCCAATACCCTGATGACTCATGAAGTGCCTGTATGTTCTGGTTAATCCTCCTATCACTCCGACTTACTAATTCACCACTTATTCCCTATTATTTACTTTTTAATGAAGTTGATTTGGTTACCTGTTTTCCATAGGATACTTCATAGCAGAAACAGGTGCTTGATGCAAGTTGGTATTATATATATAGCATTAACCCAGTGGGGGTAGTCGCTCAAATACCACAGAAACTGATTTGTTGCAGCTAATACCTGGATAACTGAATGGTCTTGCTTTGCCAAAAAAAAAAGTGTGATATTTTTCTTTTTTTATTTCTCATTGTTTATTCAATGGCTTTAGTATATTCATAGGTTGTGCAACTCTCACCACTAATATGTTCTACACTGAATTTTTTTATGACTTCAGTCTTACAATCAATAAAACAAAAACTTTTTTTAAAAAATATTTTTTAGTTGTAGTTGGACACAATACCTTTATTTTATTATTTTTATGTGGTGCTGAGGATCAAACCCAAGGCCTTGCACACTCTACTGCTGAGCCACAACCCCAACCCTAAAACAAAAACTTAAATGATCTGTCAGTATACATAGTTTACTATGAAAATGGCTAGATTTTGTTATAAATAGAGTGGTGTTAGAATTCTTTATATTCTGTCCCTATTTGAAAAATAATTATATTGAATCTATATGATCTTCATTTTGAATGGTGAACCAAAGTATCATTCTTAATAGAAATTATTTATATTGTACCCCTATCCCCAAGTTTTATTTTAAGTGAAAATTTACTTCTAGGTCTTGAGCTTGTTCAGGGCTCCCAGTCTTGACTTGGAAGTTGCTGTGGATATTTTCTCTGAGATTGCTGTTACATAAAGTAACATTCATATGCTTGCTTTCTTTTGGATAATACTCTGAAGATATTTTGGGAGTCTATATTGATTTTTTTTTTTGGTGCTTGGGATTGAACCCAGGGCCTTGTGCACTTGTGTATACAAGGCAAGCACTCTACCAACTGAGCCATATCCCCAGCCTGGGAGTCTATATTGAGATGTATGGAATTGAAGAGTCCATCCTAATTAGCTAAATAAAATGTAAATGATAGACTAATAGTGTTAAAATGAATTATTTTTATTTTTTTAATTGTAGATGAACACAATACCTTTTTTTACTTATTTATTTATATGTGGTGCTGAGGATTGAATTCAATACCTTACATGTGCTAGGCAAATGCTCTGTTACTTAGCTACAACCCCAGCCCTAAAGTGAGTTCTTGATCTTGCTGTGACCTAAATTTTATCTGTTTTGGCGTCACAGGTTAGTTAGTCAATGGGAATAGACTGAAAAGACATTTCATTGAGGTATCATAAGTTATGCATGGGCTATAACTGATAAAATAATGACCAATAAGTACTAAAATTCTTCCATACTTTCATTGTTAGTACTTTGCTCATTGATCCCGCCCCCCCCCCAATGTGGATTGGTCTTGCCCCATTTGTCAAAAGTAGCTTGCTCAATGCAAGACTTGGCTCTAGTTCTTTAGTATTTGAGCAAATCATGCAAGACTACATTCTGGACCTATAGAAGTAGATGAATAAGCTGGGTGCAGTGGCTCACACCTATAATCCCAGTGATCCAGGAGGCTAAGGCTGGAGGATCACAAGTTCAAAGCCAGCCTCAGCAATTTAGTGAGGTCCCAAGCAGCTTAGTGAGACACCCTGTCTCAAAAATAAAAGGGTCTTGCCAATTTGCACTCCTGAGTTTAATGCCCTGTACCCCAAACAAACAAAATAGATGAATGAGCTCCTTGTGAGCTCCTTGTGCAATAGGGATTCACAATTTAAGGGGAAAAGGGACAAAGTTTATGTAGAAAATGGAAAGGGTGGTGTGGTTTGTTAGTGTCAAGTACACTATTGAGATTCAGAAAGGGCTTATAAATTAGATGCCATTTGAAGTAGGAGTTTGAACTTCTGCTTATCGGTGTTTGGCAAAGAGTAGGAGAGGAAGAAAGTAGTTCAGATAGAAAGGATTTTGCTCATGTGACACAGTCTGTCTTTATGAGAACCCCAATAGAGTCATTACCATGCATATGTCTGGGCCCCATCACTAGAATTTCTGATTTTTTTGGGGTCTTGAGCACAGTTGGAACAACCATAAATTCGAGATACAGAGGCTTAAAAAGCTGTGTGCTCTTATGTAAGTTCAGTGTAAAAGTTGTGTGCCTTGAATATTACAGGTGCTTTTGGTGTTTGGTTAATCCAAAGAGTGGAATGATAGGAAGTAAATTTGAGATCCAAATCAGGAAGAGCTCTGTATGAGATTCTTTAAAAAAAATATATATTTTTGAATTGTAGTTGGACACATGTCTTTATTTATTTGTTTTTATGTGGTGCTGAGGATCAAGCCCAGGGCCTCCCACGAGCTAGGCAAGTGCTCTACCACGGAGCCACAACCCCAGCCCTATTATGATATTCTTGAAATAGAATCTTCAGCTGGTGGTAGGTTATCCTGTTTGGGGCTAATGAAATTACATTAGGATTTTTTTTAAATGATATCAGGGATGCTTAACCACTGAGCCACATCCCCAACCCTTTTATTTTTAAATTTTTTAATTTTTTAAAAAAATTTGAGACAGGGTCTTGCCAATTTGCTTGCCTTCCAGAGTATGCCCTTGAATTTGTGATCATCCTGCCTCAACCTTCTGAGATAATGGGATTACACCATCATACTCAGTAGGATATTCTTTATGGTAGCAGTATTTAGAAAAATGATCAAAAAATCGATCCTGGATGTGGTCAAAGTTTTGTATTGGAAGCCATATTTTTTGTTCAGAGTAACTAACTATGGTAGCCTGGGGTACTTGCTCCATCTTGTGGCAGAAATTAGGTGACATTCTATCTATAATTTTTCTTTTCTTTTTTTCTTCAGTTTTAACTGGCAGAAAGCTTCATGTTTTGGAGAATCACCTAATAGTTTATGTCCAAATTATCTTTGGTGAGAGTGTAATTGAGAACCTCAAAAATCTCTAATTGTCTGTCTTTTTAGGTTTATCGAACAAATCAGTGTGCTGGAGAGTTTGTGATTACATTTCCAAGAGCTTATCACAGTGGTTTTAACCAAGGGTTTAATTTTGCTGAGGCTGTTAACTTCTGCACTGTTGACTGGGTATGTAATTACAAATTAGTGAGCTTTTTCTAACTGCGGAAATGGAATATAATGCTTTCAAACCTGCCCTGTGTATTGTTACTATAACCCGTTGATGTTCAGCTGGACAGTCTGCAAATTGTTTTCCAGTCCATAAAGAGATAAGGCTCTTTGTACCACATTGTAAATCAAGCATATGTAATATAATCACAATTATTTAATTCCACTAACTTTTTCTTTCTTTTGTAGCAAGACTTTATTTTTTGTTTTTGTTGTGACTTTTTGTTTGTTTGTTTTTTGTTTTTGATTATTGTTCTTTTGAGATGGGGTTTCACTATGTTGCCCAGGCTCACCCCAAGTTCCAGGGCTCAAGTGACCTTCTTTAGCCTCTTCAGTATCCTGACTTAATGATGAAAGGAGGCTATTGATTAATATTCTGCAACTCTGGTCTGGAACTTTGTCCATACTGGTTTAAATTATTCACAGTATTGCAATTTACTGACACATTTGGTTTCCTTTAGTTATAAAGTTGAATATTTTAAAAAAGTATATTTTAGTTATTGATGGACCTTTTTTTTTAAAATATGTGGTGCTGAGATTCCATTGCCTTCATAGGTGCTAGTATGATATTTTATAGTGTGATATTTGGTGATATTTTTAATACCACTTTTCAACTAAGGTACCCAATATGCTAGATCTTTGAGATCTAAAGATATATAAGGTCTGGGTCTAGTCTTGGTATCTTAGTCTGGTTTTAGAGTTGATAAATGTTTTAACCCAGAATGCAACATTTGATTAACTGATAGTACAAGTTAGAAGTTTTGGGAAATAGAAGATGAGTGTATCTCCTCCTTTCTTTCAACACAGCTGCCATTAGGCCGACAGTGTGTGGAGCATTACTGCCTGCTTCACCGTTACTGTGTGTTTTCCCATGATGAGATGATATGTAATATGGCATCTAAGGCTGATGTACTAGATGTTGTAGTGGCTTCAACTGTTCACGAAGACATGGCCATTATGATTGAAGATGAGAAAGCCTTAAGGGAGACTGTTCGTAAATTGGTTTCTCCTCACCTAATTGCATGTCATCCGGGTATAACTTATTAAAGTTCTTACACACTTTAAGAAGTCTTTTTTTAGTGTATTTAATTTCCTTGAAAGCCATTCTAGTAGATGTATAGTAATATATCATTTTTGTTTTTATTTACTGCCTATCTTATTGTGGACTTATTTGCCACCTATTTCTCTATCTTTGTATTCAAATGTTTGTACCCCTCCTTTAAAATATTTTTAATTGTAGATGGACATAATACCTTTCATTTTATTTGTTTTTAAGTGGTGCTGAGGATAAAACCCAGTGCCTCACAGTGAGCCACAACCCCAGCCCATATTAGGCCCTTTTTATTTATTAAATTAGATTATTCTAAGAGTACATTATATATTGTGTATACTAGTCCTTTATCAGATAAGTGTTCTGCTAATATTTTCTCCCAGTCTGATTTATCTTTGGTTCTCCTAGCACTGTCTTTCACAGTGTCTATTCATTTTAATGAAGTCCATTTTATGTCTTCCTTTGTTGTTGCTGTGCTAGGGATTGAATCCGGGGTTTTGTGCATTCGAGGTGTGCACTCAGCCAACTTAGCTATATCCCCAGCCAGATTTCTTCCTTTTGTATATCATGGGGTGGGGGGTGCGGGGTATGGGTCCTACTTTCCTATCTTTGCTGCATCCCCAGCACTACCCTCCCCCCCCCCCAGGGTTTTTTTTTTGTTGAGTTGCTGGGACTGGTCTTGAACTTTAGATTCTCCTGTCAGTCTCCTGAGTGGCTGGATTATAAACGTGTGCCACCACTCCTGGCTAGAATCTTATAGTTTGAAGACTATATTTAGGCCTTTGATCCATTTCAAGTAATTTTTGTTGTGTAATAAGGTATTGGTCAAAGTTATTTTTTTTTTCATGTGGATGTCTAGTTGTTCCAGCATCATATTTTGAAAAAAGTATCTCTGTTCATTGTTACCTTGGCATATTGGTTGAAAATCACTTCATACATATGTACATCTGTCCTATTGCTAATGCCATATGCTCCTCATTATTGTAATTTTCTAAGAAGTTTTAAAATTTTGTATCTTACAAAACCACCCCTGCCTCCCCTACTGGGGGCTGGGGGTTCAACCCAGGGTGAACGCAAACATTTTAACACTGAGCCACATCACCAGCCCCTATGTATTTTGCATTCTGAGCCAAGGTCTCACTTGCAGTCCTCTTTATTCACCCTCCCAAGTTTCTGGGATTACAGGTGTGCACCACTTTGCCTGGTTTACAACTTTGTTCTTTATTTTAAAAATAGTTTTGTCTCTTTTATTTTCTTTGAATTAGCTGATTGATTTCTACCAGAATGACTCATTAGGATTTTGTTTGGGACTTTATTAAACCTATAAATAGTTTGAGGATAATTGATACTTTTAACAATACTGAGTCTTTTAGTTCATGAACATGGTATAATTATGTTTTTCTCTTTTTTGGCGTTATTATAAGTGGCACTTTAAAGTTTTTTATTTTCTAATTGCTAACATGTAAAAATACAACTGATTAATTGTATTCTGGAACCTCACTAAACTCACTTTTAATTTCTAGTAGATTTTTTTTTTTTGCGGGGGTGGGGTGGGGTACCAGGATTGAACTCAGGGGCACTCAGCCACTGAGCCCAGCCCTATTTTATATTAGAGACAGGGTCTCAACTGAGTTGCTTAGCACATTGTGTTGCCTAGGCTGGCTTTGAACTCACGATTCTCCTGTGTCAGCCTTCCAAGCCACTAGGATTACAGGCATGCACCACTGCGCCTGGCCATTTCTAGTAGATTTTTTTAGTACCTTTTTTGTTATCTTTTTATGTGGTGCTGAGGATCAAACTCAGTGCCTCACACGTGCGAAGCAAGCATTCTACCACTGAGCCACAACCCCAGCCCTCTAGTAGATTTAAAAACAAAAAACAAAAAACAACTGTACAAGTATAGGCTGTCAACGATTCTTTACATTTTTTTAAAGAGAGAGAGAGAGAGAGAAAGAGAGAGAGAGAGAGAGAGAGAGAGAGAGAGAGAGAGAGAGAATTTTAATATCTAATTTTTAGTTTTCGGTGGACACAACATCTTTTTTTGTATGTGGTGTTGAGGATCGAACCCGGGCCGCACACATGTCAGGCGAGGGCACTACCGCTTGAGCCACATCCCCAGCCCCTCTAATAGATTTTTAATGGATATCTTTGGGGACAAGTCTTCAAGTAGAATTTAGTTAATTTTTTTAAAAATGTGCTTTTTTTGGGTGTATGCTGAAATGTTGACTCTCTGAGGTCCATTATGAATTAGTTGCAGGATATCTACCTTCCCCTGATACTTTATAGTTGGGGAAGCTATGCCCAGAGGATTTAAGTGACCTACTAAGCTCATACATTAGTAATTGTAGCTAATCTTATTTTAAACAAAAAATTTCAACTGTCTCCATTCATGACATTCTCAATTATAGATGTAAGACCAAAAAATTACATATTTATAAAAAACATTAATTAGCATTTTCCTTACTCTCCTTGTTTTTGTTGGTCAATATATTTGTTAGAAGTGAAATAGCCAAAAGGTTAAAATAAAACAGAAGGCTCAGGACTGGCATTTTCAAGTTGGATTTGGATCTAGAAGCAGATAATTAGAATAGGTGGTAGAGTTTAGGCTTTGAGTGGCAAAAGATACATCCCACTAGGGCCCTCTAAAAATTGGATGGTGTAGAATATAGGTGAAATTCACTGCTTAAGACTATTTTCCCTTGAGAGTCTTACTTTGAAATTAGTCTCTTCTATTACACACATTTTATAACCTCATGAGATAATGATATCACTGCAGATAACTTTTTCTGTAAAAAATTAAGAGACCACTTAGTAAACAGTTACTACTTGGGTATCTTTCCCACTTGCTCTTTTATTTTTATTCTTTTTATAGATTATCCAGGAATATCACTATGAAGCTCTATGTAGCATTTTCTCATAAATAGAAAGCTTATCTATTTCTTTTATCCCCATCTTTGCTGAAGACGTGGACAAGGCCATTTTGGAGTAGGATAAGCAGCTACTCATTGTTAGTACAGTCTGTTTTTATGCTTAGATCAGAAAAGCCAAACATAAGACCTTACGTTATTCAAAAAGGTGGAGGTCCTTGTTACTTTGTATCCCACACATTTTTGCCCTGCTTCTGTATTTTGGTAAGACTTTTTGTTTGTTTGTTTAGTCTTGGGGGCAAGGAGATTATTGTCCTTTAGAAGTCTCTAAAGTCTACTTCATTTTAGGGAGTAATTGATTTGGAGAGAATGGATTTTGAGTTGTTGCCAGATGATGAGCGACAGTGTATAAAATGCAAAACAACATGCTTCATGTCTGCCATCTCCTGCTCTTGTAAACCTGGCCTGCTTGTTTGCTTGCATCATGTAAAGGAATTGTGTTCCTGTCCTCCTTATAAATATAAACTGCGGTAAGTAAGAGGAATGATTTCCCCCCTTTATGAATAGCATGGAATCTTTATTAAAAGCTCAGTGATCTTCTTGTTCTCGGGCTAAAATGGTAAGTATAAAACATTAAGTTTTCTCCAGAGCCATGTGTCTCAAAGCTGTCTGGTATTCTCTTTCCAGTTATCGATACACTCTGGATGATCTCTACCCTATGATGAATGCATTGAAGCTTCGAGCAGAATCTTACAATGAATGGGCCTTGAATGTGAACGAAGCTTTGGAGGCAAAAATCAATAAGAAGAAAAGTATGTGGCACAGAAAGTGGGGCTTGCTGAATAGCAAATTGGGGCTGATTGTGATGCAGACAACTTAAAGTTATCAACAAAACAGATTATTAGAAAGAGCTGAAGTCATCCTTGGTTACCACCTCTGTGCAGCCAGGTTTCTAGAGCATTGGCAACACATTTAAAACCCAAGAGTGAATAAAGCAGATGCCCTTACATCAAAGTGATGACTTAGTATATGAATTGTGCTTGATAGTTTATTTAACAATATTGTTAGGAAACACAATAACCTTTTACACCTCTTTGTTTCAGAGATGAAAGCATTTTACATTTCACATAGAATCTTGGGAAAGCTTTTATTTATTTATTATTTTGTGGTATTGAAGCTAGAGGCACTTTAGCACTGAGCTATATCCCTATCTTTTTATTTTCTTCCTTTGAGATAGGGTCTTGCTAAGTAGTCCACATTGATCTTGAACTTAGAGTCCTCCTGCCTCAGCCTCATATACATACAGGTGTGTACCATCTTGAGTAGATCTTAATATTTTCATATTGAAGACCACATCTAAACAGTTGTTTAAAATCTTTTTCTCCAGCCAGGCGTGGTGGTGCATGCCTGTAATTTCAGTGACTCGGGAGTCTGAGACAGGAGTATCACAAGTTTGAGGCCAGCCTAAGTGAGACTGTGTCTCAAAATCAAAAGGGCTACAGGGCTGGGATTGTAACTTATTGGTAGAACCCTTGTAACTGGGATTGTAACTTATTGGTAGAACCCTTGTCTCACATGTGTGAGGCACTGGGTTCAATCCCCAGTACCTCCTGCACTGCACCCCTGCCAGTCAGTTTCTTGCCCAGCTGCCACCCCCACCCCCCACTCAAATGAATAAGTTTATTTAAGTAATCAATTTCTTTTTACGTTTTGGTATTGGGGATTGATACCAATGGCATCGAAACACTGACCCACATCTTCAACCCCCTTTTTTATGTTTTATTTTCAGATAGTCTCACTAAGTTGCTTAGGGCCTCGCTAAATTGCTGAGGCTGGTCTTGAACTTGCAGCCCTCCTGCCTCAGCTTTTCTCAAGTTGCTGGGATTGCAGGCTTATGCCACTATGCCCACTTCAAATGAACAAATTTATTAATGACCATTGCAATAGTGTTCAAGTTATGTTTATAGATAAGAGTATATAAAAGCAATCTCTCCCTCTCAGTTCTATGACAGTACTAATAAATATAATAATTATAAAAAGGTGACTTTTTTCTTTATTCCTAGGTCTTGTCAGCTTTAAGTCTTTAATTGAAGAATCGGAAATGAAGAAATTCCCAGATAATGATCTTTTGCGTCACCTTCGCTTAGTCACACAAGATGCAGAAAAGTGTGCCTCTGTTGCCCAGCAGTTGCTTAATGGCAAAAGGCAAACTACGTATGTACTTCTGATCATTTTTGTCACCTAAACTTGGAAACCTGTTTTAACTGATTTTTCCTTCTGTCCCAGATTTCTTTGGCATTGGAACCTGTGAGTGATGAATAAGGTTCTCATACAGCTTCCTTGGACATTTTTTTTTGAAGATATCAATCTGGTGGAGGAAAATCCCAAAATCAGTTGACAGTGAATGAACTCCAACAATTTGTGACACAGTTGTATGCTCTTCCATGTGTCCTCAGTCAAACACCACTGCTAACGGTTATTATAGAGGATGTGTGGGAGTACATTATTAATTCTGTGTTCTGTAAATAAACTTTAATCATTAAATTCTCTTTCCTAATTACTTTGTTCATTTATTTCAAATAAATTTTAATATACATTAAAATTGGGTGTGCATAAAGAAATTATAATATGTCTGTAGAAGAGAGAGAAAATTCAAAATTTTTATTTTGAAAGTGACCACCAGCTAGTTCTTACAGTTGGTGTGAGTTTTTTTTTTTTTTTTAAACATAGTCTCTTGTTTTAGCAAGAAACTTGCTACAGTTGGCTTATGTTAGTTGCCTCATTTACTTATATTATTAGTAAAATCAAGGAGGGATGATGTCAGAGGATCACATTGAATGTGAATTAAAGATTCTAAGTCTGAAAGGAGCCAATTCCTGAAATTACTTGTTTATTTATTAGCAATTAAACTCAAGGGTGTTTAACCACCAAATCATATCCTAAGCCCTTATTTTATTTTATCTTTTTCCAGATAGGGTCTTGCTTAGTTGTTTAGGACCTTGCTGAGTTGCTCAAGCTGGCCTTGAACTTGGGATCCTCCTGTCTCAGCCTCCCAATTTGCTGGGTTACAGGTGTACACCACCACGTCTGGCTTTGAAATTACTACTTTGGTGGGACAGCTTGTAATTTGTTGCATTTGCACCAAATGCAATTTGTTTTTGTTTGCTTTTTTCCTTTTAGGATCTCTTGAACCGTGTAGAAGACTTCCAACAACACAGCCAGAAACTACTCTCTGAGGAAATGCCTAGTGCTGCTGAGCTACAGGACTTGCTAGATGTTAGCTTTGAATTTGACGTTGAACTTCCACAGCTTGCTGAGATGCGGATATGCCTGGAGCAGGCCCATTGGCTAGAAGAAGTTCAGCAAGCTTATCTAGATCCCAGCTCCCTTACTTTAGATGATATGAGACGTCTCATAGACCTGGGAGTGGGGCTGGCCCCATATTTGGGAGTGGAGAAAGCTATGGCCCGGCTGCAAGAACTGCTTACAGTGTCAGAGCACTGGGATGACAAAGCCAAGAGTCTTCTCAAGGCCAGGTAAAAATAGTAAACCCATATCCCTATCTTGGAGAAGGTTGGATGATAGTTACATTTTAAAGCACAGAGAGCATATTTGTTGGCATTTTGCAAGTGTTCAGTTGCTAAAATGCATATAGAATACATGTGGAAATAGCTTAGATATTTTGGCCTACTTTGCAACTTAGGTGAAGGATATTATTATTATTATTATTATTATTATTATTTTATTTTACTCATGATGAAATTAATGATTTAAATGAACTACCTCTTCTAGGGATAAGATTTAATGAAATTTTTCTGGATCCCAATGAGACTGTCTTCAAGAGAAGAAAACATTTACAAATAGGTGGAAATGTTTAAACCAATAAGTGGGGTGTCTTAAGAGAAATAGCTGAGAGATAACATGTAGATAATGCAACTTTTCTATAGAAACAGGACTGTACATTTGTGCTGTTGATTTAGTAATTCAGGATACTTTTATCTGTTTTTGAGGTTTAGATTTAGATTATACACAGGCTAACCATCTGAGGGAGAAGAGAGAATGAAGCTTCTTCCTACTCTTGCTTTTTCTGATAGATTTTTGTTGGTCCTCTTGACAACATAAAGCATTGAAATTATCTAGGTTATAGACATTCTTTTGTAATCCTAAAATAGAGGTCTTTGAACAGAGCAATTTTTGGTACTCTGCTTTGAATGTGTTAATATCCTGTAGAATTTCACTTTGTCCTTAGTGAAACTCTCAATTCTGACAGTTTATCTAGTTTAACGTAGAAGAGATGTCTGTCAGTAAGTTGTTTACCTTGTGCAGATAGAAGTTTGAGTTTATACCATCATAAGATCAGGTCCAAGTAGAGCTTAAATGCTTTACTGAATCATTTGCTTTTTAATCCTATTTGTGATTATAGAGCAATTAAAGTTTAATTTTATATCTAATAACCAGTGCCATTTGCATTTGCAGATTTATTTGCCATACTTAATTTCTTATTTTTTAAAATGAGGGTTTATTTTAGCTTTAAGAAAAATGAACCTTCATAGAAAAGGCTGAGAAGTCTTTTTGTTTAATTTATGTAGACCACGGCATTCGTTGAACAGCCTTGCTACAACTGTAAAGGAGAGCCAGGAGATCCCTGCATATCTGCCCAATGGTGCAGCCCTGAAAGACTCAGTGCAAAAAACCAGAGACTGGCTTCAGGATGTCGAGGCTCTGCAGGTTGGTTTAAAAACAAAAGAAAATGTCCCAGATTTGTAAGTGCATCTATGAAGAGCAATAATTGACAAGCAAGTTTTTTGGGGGGAGAGGGTGTGTGTGTGTGTGTGTGTGTGTGTGTGTGTGTGTGTGCGCGCGCGCACGCACACACACACATGTTGGTTTTTGGATTTTGTTTTTTGGTACTAGAAATAAATGGAATAGAATCTTCAGTTAGTGGTAGGCAGTCCTGTTTTGGAGTAGTAAAATTACAGTAGGATATATATTTTTTTGGTATTAGGGATTGAACCCAAGGGTCTTAATCACTGAGCCACATTCCCCAGCCCTTTTTATGTTTTATTTTGAAACAGGGTTTTGCTCATTTGTTTAGGCCCTCGCTAAGTTGCTGAGGCTGGCTTTGAACTTGGGATCCTCCCACATCAGCCTCCTGAGTCACTGAGATTACAGGTGTGTGCCATGGCTCCCAGCTAATAATTGACATGTTATTAAGGATGGTGTGTGGAATCTTATTTCACTGCACAGATTGGTTTTTTTTAAGAGTTGAGACCCAAATACTGATTCTTTTCAGCCTTTTGGGATATACTTACCTGTTATTATCCTGACCAATTGGATCAAATATTTAAAGCATAGACAATTCAACCCACTTTTTGGAGTCTTTCTTGAGTACTTGGTTGCAGATCAAGGGGAAAAAAAAGAAAAGAAAAAGTTGTTGAGAGAAAAAGTTTATCCTCTCACCCCCCCACACCAAAAGAAAATGGGTTTCAAAGTTATATCCAAAGTAATTATCACCAATTAAGTAATTATGTGGCCTTTTGCTAGATGTTATTGACTTGGATATAAAGTTTTAAAAAGAGAGTTATATTTGGGCTAGGAATGTAGCTAAGTGATAGAGGCCTTGCTTAAAATACATGAGCTCTTGTGTTCAATCCTCAGTACTGTCTGCTGTGTTTCCTTCCACCCCGAACTCCAGTTCACTTGAAACATTAGTAAGGTTCAGAAAAAATGCCTTCTATGATTTACCCAATTTTTAGCTAGATAACAATTTGAAAAGCAGTTGGTGGGGGAAATGGGTGTCTTCTTTTATCTTTGTAATTATTGTAGGTTTGATGGATCTTTTGAGGGAGGAAAAAGAGCCTCAAGCTTTCTTTTCAGATTCTAGTAATAAAACACTCTTGTTTTCTAAATATTTGCGTAATTTTAATTGATGCTTATTGACCACTTGTTAATAAGAAATACCAAATGGGACATTTGTAGATAAATGTTTGCAACAAAATATCTGGGCCTCTGTTCTGGTTAACAGGGCTTAAAAGAAGATACATTGTTTGAGGGATATTATGTAATTAAAATGTAATCCTAGCAAGACAAAAGTATTTTACATGCATGTAAACGCCCAAGGAGTTGTAGTTGCAGGCTCTTCTCAATAGTTGTTGATGTTATAGTAATTAGTTGTAGTCATGGCCCTCTTTTCACTCAGTGATTGGTAGCAACCAGAAGGTGAGGTTATGCAAATGGAGAGGCTAGCTTATTTAAATCAGAAAGCAAGGAAATGCTTCTGGATAGGTATATTGCATTCATTTCTTTGCAATAGTGTCCTTAAGACCAAAAAGCAAGTTTTGCTTCTTACTTGAAAAAAAAAATAGCCTTGCCTTTTCTTACATAGATTTGATTAACAACAGGAGACCAATCCACTTGATAGTTAGATTATTTATTTTAGAAGGTTATGGAGTATTCTTTTTCCTGCCTCAGCCTCTGGAGCCACTGGAATTATAAGCATGCACAGCTGTGCCCAGCTGTGGGAGGCTGTCACATCATGTGACCAGCGTTTTTCCCTCCTGATTGGTTGAGGCACTATCAGTCATCCCTGTTGATCTGGCTACTTTTAAGTGGCTGGAGATGGTAGCCCCAATCTTGAGGGTAGTAAAAATGCAGCCAAATGTGTCTCCATGCATGGGCGTGCCTTCCTCTTTCCCCAGGAATTGAGTTACCTTACCTGTCCTTGTAACCCTGCCCTTTTTGACCTTCATTGGATGGAAATTTCTAAAGAATCTAGAGTCCCCCCAATAAAAGTCCATTCCGAAACATGCTCACTCTCTCTCGCCAGCCTCTTATGATATTCCTCGCTTCCCCATTTAGGGAGCTTGAGGCTGAGGGCAGAGGAGCCGAATTTAAAGGTAAATGTGCATTTGTGTTTTATTTGATATCTTAGGAAATTCGCTTGAGAGATCTCTAGTTTAGCTGCCTCCGCTGGCCGTGGCCAGTACCCAGCCACTCCATATTCTTCTGAATAACAATGATAGGAATGGCATGTGACTCATGAGTCAATGCTTTTATTTTAAATGTCCATCAGAAATTTATGCCCTAACAGATTCATTTCTTTAAGAATAAATATAAAGGAGCATAAATATTCAACTGCCCAGTTTACCCTGTTGCCCTAGAAATGTCGTTTAGGGTTGTCTAATCCATTGCACCTATAGCTCTTTTTATTTTTTTTCTTAAAGTCATGGAGTTCTCCCCATCCCATCTCCCCCCCCTCCCCGGTTTCACTGTCCAGTCTAATTTTCCTGAGGTATGCTCCACCTTCTGGATTTGTCTGGTTAAGAGATTCTTTGTGGTGTGTTCTGTCTTCTATAGTTTCAAAGTTAGTTTCAAAGCCTTGCTGGATTTGAGTTAAATATGTTTAACTCGAATAAATACATCCATATGTGAGGTGGTGATGTATCTGGAAGATTGACCATTAGCCATGTTAAGTTTTACCATTGTATTAGAGCAACACTGGTGCAGTTCATCCCCCATAACCTGATGCTTTTATTCTTCTTCCAGTTTGGCATTATCATTCTCAAATTGTGTTTCCTGGACCAGCAACATTAGCATCACCAGCAGCAGCAGCATCACCTGGGAACTTGTTAGAAATGCAAATTCATGGACCCTTCCCTCACCTACTGAATCAGAATGTCTGGGGATGGGACCCAGGAAACTGTGTTTAAACAAGCTTTCCAGATGATTCTTATGATTCTTAGACTGGAATCACTAGTAGCTGAAGTTCAGGCTTGGAAAGAATGTGCTGCTAATACATTCTTGACTGAAAATTCTCCATATTCTCTCTTAGAGGTAGGTTTACAGCGGGCTCACTTGGAAGCACTAAAATCTCCTAGCTTAGTAAAATATGTGGTCTATCATATACAAAAATCACATCATTACATATGAATCTGTGTTCTGAATTGTTTTTAGCAATCTTAAATTATTTTTGGATACCTGTTGGCATTCAGTGTCTAAAGACCATGTTCTCATTTAAGTTCCTCTATCTTTGTTGAAATTGTACTTTTAAACTTAGTTTTACTTCACTACCAGATTAGAAAGCACCTATTTCATAAAGTGCTTTATCTGTACTTTTTTATTATATTTTTTTCTAAGCTGATGCTCATGCACCATCACTAGAGTCTGTGATATATTGCATATTTTTTAAAGAGAGAGTGAGAGAGGAGAGAGAGAGAGAGAGAGAGAGAGAGAGAGAGAGAGAATTTTTTGATATTTATTTTTTAGTTATCGGCGGACACAACATTCTTGTTTGTACGTGGTGCTGAGAATCGAACCGGGCCGCACGCATGCCAGGCGAGCGTGCTACCACTTGAGCCACATCCCCAGCCCTATATTGCATATTTTTACCTATTTAATTGAATCTGGAATCAAAGTAAATATTTTGTAAGCAATCCTGTCTTCCTTTCCTTTCCCCATTCTTCCTTCTTTCCTTTTTTCAATAGACTAGTCTTTTATTTAGCTTTATCTGAAACCCATTTTGCTGATGTTTGTGCTTTGTCCCACATTAGGTGCTGTGTCCTCAATGTGATATTGACCTTTTGGGATTGAAAAGGAAGCAGAGAAAGTTAAAGGAGCCCTTGCCAAGTGGGAAAGAAGAAAAGCGCCAAATTGGAGAGTTTGAGTGACCTGGAGAGGGCTTTAAGTGAAAGCAAAGAGACTGCTTCAGCTGTGCGTAGTAGGGTTTTTTCTTCTCCTTTATTATTGGAATATTATTGATATATATATATATATATATATATATATATATATATATATATATATATATATATATACATACATAGTAGTTGTAGATGGACAGAATGCCTTTATTTTATTTGTTTATTTTTAATGTGGTGCTAAGGATCGAATCCAGTGCCTCACACATGCTAGGCAAGAGCTCTGCTGCTGAGCTACAGCCCCAGCCTTGGGAAGGATAATTTTTAACCCTTTCAGATATACAGGTATACTGGGAAGGCAAGTAGAATAAAGTGCTCAGTTTTATTAGAAATTGTCAAGTATAAAAGATTTATACTTCCCAGGATACCTGGCATGGTAGCACATGCCTATAATCTCAACTACTTAGGAGGCTGAGGCAAGAGTGTCACAAGACCAGATTTGGCAACATAGACTATCTCACAAAACAAAAACAACAACATCATAAACAAAACCAAAAAACCTGACCAACACAGAAAGATGTCAGGGATGGGGGGAATTAGCTTAGTGGTAAAGTGCTTGTCTGGCATTCACAAGGCTCTGGGTTTGATGCCCAGCACTGCTTATCTGAGTCTGACCTGCATTTAGTAAAACTGTTGATTCAAGATATCATCTTCAAGTTAATGAGTCAAGTCAAGCTCATGTTCAATGAACAGTATTAGGTAAAAGAAGATAGCTGCATGATTTGGAAGCTGTTTTTGTGTGGCTCTGGGAATTGAACCCAGAGCTTTCCACATGCTAAGCAAGCACTCTACTATAAAACTATACTCCCAGCCTGATTTGGATGCTTTTATTGGCACAAAGTATGGCCCATTACAGAGCAGGAATACATCACCTGTTGCTTAAGGATGGGATAAGTTCTGGGAAGGGTGAACATCATAGAGGTGTACCCTTACAACTAATAGGGCTACAGTGTCAGTAGGCAGTATAATCTTACAGGAACACTGTCATATATACAGTCTATTGTTGACCATAACATTATGTAGCAAGCAACCTGATGTTGGAATGTGACTGAATGGGTTCATCTTTGGGCCAGGGCACCTTTTCTCCTGTTTGCTTTTTTGTAGCTCACTGACCTCTTATGATCGATGTGGTATTGCATTGGTTTATTTATATATTTGACACATTGTTTCTTTGGGGTATATGTATATATTTCTGCAACCCAAGCACTATTTTGGTGTAGTTACTGTAGTTCTCAGATATAATAGTGAACTACACTATTATATCTGTGCTTCATTTTTGTAAAGACTGAGTCATAGTCCCTTTTCCCTGAAATGCATATATGTCTGTCTGAAACTTTGTGTGTAGTCAGTCTCTGCCCATCTAGTCCATGGACTCTGGTTTAAGAGCTCCTCCTATGCACGCATGGCAGAACCCTGAAAGGTCAGTCACTTGATTTCCATTTTTTGGTTACAAGAGGACACCTTGTTATTAGATAACATATATATTGCTGAACATCATGTTCATTTTCAATAAGATTTTTTAAAGAAATATATCACAGGTTTGTTACTTAGTATACTTTTGGAACTATTTTTTCTTGCCCCCCCATAGATTTTTCTTCCTCAATCTCAAAAAGAGACAATAATTCATTCTGGTCTTATAATTCATGGTGTGACTGAAGGAGGATGGGTGGATATGATCACTAGGAATGGTTTCACCTTTGACAAATTAACATTTTAGAGACTTGAGAAAATAGAATAGGTCCTGCATCTGATAGCTTTTTAAAAAATCTGTTTCCCTTCATGTATCTGTTTTCTTTTAGTAATGTGCTAGAGGAGGGCTTTAATGGTCCAGCTTTTGATTGAGGTTATGGCCAACTCTGACATGGTACAAATTTGAATTTGCCACCTTTATACTCTACTTTTACTTCATGATGGATAGTGAATAAATCTGTAATGCTTGGGCTTGCTTATTTACTGGAGGCCTTATAGATAGAAAGTGCTTTATTCTCTGCATATAAAAAGTTTCACTTGTGGGCAGATTTAAATGGTCATTTCAGCTTAATAACTATGAAGTTGATTGTGTTTGTTTTCAAGACAAGGTGACTAAACTCTGCTGGGTGCTGGCTTTCTTTAATAAAGAAGAAAGGCTTTATGAATACATTCAACTTGCTGCAGAACAGCAGCTTTGCAGTTTACTTGTTGTTGTGTTTGCATTAAATGATCTTAGTTTAGTATGCATGTGTACATGTAATAAAATCTGAGCTGGACGTGGTGGTAAACACCTGTATGAGCAACTCTGGAAGCTGAGGAAGAAGGATTAAAAATTCAAAGCCAGCCTCAGCAATTTAGCAAGGCTCTGAGCAATTTAGTGAGACCCTGCCTCAAAAAAAAGGCTGGGGACATGGTTCAGTGGTTAAGCACCCCTGAGTTCAATCCCTGGTACGGAAAAGAAAGAAAGAAGGAGGAGAGAGAGGGAGGGAGGGAGGAAAAAAATAAATCTGGTTAAAAGGTTTCTTTTTTTTTCTTTTTTAATGAGGACTCTAGTTTCATTGCCTGTAATTGCTGTACTCAGCACACATGGAAGACCTCAGCATTGAAGAGCAGTTAGACATACACTACTACTATGTAATGGCTGGCCTAAGAGACCTCTATCTCATGTACCTTTCTAGAAGAATGCAAAAGCTAATGGGACTGAAAACAAGTGGAGAGCCTCAGAAATGAGCTCACATGGAGTATAAAAAAAGTCTCTATTTACAGAGAAGTAAATTTTCTAGGAGATAAATGTACATAGATGTTGGATTTTTAAGAAGTGATGTATGTTAAGTAATTGCTCATACTGTGCTTCCTATGCCCCAGGCAGAGTGATCTATCTCACGTATCACAGCTAATCATCATTGCGGTCCTGTGAGGTGCACACTATTTTCATCTCTATTTTATAGAGAGTGGAATATGTTCCCCACAGTTCCTTGCACTACAATGTGAGGCTGAGCCAGGCTTTGAATGCAGATAAATTACTGTGGGGCCCTTTCTGTTAACTACTAGGACCTTGAGTTCTGGGGAAGTCAATTTCTTTATGATACCATCCTCTCTTTTCAGATGGCAACACTTGGGGAAGCTCGCCTAAGGGAAATGGAAGCTTTGCAGTCTCTTAGACTTGCCAATGAAGGGAAGTTGCTGTCACCTGCCCAAGATGTGGAGATGAAAGTCTGCCTATGTCAGAAGGCCCCAGCTACCCCTATGATCCAGTGTGAACTCTGCATGGATGCTTTCCACACTAGCTGTGTGGCGGTACCCAGTATTTCTCAAAGCCTCCGAATCTGGCTTTGTCCCCGTTGTCGGAGGTCAGAGAAACCTCCATTAGAGAAAATTCTTCCCTTGCTGGCCTCCCTGCAGCGAATCCGAGTTCGCCTTCCTGAGGGAGATGCACTTCGATACATGATCGAAAGAACCGTGAACTGGCAACACAGAGCCCAGCAACTGCTCTCGTCAGGGAATCTAAAATTTGTGCAAGACCGTGTGGGCTCAGGACTGTTATATAGCAGATGGCAAGCCTCAGCAGGACAGGTGTCAGAGACCAACAAGGTGAGTCTGGACTCCTCAGGTTTTGGGAATCTCTGTACCTTTCTCCTGATCCTGGTGTCACTAGCTATGGTGTCACTGTTTGTTCCCTTGGTAATCACTTTGTGTTACCAGCACTCGTGGCACCTACAGCTTCCTACTTGAAGGATGTGCTCATCTGCCATATCCTTTTAGTTTCCTCTGGTCCTAATAGTTGTTGCCTAGGCATTCCATTTCCACAGAACAAATGTTCACCTTTTCATATATACAAGTATTTTTTCCATTTATATGTCTGTTAACCCAAATGTGTATTTCATGTGTGTATATATCTTTTTAAAAAAAATTTAGTTGTTAATGGACCTTTATTTCATTAATTTGTATGTGGTACTGAGAATCAATCCCAATGCCTTGCATATGCTAAGCAAATGCTTTGCCACTGAGCCGCAACCCCAGCCCATATGTGTGTATTTTAAATTATTGTTTGACTACAAATTTGGCACCTGCCCCCTTTTTCCCTCATGGAATTTGCTGAGAGTGGAAGAGCTTTTGCCTTCTGTGTATTCAGCCTTTGAGAAAGAATAATTTTTGGAAGTATTGGAGTCCTTTATTTCTTCAGTAGAAAGGCTGTGGGTTTCAATACCTTGTGCATTCTTTCTGCCAAAGCCAGATTCCCTGACCATCACTGGAAGGGGTAGGCCGTTTTCTGTCTTCCTCCATTGAAGCTGCAGGAGAAGAATGTGAAGATACCAGGAAAGCACAGTCAGAATGACAATAGTCAGTCTTTTTATAATTTGACTTTTAAATCTAGTACGTATTTCTCTATCTGAGATAATTATAGTGCTCTTGTGCCATTAAGAACAGACATGAACTAAATGAATTAAATCTTCAGCAACTTAAGGGTTAAGGAACCAAAAATGCCCTTGTCATATTTGTTTCCTTGGTTTTTGTGTTTTTATTTCTTTCCAGGCCTTAAAAATACAGTGCCTGGCATATACCAGATGATCAATTCAATACTCACTGCATAGATAAATTGGAGCTATCTATATCGTGGAATTGCTTGTGTTTTTTTTTTACACAGGGTTTGCTAGGATTATATCAGTAAAGGCAAAGGACACAACTGTTATTTATTAAATCATGGTCGAAGAAATGTTTCCCTATTTCCTTTAAATACAGGAGAAGAATATAGGGAGGTGAATGTGAATGATTCTGACAAATTCTCCTTTGATCTGTTCAGAGCGGTACTTGACTACGTTTATTGTATTGTAATCTTCAATAAGGATAATTACATAGGTTATATGATTGTTCTCAGAGAAAGTGGCTTATTTCCCAGTGGTCTTCTTTACCTTTCTGAATTCAGTCCAAGTAAAACTGGGAAGATTAAAGGCTTGGTCTTCCTGACAAAGAATTGTTGAGTTAGTCAGTTTAGAAACACCAGGAGACTCTTCAGTTTGGGAGAATTAGTCTTTCTTTTTCCCAGTTACCTTCCTGATAACCCAAGTTACTTTCCTTTGGTTGGTGCCAGTATTTTTAATCCTGAAAAGGCCTTGTTGTAAGATGTTTTTCTTCCATTAGGTATCTCAGCCTCCTGGTACAACCTCTTTTTCCTTGCCTGATGACTGGGAAAATAGGACCTCATATTTACACTCTCCCTTCTCTACTGGACGGAGTTGTGTCCCTCTCCATGGTTTGTGTATCATTATTATCATTACTACTACTACTACTACTACTACTACTACTACTACTACTAGTACTACTACTACTACTACTACTGCTCTTTTGAGGGCTGGAGAGTAACAGGTCATCTAGATATAACCAAGTCTTTTGTTGTAGAGGATCAGGTACAATAAAAAACTTTATCCTTCCATTAGGGAGGTTGAGGCAAGAAGACCGTAAGTTCAAGGCTAGCCTGGGAAACTTATTGAGACCCTGTCTCAAATAAAAAATAAAAAGGGCTAGAGATGTAGCTCAGTGGTAGGGAAAAAATAAAATGAAAATCAGCTTTGAGCCCCCTTTCTTTCTCTTCCTTTTGGTACAAGCTAGCAGCTTGTTTCTGAGTTTTCTAGTAGAAGCTGTCAGGGTAGAGGTACTGTCTTTTAGGGATGGAACCCAGGATGCTCTACCACTGAGCTACATCCCAACACCTTTTATTTTTTTGCTACCCGGGATTGAACCCAGGGGCACTTAACCATTAACCACATCCCCAGCCCTTTTTAAAAATAGTTTTTTAGTTGTATATGGACACAGTATCTTTATTTTTAGTGCTGAGGATTGAATGCAGGGCCTCACACATTCCAGGCAAGTGCTCTACTACTGAATTACAATTCTAGCCCCACGCCAGTCCTTTAGAGACAGGGTCTCAATGAGTTGCTTAGGGCCTCACTGAGTTGCTGAGGCTGGCTTTAAAATTTTCCTCTGTCTCAGCCTCTCTAACCACTGGGATTACAGGCTTGCACCCCATGCCCAGCCCTTTTATTTTTTTACTTGGAGACTGGGTTTCAAGTTCCTGTGGGTCTTGATGAATTGCTGAGGCTGACCTCAAACTTGGCAATCCTTCTGTCTCTGCCTTCCAAAATACTGGGATTACAGGCATGTACCACTGCACCCAGCAGAACTTCATTGTTAAATGTAGGATATGGGTTAATGTGCATTCACTAGATAGGGAAGAGGGATAATGTTTAAGTTTTAAAAGTGCGAAAGAAACAGAGAGAAAGGCCTTGTCTATTGCTTTCAGGGACAGAAGGATCAGTCCCGTACAACTAATAATTAAGCAGAAAGTATTTAAGTCAGGTGCTAAGTCATGGACTGTCTTATTAAATTACCTAAGAGATTTGTGGAGGATCTCAGAGATAATACACATTTAAAACCTACACCATCCCAATTTATTTGGAATCAAATTCAGGGCCTCATGCATGCTAGCAGATGCTGCACCACTGATTTACACCCAGCCCTTTAAAAAAATTTTCTTTTGAGACAGAGTCTTGCTAAGTTACCCAGGCTGCTTTTGAACTTGTGATCCTTCTGCCTCAGCCTGCTGAGTAGCTAGAGTTACAGGTGTGCCCCACTATGCCTGGCCTACCTTCCTTTTCTTACTTATAAATGACTACCCCATGATTTCTGCCAAAAGCTGCAGTTGGAATCCTGAGCCTTCATCACTCCTTCTCAGTGTGCATCTAGTCTTGTGGTCAGAGCCCCTTGATCCACTCAGATTATTCATGCCCTGAGCTAGCAGCTTGTTTCTGAGTTTTCTAGTAGAGCTTTCAGGGTGGAGGTACTGTCTTTTCTGTATTAGCAATTAGCAAAGTGATGAAGTGAATACTTCTCTAGTAATAATGAGTCTTAGGAAATCTAGTTTAGGGCTTTGGGCACATTAAGTGAACTTAGCTTGAACTGAATGCCATTTAAGGAGGATAGAGGGTGGAAGTGTTATGAAAGGCAGTCCTTCTGTAAATTTCATAGGCCTGAATGCACATGTGTGAACACTCTTTGTTGTCATCCTTTTGATTGGGTCTGGTCTTAAACAGGCATCAGTCCAGAAGTGAATGAGCTATTGATGGAAGCCCAGTTGCTCCAGGTATCCCTTCCTGAAATTCAGAAACTTTACCAGACTCTACTTGCAAAGCCAAGCCCTGCTCAGCAAACTGACCGAAACTCACCAGTTAGACCCAGCAGTGAGAAGGTGAGTGTCTAAGGCTGCTGGAGGCAGCAGAAGCACAAAGGCTTTGAGATGATATTTTTAATCCACAAAAGGGTGCCTGGTGTCTGCCTTATAGCTTGCTCTTAAGGGTGTCCGTGAGAAGGTAGGCACCAGCCACCATTTGCTACAGTTTAAGCTTATGGCCTGTGTTTGGGTCTTGTTTGAGGTGACTGTGTGAATTTCTTTTTTTTTATTTCTTTTTAGTAAGGTGTATGTTTCATCATTACCATGTGATAATAGTGAGAGTTAGTGGTTTTTTTGTCCTATCACAGAAATACTAAGAGGTGAAAATATAATTATATCTGAGAGGGCTTTTAATTATAACAATTTCAAAAATCAAAGATAATTCCAGAGTCAACATTGAACAAATGCTTTTGTTACCCCCTGAACAAGGCAGCTGGTGTGAAGATTGAGGATGCTCATCTTGAATGCTGGCTGACTTGAAGGGTTCTCTACACTATCCTATTTCTTAGCCTAGTTAAGGGCACTATTTCTGCTTCCTTCTAGTGAACTAACTGACCTGGCACTTCAGGCCCCTGAAAATAGTCAGGATAGAAACTTACCAGGAAGACTGAAGCCATATTAGGGAAGAATCTCATGAAAGATAATACAAGGGCTAATACCAGCATTTAGGATTTATTTTTCATTATGATAGCAAATAATATAGCACCATTATTATTATTTAATACTTTTATTAGTTGTTGGCAGACCTTTATTTTATTTATTTATATGTGGTGCTGAGAATCAAACCCAGTGCCTCACAGATGCTAGGCAAGTGCTCTACCACTGAGCCACAATCCCAGCCCCTAGCACCATTATTGTGTTCAGATAATGTTTCTATGAGGGGTAGGGGTGTATGGTTTTAAAGAAGGAACTAATAGCCTGGTTCCATAGGAGCCAGCAGATCAAAGGGTAGACATAAACACCCAGATAGAAACTATGTAAGTGGCCAGTCACTCCCTGATTTGATGAAAAGAATCTTTGGAAGGATCTTGCATCTCCTGGTGCTGGTTGAGTAATTTAAGGCAAATCATTATTTTTTCCTAGTCTTCTTTGTAGCACTAACAAAGAGGAAGGAAGGAAGTTAAAGTCAAATGGTTGTCCACAGAATTGGAGGGGGAAGGTGGTGGTGATGTTTAGGATGCAGGATATTCACAAGGGGAATAATTTGGTTTTTTATTCACCTATTTTCCCTTTCTGTGGTCCTGGGGATTGAATCTGGGGCCTTGCACATTTCAGGCAGGTGCTCAACTGCAGAGCTACATCCTCACCCCTTTTTATTTTGAGACAATGACTTACTAAGTTGTCCAGACTCGTATTGAACTTGTGTTCCTTCTGCCTCAGCCTCCTAAGTAGCTGGGATTACAGGTGTGTGCCACCATGCCAGGCTCATTCGCCCATTTCCTTTAGCTTCACTAATTTTAGTAGTAGGGACACTGTAGGCTAAAATTGAATTTGCTCATCTTCCACCCAGAATGATTGCTGTCGAGGAAAGAGAGATGGAATCAACAATCTTGAGAGGAAACTGAAGAGACTCCTGGAGAGAGAAGGCCTCTCCAGTGAACGGTGGGATCGAGTTAAAAAAATGAGGACGCCCAAAAAGAAGAAAATCAAACTGAGCCACCCTAAGGACATGAACAATTTCAAGTTAGAGAGAGAGAGTGTAGCTATGAGTTAGTTCGTTCTGCTGAAACTCATTCCCTGCCCTCAGACACGTCCTATTCGGAACAGGAAGACTCTGAGGATGAAGATGCCATCTGTCCTGCTGCAAGCTGCCTGCAGCCAGGAGGAGATGAGGTCAGTGAGGTTTGGGCCGTAGAGGACGTGCTTTCCCTTAACTCAGAAACCCTGTAAGCTAGACCTCATCTCGCTGGGGCTTTCTCTTCTGCTTATCTGCTTTGAGCTGATCTGAATGGATTGCTCAGTCCTCCCCCCACTGATATTTCTGCTCTTACCATCGTTCCTGGTTCTCCTCCCTTCTCTTGAAGAAACTCTCTTTCTTCCCTTTTTCCTTTTCTTGCTCCGCCAGCTTTCACCGTCCCGGCGCTAAGAAGGCGGGAGGGATGCTGACGTAATGCCCTTTTGCTTACTGTCACAGGGCAGCACTGTCTTAACCCCAAAGCAGTCACGACTTGAAGATGACTTTGACTCGGTTGCTTTGGCTGGTGGGCCAGCTACACTCGTTTGGTCCCAGTGGTGGGACGGTGGCTGTTAATGGCAAACGGCCTGAATATCTTGAGGCTGGCCTGCCCAAATTTGAATGGCATTCTTTCCTCTGAACACCCCATCTTCCTGCTCTTTGTAACCAGGTGGACTGGGTCCAGTGTGATGGCAGCTGCAATCAGTGGTTTCATGAGGTCTGTGTTGGTGTTTCTCCAGAGATGGCAGAGAAAGAAGACTACATCTGTGTGCGCTGTACTGGGAAGGAAGCACCAAGCCGAAAGTAAAAACAAAACAAACACCCCCACTTAATGTAATTCAGGACTCCAACCAAGAAGATTTCCTCAAATCTCAGCAAAGCTACAGGACTGGTGTTCAAGCCAGTCTGTACATGGTGCTATTTCTATTCCTCATGGGATCATTTTTCCAGAACTCTTTGAAAAAAAGAAAAAACAACTAAAAAAATTTTTGACACTTTTTGTATTTTTTTCCTTAAGAGCTGTTTGTGGTTGTTGAGGTTTGAAACGCTGACTGTTTTTTGCAGGGGTTTCCACCAATTTGGAAGGCATTGAAGATTGCACCTTTTCATGTACCTTTTCATGTACAGCATTGAAATTGTACCTCTGTCTGGGATTTACCAGATTAAGACCCAACTCAGTTTCAGTGCCCAGAGGGGCACCAGAAATTCCAGTAAATCCTCATTTGAGGAATCCTTCTCTTGTTTACTCTGTTACCACATTGGGGATTTTTAGTTTTTCCACTTTTGGGATTTTTGTTTGTTTCTTCCTTTCTTTATCCACTTTTCTTTTTTCTGGTAGACTAGGTTTATTTATCTGAGCAATAACTTCTATGTTGGTTTCAGGGCTGGAATTAAAACAAAACAAAACAAACTCCTGAACAGTGTGTTGGTGCTTTAGCATTTGGTTGATGTACAGAACGCAAATGTGTAGTTTCTAGTGTCACTGATGAACTAGTGATGTAGAAAAGAGACTGCTCTGTAAATAATTTCCACAGCTGTATTTTGGCTTTCTCCCTGCCCATTCCTCCCTCCCCTATTTTTTGGTAGCTTGTATCAAATGTTGCAGTTTATATTGTGGAATAAATCCTTGGTCCTAATACTACACTATATGCTGGTTATTTAGAGTCATTAGAACAGCTTCCTTTGCTCCTCTGCCTTGTGGGCTTGCAGAACCAGAAGGGGTCGCTTGCCTTGACTTCTGCCCAGCCAGGCTGTGGTGGCAGTGAGTGTATGCCTGCGAACAACATGGGGGTTTCTTCTTTCGCATCCTGCTCTTTTTGGTGGGTCATATGCCTCCAGGCCCCACTAAAAGAACCCCTCAGTCTTTGAAGACTAGAACCTGTCTTTAAAGCCATGCTCTATTTTAATAAACACTTCAGAATGTTGGTGAGTCAACCCTCAAGTCAGCCCTCCTTGTGGAAATGACACCTATTATGTTTCAGTTGACAGGGAAACTTGATTTAGGGTTAAGATATTGGAAGGAAATCTAAGGAAGTTTCATCCTCATAGAGGGTTGGGTTTAGTGTGAGGGCTGAAGGGAAACTTGTGAACGCCCAGGCTCCGCCTTCCTGGTTTCTTTCCTGTCCCTTTCTAACTCTGGATCTGGAGCTGGATGGTTATGGGGCGTGGACTGCCACATCTGTTTCCCTCCTTTTCTTTTGAAAGAGCTCTCCTATGCAGTGGAGAGGGCATCCTGGTCAACAGAAGAAACTGTTGCTCGCTCTTCCTCTCCTCTTTCTCCCATATTCTATAGCCATAAACCTGCAGACGTAAAACTCTAGTGGGTCTTTAATAAAATAAAACAACAAAAAGCAGTTTGTGATGTAGCAGAGATTTAAATGTACTACCCCCTTTTATGCAATTCAAATAATTAAATCTCTTTAAGAATGACTTCTAGTCAGTTTTCCTGCAGTTATTGTGATGTCTCTCCTTGTCTCATGGGGGTTATGGGGCCAAAAGAAATGCATAGCTTCCAGTGCACAATCTGGAATAACAGTGGTTTGGCCTTTTGAATATCCAAATTCTTAACCCCACCTCACCCCACCCCTGGTGTTGGAACAAGATACCAGCTGACCCAGTTCTCACCTTCCACTGAGAAAGAAAGCTTGAAAGAGGACAAGCTTGGGCTTGGGAGTAGCTCGTGCACAGGACCCTGGGTTCCACCCCCAGCGTTGCAAGGGGCAAAGAAGACTGCTGCTAAAATAAAGCCTTTGCCTTTAGAGAGCTCTCACCCATGTTGTACAAGACACCCCCACCCCTCCCCGCCATCCAACCCCAATAGTCTTTCTTCATCTGTAAGTTGTGCACAATCTCCAACAATAGCCTCTTTGGTGAGGTATTATCTTCATCTCTGAGGGGGAAAGATAGGCAGGTGTGTATTTGAGCCACCCCTCCCCCAGGTGGGAACCACTGATCATTTTTTTTTTAAACATGTGCTGAAGCTAGAGATATAGACAGCATCGGTTGACTACAGTTATACTGCCAGTAAATGACAATGCCTGGCATTTTCTTTCAGTTCTGCTGTCTTGCACGCTATCAAACACTGCAAATGAACAGAGCACGTTTTTGCTTCCATTGCGTACCCAATGTGACCACAGACTAATTTTTGTTATCTAAAAACTGGCCTGGACTCCAGAGAAACCTCTGACCTTACTGGAAATATGAGGAAGATACACACCAACTGACACTTGAGTTTCCATCTCAGTAGTTCTGCAGCCCCCTGAGCTCAGAGAGAAGGGTTGAGGGAGGTAGAGCCTGAGCCAGGAGGAACACATTGGTGAAGAGCAAGTCCGGGGACTTTGCCAGCAAAGGGTAGATGAGGAGTGCTGTCACTTCACCTGTGAAGTGGTTGCTTTTTCTTCCAGATCTCCTTTTTTTCTTTTCCCTACCCTGACTGATAGCAGGGATTAAACCCAGGGGTGTTATGCCACTGAACTGTGTCCCTAGCCTTTTTTATTTCTATTTATTTTTTTGCAGTACTGTGTATTGAATCCAGGGGTGATCTGCTACTGAGCTTACATTCCCAGACCCCCCCGCCCCCCGCCCCAATCCACTTTTGGTACTAGGTATTGAACCCAGGAACACTTTAACCACTGAGCCACATCCCAGCCACTTTTTTTTTTTTTTTTACTTTGAGACATGGTCTTGTCTTGCTAAGTTGCTGAGGCTGGCCTCAAACTTGTAATCCTCCTGCCTCAACCTCCCAAGTAGCTGGGAAAAAAGTCATGTGCCACTGTGCCTCACTTAAGGGATTTCTTATATTAAATAAATGGCTTTCTTAAAAAAAGCCTCCAGCCTGGGGGAAATATAAAGACTGTGTCATTTGGACTAGCTGTAAGAGAGGTTAACATCTTTATCACCAACTTCCTTGGTCCTCTAAGAGGTAGGATTCACTTTTCTGTCTCAAGGTGAATGAACCTAAAGCAGAGGTGCCACTTTGGGCAGTGGAGGTGGGTACAGACTTGTTACCCTATTTCATTCTGCCATGCAGAGCTTAAGAAAATAAGATGTGAAGGTCTTGAGGCTTTGAATCTTCAGTAATGAGATGCACCTGATTTGCCATTATACCCACCATAAAAAGCAACACAAGCTTTTAGGTATCAGTGGAAGATAAACTTGAGAATGGAGCAGATGCCAACTTGAAAGGAGCTAAAACTTGGCATTTATGTACCATTGTGAAGTGGATCTCTGCCCCCACCTCTTGCCCTCCACCCCCGTGGTTTTTTTCCCCCCTCTGATATTTGGCAGTCCATTAAGACCTGCTTCTAGATTGAAATAAGCCTTGATTGGTGTTTAGTGCCCACGGGTGTCTTTGTGGGTTCAACCTACCTAGGTTTCAACTCAATCTGGAATGGATCACAGGTGCTATATTCCTGTAATAGGAAATGGAATTACTGAGTATTTTGAGTCTGCCTGTATGCCTGAGTATTTTGAGTCTGCCTGTATAAACCCGAGCTGTTCACTCAGTACAGGCTTACTTACATGTGCCAGAGGTCAGCCTATATTACGTTGGCTTTTCCCTGCTGTGATGCTGTGTAAAACTGAATTCCCTCCTGAGGAAATGCTGCCTGTTGGGAGGAAGATCTGAGGAAAGCAGTGAAGATCTCAGTGTCGAATCCTTTAAGGACCGGGGTCCTTCCTCAATTAGTGTCTAAGAAACACCTGAGCGATGGCTTCATCTCTGATGGCTCTCTGTTCTCAGTTCTCTGCACGTGGCTTTTTAAGCCTCTTCACATGAGAGGTTTCATGTATAACTTGTGTACTAGAAATGTTATTGAAAGTTGCCTAAACAAAAAATTGTATAAAGCAATACTGTTGCAAATCTATTTTTAAGGCATAAACAATTTGTAAAGTATATATTTCACTTTGAAATTTATGTAAACAAATTTTCATGTTTAAATACTGCTGACATTGGAATGCACCTGTACATTTTCCTTAGTATAAGTGGAATATATATAGAGCCAACAACAGAATGGATAATCCAGCTCCATGTTTTGGTTTTGGGTTAATTACATAAGGTGAAGGGCTGTGATCTGGTGAGTTTGAGTGTGTTTTTAATTTTCAGGATAACCTACTGCTTACCAAAGTGGAATTGGAATGGTGAGATCATTTGATCTGTTCAGGTGAGTGGAGGCCAAAGGACTATTCTTTTTGCTTTCCCTTCAGGAGGAACAGACATTTTTTAAAAAAATTGCCCTTCTGGGTCTGGGATACGGTTCAGTGGTGGAGCACTTGCCCAACATGCAGGAGAACCTGAGTCAATCCCAGCACCCCCCCCAAAAAAAAGCCTTTCCAAGGAAACATTATTTGCTGTTTTAGGATACACCAAAAATTTCAGCTCCTGGCAAACTTTCTTGGCTAGAAGCTGCTGTTCTCTGCCCCACTCGTAAATCCCAAGGATTCAGGAGGCTGAGGCAAAAGGATTGCAAGTTTAAGGCTAGCCTTTGCAACTTGATAATACCTTCAGTAACTTGGCAAGACCCTGTCTTAAAGTCTAAAAAGGACTGGTTGATATATTTAGATAATATAGCACCCCTGCCTGGTTCAATCCCCAGTACTGCAAAAATAAAGGATGAAAAATACTCAGTTAAATTTTAAAACAATTTTAGTTTGTGGATGAGGACCTGAGTAGACTTCAGTGCTCAGCAGGCCAAGACTGAATGCACATGTTAGAGAAGGAATGTAGAAATAGGATTGGGGTCAATCTATAATTTTAAATCATGTGGTTCAGTATTTGTAAAAATGTTCTAAGCTCCCAGGAGACAACTGCCATTACAGATGAGGCAACTCCTATGCAGCAGCTGTGATGCATTGGTAGTTAGTCTGCTTGGAATTGTGTTCTTCAAAGCTGGTCTACTATTCCTGAGGATCACCTTTCAGGGTGTATGTGGCAAAGAGCCCGATTTCCCTATTTCACAGGTCTGAAAACTGAAAGACGGTAACTTGCCAAGATAGGAGATATGAACTTTGGGCATAAGATGAGACTGATGTAGGCACCCTATTCTAAGGGCAGAGCCTGTTGCTCTGATTTGCAGGTTCCTTTCCACAACTTTCTACAGGTTTCAGAGAACCAAGAATATGGGCACTCAGGTGGGTGATCTTGCTTCCTTTCTCAGTCTTCCACCTTCCCCTTTCTCCCAGCCTGAAGGGAATAGAGTGGACAGATGTGACTCAGGATTTAACCTCCAACCACTGGATTCTTAGTTGTGGCCCTGGTTGGGAGGTGCTTTTGTGTTTTAGAGATGTCTGAAAACTAGCAGCCACATTTAGCATTTAACACTAGAACGACACCACCCCCCACTCGCCTCCGTAGGCCCAATACCCTACTTCCTTTTCCCTACTGAGACTGAGAACACACAGTCAGTACAGGGTGTTTCATAACTAACCCCACTAGATACTGCTGGTGTCCTCAGGCAGTTTCACAAGGGAAAGCAGACCCTGGGCACAAGTTCCTGGACTTTGTTCATTTCTTTGCTCTCTCCATTTCTGTCCCCCACCCCCATACCACCCACTGCTCAAAGAAGCTCCTCCAGGATCCTATAGGACTATAGAAGCGCTGTCCAGAAAGCAAATCAGAGGAGGATTTGGAGGTGATGTGCCTGGGTGTCCAAGCTCCCAGCTCGGTGATGATTTTCCACTGATTGAGCACACCCTCTTTGAGCCACTGCTAGACTTAAGGAGCTGCCACTCCTGGCGTGGCCACCAGATGGCACTATTTGCTTTCTATAAGTGCCATGGATCCTCTGGCCTTGTCCATGAAGGTTGGTCCTGTTCAGGTTGGTCACAAGGAGATAAACAAACTAGAGTGAGTTTAGGCAAACTTCAATATGATTATTAGGGCTTTTAAGGCTCCAGCCATTTTTAGTTTTTTGATTTTTCAGCAATACACCACTGAGCTACCTCCAAATCCTTTAAAAAAATGTTTAAATTTTTATTTTGAAACAGTCATGCTAAATTGCTTAGGCTGACCTCAATTTTGTGATTGTCCTGCTTCAGTCTCCTGAGTAGCTGGGATTATAGTTGTGTGTCACCAGGCCCAGCTGGGCTCCAGCGCTATCTAGCAGAGAAAGCCATTGGGTCTCTATACATTGCTTTCCTCCCAAATCAGTCTTTTTATTGGGGTGGGGGTGTGTGTTGGGGATTGAGCCATGGGGCCCTTTTGAGATACATTTTCACTAAATTGCTGAGGCTTGGCTTGATCATATGATTCACCTACCTCAGCTTCCAAGTCTGTGGGGTTATAGGCCTGTGCCACCATGCAGGGCCAAAGTGTCTTTGGATAGGTTTGTTTTTCAATTCAAGGGAAAATAAGGTCGAGGCCCTCTTTTTTTGTTAGCCTGTTTTGCTTTTGGTACTAGGAATTGAACCTATGGGGACTTAATCACTGAGCTGCAACCTCAGCCCTTTTTACTTTGAGACAGAACCTCACTAAAGTTGCTGAGACGGACTTTGAACTTGTGATCCTCCTGCCTCAGATACTATTCCTAGGACTTTATGTATATTTAATCCTCGAAACACAAGGTAATAGTTCCCTGTAGGTAAGGATGGAATTTTGATGCATAATTGTGCCTTTAAGTATTAGCTTTAGAGTTTAGGAGCATGCATGTACTTGTTCCATGTCTGCCCGATCCTCAGTGGAGGGAAGTACAGGGTTCAGAAGGGAAGAAATGCTCAATGTTGGTGCTTTTTGCCCAGAAAGACCATAGTCTATTTTCTAGTCTGAACTAGAAACTGTGGCAATCACAGCTTTCTTGCTTCTAATATTAACCTCATGCACTGAAACCATGAGGGTGTGGGGAGAAGGGGTATTAGAAGATTGGGTGTTTTTCAGACTGTGAAGCAGAAGCCACCAGGAACTTCTAATAAACAACAGAAGAGGGCAGCAGAGGACCAAGATTAAACTGCTCTCCGATCCTATTTCCCAGACCTGAGCTAGGCCTTGTATAGAGAAACACTTAGGTACCCAAGGTCACTCTGCATTTGTTTACATCTACATAACTTGATTGCTGTTTGGGAGAAGATTGGTTATTGACCTAAAACCAAAGCTCTGAATCCTTGTTCTCTCAGTTGATTGATAGGAGGCAAGCCGTAAGCTAGTGATGATCTCAATGAATTGCCCAGCACATTGAGCACCTATCTCCTATATTCGTAGCTCTGCACTGGGTTTTATAGATTCATGACCTTAAGGAATATAAGCCCTGTGTTCAAAGGAACTCAAAGTTGAGTGCAGGAGGGAACTAAGAAAACAGATCATTCTAGTTTCTTGTTCTCCTGGGAATACGTAATTGTAGTAGAACTAGAGAAGAAAAATAAGACTGGCTATGAGATCCCCAGTGTCATTTGGGCCCTATTTCCCCTCTCCCTAAATGTTTGGCTTGATTGCCACTCCCTTAAGTGGTACCTAAGATCAGCCAGAGGCACTGATGGCAAATTGTTCCAGTAAAGGCTTTGGCCCAGGAGGACCTTTGGGTATTGATGCTGGGAACAAATTTTGGATATGTGAGTGGAGAAAAACCAAATGAAATGGTCCTAGGAGTCTGTGTTCAGTATCTTTAGGGAATGACCAGAAGAAGGTGTGTGTTTAGGGAAAGGTGAGGAAGAGGCATTTCAAATGACACCCATAACCGTGAAAAATGGTAAAACTAGCACAATGCCTAATGCAGGCTCAATCTTTACCATATCCCAGCGGGGTCAGTATTATCATGCCCACTTTACAGATAAGAAACTTGAATTCAGAGAAGTAAAAGGCCATCTAGCTGGTATGTAGAGGAACTAGAATTCGAACCCAGAGTCTGAACCTCAAAAGCAAAATAAAAACCCTCTGAGTACCCCTGAGCCTCGCCTCTGCAGCATGTGGCTCTCCAAAGCAATAAGCCATTCCTAAACACTCCCCAACACAGCTACTAACTCCCCATAGGCTGTGAGTTTCTTGTTCTACCCCAGGTTTGGTAAGGCTTATGAAAGCCTCATTTCAGAAAACCCAGTGAACATTCTTTTTTACTAAACGGGTAATTGAGCCACGTTGGAAACGCATTCAGCAGCCTCTTTAAGGTTCCGGTGCCTGCTACATGCAGGAGATAGGTGTGCAGGTCTATGCTGGAACCTTGCCCTCAGGAACTTGCTGGCAGGTGGGTGGCAGCTCCGCCACAGCCCTCAGCCTCCAGCCACTGTGAGCAAAGTCACCTCAATTGGGACTGAGGCCAGGCATATTCATTGTTCCTGGCAAAAAGAGCAAGTCAGTCCCAGAAAGCTCAGACCTTTAGAGATGGAATTGCATAAGTAAAAGTGGAAAATCTCAAGGTGACTGGCCTGACTGGAAGAAGAGAACCTCAGGCCTGAGGCAAGCTTCTCTTGTGGCAGACACTTACCAGGAGAAGCACGCACTCAGTGCTCTGAACCCAGGTAGCCAAGCCCACAGACTGCCATGCTGGTGGGTCTTAGCTGCACACACAGGGCAATCATTCATGCAGAAAGGAGGACATATCTGATGCCATGTCCTCTGTGTGTGTGTGGGGGGTCTAGCTCAGGGCATTCAATGGTCTTCAAATCTTCCCCCAGCCAGGCCACTGAGAATGAGGTGGTAAGCAGATTTCTAGACTCACTGGGTTTCCTTGGGAAAGTCACTCAGCCTCTCCAAGGCAAATGATGTGGGGAATCTCCAGTTGCTGGCCTTCTGGAGCTAAGGAATAAGTTACCATAATGCCCAACATTCATTCAGCTCTTGCTACAACATCTACCGCCATGTTGGATACTTAAGAGTTATCAGTTGATTATGAGGTATCCCCCCAAATTCCCGTTAATGTAGCAATGTTCGGAGACGAAATGATTACGTTACGAGAGCTGTAATCAAATTAGGGATTCATTCATTTAATGAATAATTTGATTTTTTTTTATTGGTACTGGGGGTTGAATTGGGGCATTTTACCACTGAACTACATTCTGAATCATTTATTTATTTATTTAGAGACAGGGTCTCACTAAGTTGATAAGGCTGGCTTCAAACTTGCCATTCTCCTGACTTAGCCTCCCAAGTCACTGGGATTATAGGTGTGTGCCATCACATCTGGCTTTGATGAATAGTTTGTTTCCCCCACCACACAGTTTTTATTATTATATTATAGTTGTACATAATGACGGGATTTGTTGTTACATATTCATAATCCATGCACATAATTTAGCAATACAATTTGGCCAATATCACTCCCCAGCTCTTTCCCTACTCACCCCATGGTTCCTTTTCTCTACTGATCTCCCTTTGATTTTCATGAGATCTGCCCCCACCTTTCCTTTCATTTTTTTCTCTCTAGCTTCTGCATATGAGAGAAAAAAATGTGACCGTTAACTTTTTTAGTTGGCTTATTTTGCTTAACATATTGGTCCCAAATTCCATCCATTTTGCTGCAAATGACATAATTTCATTCTTCTTTACAGCTGAATAAAACTCCATTGTGTATGTATAACACATTTTTGTTATCCATTCATCCATTGAGGGACACCTAGTCTGGTTTCATGGTTTGGATATTGTGCATTGTGCTGCTATAAACATGGGTATGCATGTGTCACTGCAGTAAGATGACTAATTCTTCAGGATAAATACCAAAGAACTGTATAGCTGGATCTTGTGGTGGTTCCATGCCTAATCTTTTGAGGAACCTCCATACTGATTTCCATAGTGGTTGTACTAATTTACAATTCCCACTAACAGTAAAAGTTACTTTTTCTCCGCATCCTCTCCAGCACTTATTATTATTTGTGTTCTTGATGGCTGCCATTCTGACTGTTGTGAGATGAAATCTCAGAATAGTTTGATTGTTGATGATGTTGAACATTTTTTTATTTGCATTTCTTCCTTTGATAAATGTCTGTTTAATTCATTTGCCCATTTATTAATCGGATTATTTGGCATTTTGGCATAAAAATTTTTGAGTTCTGTATATATTCTAGATATTAATCCTCTGTCAGAGGAGTAGCAAGCAAAGATTTCTCTCCCATTCTGTGGGCTATCTCTTCACATTCCTAATTGTTTCCTCAGCTATGCAGAAGCTTTTTAATTTGATGCCATCCCATATATTAACTCTCAGCATTATTCCTGAGCTTTAGGGTCCTGTTGAGAAAGTTTTTTACTGTGTCTATATGCTGAAGTATTGACCCTATGTTTTCTTCTCAGAGTTGCATAATTTTTGGTCTAATTTCTAGGTCTTTGATCCATTTTTAGTTGATTTTTGTGCAGGCTGAGAGATAAGGATAGAGTTTCATTAACCATTTTTCCCAGCACCATTCGTTAAAAAGGTTGTCTTTTCTCCAATGTATGTTTTTGGCCCCTTTGTCAAGAATCAGACGACCGTAAAATAGTCTATGCATCTGTTTTTATGCCAGTACCATGCATTTTTTTTCTTTTTTGGCTCTGGTCTTTTTTTCCCCCTTTTGGAACTGGGGTTGAACCCAGGGCTTCACAGATGTGAGGCAAGCACTTTGCCACTGAGCTACATACATCCCAGCCCAACAGGCAGCGTGTTTTTTTTGTTTGTTTGTTTGTTTTGTTTTGTTTTAACTATAGGTCTGTAGTATAATTTAAAGTCAGGTATTGCCTCCAGCATTCTTTTTTTTTTGGCTTAGAATTGCTTTGGATATTCAGGATCTCTTAGTCTTCCAAATAACATTTAGGACTGTTTTTTTCTAGTTCTGTAAAGAATGTCATTGGTATTTGGATGGGGATTGCATTGAATCTGTATATTGCTTTTGGTAGTATGGCCATTTTAACAATATTAATTCTGCCATTTTAACAATATTCTGCCTATCCATGAACATGGGAGGTCTTTCCATCTTTTGAGGTCTTCTTTAGTTTCTTTTTTCAATATTCTATAGTTTTTGTTGTAGAGACCTTTTACCTCCTTGGTTAGATTCATTCCTAGTTTTTTTGTTTGTTTGTTTAGGCTATTGGGAATGGAATTATTTTCCTGATTTCTTTCTCAGCCAATTCATTATTGGTATATGATGGATAATTTGAATGGACAAACTGGGTGGCATCTGTATGCGGTAGAGCATATGGCTAGAGCAGGCGGTGTCATTGGGTGCGTACCTTGGGATTACGCATTTTGTCCCTGGCTCCTCCTGCACTCTCTGCTTCTTGTCTGTCTGGGCTGAATAGTTTTCCTCCTCTATGCTCTTCTGCCATGATGTACTGCCTGACCTTGGACCTAGAGCAATGGATTTGGCCAACAAGAACCGAACCTCTGAAACCATGAGCCAAAATAAACTTTTCCTCCTCTTAAGTTGTTCTTGTCAGTTATTGGAGTCACAGCAATCAAAAGATTGACTAACATACTTAGATTACCTAGTTTGGTTCTCAGCATATTTCTATAAATGAACTAACCTGCCCAAGGTCTTACTGCCTGTGAGAGGTGAGCTGAGATTCAAAATCAGGTGGTTTGGCTTTAGAATCCAAAATGGTGAGTACTATGCTATGTGGGCTCTTTTGAGAGGCCATCAGGAAAAGGGTCCTTATGGGTCCTTCAACTTAACTTCTGACTGAGTGATTTTTCTAAAATCAAGTGGATCAAGTTTTAGTGGAGGCAGTGGCAAAAGCCTCTAATCCTAGTGGCTTGGGAGACTGAGGCAGGAGGATTGCAAGCTCAAAGCCAGCTTCAGCCTTAGTGAGGCCCTAAGCAATTTATGCAGACCCTGTCTCTAAATAAAATATAAAAAGGGGGCTTGGGATGTGGCTCAGTGGTTAATCGCCCCTGGGTTCAATCCCTGGTACCAGAAAACCAAAACAACAAGGGGTGTGTGTGTGGGAGGGGATGTGGCTCAGTGGTAAAAGCACATGTGTGAGGCTCTGAGTTTAATCCCCAGCACCGCCAAACAAAAACAAAAACAAAGCAACAACAAAAACAAATGGATCAAGTTTCTCCTGAATGTAAGGCCCTAATTCACACAGCTGGCCAACAGGCTCTGGCTTGGTCTTGCCCTGGCCACCCTGCTCCCCAAGCCCACTCTGCACTCCAACCTCACAGAACTATTTTCACTTCCCTGAGCATAATACCTTTTGCTAATGCACTGCTCAATCTTTACATACACCTACTCTTCACAACAACCCCTCAAGGGAGATGGTGAGGTCTCCATTCAACGATAAGGAAGCTGAGGTTTCAGAAGGTATCCCAGGTCACAGAGCTTTCCCCCTACAAAGCTCAAGCGCTTTGATAAGCTCACTCTACCCATTTACACCAGGATTGTCTCTGCCTGGCCGGCCTTGGACTTCACTGCCTCCCCAGAGAACTAGTCCTTCCTCTGGAGGTAGCTGAAAGGTTCCTCTAGGAGGGAAGGCTGTCATGGCTTCCGCCTTCCTGCCACGCTGACCTGGAGACTCTCGCTGCCATTCTCATGGTACCTTTAACTTTCCTATCCCTGATCATCTCACTCCCTGCTTCCAGGAGACTGTGAACCCAAGCAGGGGTCCTGATAGACCTTGTCCTAGGAGGTGAGTGGAAAAAATGCTGACTGGGTAGCCGATGGGGACATGGATGATCTGAAGCTTAAGAGAACTGGCTCCAGAGGTGCAGAGAAGGGTGGCAGATGCACCTGGGCAACCCAAAAGAGGACTGTGTCAATCCTAGAGCTCTTCCCTGGTGTCCTCTGCTGTGGCTTCTGTACTCACCTCCCACAGCTGGGGCTCATCCAAGGGCAGTTCTGTGCTACAACCCCAATGTATGAAAGGTTTTAATGGATGCTGGGATATTAAAGGGCCAGGATTAATTCTCCAGAAAGTGTTTCAACTGACTTGCTTTCCATCTCCTTCTGATGGGTAGCTTTGAAGCCCACGGTTGCCCTCTGGAAAGGAAAGACATCCTGCCCTTGTAGATCTGAGTTCTGAGCCATTTGTTCCTCACATCCCAGAAGGTACGCACCTCCCTGCGCACAGCATCTCTTCCACATCTTTAGAGTCACCATAAGAGTGTAAGGGGGAGTGGCTGGGGAAAGTGACAGTTTTCACATTAGGTAGAATAGTCCAGAACCCTATTCTGTATTACAAGGGCAGAAACTTAGGCTCAGTATAACTTGTCTGGGACATAAATCTGTGTGACAGGAACTCCACTGAGGAGGGAGGAAGTCTGCCCTGGTGTTTTAGATTATTCCCTTTGAATGTGAGAATCATTTTTACTTTCGGACAAGAATGTGAAAACATGAAGTCCTCATGATGTCCTCTCGTCCCTGGGATCTAATAAAATTCTGTGGTTAGTTTTTCAACTTTCTTCTGTATGTCATATGGTCCTGAAAACTTCCAGACACTTTCCTTCTAGGAGTGTTAAATTATAAATAAATAGCCCTCCCCATTCTGTTGTATTTAAGAGTTTTATTTGTGCTCCGTGTTATTTGTTTTATTGTTTTGTTCACTGCACAGATCATAAATAATTACAATTCATTTAATAGCCTTCCTGGAAAAGCTGGCCTTCACCACTTGTTAGGAAACCAGGATTTTTATTTTTAGTTACAACTAAAAATAAGATATCTTATATCACATGGATTGTACAATATTTAACTTTATTTTACCCATGTTTCATCCTCCTCTGTCTGATGAGTTAGTGTCTTCTATTTTTTCTTTCTTTTTCTTTTCTTTCTTTTTTCTTCTTTTCTTTTCTTTCTTTCTTTTTCTTTTCTTTTCTTTTTTTTTTGTAGTAGGGATTGAACTTGGGCAGTCACCCACTGAACCACCTCCCCAGCCCTATTTTGTATTTTATTTAGAGACAGGGTCTCACTGAGTTGCTTAGCACCTTGCTTTTGCTGAGGCTGGCTTTGAACTCATGATCCTCTTGCCTCAGCCTCCTGAGCTGCTGGGATTACAGATGTGCACCACTGTGCCTGGCTTGAATTAGTGTCTTCTATATTGAAAGCATTTTTATAGGATGTCTAAAAATTAAGTGGACTTTATAAATATATAAATAAAACCAAGATATATTCAAACTTGCTACGTGTACAAAATCCGAGCAGAAAACACTAGTGAAGAAGACCTCAGTGACACGAACTGCATGTCAGTTTTATAGACCCATATACTGAGTGCCTGCAGTGGGGCAGGTGTGTTCAGAGGCGGGTCCAGCCTTTATTGGCTTAATTGTTGGAAACAACAAGCAGAGATAAGATGGATGCTTGTGGGCTAGGGGATGGGAACGGCAATCCCTGGCCCCGTGTTTGTGTTTGAGTGTGTGGAGAGGAGGCAGGAATGAGCTGGCCAGGTCTGCAGGTGGACAGGAAGGAGGGTGCTCCTGCCTGATCTCTTTTGTTTACTCTAAGGACAGACAACAGGCAGGGCTTTGAAGAGCTGTGTGAGAACAAAGACCTTCCCAGGATAGAGGGGGAAGCAATCTAGGTGTTCAGTGTAAGTGCTAGCAGACCTGGGAGCAACCAGGGACAAAAATGCTGGGCTTTATGTGCCGATTAGTGGCAAGTGGGGGAGGGGCACAGAGACTCTGCATCCCCAGAGAGTCGTTTGGAGGGAGATGCTACAATTGGTTCCTTGCTCTCTCTTCTTTCCTACATGAGAAAAATTAGAGAATGAAGCTATGAGGAAGCAGTGTTTAGTAGAAAGTGGCAAAACAATGTAATCAAGGGAGGTAGATTTCTCCCCATATAGCTCTTTGTTATATGGGCAGACCCCTACCTTCATGGGTTCAGAATGATCTTGCATACAGGCAGAGGGTTTGCCCTAGTGGTCATGCAAATCAGTGATGATGGACTAAGACTACAAGGGCTCATCTTTTAAAAATGATGAGTGGTTGAAAATAATAATAGGTTGGATGTGGAGAGAGTGGATGTCTTTTCCATTCTTTGCTCTTCCAGCTCCTGGGGGAATAAGCGAGAGGGATGCTGAGCTCGTGATTAGGTTTATAACTCAGACACTACTGGTCCTGATGAATTAAAAGAACATTAAGGCTGTAGCCAGGGACACCACATTTTTCATTTAACCAAATTGATTGCAGCATTGACTTCCTAATAGTCTGGGAAGGCAGGCTGGCTTCCCCTGACCTTAGGTTCCCAGGCAAGCTTAGGAGAAGTTGGGGCACCAGATTGACACAGGCTTTCATTGCATGTGCGCAGCTGGGCCAACTGCCATAGAATTGAAGTGTGTTAGCCCCGTTAGCATGGGAACTGCAGTCCCTGTCTGGCTGTAGTCCTGTAGTTACACACTGTCAGTATTAGGAGTATGAAAGAGCAAGGGGAGAAGAGCTTGTCCCTGTGTCCAAGAAACAAGTCCTTGAATATGCCTGGCTCAGAAAGGGGTTGGACATCCTCTTTTGCATGGGAACAACAACATAATGACAGTCACATCTTCCTTGATTAAAATTTGACTCTGCACATGTGGAGCACACCTGTAATTGCAGCAAGTTGGAAGGCTGAGGCAGGAGGATCACAAGTTCCAGGACAGCTTCTGCAATTTAGCCAGTTCCTGTTTCAAAAACGAAAAGGGCTAGGGATGCAGCTCAGTGGTAAAATAAATCAATAAATACTAATACTAATACCACTACTAATAAAAACTGACTCTGGAAGAGTTAAAATGGGTATTGGAGTTGTGCTGTATTGTGAGTTGTGTGCCTTCCTCCTCATGCCCCCAGGGATCCTGAGTAGGTTAGGGCTCCACCCTGTGCTTGCAATCCTCTTTTTCCCCAGACTCTCCCTCAGTGCCACCACTTGCTGTGTGTGGCTCCTTGGTCCAGTACTGTACCTGAACTGTTTTCCCATCTATAAACTAAGCATAATACCCATCTTAAGAAAGGAATGTCTTAAGAAAGGGATGTCTCACATATTCAGCAAACTAACACGTAGGGAAAATCCATCATTTAGGGGTTTCCTCCCTACCTCCTCCCCTCTTCCTGGACACCACCCTATTGTCACAGGCTCCAGGCACCTTTATCTTCTCCCAGAGATCCTCCTCTTCCTCACTCATCCTATAGGCTGAAAGGCCCCCACCATCCCGGTGACCACTGTAGGTAGACTTCCTGGGGCGGGAGAAAAGAAAGGGATTCAGGGGCCCCAAATGGCTACGGGGGGGGGGGGCGTTCCTGAGCCTAATAACTTAGCCTTGAGCTGCAGAGGGTTCTGCAGATTGGGGAGAAAAGGCTGTCTCAAGGAGACAACCCGTCGCGGGTGGGGAGGAGGCGGCCCCTTTCCTTGTCCTGCTCTCCCTGCCCTGGGAGCAGCCGCCTTGACCTTGAGCAGGAGGCGTGGCCGCGGAGCCCGGAGGGGGCTGCGCAGACCCGACCAGGTCCCTGCAGGCAGGTCCTTCCCTCCGCCTCCTGTGGGCCTCCTCCCTCCGCGGTCCCCGCGCTCCCGAGCCTCCCGCCTGGTCTCCTCCCCTCACTGCAGCGCTCGCCGCGCTCGCCCATCGATCAGGCCCCCTCTGGCCGCTGACTGCTAAGCTCAGCAAGTCTTGCGGCAAAGGTACTTTGGAGCCGAGTTGGGGCCGGGGCGGAGCGGGGACTCTGCGCCCCGGGGGGGGGGGGGGGGGGGGGGGGGGGGGACGGACGCCGCTGCTACACTGTCACCAGCACCGCATCCTTACAACCTGACGCGCCCTCGCAGCGGGGACCCCGAATCCCTCCTTCCTCCTGGGGGTCTGTCTCCAGTAAGTCCGTACCCCATCCGTGGGGGCATCGACCTCCCCCTCCGAAGTTTCTCCATCCCCGCTACAAATTAGAGGGGCCAGGGTGGCGCTCTGGAAGTTTGAGGCCAAGGGGTCCAGGCGCCCGCGCCGCCTCTGGGGGAGTTTGGAACGTCCGGGGGAAGAAGGTTCGTTTAGGGGAGCCAGACGAGGGGCGAGGGGCCGGCTCCTCTGCGGGCTTGGGGCCAAGAGGGAGCAGATTTCCTCTCCCGCCTCCCGGAGAGGAGCTGCGGAGGAGAGGGGGCCAACGACCCCTGCGCCCTCGCTCCTCTTGGCTGCTTCCCGGAGCCCCCCTATGCGCATCTTGCGCTCCCCCGCCCGCCTGAACGGTCTCTGACCAAGTGGGGACCCTGGGTTCGGTAGTCGTGGGAGGAGAAGGGAGGGTCCGCGAGCCCTGCAAACCGGAGCCCCTGGATCAGGGAGCGGTTGCAGAGCCAGATACAGGGACTGTCTGGAAGTGAGGGTCCAGAGGAGCAGGGACAGGGAGGAGCAGGGATGGAGGAGCCCCTTGCCTCCCTTCAAATCTCATGACTCAGCATCACCTAGGATGTCCCATTCCTGCTCCAGCCCTTGTCCCCAGGTGCAGACAGCCTCACTCTTCTTTCTGGACTCTTCCATCTACCTTTCCCTTGGCACGGGGTTATGTGAATCAAAGAGGAGCTGTATCCTTTCCCCTCCACTAATCCCAGGCATCCTCCCTTCATTTCCACACTCCACAGGTGCCTCTTGCCGCCCCTGGCCCACGCGGCCCAAGTGGGCATGGGGTTTCTTGTTGGAGTAGAGGAATGAGAGCCCTCCCCTCTACACTCCCCGCAGCGGAAGAAACCAGTGCAAGGACAGAGAAGGCACTAGCCCAGAGGGACCACTGCAGTGTGGAGAGGGCAGAGGCTGGCTGGGTGCAGGAGGCCTAGGTGGGAATGGGGTGGGCAGGAGATGAGAAAATCCTTAGCATCCGGGGTCGGGGCAAGAAGGTGGTCTGGGGCCTGACCCAGAAAGCCTGGGGGTAGATGAGCTAACCTCCTCTCCTCTTTCCTCTGCCCAGAGGGGTCCTCTCCCTGTGTAATAAATTGTCCTCAATCCAGTCGCTCCAGCTCTTGGCAACCTGGGCATTTCATTACAAGGGGTGACAAGGAGGCACAGGATGGCCCTTAGTCCTTCCAGCCATCTCCCCCAACTTAGTCCAAGTTCAGCTTTTGGGCTGCTGGAAACATCCCTGTGATCACCAGAGGTGTTGAAAAAAATAGCCATGCCCTGTGCCCCTAGGGCTGAGTGGAAGGGGCAGGTGGAGGGGGCAGGGAGGCTCTGATGCAGTGGGACATGCCTGGCGTCCTGGCCAGCGAGCAGTGGCAGTGGCCTGGCTGCAGCTTGTGTCAGGGCCTCAGGGGGTGAGTCAGCGTCAGGGGTCCATGCCAGGCACACTGAGGCCTGGCCCTGGGAGTCCAGCCCCAGACCTTCTTTTCCTCCTGCCCCTGGGGAATAACCCATGAGGGCTGCACCCCCACTCCTGGGCTTCCTCCCTCAGTATGGCCAGCCTCTGACCTGCTCGGCTCCCAGACACATCCTTAGGACTTCCTCATCTAGGACACATCTTAGGACACATTTAGGACTTCCCTCAGGGTCTGGCTTTTACTGGGGACTTCTTGGGTTTCCTCCTCACCATCTCTCCTCTGTACCTGGCCCACAGAGGAGCAAAGAGATTTGGGAAAGTGGCGAAGGGGGAGGCAGAGGTAGGTGTTCCAATTACAGCCTCCCATAGACTGGCCTTGCGTCCCTGGAGAGGCAGAGACCAGACCATTGTGTTGTGAGTCAGCTTTACTCGTGAGATCTTTCCACTCAACCTGGGATCTTTTTTTTTTGTTGTTGTTGTTATTGTTTTGAGGGGGGTGGATTGTGCAAGCACATTTCTTTTTCTTTTAGTTCTGGGGCTTAATGTCTTCATTCAAACCAAGGGTGTGGGGGGTGCACACTTTGCCCATTTCCCCATAGAGGAGGCCGACTGGCTTCACCTGTGACTGGGGTTGGTCACATCCCTGGACCTTTCCATAGCCTCTGCGTAGCCAGAGAGGCCTTTCCAGAGCTGGGTCTGGGTTGCTGGACCTACACTGCAGATGGAGCTAATTCCAGCTCTTTCCTCCACAGGCATCTTCCAGGCAGATGCAGCCAGGCCACCCCTGATACTGTGGAGAGGGGTGGGGTGGGCTTCGGAGGTGACTGGAGAAGTCTCTTCCCTGCCAGCCACCCCAGTCCTCCCCAGCCTAGGTGTGCCTGACCTTGAATGGCCTCTGCTTGTTCTTTGTCCTGTCACCCCTGGATCTCCTCTTTCTCTGCTGAGTGGTGGAAGGGGTATGGGCAGGCGTGGTGGTGGTGGTTGGGCCTAGTGCGCCGGAGGAATGACATGTCAATCCCTTGCTTGCACTGAGGCACCTGTTGGATGATGGAAGGCCGCGGCTTAGTACAAATGCTGCTTTGCTCAGCTTTGGGATTTGCTGTGTGAACTTTCCTGATGTGGGCAGGTTCTACTAAAGCTGGATTTGCTTATCTTGAGCTAAACATCTTAGATGGTCCAGTTTGCTGAGATTATTCTTTAGGAACTGGAAGGACCAGCCAGAGGGAGCAACAGAGAGGGCTTTTACACAGATGGTGGTTAAAACAGGAAGCAGCAAAGTAGAGAGGCCCGGAGCCAGCTGGGCTTGGGTTCAGATCCCTGGGTCCTGAATTACAATGGTGTGGCCTTATTCATTCATTCACACTAGTATTTTTATTAGTGAGTACCTACTCTACCTACTCTGTGCCGATGTTCTAGTCACTGGATGCAGCCGTGAGCACAATAGACAAAAAATTCCTGTCAATCTGGGATTTTGTATCCTTTGCCACCCTGATGTCACTTTCCACACTCACTCAGTTCTTGCTGTTTGACAGTCTGCTGTGTCCAGAGCTATGCTAGGCAACAGATTCAGATGGCAACAAAACAGACCTGGTTCCTGCCCGTGGCGCTGATGATCTAGTGAATACCAAACAATTAGATGAATAATTACACCAAGAATCCATCGTCACAGCCCTGATAAGTATAATGGCAATAATACAGGATACTCCGAGAGCATTTCATGGGGTGGCCTGACCAGGTTTAGAGAGTTTTCTCTATGAGAATAAGTAATACTATTTACCTTACAGGGTAATATTGTATAAATAACTATAATTTCATCTTTAAAATAGTCCCTGGATCACTGGACAGATGCATTTCTAAATTCTGTGCATGAATCATCTCTACACAGGCAACAAGTTGATTATTCATCCTCCACTGGGTCAGAAGCCAGGCCAGGAAGCTGGGATTCAGTCCTGGGTCAGAAAGCCTGTGATAAATGACAGTTTCAGTTTCATCGGAGAAATGTCAGTCATTCTTTATTCTTTTTTTTTTTTTTTTTTTTTTGATACTGGGGATTGAACTCAGGGTACTTTGTCTCAGAGCTACAGTCTCAGCCCTTTTTATTATTTTCTTTTGAGACAGGGTCTCCCTGAATGGCTCATGGCTTCACCATGTTTCTGAGATTGGCCTTAAACTTTCAATCCTCCTGTCTCAGCCTTCCAAGTTGCTGGGATTACAGGAGGGTGCCATCGTGCCTGGATTTTTTTTTCTTTTCTAAGAGGCAGTAGAGTGACTATCACCAGATTGCCTGGGTTCCTCCTGGTTCTGCCACTTGCTCTGACTTTGGGCAAGTTAATCAACTTCTAAATCTCAGTATTCCCATCTGTAGAATGGAACTAACATTCCTGCCTCTGACTTAGGTTTCTGTGGGTGAGGAGTAAATGAATTGGATCTTGTAAAGTGCATTGCTCAGGGTGAGAGTCATATAAGCTTTTCTGTCATGGTGCTCCTCACAGCCCTTTCCTTGCCCACAGACAGGACTCTGTCCTGGGTTCTTCAGCTGAAGGGACCATATTTCACCTCTGTTCATCTTAAAAACTCAAAGAAGATGCTGCTCTAACTGCCTTGGTGGTCACTGCAATATTTCATCCTTGCGATTTCCAGGGGCTTCTTTATGGCTAACAAGCTGTTTCTTGCCAAAGCTTGATTTCTGGAAAGGCTCTGTCCTGGCAATCCTTCATCTTCATCCCTGGAACAGACAGTTCCAAGAGGGAGCCAGAGTAAATTTGGATGCAAACCCAGAGGGACCTGATGAGTGAGTGGAGTCCAGCCTGCAGGGGGCACCCAACTGGTGGCACCACCCCTACAGACTGGCTCTGAGATCCAACTCCACGGAGGACTCTGAAATGTGTGGCAAGCAAAAGCTGCCGTGGAACGCCTCAGATGAACTTCCAGATGAGGACGGAGTCCCCCAGTGAAGGGACGAGGAGTGCGGGTTCTGGAGGTCCCTTCCAGATCCTGCCCTGTAGGAAGGCAGGAGGAGTGGGGGCCGCTGAAATAAGCATTGCACCTCAGAGCGTCGGATGCTCTAGCCTGCCCCCACATCTGAGGGTTCGGGAAAAGAGAGAGAGAGACAGAGAGACCGAGAGAGAAAGAGAGGGAGAGGAGTTGCCTGCTGCCGTCAAGTCAAGAGGTCCTTCTTTGGCCACTTTATCTGGGGCCCCAGGATTTCAGCTTTGGCTGAACACACGCCCCTTGTCACCCGCAGCATGCTGCCTGCCCATGAGACAGCAGTTCAGAGAGGGTTTCCAGTACCACCATCAGATCTCAGAGCAGCCATCACTGTCCCATTTTACAACAGAGAGGCAAGGGCCCAGAGACATGGTGTGACATATCCCAAATCTCCAGGCCACGGGTCCTTGCAGGACGGAGATGACTGGTCAGAGTGGAGTTGGCCTGCTGTGGTCAAGTCCCTCCCCATCCTCACCAGTTCTGCCTACAGCATGGAGCCAGAGAATGGGGTTGGGGAATTCTTGGGGGCCCTTGGGGATGAAGTTACTGTTACTTTGAGTGTAAACTGGAGACTAGATGTTTGAAATCAGGCAGCAGATTTTTTGAAAAAAATTAGGCAGTGAGACTTGGAGAAATTGAATCGGCTCTCCTTCCCTGCCGCAGGGTTTCCTTGGGATTCTCCATAAAGGCTCGAGCATCTTCTTCCGGAGCACCTGTTCTGAAGGGGGTAGGGAAGAGCCATGGTAGGCTGCTGGGGTGACTGATGGGATGCCCGCTGCAGCTGAATCTGAATCTGCCAGCCACCTTGGGTGTAATGGGACACTGATCCCCTGGGCACCTGAGCCTCTGCAAGTTCCCAGTTTGGTGATTAAATGATAAATGTCTGAGATGCCAGACATGTGGCAGCCTGTGGAGCCTGGCACAGTCTGTGTGCACGTGTGTGTGTGTGTGTGTGTGTGTGTGTGTGTGTGTGTGAGTGTGTGTGTGTGTGTGAGTGTGTGTGTGTGCTGGGTCTTAGGATTAGCTCCAAAGGCAGGGGAAATGGGAACTCCTTGGAGCCTGCTTCTCTTTCAGAGCCCAGGCTCGAGAAGTCAGATCCCCATGGGATGCGCAGCCTCAACACCAACCCTCAGATGCATGGGTAGCTGGAGTCCATGCACAGTCTGAGCCACAGTGCCCTGTGCTTTCTCGATTTCCCACCATCCTCCTCTTCCCTCCACTTTCCATTCAACTCAACTAAGTACCCCCGGCTGCAAAGGGAGCTCAAATTAACCAGGGCTCCTCTGCCAACCCGGAGCTCCCCCAGGGCAGGGCATGGAACTCTTCCCCTGTCCTGGATCCCCGAGGACTCAGAGGGAGCACTCGTGATGGCCCGTGTGGGGCGGCAGGGTTCCCACTGCTCCCCCAGCCCAGGCTTCCTGACTGCACAATCTGGGATCCTGGGAGGAATCAGGAAGGCTCCCTGGAGGCATTTGTGGGGACCAGGTGCCTCTGAGTGCGACAGGAAGTTGTCAGGCTGTGAACACCGGCAGGGCTTTCATAATGGGGCTGATGTGGTAGCTCTGGAATTTAGCAATTAGTGAATATTGCAATTAGAGGCAGAACTTACCCATTACTATTCCATGCATCTTAATATCTAGTGTAAGTTGTTGTGACTATTAGCGTGGCACTAGAAAGCTGGGAAGATAGAAATGAATGAAGGGATGCTGTGAGGGGCTTGCAGGCTGAGCATGGGGTGGGGCTGGGAAGAGCTTAACCCTTTACATGCCCAAGCTGAGGAATGATCTGGAGATGCAAGCAGCCGGTCGCATTTGTAAGATGTGACTGAGACAAAAATCACCCAGGCTCACCCTGGGCCTTTTTAAAAAATTACTTTTAATTTTAGTTCACACACAGTAATCACACATATTTATGGGATATAGTGTGACATTATATATATATATATATATATATATATATATATATATATATATACACACACACACAATATGTAATGATCAGCTCAGGGAAATCGGCATCTCAGACATTTATCATTTTGTGTGTGCGTGCGGGGTGTGTGTGTGTGTGTGTGTGTGTGTGTGTGTGTGTGTGTGTGTGCGTGTGTTGGGAAACTTCAAATTCTATGTGCTTCTTCAGCTCAGGTTGCTTGCAGGTGCGGAGGGAGTGGTGGTGGAAGCCATGGGGCAGAGGAGAAGCAGACAGTGAGTCCTAACCAACTGTGAGAGAGGGGACGGTGCCTTCCTCACACCTGACCTTCCCTTTTCCTCTTGTTCTTTTCTCTCCCTCCTCACTCCTACTCCTGGCTTCAATTTCTTCTGAAGCCAAATGAGACCAGATGTGTTGGTGCAGGATCAAGTCAAGAGGGGACATTTGGAGTTAGTGGACGGTGCGTGTTTGTCCCTTTCCAGAGCAGATGTGGCTTCCCCAAGGTCAGCCAGTGCTCTGGGCTCCAAGGACCCTCTGGACAACCCCTGCTCCCTAAGAGGTGGAAGATTTGAGAGAAGTATCTTTTCCTCACCGTTGATTCTGCTCTGAACTAATGGTCCAGATTTGTTGGGCTGCTGCTTCCTGTTTTGGAAAGTGTCTGGGGAAAGAGCTTTTATGTTTTAATGGAAAGGATGTGTGACCTCACCTTCTCTTGCTGCTCCTTAGCTTCTTAGAGAGGAGGAGAGCCTGAGAGACAGCCTGCAGGGGGGTCATGGAGGGTCCTTGACTGTGGTGGAGGTCTCTGTGTGCCTCTGCGTCTTGTGTGTATCTAGAAAGAGAATATTTAACAAACACATAGTCCCTTATCTCTGTCCTTCCTGGGGCTGTCTGGTTCCCTGTTTTGATTGTCAACCGTGGATCACTCATTGTGCCAACTCAGATGAACCCAAACCACACGTCCCAGGGTAGGGTCTGGGACCAGATGCCAGGAGGAATGGGATCACCCACTCCACAGCTCAGGAGTGGAGGGAGAAAACGAGAATCTGTTGGTTCAGTGCTAGGGGTCCTGCGGGGAAGCAGACCTGGGACTGAAATCCAGCCTCCCCATTAGGAGCCAAGAAAAGTTAGAGGTTAAACCCCAGGAAAGTCAAGGGCAGCCTGTGGCTAGGATCCACGTTAGCAGGAAGCACGGAGTTAATTGGTGAGGCGGGAGGCCTCTCTTTCCCAGTGTGAGTCTCCCAGGAGGAGGAAAAAGCATCACTTTAATAAGGCTGCCCTGGTTCCAAATCAATCTTGGCGTTGCAGGAGGCAAAGGGGGAGACACAGCCGAGAAATCAGATTAGCTCTTTGATGCTGGGAACTGTGCTCTGCTGCTGTGGGAGGCAGGGAAGAAGCCAGGTCTAAGCCAGCCATTGGCAGCCCAGTTCCAGGGGTCTGAGGCTGCGGGGAGGCCTGGCCCCCACTAGCATCCAGGCTCTGCTGGTGGAGGGGCAATGGGGAACCCAGGATGCAGGCAGTACGGGGAGCCCAGGTTCTCACTGCTGCAAGGCTGGGAGGTGTCCAGTGAGCCCCAAAGACCCCAGGAGGAGAGGAATGAGAAGGGGGAGAGGAGGCGTTTGACACCCCTGGCTCCATGCCCCCAGTTGCATGTTATAAAAGACACCTCCAAAGAAGGTGTAGGTCAGAGAGTCAGGTGGCCTAGGTTTAAACCAATACTCCCACCTCCTGGCCATGTGTCCCCAGGCAAATCACTTAAACTTTCTATACCTCAAGGTCTTCTGAGAATGGAGCTAGTAACACATAGGACACGTGGCTCTGGAAGACTACATGTGATGTCCTACAACAGTAGTTCTCCAGATGGATCCACAGATACCTGGAAGCCCCCAAGAATTTTTCAGAGGGAGCCCCAAGGTCAAAGAAGTTTTCGTAATAACCCTAAGTTATTGACATTTTCACACGTGATGGTGATGGGTACTGAGGCAACTGTGGGCAAAACTGCTGGCACCTCTGCAGAAGTCAAGGTTGTGGCGTCAACTGTACTGGTCATTGTCTTCTTCCCCACCACACACCGCAAATAAGTCAGTAAATGAGGAAATGGCAGTTTCACCTGAGAATGTCTTTGATCAAGCAGCAGATGGTATGGTTTTATTAAATCCTGACTCTGTAGTACACTCTCTCTCTCTCTCTCTCTCTCTCTCTCTCTCTCTCTGTGTGTGTGTGTGTGTGTGTGTGTGTGTGTGTGTGTGTGTGTCTGTGTTGCAGTGCTGGGGATCCAATCTAGGATCTCGTATACTAGGCTGAACTATATCTCCAGCTCCTGGAGCACACATCTTGTTTTGTTTTTGGAACTGGGGATTGAACCCACGTCACATGCCCAGCCCTTTTTTGTGTTTTATTTACAGACAGGGTCTCACTAAGTGGCCTAGGGCCTCACTAAGTTGCTGAGACTGGCTTTGAACTCTCAACCCTCCTGCCTCAGGATCCTGAGCCTCTGGGATTATAGGTGTGCGCCACCACACCCAGCTTGGAGCACACATCTTATAAATAGTCATTGTGGTGAAATGAGAAGTACGCTTCTGCATACTGAAATAATTCTCTCATAAACTAAAGATTAAGGATTAGGGATATAGCTCAGTGGTAGACAGTTGCCTAGCAAGCACGAGATCCTGGGTTCAATCCTTAGTATCTTAAACAACAAAACAAAACAAAAACTCACCAATATCTATGCATTTGTTTGAGTTACAAGCTAAACTAATCACATTTAGTGGGGGACATCATTTTTACTTGAAAGAATGATGGGCAAATTACAATTATTTAGAATTGGGTGTTGAGCAGGCATTTTTACAAAAATAAATAAATACAGACTGTGACTTCAAGAAAATCAACTGATAGTATTTGTTTCCAATGATAAAATTCAAGCTTTCAAGCAAAAGAATTAGAATTTTGGGAAACTCACATCTATTGCCATGAAAAAAAAAGACTTCTGGTTAGATTAGCTAGAATATTAATGGATGTGATTTGTCAATATTTTGAAGTTTTTCAATATCTGAAAGATCTGCACAACTGAGCAAACCAGTATCTTCAAAATGATAAATTATGGTGTTATAAAATCATGCTCAGAGTTAAAAGATCCATTCCAAACTTAAGGTTTCAGATTCCACACTGCCGCTAAACCTTTAAGAAACTACCATGTATTGACTTTTGGTGTCCCATCAAAGAAGAATATCCACAGTGATCTGCAAAGGCTTTAGCAAATCCTCCTCCCCTTTCACAGCTACACTTCTGTATAAGTTTGGATTTTCTTTTCTCCTTCAATCAAAGTAACTTATTGCAACAGATTGAACACAGAAGCTGGCATGAGAATTTAGCTGCCTTCTAGTAAACCAGCCTTTGGAGACATTTGTGGAGATGTAAAATGAGGCCTTCTTACTAGATAGAACTTCCACTGTGTGTGTGTGTGTGTGTGTGTGTGTGTGAGAGAGAGAGAGAGAGAGAGAGAGAGAGAGAGAGAGAGAGAGAGATACACTGGGGATGGAATCTAGGGCCTTCTGCATGATAAGCAAGTGTTCTACCACCCATTTATATCCCCAGTCCTTTTTATTTGTGTTTATTTTTAAATTATTTTTAAAATTTTAATTAATTTATTTTTGTGGTACTTGAAATGGAACCCAGGAATGCTTTACCACTGTGCTATATCTCCAGCCCTTTATTATTATTTTTTTTTGTCTTGAGACAGGATCACACTAAGTTGCTGAGGTTGGTGCCAATCTTACTATCCTCCTGTCTCAGCCTCCCAAGTTGCTGGGAGTACAGACATGCACCACTGTACCTAGCTTATCGTTACTTAAAAAATATTTTAATTTGTTGTTGATGGATCTTTATTTTATTTACTTATTTGTGGTGCTGAGAATTGAACCCAGTGTCTCACATATGCCAAAGCAAGTGCTCTACTGCTGAGCCCCAGCCCAGCCCCACAGTTACTTTTTATTGAACTATATTATGATACTATATAAAGAGTTTATTGCTTTTTTAATATAATAATTTAGAAATTTCTCAGTTTTAATTTCTAATATTAGGGGCTGATGTTGTGGCTCAGTGGTAAAGCACTTGCCTAGCACACTTGAGGCACTGGATTTAATCCTTAGCACCACATAAAAATTAATAATGAATAAATAAATAAAATAAAGGTATTGTTCACCTACAATTAAAAAATAAAGTTAGAAATTTATAATATGGTAATTATTGGTAGCTATAACCCACATAACCACAGGCTCTTGGAGGGTTCTCCATCAATGGGTCTTGGGACCATATTTGAGAACACCATCCTAGGTGAAGGCAAGCTGGTAGCTGGGCACCCAGTAAATGCCAGACAAAGACTGCTTGCTCCTCAGAGCTCCTGACTTCCCAGGATTTGGTACTGTGGGACAGAACCTGGGACATTCTGTGTCTTAAATGTCCAGGGTTACCTAGTAGCCTTGCTGGGCATCCTGCATGAGACCAGCTGGCCCCTAGAGATGCACATCCAGGGTCAAGGAAGCCCTGGGGGATACCTAGCCTACTGGCTTCATGAGGGCCTCTGGGGCAGGGGCTCTTCCTAGACTGCTTTTCTTGGAGTTGGGAGAGAGGATACCCAGGGACTGGCCCCCTCAACTGCCCCAGTCCTTTGTTTTAAAGACAAGACCAATAAAGGGAAAGTGACTTCTCAAAAAAACACAGTGAGCCGTCAACTCAGCAGTGATCAAGTCACAACCAACACCTGAGACAGTCCCTTGTAACTGGAGCGCCTCCACCCACAGCGCCTAGGTACTCTGTGGTGGGGCCCTGCAAATGGTCAGGCATGCATCCTGATGCCCCCTGGGTGTCATCCAGTTTTATCTTTATAACAAGGCTGAGCTCTGCTGAGGTGAATTTGAAGATCACATTATCATCTGTTTAAGGTGCACATTTCAATAGTGTCTAGTAAATTTACAGCATGGAAAATCATTACTAGAATCCAGTTTTAGAGCATGTTTTACCCCATTTATAGAGAGAAACCGTCTCAGGTAGAATAAATTCCAAGGTCACCCTGGGAATGGGTGGCAGAATTAACACCCAGATTCAAGTTTATTTGTCTTCCCGTGCCACATTCCCCAGGGCACACTGCAAAGAAGAGGGTCAGCTGGTCCATTGTTTGGGGGCTGTGGGCAAATGTCACCCCTGAAGGCTGGTGTCACAAGAGCTGGTCATGTCAGTCCAGTTTGAGCATGATTCTGGCCACACAGCTCTGTGGATGCTGAGGAGATCTGGATCTCTGCTCTTCTCCAGGGTAAAATTGCATGAATGGGGAGCTTCCATTGCCTAATTTACAGGAGACCTAAAGCCCCTTGCTGTGCAGGTCCTCTAGGGTCTGGGAAATAAAAATTTCAGGAAGTAAATAAAATTGGTTCTTAACACTAGTAACCTCTAATGGTAAGGCATCTAGCCACATTCCTCCTGCTGCATTGACTAACCATTTCCACTTCCCATCCACTCTTCCAGTTCTCCTACCCAGTGAGTCTGGGGGGGTCAATGTACATAGTTTAGAGAACAACTCAGAGCCAGATGCAGATTATGGACTGTGTCTACCTGGACACCTACCTGTTATAATGAAGATTCAAGACCCTGATCTCTGAGGCTTGGAGGTAATTGCTTTTCCCACAAGAAGACCAGGCAGTTTTCATGTCTCTTCTGTGGCTTTTGTGGCTCTGGAATTGAGAAAATATGGTCAGTTTATCCTGGAAGGACAAGTGGAAGGCGGGGAGGCTCTGGAGGACAGCAGAAGAGCCACCTTCATGCGGGGTCATGCACATCTGCTCATGCACATCTGGCCTAACAGGGAGCTCACCTCCCTCAGCTCCTGAGCAGAACAGGCTGACATAATTGATTGTCCTGACACACGGCTCCTTCCTCTGCATGAGCATCCCTGGCTGCCCAGCTTTTGAGTGCCTCTGCAGGGCTGCTTCCACTGCCCATTTTAGACCAGGAATGGGAAAGACCAAGACATAGTAAAAGATGGGGGGCCGGGTGGGAGAGAAGGGTCACTTGAACTTTCCTTGGACATTGCTTTGGAGGGGGAGACATTGCCCATGGAGGTCATCCAACCATGGCAGGAGTGGGGTCTCTGAGCCTTCATCCTCCTAGCACCCCCAGCTGTGATTTCCTTTCCTCTCCACAACATCGAGCAGCACTGTAGAAGGACCCTGAGCTGGCAGCCGTCAGGTAGGGGAAAATCAACACTGAATTTGCAAATGCTCAGAGGTGGGCTTGGGCAGCTCATTAGGCAGGATTACAATTGTTTTAAATCATTTTTTCCCAAGCTCTATTGAGGTATAATTGACAAATAGAAAGTCTATCTATTCAAGGTATACAATATGATGGTTTGGTATATGTACATACTGTGTAATATTCACCATAGTAAAATTAATCAACAAATCCATCACCACACATAAATACCTTGTGTGTGTGTGTGTTAGATAGAACAAGGTGCCACAAGAAATCAAACATGTGGTGGCAAGTGGGTGAGCTAGGCACATCTTTGCACCTGGCAGAGGACTTGCTCCTAGAACCTGGCTACCAAGTGACCCGGGTGAGCAGCCCGCCTGCTTTTATCTTTATCCTAACGCAGCTCTGCCCTTCACTCTGATTGGACGAGTTCGGGCTTATTTTAGAGTTGGGGCGGGCAAAAGGAAAGGGCTCCAATCGGATCCAGTTCAGGCATTATACTGTTATACTGTATTCTGAAAATGGACCACGAGACTTTCTGTTAATCACAGTGTGGATGAGGACTTGGGGGGCAAGTGGGTGCCCCCAGGACCCACCTGTCATGTCCGTTCTGGGGCACAGGGTTCTGGCCACCTCCCCCTCCAAAACAACAGAGACAGGTTCCCAAAGCAGCTCCTGGAAGGGTCCCATCTGTACCCCACTTTCTGAAAGCATCTCCTTATCTGGGGTTGATGGCACCTTGGGAAATTTGGTTCCAAGGGGGAAGGATGAACAACGTCCCACCAGCTCACCAGACCGCTTAGGCCCAGTTTTGGCAGGGTGCCCGTGGGCAGGGGCCCACCCTCTCTCATTCCTTGGAAATCGAGAATGAAATTCAACCTGAGGCCTCATCTCTGTGTTGTCTCTGGAGGAGACTCCTCAGGTGACACAGGGCCTCCATCCCCAGTCCACATGCCACTGTCCCAGCTTGGCTCAGCAGTGCTCTGGGTCCTGCTTGGTGCTGGGCAGTTGTGTGGCCTGCTTGCAGACTCTAGACCGAGGTTGGGAGAAGCATTTTCTGGAGAGGGACTTGGGTCAGGAGAAAGGTGAATGAGACAGTGTATCTGGGACCAAAGCCCGGGACTCCAATCACTGCTTGAGTGACAGAGGTGGCAGAGGAGAAGGCAAGGGGGAGGGAAGAAAGGTAGGTAGGAAAGTGTGTAGATTCCTTGGGTCCTTTCACCAACTCCAGATGCTAGCTTGATCCATGCTTCACCCTATAGTGAGAAGATTTTTTTTTCTTTTTTTTTATTGTGCCTGAAATTCTGTAGAAAAGGGAAACTCTTGTCAGTGTTGAAACCAGGAAGAGGAACGGGGACCTCTGCCCCACAGCCCTTCACTTATGGACGCCTCCAGGTCATCACATGCCTCAGGGCCACCCTTCCCTGGGATCACTCCTCCAGGCTACCAACAATCAGGGAACCCCTCTGTGTGCCACTACAATGGTGAGGAAGATGGGACAGAAGGTCCCTGTCCTCCTGGCCCTTATTGTCCAAGGGAATCAAGACATTAAGCAAGAGAATCACAAAATTGTTCATGTAATTGCAGCTGTGGTCATTGGCATGCAGAGAGAAATGCTTAATGCTTCCAGGGTTTATAGTGGGGAATGGGTTTGTGGCCACCTCAGCTCATGGGCATTCCTGGGCCTTCTTGAGGGGTGTCAGGCCGCTCTCTGGCAGTGCCCGAGTGTGTACACCTGGAAGGCATGGGCAGGAGCATCACTCCGACTTGTAAAGAGAACTGGAATTTCTGGCTCTGCCTTTAGTTAGTTCCCCAGGTGACCTTGAGCTTGTCGCTTCTCTTTATACCTCTGTTCTTTCTTCTGTGAAATGAAATCTTACTCAAAATTTCCTGATGTCTTTTCCCAGAATCCCAGAAAAGCATCAGTTTCCAAGGGACAAACCATAGTTCTTTCCTAGAAAGGAACTCAGGAATGGGATCTTCAGCCACTCACTCCAGAGAATGACAGATAGGGAGGAGAACAAGCCAGAGTCAGGAGATCATGGTCCTTTGACAGCACAAATGGAGGGGTGTGGGTATGACAGGTGCATCCTACAGTGGCTGGAATCAGGGAGATTTGTACTAATGCCGGGACCCCAGGGCAGTGGTTGAAAACTACAGCAAGCAGGGTTTAGGTTAGATATTAGGCAGTACTTTCTTGCCTATAATACTAAGACATCTGGCAGGCGACCAAAGAGGTTGAAGGAGAGTGAGTGTCATAGCTATTTCATAAAAAGCAGAGAAAGAGCTTTTCAGAGGGAGATGGTTGTGTGGAGGCAGGGGCAATGGGTGACCTCACAAGGTCTCTCCTCAGACAAGTCCATGAATCTTTCCTGGCGCTGCCACTGATGTCAGTGCTGTCCGGGTGTCTGGGAGAGGAAGATGTCAGGTCCTCTTGGAAATGAGTTTTTGAGCATAAACTATCCCGATTCACATCTCTTGATGACACATGTGGCTAACTGTGCAGTTGTCACCCTCAATCAAATGGAGGCCAATTACACCTTTGCCCTTGTGTCCTCCTGTAATAGAAACATGGCTTCTGAAAAGTGTATTAGTTTCTGGCAACCTGGGGACTGGGAGGCATTTCATGTTTCTGACCCAGAAACGAGGTCTGAGAATGCACTCCTCGAGGGTGTGGCATTGGGTAGCCAATAAAGCCTTCTGCTCAGGGGGCACCAGGGCAGTTATGTCTCTAGATAAAGGGGGATGGATCCCATGTCTTCTCAAGGTCCTTTGTGTCCTTGGACTTTAAAAAAAAAATTGTTGTCCAGGGACACAGGTCCTCTGTGTGTCATTATTACTTTTTTTTTTTTTTTGGTACCAGGGATTGAACCTGGGGCACTTCACCACTGAGCCACATCCCCAGCCCATTTTTGTTTTATTTAGAGTCAGGGTCTTGCTGAGTTTGATTTCACTAATTTTCTGAGATTGACCTTGAACTAGTGATCCTCCTGCCTCAGCCTCCCTAGCTGCTGGGATTACTGCATGCACCACCACCGAGCCTGGCTGTGTTACCTTTATGCACATGTCTGCACCCAGATTCTGAAAAGTCCTCCGCTTCTACTGAGGAACATACTGTGCATCTGAAAAACATGATTCATATTGTTAGAAAGGCAATGGGATTAGCTCTACCATGAAGAATATCAGGTAGATGGAAAGAGGAATTTCCAGACATTAAACATAGACATTGTCACAGAAGACCAAGCGGGTGGTGAGACAGACATCCTTCAACAGGAAGAGAAGCCTCAGATGGGAAAGACATCGGGGAAGGAAAAATTGACAAGATTTCTCCCATACCAGGGTTTGTGTGAGTGTGGGTCTAGACAAGATAGGAAGAACAGATCAGTTGTCAGCATGAACGTGTGTTCAGTGAATGCATTAGTGTCAGGGGAGAGAGGAGCTGGGGGAAGGGAGGAGGCAGGAGGAGAGTAATGCTGGACCTAACAGGGCTCAGCAGAGTGGAAGCCCTTTTTTAGCAGTGTCATGGTGTTATCTCTGGGCTCAGGGACATTGTGTGGGTGAGTGTGTGAGTCAGGAAACTTGAGTTAGGAGAGTCAAACCTGCCACAAAGACCTGCAGGTGACTCTCCAGCCCCAGCTGAGTTGGCAGTGCTGCCCGTTTAAATTCAGGGCGCCGCGTGTCCCATCCTTTGTGTGTAGTCTATTTACACACGCTGAGCATCTACCCGGCCAGCAAGCCACGATCCTTGAGCCTCAATATTGAAGGGAGCATGAAGAGCCTGGATTGGTGAAGAATACAGTTTCCAGATTCACTCAGGAGGACTCCAGCCTGGTGTCAGGATAGACTCCGCTTCCCCGCCTCCCCTCTCTGTCTCTCTTTCTTTCTGCAGCATTGAGAATTGAGCCCTGGGCTGCGCCACCACTGACCTATATCCCCAGTTCATTTATTTTTGGTACAAATCTCCCTAAGTTGCTGAGGCTGGTCTTGAACTGTGATCCTCCTGTCTCAGCCTTCCAAGTTGCTGAGATTACAGGTGTGCACCTCCTGGCTTTAGCTCTTTTTCTAATACAACTCTGATGTCATTCCAGATGTTTCTAAGGGTGTCTCAGCCAGAAAATGCATAAACCTCATCTCAGGTTACTTTACTACCAACACAGAGGCTGAATGACCAGTGCATTAATATTTTTAGTGATCTTCCCAACTTGACTCCTGGGACCACAATCCAGGAAGGATCACAATCATGATTCTGGATTTTGGAAGTGTGACCTTGAAATGTCCTGGTACCAAATCTCCCGCCTCGGGGTAGGACCTTCCTAAATCACCCCATATCCTGTTAGGTACATGTTCTCCAAATTTCTCTTGGCCTTTCCTTCCTTCTAGTAGTTTATATATATATATATATATTTTTTATGTGGTGCTGAGGATCGAACCCAGTGCCTCACATGTGCACGGCGGGCGCTCTACCACTAAGCTACAGCCCCTTTTTAGAAAGTGTTCCTTTTGGCTAACTAGTATCCATCATGTTGTTTAATCACATTTGGCTTCTGGGAAAGGGTCTGATTCTCAGTGTCTTAGGGCCAGGTTGTCCTGCCAAGTTCAAGATGATAGTGAGAGGTTGGGACTCTAGACTACTTTTCTTTGTGATCTTGGTGTCTGCCTATTAATCCCCTTAGAATTATTCTCAGCCTTCAGGTCTCTTGCATAGTGCCTTTGCAAAGCTGGAAGCCCCAACTGTGCTTAGAAATGCAGTCCGTACCCGCTATGGTAGTACACCTAATCCCAGCTACTCAAATGGCCTTCCCAGCCTGAGCAACTTAGTGAGACAGACCCTGTCTCAAAATAAAAACAAGAAGGGCTGGGGGTGTTTCTCAGTGGTTCAGTCCTCAGCACCTCTGCGCAGCCGGGCTTGGAAAAGTTTCAGGACCATGGACAGAGTGAGCACCTCCCTCCTCTAGACAGGAAGGCCACAAAGGTGAATCCTGACTCCAATATTGGAGGTAGAGACAGGGACAAGGGAAAACCGGTGTTGTAGGATATTGGTTCTGCTTTTTACAAGGTGAGGCCTTGTCAGAGACACTTCCTGTCTCTGGGCTTCACTTTTTCATGTGTAAAACGAGGTGGCTGAACTCCAGGGCTCTGCTTTACTGTGAGCTTGAGTGACTGTGAATGTCTTTCCCAGAGGGTCTTTATGAGTGATCTCAACCTGTGAGGCGTGGATAGAGCTACTCTGGCCTGTAAGGGGAAGGATATGTGATCCCAGGTCTTGCATCCTGGCCATGGCCCCCAAATCAGTGTCATGCATATTTCTCCAACATGTAGGGCAGGGCCGTCTTCTCTGCCATATTCATGATTCCAGATCCCCCACCGCCCACTCTGCTGATGGGCAAAACCTGTCCTGGGTTGTTGGGAGAGGCAAGCTTTGTGGTGGCAGTGGGTCAGGTGAAGCTTAATGTCGGGTAGAGCCTCCATCCAGGCTGGGGCTGAGCAGAGTAGACACACCTGGGGGGGAGGGGGCTACCTAGGCATTGGGAGGGAGAATCCAGACCTTGCTGCCTTGGCGATGGGGGCAAGGTATCTGAGCAGGATCCTCCCTCCCTCACTCTGTCGCAGTGGCTCTGCCTCAGTACACGGCTGGACTGCAGAGGAAGGAGGAGGCGCAGCCGGATAGAATGGCGTGGGGCCAGATGCGAGGGCAGGGCTGGGCGGAGACTGGCAGCTCTCCAGAGCTCGGGGCTGTAGGAGTGACAGTAGGAGGAAGGATTGAGTGCCAGACTGTGGCTGTGTCCTCATGTGCCTGGAGCAGGGCTGCACTAGGCTTTGGCCTCTTGATGAGTCTGAACAGGGTCATCCCTCAGTTCCCAGCCCTCAGGTCACCCAACAGGGATGGGACGTCCCTCCCCTCTGTCCTCTCGCTCTTCTTCCCATCTTCCCCACTTCTGTGTCTTTTCCTTGACCTCCACATCTCTCACCATGCTAGGAATCCAAGCCCTGTTGGTTCCCCTGTCCAGGGCACTTAGCCTGGGGTAGAAGGCACAATTGTCATCCCCAGAAGTCACAAGAAGGCAGCACAGGCCTGTCTGCTGAGAGGGGTAACCCGGAGCCCTCCAGACCTACTGAACAGCAAAGGGGAGACTCCAGGCAGTGTGTAGTTACCTGCACCAACCCTTTTGGTGCTCTTGCCGTTAAGTTCCCCTCAGAGATGACAGGTACACCTGCTGTCACTTGCAGGCTCACCTCATCTTCCTCCTCCAGCCAGAAGAACAGTCTGGTGTGTTTTATTTTATAGCCCTAGGCCCAGGTTCATGGTCCCCCCGCCCCCCCATTCTCTTCCCACACCAAGGGACACCTGCATGTTGACTATGCAGTGAAGTGACCCAGAAAAGGCTGGGTAAGCAGGCTGGGAATCCGGACACTGCCAAGGCTGCTGGGGAACATATTCTAGGCAGGATTTCCCTGTACCACTCGTGCCACCAGGTGGCTCACTACCTACCTCACCCAAAGTTAGTTCTTAGGTGTCAAGGGGTCTGGGCGAGGTGGAGGTAGACTCTTGGCTGGCAGAGACATCAGGGGTGCACAGGAGCGGGCACAGTGTTCTAGGGGGTGGACAGGGGCTCAAACCTCTAAAACCAGGGCTCCCCAATGCTCAGGTCCTGCTCTGGAAACCATTGCCCAGATCAGGAGGGCAGTTCCACGGCACAAGCCCAGCCTGGGGGAGCAGGCTGAGTCCCACAGTCTTAGAGCAGGGACCTCATGGCTTTAGGTATAAGCAGAACTGATTCACATCTCCCCCATCTCCGAGCAGGCATGGGAAGCATCAGCAACCTGGGGACTGATTTTGTCCCTCTGTCAGGAAGGCGATTCTAACAGAGAAAGAACTTGGCCTGTTTCAGTTGTAAACCAGGCGGGTGCCTCATTCAGAACCAGGTGCATTGAAATTCAGTAAATAATTGTGATGTTGTAGAATTAGCACTGTCCAGAGACTCAGTGGCCTGCCTCAGATATGGACACTTGTGCTTGGGCACAGTTGAGCAGAGGCCAGGTGTTGGAGGGACTTAGGAACCATTGATGGCTTGAGGACCTTTTCTCTTTGGCTTTGAGATTCCATGATTCTGTGACCTCTTTTGAAGAATGGAGACCTCAGAGTGAGGCCAGAGCTGAGCAAGCAATAGGTGTCTCACTCAGGGACACGCTATGCAGCACCTTTTGCCCTGCTACCTCTGCTACATCAACCTGTCATCAAACTGGGTAAGGAGAGCATGTCTGCCTCTCCTTTCTTGGAAATCCTTATTGCGAGCTTCTAGGTTGCAGTCTCAGCTTGGCCTGTGTCTGGGCCATCTGTTCAGTTGAGCGATATCCATCTGACTCCTGAATACACTTTTCAGAAGTGGATGCTCAGGAAACCCCAGGTGGGTGGAACATGGGAGAAACTGTTGACTGTCTCAGGGGGCCTGGAGGTGGGGTGGGGGTGGGTCCCAGCTTCAGTTGCTCCCTGCTGCCTCCCTGGCTCTGGCCCTGACGGGGATGAATAATTGATGGTGACTAATGGATCGTTGCTCCTGTATGAAATATTCAGCAGGGACCATGGCAGGTTTGTATAATCAGATGTTTCACGCTGCCCTCCTGGTAGGTGTGGGACTCCTGGGTTTCCCTGACTCTCAGAACCATGGGGTGGAAGGGGACCCTTCCCTACAGATAAGTGGATTCTGTGCAGAGAGCTGAGTGGCATCCTTCTCAGGGGGCACTTTACTGGGGAGGGAGCCCCACAGTCCATAATTCTGGGGACTGGATTTGTCTTCTTTGTGGAATGTCTACACTGACCAACATTTAGAATATTGGGGAACTACCTGGAGGGGTTGCCAGCAGCAAACATAGGAATTGCATACACACCAAAATGATTGGGATGGATAGTAGGATGTTGACTCTGGACATTTAAAGCATCCCTGTAGACCAGCCTGATTATGCAAATGAGGAAGGGTGCCTGGGGTTTTGAATGACTCTAAGGCCTTACAGCTTTTGCTCCACAGAGCTGGCTCCACCCACAGCATCCCTCCATAGTGTTGTCCACCATGACAGTGCCTTGGTCTCTTCTTTCCACCCCACTACCACCTCATCCTCTCCTCTCCTTTGTCACTGACCCTGTAGGAATGATGTCATGGGATCCCAGGATGGAATTACAGCCACCAGCTGCCATGTGTTTGAGAGGGCTGTTTGGTCTGCGCTGGGGGATGGGGTGATGGGTGTGTATGTGTGTGTGTGTGTGTGCATGCGCGCGAGCGTGCGCATGCACGCCCACAGCCTCATCCTTGCATGTATGAAGGGGCATGCTAGTATGTGTACTTCGGAGGGTGTGCTAGTCTTCTTCCCCTACTTCAGGAGTCTAGGGCTAAGAGGGTTCCGGTCACACCTGCCTCTGCCCCTTCTGATCAGTACAGATCAGACCTCGGGATTCAGGGAGGAGACAGGCCAGACTCAGAGGTGGGGTTGACTGCGTAGTGCCTTGCAGGAGGCCCTTCTTATGCTTGATGTGGTCCCTCTGGGGCTGCTCCCATGAGGGTTTAACCTCCCTGGGGTTCTGGGCCACAAGGAGAACCAGCATGTCCTGTCTTCTGCTTTGGATCTTCCCTCTGCCACACTGTTCTCACGTCTCCTATCACTGTTGGAGGCTGGATGGGGAGGTCATAGGAAGGCATTGCTCCCTGAGGGATGAGCAACTTAACTCAGTCCACTCTCACCAGTTCTGAAAGGCCCCAAACAAGGGTGCACCCCACCATCCATTTCTGAGTATCAAAATCAAGCTCCCATCAGTAGGAAGTTGTTCCTGCTCTCTAGTCTGAGGCCTTCCTGCTGCCACCAGATACATCCTTCTGTTTCTTGGGCTGCAGATCTCTCCCTTCAAGGTCTCAGGTAACATTGCCAGCGTGGGAGATGGATGAGTAATGCTTGCTTAACAGAGAGGAAAATGCAATTCAGGATTTTGGGGTTAGAGTCAACTCCCTCCATAGTTATCTCTCATTCCAACTTGACACATCTCTCTGCTCAATACCTGGGCCCTGTCCAGGGGGCTGAATCAGAACATCCTTGCAGGAGGAAACAATGAGGACCTGCTGGCTGTCCCCTGCTACTTACAACTCAACCTATTTCAGACCTGGGCCCTCACACTGGGGTAGACCCCAGCATGGTAATCCATGGTCATCCCTGCTAAGGAGTGAATAAGACCTCAGTGAGCTTTTACCACAAGCTGGTTCCACTCTTATGGTGGTGGGGATGGAGGAGAATGGCTGAGAGAGCCCTTGGCAGAGCCAAGGGTGGGGTGCACCCTTGTTTGGGGCCTTTCAATGGCACATCACACTGTCCATTTCACAGATAAGAAAACTGAGATTCAGAGTAAAGTGCTGTGCCTGGGTTCACACTGCAGGTTGGAATGTGAGAGCATTTTTTTTGGTGTGGGGGGTCTGCCCTGAAATCCAGCCTCAGGAAGTGAAGTGTGATGGTGACAGGAAGTCCAGCTCTTGGCCATGGAGTGGGTCCCCTGCCCGGGGCCTCTGCTGCAGGAGGCTCTGGCTGAGACGGTGGCAGCGTGCAGCAGGCCGGTGTTGCCACCCAGAATCTCTGTCCCCATCTCATTAATGTGTCCTCTACATTGTGATGACTAAAAAGACATTTTTTTTGTTGCTCATTTCAGTGTCAGGAACAAAGAACTTGGGAAGGAATGGAGGGGAGGAAGGGTGAGTTTTTATCTTTTTATGTCTCAGGTTCCCAAAGGGAAAAATTAATGCCATGGATGAAGATCCTTATTTATTTTTTTAAGGTGAGCACTGGGGGTGCTGAACCCCAGGGGGCATGCTACCCCTGAGCCACATCCCCAGGCCTTTCTATTTTTGTTTTGAGACAGGACCTCCCTAAGTTGCTGAGGCTGGCCTCGAACTTTCACTCCTCTTGCCTCTCGGCCTCTTGAGTTGCAGGGATTACAGGTGTGTGCCGCCCCTAAGCCTGGCCAGAGGATCCATCTTACAACAAATACACGAACCCAGGGCTGCTTTGCACTGAGCCCTTTGAGCCCTTGCTCATCTGAGCCCCGTGTGCTTTTGGCATCACTGTCTGCCAGCAGGGCTCCCTGTCTCCCCATCTGGTCCCGGGGAGCCCCCTCCCCACAGAGAGGGCCCCCTTCTGGTGTCAGCCACTCAGTCACCAACCTGGACTGATTTCCACCCCACAGCCAACCTGGCACTGGGCTTGAGAAAAGAGTGGCCCCTCCCTGCCTGTGGCATTCAGAGTACCTCAAGTGGAGACAGGAAAGGGACAGGGGACGGCCACACAGACTCATCACAGGGAAGGGCATTTAGTGCCACCTGAGGAATCTTAGCAAGATGGGATTTGGAATTCAAGGAGGGTGAGAAAACTAAGGGCTTGGTTGAAGGACACTTCAAAGAGGAGGACACTTAGACTGGGCCCACCTCTTCCTGGGGCCTTGGAGATCCTCGTCATCCATGCAGCCAGCAATGTATGGTGCGCACCCCGGGGACAGGCCTCTGCTAAGTGCTGGGATGTGAAGATGTGTGAGTGCTGCGCTCCCCAAACCTGCAGGGCAGATGCTAGCAGGGAAGCAGCAGGTTCTGCCAAGGGCGCTGGAGGAGACTTCCCAGAGCAGGAGGACCTTGAGCAGCGTTTTCTGGCATTTTCCAGATGGACAAGAGGAAAGGAAGTGTGTAGCAGAGGCGATCACAAGAATGAAGGTTCAGAGGGTGCAGAGCCTCAGTGGGCTTTGGGGGCCTTCAGGGGCGAGCCAACATGGCGGAGAGCAGGGCCAGGCCCAGAGATGCCATGATGCAGGGTAGAGGGAGAGGGAGGATGTGCACCTGAGCAGGTTGAGAGAACAACATGGAGGGTATAGTAAGAGGCAGAGAGCTAGGCATCAGGAACAATGGCCATAGGAGGTGACAGGTGGCAGGAATTGGTAGGAGTGAGGCGGTTCTGTCTGCTAATGCTCAGCAAAGTACAGGGAGTGTGTTTCAGGACGACTTGTCCTTGTCCCATGGAGACATCAAGCAGCAGGACTTCAGCTCAAGGAAAGGGAGCAGCTGAGGGCTCACGGTTTTCTCGAGAGCTTGAGGTTAGGGTGGAGAGAGTGGTGGGGAGAAGGATGCGGGGCAGGAAGGGCCAGGGAGGACCTGTGCCCCAGTACTGAGGGTGGCAGGGCTGAGGCACTCTCTGACACATGTGACCGGACCTGCCCAGGCTCCCGGCCTTCGCCCCCCGGAGGCAGAGCTGAGGCCTGCCTGTAACTGCAGGCTCTGTGCCCAGGACCTATGAGACCATTTCTGATGATCTTATTCCTTCATCTCTGCAGGGAACATGCCTTCCAGCAGTGTGTGCCTGTTGCCCTAGTTAATGGAGCTGGGGAAATGTGCATTCATTTCTCCCCTGAGCTGTGACAGGTAATACGAAATTTGCCCTGAAATTTCCTTCAGTGTGGATTGAAATAAAGATGCAGCATATTTTGCAACAGAGCATTAAGGAGGAAGAGTGTGGGCACCTCACCCCAACACCAGCTTCCCAGGGAAGCATTTACCCCAGACTTTCTTTGCTTTCCCACTCAAGTACCCCTCAATGTGCTACAATGGGGAGATGCATGGTACCTGGCAAGAAGCTTACTGGTCAGTAAGCACCATGCCAGTGTGGCCGCTGGCCGGAGACACCAGGAGACCTGGGAATTCTCATTTCTAGAAGAATGGGACTCTAGAAGTCTGGAGGTAAGAATGGGTGTATTTAAAGTGCCCGATGCCTGGATCTGAATAATTAAAGGCCATCGATTCTCCTCATTGCTAATGGAACCTTGTCGGTGTGTGCCATGGTGGCAATAGGATGGGGCTGGAGAGATGCGCCCATCTCTGGTTGGTGGAAGTGCAGCCCTTCTGTTCTGATAACCTGTTTATATTTTCTGTCCCGAGATGACTAAGGCCAGCCAGGAGCGTGGAAAGGGCTCCATTTCAGCTTACTTTACTTGTTAGGAAGTGACAACGCTATTTCCTGGCAGCCACTTTTCCAGAAGGTAAGTTTGCCAGGAGAGGGCTGAACCCCTGAGCCTGAATCTGTCAAAGGCTCCATCTCCCTCTTGGAGAGCTCAGACTCCCCCCGGGGACCCACCTCTCCAAAAACAACTTTTGAGCATTTCATGCCCCTGCCCAGATGTTTATGTAGGATTATGGCAGATAAATAAAGCTAGAGATTCAATGTCCAGCACGGGCCACCGTTAACATTATCTGCTGAAAATTTGCTAGGAGAGTGGAGGTAGGTACAGGTGACTGTGGAAAGTGATGGCGATGTTAATTTGCCTCCCTGTAGCAATCATTTCACTATGTGGATGTGCATGAGAGCATCATGCAGGGCACCTTTAATGCGTACAATAAATATTTTAAAAGTTTGAAATATACATACAGAAAAGTGCACAGATGATTTAAGTGTAGAGTTGGACGAATGAATATTCACAAACGGAACACACCTGTGTGACCTGCAGCCAGCTGAAGAAAGAGAACCTCTCCAGCACCCCAGAGGGAAGAAACCATCCCAGGTGGATGAGAGAAGCCTCAGCTTCCCCAGCCAGGGTGTCCTGTGCTGTCCACTAGCTTGACCTGTGTTTGAACTGGAATAATAAGGCATGGGCTCTTCGGTAATTGGCTTGTTCCCCGGGATTATATCTGTGCCATTCACTCTGCTGTTTCGTGTAGCTGTTATGTATTTATTCTCATCAATGTGTCATGTTACACTGTATCAATGTACCTCAATGTTCATTAACATTAACATTTGTGGAGTTTCAAGTTAGGGTCCATTACTGTTACTAATGCCACTATAAGCTTGCTTCTTCTACATACCTTTTGGTAACTGCCTTTCTCTTGTCAGGTCAGAGTGTGTATGTATGTCACTGCAGGGTTTGTGTTTTCCAAAATGCTTGTGCCGACTTACGCTCCATCGACAGTGATGGGGAATCTCTGCTGCACCTGTATTCTTGTCAACACTTGGTATTTTCTGTCTTGTATTTTAGCCATACTGGTGGTGGGTGGAGAGGCTATCACTCTTTTTGATTTCAACATGCATTTCACCTATGACTGAAAAAGTCCAGCCTCTTCCATTTGCTTGTGGGCCATTTGGATATTCTTCTTGGAAGACACTATTTTAGTCTTCTGCTCATTTTTTGACTGAATTGTTTTTTGCATATGTATTTGTGGGCAGGAAGCCCACCTGTATTGAAAGCCTAGGTGCTAAGTCTTCACTTGGGCTTTTCTTCCTAAAGTAGAAAAGATGGGATGCTTTCAGAACCTAGGATCTAGCTGATTAATGTGACATTCCCAGGATCCCACCATCACCTCCCTGTGGTGTCACATTTGCTTTGAGTGTAGTGTAGAGCCTGGGCCATGCCCAGCTGCAGGTTGGCTCTCCATTCTCATCTCTCCATTCTCCTCACCCTGGGAAGTCTGCCCCTTGGTCAGGTGAGACTGTATCCAGCCCACACCACTTGGTACTTGGCCACTTGTGCTCCTTTGCTCACGTGTCTCTTCACCTAGAATGCTATCTAGGAATCCTTTGTCTTACTGAAGGTCCAGTTAAATCTCTCCACTTCCTGGAATCCTTTCCTCCTTCCCACAGCTCACCATGGTTCCTCTTACCCGGCCTCAGCCCTTGTCTGCTTGCCTCTTGGAGCAATTAATTATTAATTATATTTTGCTTTGTTGACTGATCTTGTGATATGACCTTTGGTGCACTAATGTCCAAGCTCCCCAAGAAATCAGTGCCTTCTCTGTTTCCCGCTGTGCGTTGGGAGTCTAGAGGGATGGGGTGGCCAGAAGTCATGTCATGGGACAGTCTCAGCATGCCCTGCCTGTCCACCAGGTCTGATGGCTCAGTCAGCCTCCCTGGGTGCCTCCTGTGTGCCCGATTCTGAGCTGGGTGGGGGATCAGGATGCAGCAGCGAAGGCTACTTTCCATCTGGGTTGTCAGTCTCCCCAGCAACAGAAGGCAGGGAGCACAGAGATGATGCTGGAGCAAGCGTGGGCTCCTGGGAGGGGTCAGGGAGGCTGAGGGGTGGGAGGTCTCTGGGTTACTGTGGCCCTCATTAGGAGGTAGTCTGATCAGGGACTCACATCTCATCCCTGTGGAGGCTCAAGTGGCTCTCAGGAAGCAGCATGGCTCACCTCTGTTCCGGCACCCTGCTTCCCCCCTCTCTGGTGATGCGGTGCAGGGAGATGTGAATCATTCCCCCTCTGACTGCTCAGCTTGCTTAGTGGTGCTGCTGTCCCTGAAGGGAGGAGGAAAGGCTCAGTGCCACATCGCAGGGGCCCTCTGAGGCCCTGAGTCCCTTTTCCCAGAGGATAGCATCACTGCCTGCAGGAGGGCTCTACGCACCTGCCCTCTCTCTGGAGGGTGTCCTGTCCTGCTCCTCTCTGATCTGGGGCCTCCTGGCTGAAGATTCTGAGCTCTGATCTGGAGCTTTTTCTTATCCCTGCGAATCAAGGGCCTTCAGTGGGGAGCCTCTTAGAGATTCCATTTAAGGTTTCCTGAGTGCTCGCTGTCTGCAGCCGTGCTGGAGGAGTTAAGGACCCTGCCCTGGGGATTCTCCAGTTAAATAAGACGAGACACCTGTGGGGCAGGGCGGTGGGGCGGAGGAGAGTTCTCTGCAGCTGCTGGCTCTCGCTTTCCTTTCCCTGGTCTCTGGCCCCTCAGCTCTTCCCGCTCCCTCTCTGCAGCCATTCGGCCTGAGGGAGGATCAACAAGGAAGCCTTCTGGTCAGGGGGTGACTGAGTGGGCTCAAGGAGGGTGGGAGGGTTGGGGCAGGAAGGGAAGGAAGGTGGGCTCCTGATGTTGGCTAGGGCTGGGGGTGGAGGAGGTGGCGTGGCCAGGGGATCTGGTCATCAGATGACCTGGCACTTCATGAGACACTAGCTAGACTGCATTTGAGCCAGGGACTTGGGAAGAGCCCCCACCCCTACCCGGCAGAGGCAATCATACCACTGGGCCTTGGGCATTGGAGTGAGGGTGACCTGTGTTCCAGGTCCAATGGCTCAGTGTTTGCTAAGGGACCTTGCCTTGCCCCCAAGATCACCTGCCATCCTAGCCTAGTCTGGCCCAGCCCTATTTGCCCAGGGTCTACCACAAGCAGTGATGGCCATGGGCATTGTGCGGGAGCTCGGGAGCCCATGCCCTCTGTCTACATGTGCTTTGTCTGTTTCAGGACTTGCCTGGTTAGACACCATTTGCATTTGACATGGGCTGAGGCTTCAACACTGGGAATGTTCTTAAATGAAGAAAAGCAAGGAGGGGCTGGGAAGAAGGTTGGAAGTGTGGAAATGATGCGATTGGGTAGTTAGGCAGGGTTGGGGTAATTCTTCCTTTCTCTTCTTGGGCACCTTCCCATTCTTACCTCATTCCCTTGCCTACCAGCCAAAACAGCAATAAATGTCATTCCCAACTGATCTTATATATGAAAGGAACCCTCATTCCCAAAGAGGCCATAGTCAGGTCCTCTTTGCTCCAACTTCTAGAGGCAGGGACTGGTGTTTTCTGGTTCCATATTTTATTCACAATGACATCATGGCCTATATGGATTTGAATCCTCTGAATTTTCAGGTTTGAATTTAGGGAAGCTCTATATTTAGGCAACATGTATAGAGCCCCAACTTCATGCAGACTCTTTACTGGATTGGGAGATACAGAGGCCAATCGCCATGGCTCTTGCTTTGGGCCGGGTGTCCTGGGAAAACTGCCACACAGACTGTTAATTCAGGACAGGAGGAAGTTCTGGGGGCTGGAGACACTAGTCAGACAAGGAAGAACTGGTGGACTTGAAGAGGAGGTGATGCTTAAGAATGCCCTGAAGGGGACTGGGAATATAGCTCAGTTGGTAGGGTGCTTGCCTCATGTGCACAAGGCCCTGAATTCAATCCCCAGCACCACAAAAAAAGGAATGTCCTGAAAGAAGAGTTGAGGTCCTTTGAGGAACAGAGGGTACTATAGGCAGAGAGAACAAAAAGCAGAAGGGCAAGTTGCATCACTGGGGCCTCCAGGAAACATGGGGTGTGAGAGAGGGACCAGTGGGGTTGAGGCTAGATCAGGAAGGGCAGGAATGTGGAATGTCGGGCTGAGGAATGTGGATTTTATCCACTGGAGGATATTAAGCAGGGGTGCAATATGACCAGATGTGCATTTTAGAAAGTTTATTCTGGCAGAGACGTGATTCCTGGTTAGAGGGAAGCAGCGCAGACAGCAGGGGAAGCAGTCAGGAGATAATTGTGGAATCTAGGTGAGAAATGATGAGGGTCTGGACCTCTGGGAGATGGAGTCTGCATTTGAGAGATAATTAGGAAGAATAGAATAATACACCAAACTTGTTAACCAGTTATGAGTGGGAATAAATAAAAGATAAGGAAGCCCTGGGACGATTCCTGAACCAGACAACTCAGGGATGGCACCTTCAGCTGAGCAGGGAAAGAGAGGAGGAGCAGCAGGTTTAATTTGAAGGATGAGAATGAGTTTAGTTTTGGCATGGTGAGTTTGAGGCACTTCTGGGACAGCTGTCTTAGTGTATTTTCTGAGGTTATAACAGAATACCTGAGACTGGGTAATTTATAAGGAACAGAAAATTATTTGGTGCACAATTCCAGAGGCTGGGGAGTCCAAGAGCATGGTGCTGGCACCTGGAGAGGGACTCCGTGCTGTATCATCACATGGTGGAAGGTGGAAGGGCAAGACAGGCTGAGCGCCAGAGAGCAAGACCAGGTGAACTCGATTTTGTAGCAACATATCACGCAATAACTAGCCCACTCTTGTGATAAGAATATTAACTCATTGATGAGGGCAGAGCCTTCATGACCTAGTCACCTCTCATTAGGCACCACCTCCCAACACTGTTGCATGGGGGTTGTTTCCAACATGGGAACTTTGGGGGATACATGTAAAGCAGTGACTGAGTGGAAGCTACTGATAAACATCTGCAAGTCTGGGTCAGGTGCTTGGGAGAGGCACCAGCTCAGGGAGAAGGGAGGGAGTCTCACCCTTGGGGAGAGGAGCTGGAGGGAGGACAGAGAAGGGAGAGAGCAGGGATCCTTGGATCAAGAGGCCAAGTAACCAAATGAGAACAGCAAGGAGGAGGCCAAGCTGGAGGAAAGAGAGTGGCAGCAAGTGGGAAGATGTGTTGCTCCAGATAGGGGAGATAGAGCATAAGGGATTGTGGCCCCTGTCCAGAGCCCATGCAGCGCAACAAGGCAGGGGCAGAAAGTGTCTCTGAGAACTTACCCTTTGGAGGCCATTGGGGACCTCAGTGAAAGCAAAGCTGTTTCATTGGCCAGAGACACATTGTGTCGGATTGTGGGATCATGGATCAGCAGTGAACTTCGAATGTGGCAACGGGGAACAGTGGTGGAGCTGTGTAGGTAGGAGGAGCTATGGTTTAATTTATAAATGGGATAAACTTGAACTTACATGTAGATATAAGAGGTGAGGCAAGTGGAAGGTAGAAGAGGGGTTGGGGATAATTTGAGCAGGATCCTAGAGGAGGTGGGAAGAGTTGTTGAAGGGCTATATGGAGGGACAGCCTCACCAAGGACTAAGGACTGTCCCCTTCCCTGTGAGATTGGGCAGATGGGAAAGGAAGGAAGCCTTGGAGAGAGTCTGGATCAAGGTCGCATTAAGGAAGCCATAAGGCAGCAGAGTCCCAGAGATCCTGGGGGTACTGGGTTGACCCTCAGGATGGAGAGGGGGAAAAGAGGTGGAGAGTTGGAGATATGTTGGCAGAAACACATCAAGTCACAGAATCTAAATGTGGACTCACATAGATCATAGATAGATAATTTTTACAGTTACCGTATTAAATTTTGGGGGGAGAAGAAATTAAGATAGCAGAAAAGTATAATAATCCATTTTCACAGAACACAACTCTTGATATTTGTTCAGTTGTTTTTCTATATATTTTGAACAAACAACATAAATACTATATGCACTCATTCTACTTTATAGAAAATATAGGTATTTTTGTATGACATATTACAGCTAGAATCCTGTTGCAAATCACCTCCAATCGTATTCCCTATCTACATCTTTGAAAGAACCCATGATGATTTTACTATCTATACTTTATAAATCACAGTGTACTGGTTTTGGTGTGTTGTATAAAAACATAAACCTGGGGCAAAAATTGCCTGATAACGCCTGATGAACACTTGATACAAACCACTCAAAATCATTTGCTTTGCTCAGAAGACTGCAGTTTGAGCAGGGCTCAGCAGGGTGGTCCATCTCTCTGCACATGGTTGGCTTCACTGAGGCTCTGGTGGACCCACTTTGAAGATTGCTCACTGATGTGGATGTCAAGTCAGTGCTGGCTGTAAATGGGGAGCTCAGCAGGGCCTTCTGATCTCTTCCTTTGAACTTCCCTGGGTTGCTTGAGCTTCCTCACAGTGTGGCACCTGGGCCTCAAGAACAAGTGTCTGTGGGGAAGAATGTAGAAATGAATTCCGTTTCCATCACCTGGCCTTAGTATGTAGCATCCCTTCTGCCACCAGTTATGGGTCACAGAATCTATCCAATTTCAAGGAAAGGGGGCATATCCTTTCTCTCAATGTTTAAGTCCTATTCTATATGAAGAACATGTGAGATGGGCAGTTACAGTCTGCCACATGTGTGCTTAAAATTTTTATCTAAACAGGATTTCATAGTCTACATTCTTTTTCTTTTTTTGGTACTGGGGATTGAACTCAGGGACATTCGACTACTGAGCCCCATCCCCAGCCCTATTTTGTATTTTATTTAGAGACAGTTCTCATTGATTGCTTAGCGCCTCACGTTGCTGAGGCTGGTTTTGAACTTTCGATCCTCCTGCCTCAGCCTCCCAAGCTGCTGGGATTATAGGTGTGTGCCACCATACCTGGCTGTAGTCTATATTCTTTGACTTGTTTTTTTTTTTCTCATTCAACATTGTGTTTATGAAATTTAGAGCTGAACTTTAATTTTTACATATGTCCTAGCTGGTGTTTGGGTCTGGTATTGGGAAGAGCCTCAAGCCATATCATGAATTTGGGTTCAGCTTAGTCTTCTGTAGGTAGGACTAATATGCAAAACCAGTCGTGGTTGTCTGCTGTGAAATGCAGACGCTGCCACTTGTTTCAGTGTGAGTTCATCAAGAAAGGGAAAGAGGAAAGTAGTGACTGTAAGTTGAGGGAGGGATTGCGTGCTAGGATTTGTCAGGTATGCAGAAGAATACAAGACAGGGTTCTTGCTCTTGAGAAACCAGTCCTCCATTCCCAGAGGACACCAGCACCATGGATTGCAAGAAGGTTTGTGAACTGAGTAGGGCAATTGGGAGAGGGTGGGGTCGGCTTGGCTGGGAGCTGAAAACCAGCATTGGGAAGGGTGCTCTGCCCAGTGGTCGCCTCCAGCCCAGGAGGGAGTCTCATCAGCCTCCTGTCTCCACCTCTCCAAAGGGAGCTGGCTCACTGATCGTGTGTTAATTGTGGGGCGTAGGACCCAGGCCAACTCTGAATTGGGTGAGGAGGGGAGAAGGCAGATCTACCATGGCTTAGGCCGCAGCCTAACCCCCTGTAAGCTCCCAGGCTGGAGTGATGGCAAGGCACTGGACTGGCTGTTGGGAATGGTGCAGGGGTGGAAAGGCAGGGACCCGTGAGCAGGGCAATGGGTCGGGACCTGACTCTGCCACTTCCTGGTGAGATGGTGGGCAGGGGAGGTTTCAGTTCCCCATCTGTAAAATAGGCATGGGAATTCCTGCCCAGGGAGGGTTAAATGAAATGCCATGAAGTATTTAGCACTTAACCCTCAGCAAGTGCTAGAAACAGGTTAGAAGCAATGACTCTTGATGCTGGGGACAGAGGACAGGTGCCTCCAATGCTAAGCGGAGGAGCTGGAATTTGGCCCTGAGGTGATCTGGCTGCTGAACCTGGCAGTCTGGACTGGTTAGAGGAGGGGCAGGCAGGGGGAGACCAGCCAGGAGGCCAGAGGGGACCCCAGCGGGGCATCCGTGAATGCTCCTTTCATCCTGGAAGTGCTTTATCGGGATTCAGGAGCTCTGAGGAGGAGGTTTGCGAGTGGACTTACACATGATGGAAAAGCCCAGTTTTTCCCAGGTCACTGCTGCTGTCAGCTGTGACTTTCACCCTCCGGAAAGCCTCTGCTGAGCTTCCGACTCCACCACGTCTCCTCAAGTACTGTTAAAGCTCCATGCTCTGCCTTCAAGGCTGAGCATAATTTTTAATTATTTACTGTGTTTCTCCTGGTGAGAGCAGGGCTATCTGGGTATGGCACGTGGTCGATGAGAAGTAATTACTTGTTGAATACATGGCTATACGCTAAATAATGGCCACGAGGACTGTCTCTAGTCACATGCCCAACAAGTTCGAATGTTCACTGTGTCAATTTTTCTGTTACATACTTTATTTGATGGCACATATACTGTCCTCATTCAATAGATTTTTAAGAGAAATTTGTTATATATGACAGAAAAATGCATTATAATTCATATTACACATATAGAGCACAATTTTTCATATCTCTGGTTGTACACAAAGTAGAGTCACACCATTCATGTCTTCATACATGATGTCCATTTCATTCCACCATCTTTCCTACCCCCATGTCCCCTCCCTTCCCCACCTTCCCCTTTGCCCTATCTAGAGTTCTTCTAATCCTCCCATGCCCCCCGACCCCAACCACATTATGAATCGGCATCCTTAAATCAGAGAAAACATTTGGCATTTGGCTTTTGGGGATTGGCTAACTTCACTTAGCATTATATTTTCCAACTCCACCCATTTATCTGCAAATGCCATGATTTTATTCTCTTTTAATGCTGAATAGTATTCCATTGTGTATATACACCACGTTTTCTTTATCCATTCATCTACTGAAGGGCATCTAGGTTGGCTCCACAGTTTAGCTATTGTGAATTGTGCTGCTATAAACATTGATGTGGCTGTGTCCCTGTAGTATGCTGTTTTTAAGTCCAAGGAGTGGGATAGCTGGGTCAAATGGTGGTTCCATTTCCAGTGTTCCAAGGATTCTCCATACTGCTTTCAATAGATTCTTACTGAGCTTTGTCATGTGCCAAGCACATTTCTGGGGGCACAGTGATAACCAAAAGGACAACGATCCTCTTTATGCAGCTTACACTTACTTGGGAGACACCAGCAGACAACAGTCAAGGTAAAGGTCTGATCAGGGCAGTTCCAGAGGCTGGCAAGTGCTCAGAAAGCAATGGAGCAGACTGACGGGGTAGGGGTGGGGGTGACCCTCCTGCTAAGCCAGCACTGGGGTTGTACAAAGGGGCTGTGGAATAAAGGGGCGGGCAGAGCCTGCCAGGTGGAGGGACTGACTCTGGAAGAAACCAGCATAGTGTTGGAGGGGACATTGGTATGACCAGAGAAGTGTTTGAAAGCAAGAGAATGGGGAGTGAGAGGTCAGCGGGGTGGGCAGGTCCATCTGCCCAGTGCCTTAAAGGTCAGGTGAAGGAACTGTGATTTTATATTAAGTACAGGGGGAAACTCTTGGTAAGTTTTAGGCTGAGAGGAGATCATTTGGTTTACTGTTGAGAAAGAGGCTGAGGAAGGACTGTACCCCCACCAGCCCTACAGGTGGGGCACTGACATACTCTTATTAAAGCTCACATTCCTACATGCACACACGTGTGCACATCACATGCAGACCTTCACACAGATGTTCACTGACTCCAGCATGCCATGATGACATCTGGGCACGTGCAAAATTAAATACAGTTCTGCTTTCATGTTTTTCAGAAATTCCCACACGTACCCACACAAGGCACACACTCAGCTGCCCACACAGGTCTCCCTGTGCTACACACAATTCCCACATCTATGTAAATGTGCACACAGTCACTCTGGCCCAGGACCAGCCAACCCTCGCCGCCCATCACCAGAGCAATCTCCTGCAGGCTTCTAAAGACAAATGGGATCAGAGCTCTGTGAGGAATTGTCCTCTCTGTTGAGCATGAATGTGCTAAATAAATCTCTCTGCTTCAAATAAATCTTGTACAGATGTAGAAAATGCATTAAAGGCTGAGGAACTAGGGGTGGTTGGAGACGGTGGTGGAGACGGAGTAGTAAATCTGTGCAGCCCCTGGGGCTCTCTAGTTGCCTGGGAGGAGGGAGGGAGGTGAGAATGTGGGCACCTCTTCTTCCTGGAGGTCACCCCAAGGTAAAGGTGGCCTCCTGGGTGATGCGCTCTTTCAGCCTGAGCTGTCTGCACCCCTCCCACGCGCAAGGTTAAGTGTTGGTCTTCTCAACACAGAAATACCCATCTCCTTTGACCCATTCTGAGAGGTAGAACACTCCTTGAGAATCTCACTCTGAACTATTTTTGCAGGTACCAAGACCAAGCAAGCATCAATGGTTTTGGGTTTGTTTGGGCCTAATTCAGACACAAATTGCTGCTTCTTTTTTGGAATGTCAGTGAGTTTCCAGGCCCATGATTTTATGCTATTGCTTGGTCCATTTTCAACTCCTCCCTGCACCCGCCTTTGGGAATGCAGGATATTGAACCAGGGCCTCGTGCATGTCGGGCAAGGACTCCTCCACTGAGCCACACTCCCAGCCTTTCCCTTGCTTTTTAATGGACATGTTCCAATGCTGAAGCTGATCCGATACACCCAGTCCTGTGAGATCATCCTGGTTTTTCTAGAAGACCTCTCATTTCAATCTCTGAGCAAGGTTTAATGGTACTTACAGCCCTGTCATTTTCTCTTTTCCAGATCATTTATTATTGTGTCTAATAAATCCAGGGCCCACCTCCACACTTGGGGTGGTGCTCACTTGTTATTTCCTTTAGTTTTCCATCTCTAAGGTTTTCCGTTACCTCCTGCCCCGTCCACAGGCTCAGATGTCCAGGTGGGGGGTGGAACCTGCCTACACTCAGTTGACACACTTGTCTGATGTCCTGAGTGTCGACTGCCCTCCTAACTGCTGGCTTGGGTGTTTTGTCTCTATGTATGTAAGATACTTTTCTTTAGTTTTTTTTGCAGTTTTTCTATGATACGTCTACATGTGAATTTCTTTTCTTTTTTTTTCCCCTGCTTAAGATTCATTAGCTTTCTTTTTTAAATTAATTCATTTATTTATTTACTCTAATTAGGTATATATGGCAGCAGAATGCATTTTGATTCATTGTACACAATGGAGCACAACTTCTCATTTTTCTGGTTGTACGTGATGTAGCCTGGTACGTTGTGTGCAGTTATACATGTACCTAGGGTAACAATGTCCATCTTGTTCCACCATCTTTCCTGCCTCTGTGCCTTCTTCCCTCTCCTCCCTCCCCTTTGCCCAATCAAAGTTTCTCCAGTCTTTCCATGCACTCTCCCCCAATTATAGATCAGCATCCACTTATCAGAGAGAACATTCAGCTTTTGTTTTTTGGGTATGGGCTCACTTTGCTTAGCATGATGTTCTCCAACTCCATCAATTTACTTGCAAATGCCATAATTCAATTCTCTTTTAATGCTGAGTAATATTCCATTGTGTATATACCACAGTTTCTTTATCCATTCATCTCTTATAGGGCATCTAGGTTGCTTCCACAGTTTAGCTATTGTAAATTGAGCTGCTATAAACATTGATGTGGCTGCGTCACTACAGTATACTGACTTTAAGACCTTTGGGTAAAGACCAAGGAGTGGGATAGCTGGGTCAAATGGTGGCTCCATTCCAGGTTTTCTAAGGAATGTCCATACTGATTTCCAGAGTGGTTGCACCAATTTGCAGTGCCATCAGTAATGTATGAGTGTGCCTTTTCCCCCACATACTCGCCAACACTTATTATTCCTTGTATACTTGATAATTGCCTTTCTAACTGGAGTGAGATGAAATCTTAAAGTAGTTTTGATTTGAATTTCTCTTCACTGGGTTTCTTTTTTCTTTTTTGGTAGATTATTTTCTATATACCTTTATTGTATTTATTTATTTTTATGTGGTGCTGAGGATCGAACCCAGTGCCTCGCACGTGCTAGGCAAGTGCTCTCCCAGTGAGTCACAACCCCAGCCCCTTCATTGGGTTTCTTGAATGTGCGAATTGATATCTTTTATCAGCTCTGGAAATCTTTTTCAGTCTTTATCTCCCCCAGTATGACCTCGGATCTTTTCTTGTTCTTTATTCCCTGCTTGTAATTCCAATTAAATGGACGTTTTCTTCTCATTGAATCCTCTTTTACCCTACATCTGCCCAGTTTTTGCCACTATATTGTAGACCATTTCTTCTGATCTCTCTTCTGGCTCACTAATTTTCTCTTCAGCTGTGTTAAATCTGGTCATATCTGTCCATTAAATTCTTATGTTATTTTATTGTATGTCTTGGTCTTCTCTAGCTACTAAAGTGAAATACCCCAGGCTGAGTGGATTAAACAATAAATATGTATTTCTCACAATTCTGGAGACTGGAAGTCCATGATCAAGGTACTCACAGGTTTGGTTCTAGGTGGGGGTCCTCTTCCTGGTTTGCAGATGGCTAACTTCTGGCTGAATCAAATGGTGGGTGGACTGTGTCTCTCTTTTCTTCATATCATGAAGACCCCACCTTCATGACTATCTAAACCTAATTATATCTTAGGGACTCCTCCTCCAAACACCACCACATTGGGAGTTAAGGTTTCAACGTACAAACATTCATTCCATAACATTTATCAACGAGAAGCCTTTATAATTTCATTGTTTCAAAGCTGTCATGTGGCAAATTTTAGTTTTCATATTCCTGCTGAAATTAACTTTTTATTTACTTGAAAATTGAAAACTTAATTGTTTTATAATCAATATCTACTAATTTCAATATTTGGAGTCCCTCTCCCTCTTTTTATTACCTGTTGTTCATATGATTCTTCCTCAAGGTCTCTTTTTTCTTTGTGTCCTTGATTTATTTTAATTATGTGCTAAGCACTTTTTTATTTTTTGTCAAATCATTTGCTATCTTCCACAAGAGAGGACTTTTCCTCCATTTATTTTAATTTTCTCTTTTATTCAGAGAGAATCTTGTTGGCATCTGCGGGGTGCCTGGTTGCATTCCTAGTGCCGGGCATCCTAATTCAAGTTCAAGGCATCTTAATTTAAGTTCAAGGCTTAGGTTTCCATAACCAAGATGAAAAGACAGCCCGGAAGCTCATCTGCTTTCATTTTGGAATGTGTGTGGAGGATGAGCCTGTTGGAGTCCTGGTCTAAAACAACAGGTAGTTATCAAGGTCCCCCTTTTGGTGGACCCTGGGCACTGGCTTTTATCTCTCTACCCCAGAGGCTGCCACAGGGCAAGGCGGGCAGCTGCTGAATTTCTCAGTGATTCTTCCTGATGAACAAAGGCCCTCAGGGCTCAAACACTTTTGTCTGAACTCACTGCTCTGGGTCTTTATTGTCTTCTGGAGTTCAACCCAGTGTTTCCTCCGCATTGTGTTAGGTCATGGATGCTGCTAAGATGATTTTTGTATTCCACTAAAATTTTCTCAATTGTCCACTGAGGGAAGGTTGCTCCCAATTACCCAGTTTCCCTTTGCTGAATGTGGGTCTGTCTGTCCAGGCCCAGGTGCATTTGGCCATTCACAGCCCTGATGCGGAGATGAACCCCGGCAGCCGTGAATTGTCCTAGGAAAGGGGTAGCAATCACACTTCTTTCTCTCTGGCTCTGACTCTGAAGCCACCATGGGTCATGTGGCTGGCTCCGATTCTCCTTCTTTCTCCAACCTGTTTGTTTCCAACGATGAGAGAGGATGGTCCCAGTTTTGTTTCTAGAAGGAGAGGCTCCTCTCGTCCCTGTCCCCCCCACACTGGTTGGGGACCAGTGGCGATGATGTGAAGCTGCTGGAGATGAGTGGGCAAGGCCTTTATGCGTCTCTGGTCTGATTGCTTCATCGGGAGAGTGATGGTTGGCAGAAATGATGGGCTGCTAAGCACCTGGCTAGACCTTTGACTGGCCTTGCTTGTCTCCAACCTGAGCACGTGAGCAGACCCAGGCCCAGCTGGCACTCGGATCACAGGGAGCTCGGCGTGATGCCCTATTAGGATCCAGAAAGAGGAGGAAGGGTGTCTGGAAGGCAGAGCCCTGCTGAAACTCAGCTGCGCCCACAGGTCATTGAAGGAGTACTTTCCCTTGTCTTACCAGTGACACCCGTGGCTGTGCATGGCTCGTCAGAGCCTGTATGAATCAAAACAATGGGACACAAAAGTGATGGACTTTAACCAGGAGCGGTGACCCAGGGCTAGGGAGGTGCCTTCCCTTCAGGCTACTACCTCTACAGCTGCTTTCAGACATCAGTGTGTGGGGAAGGTGAAGTCACCCATCCTATCCCACCCATGTTGTTCAGAACCAGACGTGGCCATTATTGATGGCCAGGCCCACGGTGCGCTCCCTGCTCCCAGTGAGCGCAATAATTAGTCCTGGTGGGAACTTCATTAATCTTTATTTAGTGCCCAGTGTAGTTGGTCCCCTTCTCCTTCCCCTTCATCTTCTCCATGTTAAAATGACTAAAGGAAAGGTGTTAATTTCCCGAGATGGCTGGTGGTGGGGTCGGGGATTCTGTGGTCCTTCAGCCAAGCTGGGGCCACGAGGGCCTCAGCAGTCTTCAGCCAGTAGCTCTGTGGGTGCCAGGGAAGGGCAGCGAAGCAGGGCCATTCTCCCCTGAACTCGCTTCTCTGTTAAGTTCCTGAGCTTTGGGGAAAACAGCCCGTCCTAGGCTGTTCTCTGCGTCTCCCTCCCTCTTTGTCAGGGCCCCCCTCCCTCATCAGTGCTATGCATCTGTCAGGGAGCCACGTGTGCTGCCCAGAGCGTGGGGTGCTGGGTAGCCCATCATGCGGTGGGTCTGGACCTGTGAGCTTCATGTCCATCAGTGACCAGGACGAGCTGTTGCAGGCAGAGGCAGGGCCTCAGTTATGCCCTGAGAGAGAAACCAGGGTTCCTGGGCCCGGTGACCGAGTGACAGAGGTGTGTCAAGTCTTGCTTCTCAACTGTGGTCCCCAAATCTCTTAATGACAAGAATTAGACATTAACTAGTATTTCTTTCTTTTTTAAAAATTTTGTTCTCTTTAGATATACATGACAGCAGAATGTATTTTGACATATTTCACAGACATGGAGTATGACTTACTCTAATTAGGATCCCATTCTTGAGGTTGTACATGATGTGGAGTTGCACTGGTTGTGTGTCCATACATGAGCATAGGAAAGTGATGTCTGATTCATTCCACTGTCTTTCCTATTGCAATCCCAGCTCCCTTCCCCTCATTCCTCTTTGTCTAATCCCCAATGAACTTCTATTCTTCCTTCCTCCACTTATTGTGTGTTAGCATCCACATGTCAGAGAGAATATTCAGCCTTTGGCTTTTTGGGATTGGCTTATTTCACTAGCGTAATAGTCTCCAATTCCATCCATTTACTGGCAAATGCCATAATTTCATTCTTCTTTTATGGCTGAGTAATATTCCAGTGTGTGTGTGTGTGTGTGTGTGTGTGTGTGTGTGTATTATCCATTCATCTATTGAAGGGCATTTAAGTTGGTCCAACAGTTTAGCTATTGTGAATTGAGCTGCTATAAGCACTGATGTGGCTGTATTGCCTTGGTATGCAGATTTTAAGTCCTCTGGGTATATGCCAAGGAGCGGGATAACTGGGTCAAATAGTGGTTCTATTCTAAGGAGTACTTTAATGCAGAGTTTAAAGAAAGACAAAGACTTTGGCTACCAATAACAATGTCTCATTTTCTGTTAGTAGCTGCTTAGCTGTGGTATTTTGCATGGCTTGTGTGGAATCAAAGCACAGTGAATTTGTTGACTGAACCTCAGAATTTCAGAAACAGCAATGGGTTTGAAAATTCCTGAAGGCTCAACAAACTTGAGATGTAGAAAGCTACTCTCCACTGATGTTCCTCCCGTCATCTCCACCTCAGGCCTCCTCCTGTCCTCTACTTTAAGAAAAAGTGGCTCCAAAATGGGAGATGCAGACTCATCCAGGTCCTTCGTCAGTGCCTTGACTCCCTCTCTCTGAGGGTTGCCTGTACAGTCGTGGATGGGCTTGGAGACAGACTGACCCCAGCCCCAATCCCAGTGCTGTCCCTTGGCAGCCATGAGTTTCGTGTGTATGGTACCAGGGATTGAACCCAGAGGTGCTCTACCACTGAGCCGCATCCCCAGCCCTTTTTAATTTTTTATTTTGAGACAGGCTGGCCTTGAACTTGAAATCTTCCTGCCTCAGGCTCCTGAATCACTGGGATTACAGGCATGTGCCACTGTACCTGGCCAAGAGATGAGTTTTTATGCAATTACTTAACCACTTTTCCTCTGGTAAATGGGCCACACCTGCCTTTCCGTAATGCTCCAAGGGTTAAACAGAACACTACACAGGATGGGCCCTGGCATTTGGTAAGCACGCAATAAGTGGGTGTTGTTATGTTCCTTTCTTCAGATAAAGGGTTTCTCCTTATTTGTTGTGGAGTCTTTAAACCTTGTAAATCTTATAATAATTCTACCTAGAACCATCACTATCAGTCTTTACTATACCTACTAAATGCAGAATGAAAGTACAATCCCAGCGATATTTTTGCATTTATTTGAGTAATGTGCCATGAACTTTATAAAGTGCTTTCACACGTATTATTCTATTTATCTCCCACATCACACCTGGGAGGTTTAGACTGTATTGAAAAAAGATTTAAAGCAGATATTATGTATTTTAGCTACAGCTTATAAGTGTGTATCTGAGTATACAAACAGATGTGTGTGAGAGTCAGGAGCTGTGTGAGTGGGCATTTACCTGTGTCTGCGACTGTGAATGGGTGGCCGTTGGAGCTGTCCGATGGACTCCATACCTTTATATTTGGGTGGACTGAACTCCAGATCTCCTGCTTCTCTTCTGTTCCCACCCAAATGTCTATGTTTGTCCATTGTTATGCTGTTGATCTACTAGATGGGCTTTGGTAATACTGCAAGGTTCCTGAATATATTTGAGAAGCTTACTGTGGACTCAGCTAGTTAAGTCCACATGGGGCTTACTTAGATGGGCCCCATAAAATAAAGACATACAGTATTCTGTGCAGGTTTAGCCACAGGTAGGCATTGATTGAGACTGGAAGGGAGAATCCCATCATAACTCAAGGGGCTTCTCTGGCTGCAGTCCCCTCTCCTCTATGGCTCTAGTTCCCCGTGGCCTCTCTTCATCTCATTGTAGGACATAAAGGAAATGCAGAACCTCAGGCTCCTGAGTGTCCAGGATTGGTCTGTGCAGAACGAAACCAGATTGTCCCAGTTTCCTGGTGGGAAACTTCTCTGAGAGAGGAAAATATTGCCATTTTGACGAGCAGATTGGCTCTTGATTCTGCTGAAACAGCTAGTCAAGCTGTCAGATCACTGGGCAAGTTTAAGTTAAATTAGTTGTTTGGCATCATGTGGGCCAGGGACTAGGTAAAATTTTTTTTTCTGCTGAGAGCTGCTGACAAAATTAACTCATTAAAAAGAAGGTAACTCTTTAAAGAAATCAACTTATGTCCATTTCTTTTGCTTCTTGAATTAGGAACTATGAAGATAAAACTCTTTTCCCTGAGTATCACAAATAATAAAAGTAAAAACTTTGTACTGATGATAGTATTGTGGGGAGAACCAAGGGGAACTGGACGCGGTGGCACAGGTCTGTAATCCCCACAGCTCAGGAGGCTGAGGCAAGAGGATCGAGAGTTCAAATCCAGCCTCAGCAACTTAGTGAGACCCTGTCTCTAAATGAAATATAAAAAAGGGCTGGGGATGTGGCTCAGTGGTCAAGTGCCCTGAGTTCAATCCCTGGTACCCCCCTCCAAAAAAAAAAAAGAACCAAGGGGAGGGAGGGTCATATGTGGGAAGGGAAGGAAAAGCAAATGGGAGAAGAGAAAGATGTGCTCTGAGGCCCTCCCAGAGACCTTAATGTAGAGAAGGTGAGAGAAATGTGGAGAAAGAGGTGCCATTCAGGAAGCAACGCCCTTTCTCAAGGCCTTCTGGGAAGTTGCAATGACAGCCTTTTAAGGTAGCCTTGTTTTTGCCAGCTGTTGACTCTATCTGACAGCTGTGATGCAGGTCCCCAAGCAGACATTTCTCTTGGTTGCTTTAGTCCACCGTGGGCACCTTAAGTCATCACAGGTTAATTGCTCGCCTCCCTGACAAGTGACCTGAGGCAGAATCCAGGTTATAAATTCTTTTCCTGGGATTCAGAATTTAGTAGGTGCTCACACTCTCTTTCCTTTCTCCCTCCCTCCCTCCCTTCCTTCCTTCTTTTTTTTTTTCCTGTTTAGGATTGAACTCAGTGCACTTTCCCATGGAGCCATATCCTCAGCCCTTTTAATTTTTTTTTTTTTTTATTTTGAGGTAGGGTCTTGGGCCTTGCTAAGTTGCTGAGGCTGGTTTTGAACTCAGAATCCTCCTGGGTTGACGGGGGTGGGGGGGGCACCCTGCCTGGCTTAGTCCTCAGATTTTCTGATGTTAACCCAGAAAGGGAATCAGAAGAATAAAAAGGAATATAGAAAGCCATTGGCTCAGCTTCTCTCCAGGCAGGACACAGCCCCGCTACCTTAGACTCCATACTTCCTGTGAGCTGTGGAAGCAAAGATTCTCCTTTTTCTTCTCTTTCCCACTTTCATCCTAGGGACAAACTCCTCAGCCTTTTAAAATGCAGAACAGGAGCCCGTGGGAAGGACAAGGGAGTATATATGAATACATTTCACATTATTTCAAATTGAAATTAAAATTTCAAACTGAAATTGGCACTTTACGCGATGGTGTACTATATTCAGTAATAAAAAAGAATAAAGACGTTTGTTTCCTGCAACCCATGGGTAAATGTCCAAATAATTATGCTGAGCACAGGAAGCAGCCCAGGGAATGAGTGTGGAGCGTGGGATTCCATTGACAGGGCATTTTAAACGGATGAGCCTGCTCTGTGGTAAGAAGCACAAACCACAGTGACCTGGGGCCAGGTGAAGGGGGCTGGAGGGCACAGAGGCCCAGGAGACATTTTGGGGGGTTGTAAATGCTCTGCATCTTGATTGGGGTGGTGGTGAAGTGGGTATACACTGAAGATTCATCAAGTCAACACAAACTAGTGTGTTTTATTGTGTGCTTTGGATTTTATCTCAATGCAATTGATTAGAAATGTAAAAATAGTGTACAATGAATCAAAATGCATTCTGCTGTCATATATACCTAATTCAAATAAATAGATTAATTTAAAAAAAAGAAAATGTAAAAATAGGGGCAGTGAAGGAAAAACTGGGGCCCACTGGGGTCATGTGCTCTCAGGGACCCAAATGGGATGGGGATGAACGCCTTCCTCCTGGCTAAGTGTGAACCAGAATGAGGAGCTGAGGCTGGACTTCAGTGGAAAGAAAGCCCTGGAATCCACTGCTGTAGATGGAAGGCCCTCCCTCCCCTGCCTCCTCTGCATTCATGTTCCCTGGGTGGGGAACTCAGCATGAGGGCGAGCCCATCTTTCCTACCTGTGTTGCACAGAGGAGACACCTGAAGGTGGAAGATCATATGCCAAAGGTGGCTGACGTCCTACCCTGCCAGGTCCCCAGAGCTGCTGCTCCATGGGACTCTGCCCTGTGTCCCACAGGCCCTGTCCCCGGGCGGATGTGCCTGGGGAGTGTCGGTTGCCCAGATACTGAAGGACAGCAAGTGGCTGGAGTGTGGGAAAGCCTGCTGAGGGGAGCCTAACTAGATCTCTCCTTGTCCCTGGGTCCCCGCTGCCACCGCCGCTGCTGCCATATGCTCATAGTATGCCCAGTGGCCCACCTGAAGACGTTTCTAGAATCCAGTGAATTCCCTGCAGCCTTTTAAGTCCAGTGTCATTGCCAGGTGGGTTACATCCACTCTGTAAACACAGATTAAATACTCAGTGCATGCCCAGCGCCATGGGAGGCACCTGGTGTAGTCAGGGGACTAAAAGTCTTGTGTTGGAGCTCCCAGTCTGGAGCAGGAATCCATGAGGTAAATAGGTTAGTACAAAGGTGAGGGTGCGTGGGGAAGCAGGCAGTGTGGGCTTCCAGAGGGGCTGCACCAATGCAGAATGGAGGCTTGGGACGAGGCAGGGCCGAGCTGAGTCCTTGAAGACAGTTAAATTCCACTCGGCTACATGTAGCCAAGGCACGCACAAGAAGGAGTGTTCTAAACCCAAGAAACAGCAGGTACAAAGGCCCAGAGGTGTGAGAAGGGCCTGTGTTGCAAGAGTTACAAGTAGTCTAGTAAGGTTGTAGGGCCTGGGGCTGATGACACTGAGCGTGAGAGACAGGGGATGGTGGCGAGCACTAGATCCACCTCCAGTTAGAGCCCAGCATCAGTTTACAGGAAGCTGAATGGTCCCAGGAGGAAGCAATGGTCCAATCTGGAATGTGGGATAAATGACCTGCTTTGTCCAACTGATGAATGACATAATAATATGCCCAGTGCCCCACCTGAAGAAGTTTCTAGAATAAAAGGAATGTAATGGATACAACAACCAAAGGCAACGTGTGAACTCACACCTGTAAGGAGGCATTTTGGAGCCCATCAGAGAGGTTTGAATATGAAGATAACACAAAGCATTAATTTATGCAAGTAGTGACAGTGTCATGTTTTAGAGGGCTTTCTAATGGCATTTAAACTCGAGACCTATGGGGAAGTACTTCTTTTTTTGGTACTGGGGATTGAACCCAGGGGCGCTTAACCATGGAGCCACATCCCCAGCTCTTTTTATATTTTTTATTTTGAAACAGGATCTTGCTAAGTTGCTTAAGGCCTCACTAAGTGGCTGAGGCTGGCTTTGAAATTGTGATCCTCCTGCCTCAGCCTCCTGAGCCACTAGGATTACAGGTATGTGCCACTATGTCTTGGCAACTAAAAGATCTTTTTAAAAATGGTGCCCTCAAGAACAGAGACACAGTGGTGCAGAGAGTAGACACCAGAACTCTTGGGGGAGGGGGTCGATCTGGAGGCAGAGGTGACGTGTTTGCTGGGGAGCGTGGTGTGTGGATGCGGATGCAATGTCTGGCCAACATTGGAAAGGAGAGACCAGGGCTTGGGAGCAGGCTGAACTGCCCGGTGGTGACTCAATGTACATATGAGAATGGCCGCTGGTCATGCTATCCCGGGGACTTTCTTACTGCAGGACTATTTTGCCTCGTGGGGCTCCTTCGGCTTTTCTGGTGGGGTATTCCCCTTTGTGGTGACTATCACAAGGGCCTCGTGTCCCTTTCTCTTCCTGGGGTGAAGGGGTGGCCTGAGTTCTGTTTCTTGGTGCCCAGGAAAGGATCCTCCCCAGTCCTGGGTGAGTGCCTTGGCCACTGTCCCTTGCCCACCTTCCCTTGATTCCAGGCAAATAAAGGACTCTTCCAGGGAAGAGGGTCTCGATGACTCCAGGAGAGGCTAAGCATGTAATAAAAGTCCCCACAGCCAAGTGTATCCAAGGACCCACTGCTGCGTCCTGCTGCTGCCTGTCTCCACTGGCAAGAACAAGCTCAGGCCTCCTCCTGACCCCGGCCCCATCACCATTATTACAGTCTGCCCACTGTGCCTGGTGCTTTGCTAATCATTCTGTATATATTATTTCTAATCCTCAGCAATCCTTATTAGGTGGATATTAGTAATCCTCTTTTACCGATGATGATCCTGAGGCTCAGAGAGCTTTCCTGACTTCCCCAAGGCAACTTAGTAAGGTCTGAGCGAAGAACCAAGCTCTGCGTATGGCCCAAGCCATTCTTTGCAACCACCATATACATCGTCTCCCAGTGAACTTGGCCTGTGCTTAGAGAATCAGGGGTCTGTGAACTCGGCTCCAGAGGTTGGGAGACCCAGGTCTCTTCAGCCACCTGGGTCCACCCCACCCTATCAGTTAGTTAACCATGTACCTGAGCAGGAATGGGCCCATGCTTGGCAGGGCCGAGGCTGTGCCCTCTCCACCTCTTCAGGAGCCTTGACCCCAGAGAGTTTTAAAAAATTCTTTTGGATTTTAAAACCCTTTTGGAGGCTGCCCTGGGTGTCCAAGTGCACACAGCCCTCCCCAGGCAGACCCAGTTCCCCACGGGGGGAGGGGGGATCCGAGTCATTTCTGCATCTCCAGGAAGCTGAGAGGCTGCAGAGGCATGTACATACTGGAATCTGGTGGTGCTGGCCTGGTTCAGCTCTGCTCCCTGCCTCATGTATGCAACATCTCTTTGCCATTTCCTGGTTGTCACCCAGGAGATGCCCTCTGCCTGCGATGTCCTTCCCATGCTGGGTGCCTGTGTGATTCCTGTTCTCAGGCCCCTGGTTCACAGGCTGGGTAGCACCTTTGTTCTGCCGCACTAACCGCTGTCCTCACTATGTCCTACTGTGATCACGTGGGTTTCCTCACAGAAGTGGGAGCTGCATGACAGCAGGGACCATGTTTTGTCATTCTTTTATGTCCAGAGACTAGCCCAGCCTCAGTGCCTCTCAAGGTGTTTGCCAAGTGAACTAATGAATGGGTAAATGCATGGCTGGATGGAGGAAGCAGATGACTCATTTTTTGACCAACCTTGAGCAAACTAGTTCCCATCTGAGCCTTTATGGCTTTATTTGCAAAATCTGGGGACTGGATCCAGTGAGTTCCAAGGACCCTTCCTGCTTTACAAACACTCCAGCAGGGGTGGAGGGAGCCGGCCAGCACCCGCAGAGTGTTCCCTCCGAACATCTGCCCCCTTGGAGCAGAGACCGGAGCTGGAAGGCTGGTGATAGATGCAGGACTGGCATGAAAAATCGAGGCCACAGGCTGAGCTCCCCCTGCCAGGTGGCTCGAGGGCCACAGAGCATCACAGGGCAACTTCAAGGGAATGTTATCGATGGCCTGACACCATGTTGGGGGAATTAGCCAGTCCTCACATGTAATTACGAGGCATAGAATTATGCAAAGGGACAGGCCGAGAGCAGAGGCAAAAAGAAATGCTTTGTACCCACAGTGACGATGAGTGAGCTGGGGAAGAAGGCCAAGCCATTCATCTCTTCCACAGCTTCTCCTGCCAGGGGCATTGGCAGCAGGTGGCCTTTGTCAGCCAGAGGAACCCCAATTAACCCCATGCTGTCCTCTGTCTCAGGCTTTGGAGGTGAGGGTCCTCAGGGTAAGGCAGTCCCTAAGGGCCGTCTGTTCCTTGATCTTTTCTGAGGAAGGCTTTTCACTTAGCCTTAGCATCAGCATAATCCTGGAGGAGGGTAGATATCCAGTAGTATTTTTTTCTTTTTGGTACTGGGCATTGAACCCAGGGGCGCTTAACCACTGAGCCACATCCCCTGCCCTTTTTTATTTTTTCATTTTGAGAAAGAGTCTCACTGAGTTGCTTAGGGCGTCTCTAAGTTGCCGAGTTTGGCCTCAAACTTGCAATCCTCCTGCCTCAGCCTCCTACGCCACTGGGATCACAGGCATGCGCCCCTGCGCTTGGCTCACCCAGCAGTATTTACTGAATGAATGTCAGTCAGTTAGTATATAAATCATATGGTCCATGGAGGCAAGTATTCTTATTCTGTTCATTGCTCTATCCCAGCACACAGAACAGTGTCTGGGATAGAGTAGCGGCTCACTGAGTATTTGCTGAATGACTAAATGGCTTCAGGAAAGCCAGTGCCAATATATGAGACAGGCAGGAAAAAAAGCAATGAACTTGGTAAAAGTGAGGCCAGGGTTGGGGAAGGAGGCAGAAGCAGGGCTCAACACATGGCTAAGCATGGACTTGCATCTGTACTGTCCTTAGGCAAAGGCCTTGGGACCATCTCTCCTTTCTTCTAGGGCAGTACTTCTCAAATTGTGGTACATAGACCACCAGCTCAGACTCTCACAGGATGCCCAAGCTCATCAAACTGCATCAGAATCTTTGCAGTTGAGCCCAGAATCCGCACTTTACAGAAGCTTCCAAGAGATTATTTTTGGTACTGGGGATTGAACCCAGAGGCGTTTTACCATGGAGCCACATCCCCAGTCCTTTTTATGTTTCATTTTGGGACAGGGTCTTGCTGAGTTGCTTATGGCCTTGCTAAGTTGCTGAGGCTGTCCTTGAACTTGTGATCTTCCTGCCTCAGCCTCGGGAGTCTCTGGGATTACAGTCATGCACCAACTGCCTGGCCCAAGAGATGTTTAATGCACATTAAGATCTGGAAGGAGCTGATTAGGCTGCTGGGGAGAAGATCCTCTGCCTTCCTCTGCTACTATTCTGGGATAGAGCAAAATAAACAGCAGCCACCACTTACGAGGGCAGATATGCATTATGTCGCATGATCCTCCCGAGATCCCTGTGAGGTGAAGGTTTCCCTGTCTCTTTATATAAGAGGAAACTGAGGCTCCAACAAGTGAATGAACTTGCCCCCAGGTCACACAGCTAGAAGGCAGCAGGGTCAGGACCAAAGCCTGGGCTTGTACATTACGCTGTCCTGCCTCACGGGGTTCCTTTTGTTGCCTGGTAGCTAACCCCAGTCCCTTGTCCTGACTTCAGGGAGGAGAGAGCTGTCCCCTGCACGGGGGCAGTGATTCTGCTCCATCTTGTGTGTTGATGGAAATGCGAGAAGCAGGAGGCGGCCTCTCTCAGGCACCGTCAATTTGTTTCCACTGAAGACCTACGTGCCCTGCCCAGGGAGTCTGATGGCAGCTGGAGAAGTCCCATAGGCAGCAGCTCTGACCCTGTCATCCTAGATCACCCCCCAACTTACATATCAGCAGCTGTCACCTGCTCAGCAGATGGGCTGACTGGCAGCACCTCTCCCTGAGCGGTACCCAGATTGGCTTGGCTGTGCCCTAGCTCCCCCTGAGCTAGAGCCATCTGTGCCCAAGGGAGACCCAACATCAGAGAAGGGCAGACGGACCCTGCACAGCCCTTCAGGTTGCAGAGAGAGAGATGGCTCAGAACCTTGTGGTGCCCACACCTGCTTTGCCCAGAGAGGGCACCTGAGACCAGCGCACGGGGGGAGGGGCAGCTTTACCAGCCCCTGCTAGGGGCTTTCAAAGCCTGTGAAATGCCTCTCGCTCAGCCAAACACTGCGACCTGACCCTGAGTCTAAGCCATCTCTTTCTGCTGCCTTCTGTCAGCAAAGAGCCCCCCTGGTGTCTCTCCATGGCAATCAGAGTCCCTGGAAACCCCACACCACGGGAAGAGAAGGGGATGGGCTGAGCCGGTGTGGGTGGGTCTGCCCCCGGTTCCGTGAGGCCCTTCTGCATTTTTTTCATAGCTGATTGAACTCATTACTCTTCTAATGGGGAAAACAGAGCTGGGCTGAAAAGTTCCTTTAAAATGAAACTCAAGAGCAGAAGAACACAGACAGAGGTAGAGTTTGTGGGAAATTAGTATGCCATGCGACAGGGACCGGGAGGAGTCCCTTCCACCAGTGAACCAGAGAGACAGAGTCGTTCCATTTCATGCCCTTCCTGAGATCCCTGCAGGGGATTTGGCATTTGATCCTCCACGGGAGGAGGAGCAATGCCCACCCCTCCCTGAAAGAAGGCTCATTTAGAGAGACAGAGAGGTTGATCCTCCTCAAAACGAAAGGCATCTCTGCCTCTGAGTGGAGTCTCACGCCAGAGCCCCTGGAGTTCTGGAAAAGGAGAAGTATTCCATCCAGCAATCATCTAAGTTCAATCAGCCCGTGCCCTAGCCTTTAGGAAGGGAGACTCCGCCACTTCCCCTTCCTCCTCCCTAGACCTCCAGACTGTGGCAGGAGCTGGCTGGGGGCTGCACCATGCGGGGCTGAGAGGCAGGTGCCCTAAGTGGGAAGGGTTGACACATTCCCACGCAACCTGGCCACCCCCTTCTGGAAGTGTTTGGCTGCACATTTTCCTGGGAAATGAGGACTCTTAGGGGAAAAAAAAAAAAACGAACACACACACACACACACAAAAAAAAATCCGAGCACTGCATTGCAGTGCCTCTGAGATTGGTGCAGGCTGCCCAGCTGTGTTTGAGGCACACACGCTGCATGTCCTCACCCAGCCTGCACCTAGGCCACCGGTCTCCTCACCCCCCTGACTGGTGCTGTCACAGCCCTGGAACCAGAGGCAGGGGAGGGGGCACCGGCTTTTGTGTCATCTAGCTCTTGACTGACCCAGAGCAGGATCCAAGAGGCAGTGGTAGTAGAGATAGAGGTGGGGATTTCTGAGCTAGGGAGGGGGAGGACAGGGTGGCCAGGCCAGGAGGCTGGCCTCCTGCTGCCTCCACTGCCCTTGGCAGGACACTGGTTCTCTCCGTCATCCAGGACCCCTTCAGATGAAGCCCGGGTGGCCCATTACCAGCCCTCATCCTTTTCTCCTCCTTAGGGGCCCTTGCTGTCCACATGCCTCTGGCTCCCAGCTCACAGACTGAGATCTATGGAGTTTAGAGCTGAAAGGGGCTGAAGAGATCATCTAGTGCCATCCTTCTATTAACAATGACCCAGAGAGGTAGGTGACTTGTCCAAGGTCATTCACTGAGCTGAGGGCTGGCTGATCTTGGAATGTGGGGCCAGATGTGGATCAAGAAGTGCTGAGGGAAACCCAATGAGAGGGCGCTCAGAATTCATTGTTTAATGAATTCATTGATTAGCTGTGGGAGGCGGCTGAGGAGGAGACGCAGGATCAGGGTTCAGTGGCCTTCTCTACACTTCTCCCAGGGGCCTGGCCCCACTACAGCCCTCTGCCCTCAGCTTCTAGGCATCCCTCCAATTGCCAATTCCAGTCCATCCCTAGGGCCTGTCAAGGACAAGGAGAGGCTCCTTCCACTGTGCTGGCCACACTGTTTCTGGAGGGGGTGCTGACCGCAGAGGAACAGGGAAGCCAAGCAGGGGAGCACCTCGTGTCCTCTGACCCAGGACTCCCAAGCCAGCTCTCAGCATGCTAGTATGAAGGAGGAAAGGGGAAAACACAGTGACCACCAGAGACGACGAACAACTTCTGGTTCACAGAACCATCTGCCTGTTGCCTCCAGGACCTCCCTCTAGAGCTAGTGGTACCCCATCCCTGCAAGCCTTAGGTTCTGAAGGCCCAAGAATCTGGGAACAGCTTGTCCAGGGTCCTGATCTCACTTCCCAGAGAAGTGGGATCTAGGTCTGCATGGGAGGACAGAGAACTGGGTGGGAAAGAGGTCCTGGGCATTCTAAAGGCTGCCCTTGGGCCTCTTCTTGTGGGCAGCCCAGAGCACGGTGGGCATCATGGCTCTTTGTGGTGTGTCTGGACTCACTTTGCCTGAGACAGGCAGTGATGAGGCTTCTGTGCCACTGACCATGATGCGGGTGGCCCAACCTCAGTCTGACCTCTGGAACTCACAAGGAGGGCTCAGGTCTAGGTAGGGAGCATTCTCTTCTCAATATCTCATTTTAAGAAGGATATGGACAAACTGAGTCTTGTATTTGTCCAAAAGAATTTGGCTGGGACAGAAGAGGCAATGGGAAACTCTGAACAAGGGTGGAGGGAGCACTTGGTATTAGATGCAGGCACCCAAGGGGCTTCTTCTAGAGAGCTGGAGAATGGCCATGTCTGCCGTGGAAGCCACAGATTCACAATTTTAGTTCAAGAGAAGAAAGTCCACTCTGACTCTTAGAGACATCTAAACAACGGGAAGGCTATTTGTGATAGAGCGGGTGGCCAGTTGCTGGTCAGGGAATTCCTCCACGGAGCAGAAAGGAGGTTGAGCTGGAGACAGCGAGGGGGGAAGGCAAAGGGAGGACCTATGCATGTCCTGGCTTTGGTGCTCTTGGGCTGTCACCTATGTGTGGCATCTGACATTTAACAAGCAATACAGCCCACTGGAGCGTCACCTCTCCCTGCCAAAAAAGCTATTGTTTCTTATTGTTACAGATAACAAAAGGAACCTCAGAGAGGTTAATGCTGAGTCCTCCACCGGGAAAGCAGCAGCTGGGGCTGGAACCCAGGCTGCCTGGTCCACAGCCCTTGTTCTTGTCATTCATCCCACTCAGCACCGAGTCTCGGGCTCTCAGGGGCCTGGGGCACAATGGAGGGACTGAGTGCCCATATAGACTTGCCCCTCCCCTGCTCTGAGTTGAGAATAAAGAGTAGCAGAGCTGAGGAGGAGGGCAGCTGCCACCCAGGGGCTGAGAATCTGGAGGCCCGGAGGTTGGCTGGCCATTGGGTTATCCCTGGCCAGGCTGATGCTCCCCATGGGATGTTGTGAATGGAATGTGTGTGTGTGTGCATATGTGCATGTGTGTGTGAGTGTGTGTGTGTGTGTGCATGTGAATATCCCAGAGTCCACGTCTACCAGGGCTACATCTCCCTCACCCAGGCATCACTGATGACACTTCTCAGCACCCGGTCCTCTGCCTTCTTGGGGTTGCAGCGGGAAGGGCTTCTAAGCCTCTCTTGCCAAGTCTCCTCCTGAGCCCTTCACAGTCCCCATAAGACTTGGACCCGCAGCCTTTGACGTTCAGCTAGGGCCCAGGTGTGGGGGGTGGAGGGTGGTAGCTGGTAGGATACAGAGTCCCTGCACCTTCAGGTTTGGAGGACCTTGCCACAATGCCACCCAGACCTGTTCTTTCCCTTTCATGTGTACCCCAGGGGCTTGCTCACCAGTTCCCCCTCCATCATCTAAGTACAAGCCAGAGCTTAGGAGTTGCTCATTAATGTCCCCCGCTCCTCTCCCCTTACGCCCAGTTCAATCCCAGAGCCGGTCACCTTTTGCTCTTCCCCCTGGAGCCCTCTTGTCTTCATCCCCAGCCACCTGGCCCAACCATTAGCTTCTGTTCCTCCTCTGGATGATGCAGAGGCTGATCACTCAGCCTGGAATGAACGTCTCACCCTCTGCCAAGTTAGTTCCCATCCAGCTGTCAAATTAATTCAAGCACCACTTCCTCCAGGAAGCCTTCCTTGATCTCCCCCGAGAAGTCAAGAGTTCCTTTATGATAGAGTTCCTTCACGGTACCGGCTGTACCACAGATCTGACAAGTGTGTGTGAGCAGGTATGGTCAATGGCCAGCCATTGACTCCCCAGGAACTGAGCACAGCATTTGACACATGAAATAGTCAATTAATATAAGGCTCCTAAATTTCCACAGACTGGCTGGGGTGAGTCTAGAGTCAGGCCTTGCGTGGACAGAGGCCTGGGGGAGGAGTTCTGGTGCAGGGTTCAGGCATGGCTGGCTGGAGTGTGTGAGGCAGCTCTTCCAGGCTCACAGGATGCTGGTCCACTGGGGAGAGCAGGCAGCGCAGTGGCCACGGACAATGTGCCTACTTGGGTCACGTGACTGAAAATATTAGTCCTTGGGAGCAATTAGTTAAGTTAATTAGCTCATTCATTTAAGTAGCAGCTAAAGCAACGGGGCCTGAAGACTGTTTTGGGAAAGACACTCAATTACTTGCACCAATGTCACCCTAATTTCCCTAGTAAGCTCAGCTGTGGCTGGACAAGGGAAGAGCCTTGAACACTCAATTAGTCTCCCCTGTTTGGGGCCTGGGAGTGGGAGGGGAAGAGGGGCCTGGAGGGGAGGGAAAAGCAGGCCATCAGGACACGGAGGCCCCAGTGGCCACCTTAACACTCTGACTGACCCTTATGATTAGGAGGATTTCTGGGACTGAGATGTCACTCCCAGGAGGATGACTTAGCCAAGGTCACACAGCAAGTCAGATCCAGGGACATACCCAGAGCCCGGGTTCCCAGCCTCCCACACCAGACCTCGTCTTCAGGGGGAGAAGGGAAGGCATGCCAGTCACCATGTTTACCCACAGAGGCCAGGGAGTGTGGTGACAGGCTTGCACAACACAGCTCACCTAGAATGGCATCCAGAACCAAGATGCCTGATATCCACTCCAGGGTCCAGGACCCAGTCTCTTCCCTACCTGGAAAAACGAGGCCACCAGTCTTGGACATACCCCTGTTCCCTACCCTAATCCCTTGGGGACAATCTGTGGGTGCACAGGTCCTGGTCTCTTCCTCACCCCATCTGAGGTCACCAGGCAGCACTGACCACACATTACCACATGCCCAGATGCTGGGCTTGGCAGGGTTAGGGGTGACTGCACAGGCCCAGGCCAGCCACCAAAGAGCAGCAGAGGTCAGTGTGTAAGGACAGCTGAGCTGGTGAGTAAGCACAGTTGATGAGGGGGAGGTGGGATGGGGGCTTGAGGGAGGACAAAGGGCTTCCCAGGAACTCGGGTGAATACTCAGAGGGAGTAAGCAGAGTGAGGTGCAGACAGGCTGGGGGCTCACGGGTATCCATGCCGGGGACCGAGGCAGGGGAGTCGGAGTGATCAGATGGAGTCATTTGGGAAAGGGCCTTGACAGCCAGGAGGTCGCATTTGGGCTAGGTGCAGCTGGAAGAGAGCAAAAGGCGATGCTCATGATGTTCAATCAGGACAATGACATTGAGGTGTCAAGCCATTGAGGTGGGAGGTGATGAGACAGAGGGAGGGGATTTCACTGGGGAGGGCCATATTTTCCATGGACTGCTGAGCAGGGACGATTTACTTGCAAGGCTGGTTTAGGAGGAAATCAGACTCCAAGGGAGATGCAAAGTGGGAAGGAGAATTAGATGCCTCCAGCTCAGTGAAGTCCCAGGCCGTGCACCTCTTGAGGGTCATCTTACGGGAATTGGAGATGGATGTTTCCTAGGAAAAGGAAACTGGAGCTCAGAGAGCATAAGTCATTTATCCAAGTCACACAGTTCACACAAGGCAGGGCCACACTTCCTGGTGGGATTCTGAAGCTATTGGTCTTTTCGGAAGCTCTCATCCTCACTCTTGGCTCCACAGAGAATGACCGAAGTCTGGTCCCCTCCCAGGCTGATTGAAAGGGAGTCTCCGGGAGTGGGGACTGGCACCTTTCTTTTAAGCTCCTCAGGTGACTCTGATGGTTAGAGAGGCTGAGGACCATCATTCTGAGGCCAGCTGTTTCCTAGAGCCCCTAGGCTCCAGTTATTCCATCACGGGTGGGCACTGACTCCTGTGTCCATGCACTAAATCCACTGTTGTCAAGGACGCTCAAGGCAGGGAATAAAGATGGATACGTTAAAGTTGATCTGGGATGGGCCTCCTGCAGAAGGGCAGGAGCCAGCAAGTCACAGGGAGGAGCGAGAGAGGAAAAGCTTAGGAAACCGGGGGAGGGGGGTCCCCAGAGGGCAAAGACAGGAATGGAACCTACTGACACTTTCCTGTCACCTGCATGAATGTGTGGTCCTGGGAATCCCCTTTTTTCATCACCATGACCCTTGACACCTACTACTTCTCCCTCAGGAGCCAGCTTTTGAGTTGCCACTCATCCAAGACAGACAAAGGGGAGGGAGACTGTCCTCTCAACAGATGAACACATAGCTCCTCGGACCCCTTCCACTGTCAGCAGCTGCCACCAACTCTCTGTGCAGAAACACTCCTACCAGGGCTGGGGATAGACCTCAGATGGTAGAGCTCTTGTCTCACATGCACAAGGCCCTGGGTTCAATCCCCAGCACCACAAAAAGAAAGAGAAAAAAGAAACACTCCTCCCAGAGATAGTCCAGGTGGACAGTTTGACTGCACTGGACACCATCTCAGACTAAGTCACCTGTGTGGCTTCTTTAAGTATATACCTCACCATTCCAATTGTGTAAAATGGGTGGAATAATTTCAAACTTTTTTTGAAAGCTTAAGAAAAAGAAAGATTGTTCAAAAGCAGTTTGTGATTTCTTAGCCTTGAGGTAATGACTACTGATGATAACACGCTGGGGTGGACAGAAGAAACCAGCCACATATTGGGTGATCAATATCTTTGAGCAAGTTTTTCTCTGTATGAGTCACTGATTTCCAAAGGCATGTGACCTGTTCAAACCTCTTTCTAAACTCCAGACCTAGTTCTAAGCATCTGTCCGACAGTTTCCTCCTGAATGGGGCACAGGCTCCCCCACTGAGCTCATATTCACAGCCTCTCATGCTCCCTCTATTGGTGAATGCCCTTCCCATCCTTCTGGTGACACACATCGGAGGCCCAGAAGTTGTCCTTGGTGCTGTCTGCCTCAGGCCCATGTGCATGGAGTCTCCCTTCTAGACACGCAGACCCATCCTGCCTCTCCACTCCCACTGGCCCTTGCAGCCTGGGCATATCACCTACCCCTTATTTCCAGACACTGCCCCTCTCTGCCTGGGGTTCCCTCACCTGGCTCTGCCACAAGCCTTCCCCAGCCCATTGCCAAAGCCCGGCCCCTTGACCAACAAGGCCTTCCAGTTCAGGTCTGATGTCCCTCCAGCCCCAACCCTGGCCACTCCTTCCTGCTCTGTCCAGTGTCTCCTGCTTCCTCCCTTGAGCACTTTGCTTGGATCACCTGCCCTTTACTCAGGAGCAGATCAGAAGTGTCCCTGGCGTGCCAGTGAGCAGCCATCTTCCCTGAAATCTCTCCAGAGTTGGCTCCACTGAGTCTCCAGCTGCCCTGCTCCAGGGTGCTTTGGGCACACCTGCTGGGGACCCTTTACTCCTGCATCATGATCTCCCTGCACGCCTGTCTCCCCCAACAGACTTCCACATTCTTGTGGGCAGGGATCATGGCCCAGAATATGTCACATCCCAGTCCCTGGCGGAGTGCAAGACACCTAGTGAACATTTGGCAGAGGATCCTGTCCAGTGTTTGTCCCCTTTCAAAGACCCAGCTACACTAACAGAGACATACACACTGGCCCTGGTCAGTAGGTGGTGACAGAAGCATAGCCATGCACCAGCGTATGGCCCCTTCAGGTGGTCATCTCAGGCAGGCAGAGGACATGGGCACGCATGAGCATGAAGCTCACCCAGGTAGAGTTTCCATGACTGCAGCTCCCCACCCACAGTTACGGGAATTGATTGTCTTGATGTCATGGTTTGAATCTTTAATGTCCCCAGAAGTTCATATGTTAGAAGAAGGTCCCCAGTAGAGCGAGGCTCAGAGGCCATGACTAGGGCTGTAACCTCATCAATGAATTAATCCATTTGATGGATTAAGAATTTGAATGACAACTGGGTGGGGTAACTTAGGCAGGTGGGCATGGCTGGAGGAGGTGGGTCACTGGGGACATGGCCTTCAGACTGTTCCTGTCCTTGACCCTTCTGTCTGGTTGCTGTGAGCTGAGCAGCTTTCCTACTTCACACCCTTCCACCACGATGCATCTGCCTTGGAGCCAGTCGGCCATGGACTGAGACATCCGAAATCATTAGCCCTAAATAAATTTTCCTTCTCTAAGTCGTCCTTGCCAGGTGTTCTGGTCACAGTGGTGAGACGCTGGCTAACACACCTGGCTTCCTGAATTCTCTTGGAAGGTCCTCTGAGCCTATCCCGATTCCCTTTCCCTCATCAGAGGCCCTCATATATGGCCCACTTGTGGCTCCAGTCTAGAGAGAATTCAGAGAATGGGGCTTGCTGGTCCTGTCTGCGTAAAGCTCCCCTTATAGACGATGGAGATATATTTCCTCGAGAGCAGGGAAGACTGGAGCTGGTTCATGGTCACCTGGAAAACGCTGAAGTTAGCCCTATGATCTTGGGAAGGTCACCTCACTCCCCAGGAGGTGGGCGAGTTTTAGAGCCCCACAGACAGGACTGGAATCCTGGTTCTGGCACTTTCCAGCCATGCAGACTAGAGCAAGTCATTTACACTTTTTTTTTTTTTTTTTTGCGGCAGGGAGTGGGGAGTACAGGGATTGAAACCCAGGGGCGATTAACCACTGTGCCACATCCCCAGCCCCTTTTATTTTTTCTTTTGACACAGGGTCTCACTAAGTTGCTTAGGGCCTTTCTAAGTTGCTAAGGAGGTCTCAAACTTGCAATCCTCCTGCCTCAGCCTCCCGAGCAGACAGGGTTTGCAGATGTACACCACCATGTCCAACTCATTTGCACCTTTTGAGCCTCAGTCCTCTTAGCTGTGAAATGAGGACAGACATGTTTTTCTTAAGGTAGTTATAAGACTTAGGGAAGATCCAAGTGTCTACAACCCTGCCCAGTTTAAGGTTAAGGAATGAGGAGGGTGCTTGGTAGTGATTGGTAAGGTGTATAGAAGAGGGGTTTGGAGTGTGACCCCAGGTTTAAATTCTGCATCTTCCATTTCCTAGCTCTGTGACCTTGGGAAAGTTAGTTTACCTCTTTTTTGCCTCACTCAATTTTCCCATCCGTAAAATGGGATTAAGGATAATTTTCTCCTCTGGGGTTACTGTAAGTATTAACTAAAGACATTCATGTTAAACCCTTAAAATAGTGCCTGACAGGGGCTGGGATTGTGGCTCAGTGGTTGAGCACTTGCCTGGCACATGTGAGGCACTGGGTTTGATCCTTAGCACTACATAAAAATAAATAAATATTTAAAAAAAAAATAGTGCCCGGCGCATAGAAAGCACCCATATGTCTTCCTTGTTATCTTCATTAGCATCATTTCGACACCTGCATCTCATTAGTTATTTCTTGGGGGGAGGGGATTGAACTCAGGGGCACTCAACCACTGAGCCACACCCCCACCCCTATTTTGTATTTTATGTAGAGACAGGGTCTCACTGAGTTGCTTGGTGCCTGGCTTTTGCTGAGGTTGGCTTTTAACTCAAGATCGTCCCGCCTTAGCCTCCCGAGTGGCTGGGACTACAGGTGCGTGCCCCCATGCCCTGCACATCTCATTAGTTCTAAGCACCTGCCTGTTCTTGTGGGAAACCTGGCTTTCCCCAAATATGCCTCCCCCTAGCCTAGGTTCTGGGAGCCCCCTCAACCTGCCTCCCTCTGTCTGGGCTGCCACTTGCTCTGGTTTCAGTGTCCGCGGTCCCAACACCACCATCTAAGCACTGCTCAGTGGCCCCCCACCTGCCCACCCCTCACACCTTCCTTAGAGCAATGGCCCCATGTCAGCAGCCTGGTTCCAAGAGAGGAGGGCAGCCCACCTCCCGGGGTGAGGAGAACACGGAGGGCGGGGCCTCACATCAGGGCTGCTGAGGACCTCAAGGGCCAGATTTAGTGAGCTAGCTCCAGGGCCTCATCCTCTTTACACACAGCCATTCTCTTTCCAGGATCAGTGGGTCACACAGGGTCAAGTGACAGCCACTCTACCCAACCTGGAGGGTCTCTCCCACTGACCCTCAAGTCCTGTTGTGAAATCTGGCTTGTTTTGCTGACAGTATTCTTTATTTGGGGGGAACCCCCATTTAATGACTGCCAAAACCATTCCTATATGTCTGGAACCCTTGACACAATTCAGATTTCCCCTAGCAATGGCTGGGGGTACCACTCTTTAGCCCCCTGCAAGCCAGTGGATGCAAATACATACCTCAGAAGAGGGGTGTCAGTAGACTCCTTAGGTTTGCATATGACTCTCAGCTGCAACCCATCCTGAACTCCTCACTCTGTCCCCAAGACATGTGAACTGCCTGGCATGTAGTAGGCACTAAATAAACAGCTATTTCTATCAGTTTTCTCATCTGCAAAGTAGAGATAATATTGAAATAACAACTTACATTTCTGTACCCTTGTTCTGGCCTAGGCAGTGTTCTGAGTTTTTTGCTTTATTTTGTGGCTTCTGGGAATGGGACCCAGGGCCTTACTTTGCCCATGCTAGACAAGTATCCTACCATTGAGCTACATCCCCAGCCCCTTACTGTTTTTCTTTTTTTTTTAACATGTATTAACTCATGCAGAATTCACAGTGACTGTTTCTGTTCTCATTTTATAGATGAGGCACAGAGAGGTTAAAGTAACTTGCCTGGCCACACAGTTAAGTAGCCGGATTCATACCCAGCCGTCTGGCTTTGGATCCTGTAACTTTAACCAACACAGTGTCCACACTCTCGCTCAGCATTGCTGAGGGTTCCAATGATTCTATATAATCTGGTCCTCTGCAAGCGCTAGGGGCTGATGCTCTGGGTGTTCAGTGCTTTGGAAGGAGAAGGTGGAAAGTCGAGGACAGCGTTTCCCTCAGCATGAGTCATGGTCGAGGTGGTGGGACTTAGGAACCCTCAGACTGCAGTGGCTGCATTTCCAGAAGGGAAGTACTGAGAGCCCAGGTTTTGGCTGCCTAGGTCTGAGGGGGGAGGTAAAGAACAAGGACATCAGCCTCCCTTTTGTGCCTCCCTCCACTCCCAGCTGGGACCCGCAGCAGGGAGTGGTCACCAGCAGGCTGCCTTCCCACTCTGTAGGCAGCACTCTCTGCTTCTTTGGCAGGGTACCCGCCATCGGGAGAGGATGCCAGCCTCCCAACAGCAGCCTCAGAGAGGCCCAGGTCACCTGGATAGAAAGGGGGGAATATCTCGACAGCTCAGGGACACTGCAAAGTCCTCTCTGGGACATCTCTTCCTAACATGACCCTGCCACCCAGGAACCTGGTCCTGCAGGGTAGGATTGGGGCCCAGAGCTCCAGGGCAGCTCCGGGACTTGTGTGTGGGAGGAGCGCGAGTTGCCATCTCACTGGAACAGGAAGGGGAGAACATTTTATTTTAGTCTGTGGACTTAGTGGAGGTGACTTTGGGGGGGATGCTGACAGAGATCATGAAGGAGGCCAAAGCCCTCGCTCCCCTGACCACCCCACCTCGGCCACTGACTGACACATGGCCCCCAGTCCTGGGTTGCTTTGGGCTGACATCAAAGGCCAAGCCAGGAACAAGGCCAAGAAACCTGTGCTTGGACTGCAGCCCTGAGAGGCAGAGCTGGCATTGGGGACAGAAGCTGCTGGCGGCTGGGGCAGCTTTCTCCAGGAGTCCTGGGGCCGGAGTTGGAATTTCAGGGACCAGGAGAGAGGGGGACATGGGAGGAGACAGAATTTGCCCAAGGTCACACAATGTACAAGGGCCAGCAGCAGGGTTCGAAGACACCAATCCTCATAGCTACTGAGCTATTTATGGAGGGGCTGCCCGGGGCTGGGGGAGCAGTGGGTCCTTACCCTGTGGAGCTTACAGTCTAGGGGGGAGGGGAGTCGAGAGTAAGATAGGACAAGAGTGACAAGGCTGCAGAGGAAGGGCACAGGGTGCATCAAAGAGAGGGGCCAGGGGGCCAAACTGGCAGGAGGAAGATGGGCTAGCATGGGAAAGGGGGTGAAAAGGATGGGGTCCTCCACTATTAGGACCCTGCCGCTCAAGACAGCGCAGCATGCCCAGGCTCTGCTGTGCACAGAGTTTGGTAGGGCCAGAGTGGGGTGAAGGGTGCTTTCTAGAGATGCTGGTGCAGGAATCCCACAGGAAGAGGACAGGGAAGGAGGGACAAACAGGACATAGGAGCTGCAAGGGAGGAGGGTGTACCTAGCCCATGGAGATTGGGGAGGATCACAGTCTAGAGTCCCAAGAGCTAGCTCCATAATCTGTGACCTTGGGCCCTTAGGTGGGTCACCCATGTTTAGGGACTTCTTATGCCTTAATGAAGCAAATAATTGACCCCTTCTTGCATCCTGAGATTGTTTATGAGCATCTAGTGAAATTAAGACCATAAGGAGAGAGGACCTCAGGAGGCCCTGAGCAAATCCAGCTGGAAAACTCAAAGGGACTCTGGATGTTCCCACCCCACCCCACAAGCTTGACCTAGCCCCTCCTGTGCAAATGTCACCTGATCCTTCCACACTCCTTCAGATTCCACTGCCCCTGGAGGGCAGGCAGCAGACATTAAACCCAGGTGCTTTCTGAAGGCACAGATATGGCCTTCAGGAACTCTGCCATTTCTGTCATTAGACCCTGTTTTACTGAAGGCAGCCATGAGTGAGGCTGAAGGATCTTTTGATTTATTTTATGATAAGAACCAAAAGGATCATTCCATCCATCCCCAGGCATCCAGGTAGCGCTGGTTTCCAGTCCTGAAGGCATAGGCCTTCTCTGTCAGCTAGGATGGTGTCACAGACACTCAGCATCAGGGAGTTCTGAAGTCTAACTTGACTATAACCTGCTACGTCTTCAGTGTGGTGGTGATGGGGGTGGGAAGGAGGGAGGTTCCAAGGAGAAGCAGAAAGAAGAAGCCACTTAATGTTCTTCTGCTTGACCACCCATCTCAGGTGACAGGGACCCCATCAGTGTGTGTGTGTGAGTGTGTGTGTGTGTGTGTGTGTGCGCGCACATGCAGCAGGGGAATCTCTAATGCCCTCTTCTGAGCAGATTGCCCTTGAGCTTTCAACCCTCAGGTTCCCTTTTCCATATTAAGAATGGCAAGGGTCAGCTTAGCTGACCAGATCTCAGGAGTCATTTCTTACCTTTAGCATGTGCGCGCACGCGCGCACACACACACACACCCTTGACAGCACTCCTGCCAGGGGTCCCGTCTCATGCTGCCTCCCAGGGCCTGAAGCCTGGAAATCCCCGAATCAGCTTTTCTGTAGACCTGGGGCCATGACTAGCCCGCTGCTGCCATTCTAAAGAGAGGCTCCGGCCTGCGCAGGAGCAGGGCTTGCTGCAGCACTGCAGTGGCACAGCTTTGGGAGTGATGTAGGCATCCTGGGGCTGGGGACAAGTGGAGGAAGGGAGGAGGAGGGGATTCGCTGAGACTGTGGGGAATTTCCCAGGTTCTACAGATTGGGTGGGGATGAGAAGGCCTGACTGAGTGCCCAGACACACAGGCCTACAGGAATTTGGGGGCGGGGATCACTTCCTGGGTCAAGCCCTAAACTTAATTCATGATTCTGAGTGTGCAGAACAGGAGGAAAAATGAAGGAGCTGCTGCTGACTGTGAAGGAGGCTGAGGGCTGGAAGGCCAGGGAGGGCTAGTGGCCTGACAAAATTCCACCTGCTGAGCTCTTCCGAGGCCTTAGCAGGTGGGTGCTGAAGAGAAGATGAGGTGCAATGAGGCCAAGAGGGACACCAGGCTCCTGGGCCTCCTTGCCCTCTGGCCCTTCCCCTACCCATGGTAGGTGGAGGCCTTGCCTTCCTCTGGAGGGACAGTGCAGAGTGGGCCTGGTGGGGCAGAGTTGGTCTCCAGGGCAGAACGCTTTTGGTGTGTCCTGTCCCACAGCGACAGCGAGCACAGGGTCCTTGGCTAGAAGGCACCGTGCCTCCTCCCTTGCCTGGCTCACTCCACCTCCCTTTCTTCCTTCCCCAAGTGACCCAAGGAGAGCCCTGGAAGATTCTACTCAGCCCTCCCGGATGAATTGACGCAGGGGACCGCGGACTGTGGGAGTCCTATGGACAAACACCCCCACTCCCCTTCCCCTCTAGAGTCTGCCTTTTGTTCCGTCTCCTCTTCTCCCTCCCTTTCCTCTTCTCCCTCCACTCGGGGAAACCTTCATCAGTGTCCCCTGAAGCAAATCCTTCCTCCCCCACCCCTCCCCTCACAGTTCGACAGCAGGGAGGTCCCCTTCCTCCCGCCCCTCCCCCAGCCAATCCCCGCACGGAGAGGCTCATAAAGCTCCTGGGTGGCGGGATGGGGTGGGGAGTGTTGCAGGAGGGCACTGAGGGGCGGGGACTCCTCCGCAGAGCTCGGGGAGCCCCAGGGGGCTCCTGGCCAAAGCCGGCCCCACTGGCCCCAAACTTCTGTAACGCCCACCCTGTCAGGTTAACCCCCCTCCCCCGTGCACACTCCTCCCCTCCCCCTCGTGCCCCCTCCCGCGGGCTGGGCCGTCCTGACTGGAGAAGGCGGTGGAGCGGAGGCGGCCTCCCCGCACGGGATCGCCTGAGGCGGGGTCCCTGCGGTTTGCGGGATCGCCCTCCGAGGGGCCAGCATGGGCTGTGTGCAGGCGGATGTGAGGAGCATGTCAATTGGCGGGCGGGGGAAGCGGGATCAGGTTGTTACTACTGCAGAGAGAGAGAGAGAGAGGGAGAGAGAGGGAGAGAGAGAGAGAGAGAGGGAGAGAGAGGGAGAGAGAGAGAGAAGAGCGAGCAAGAGGGAGAGAGCGCGCGCGCTAGCAAACGAGGGAGCTGCAGGCGGGAGGAGAGCCGCAGAGGCCCGGCCGGCTGCGAAGTGGGAAAGAGGGACCTCGGCTTCAGGACCCCGGGGGTCCCCTCGGTTCTTCCTGTCACCAGCTCTCACCGAACTGCCCCGAACGTCCCTGGTAAGAGGGAGCCCGGGCGGGGCACCTTGCGAGGGCAGCCCTTGGTCCCCAGCAAGGCACGCCCCGACCACCAGCAGCCTTCCCAAGGTTCTGCACCGTGGGCGGGTGGGTGGTCGCCAAACTGGGACTCTCTGACTTTCTGAGCTTGGCGCTCACCACGGACAAACTAACTGCAAGACGGTGCACACGGTGGGAGCCTGGTTTCCGGAAATCCACTTGCTTGGCCAGTCCCTGGGGAGGTGACCTGAATTACCCCGGGAACCCCTCGCCCTTCCACTTGTCTCTCCTCGAGAGCCCGGAACCGCGCGAGGGGGAAGTCGGGGGAGGCCGTTGTGCCTCCGCGGGGGGACCCGGACACTAGCTGGAAAGCGAAGGCGCTCGCCCCTGAAGGGGCGAGGAGGAGGTGGATGAAGTGGGTGTGCAGTGCGAAGTGGGTGCGGGGCACGTGGGACCCCACCCGCCCGCGCTGCAGTGAGGATGAGTTGAAGGATCCCGTGCATGTGCGGAGCCTGGAGCTCAGGAGCCCCTGGAGAAAAGTGGGGCGCTCTGGAGACACTGGCGGTGCGCGGGGCTCACTGCCCTTCAGCACCCCTCGCCTGCTGCAGTCATCCAGGACTACGATCCTCTGTAACGTCTTTTGCCCCCTCCTCTCCCTGGAACTTTTTCGTACTCCAGCCACTCCGTGCTCTGTGCACTGGAGGAGGCAGGGTCCCAGGGATCCTGGTAAGAGAAGGAGCTTAGGACCAGAATGGGGATGGGGGAGAAGAGGTGGCTGGGCAATAGACCGAGTGCCCTATTCAATTAGTTCCGTGACCTTGGGCAAGCTGCTGTATGTCTCTAAATCTCTGGGTGATGGAGGCGCGTGGTGCACCAGGCAGGAATGGGAATGCGGTGGGGGAGGGTGCTCTGGTAAACAAGCCCCTGGGCCAGCCTGCCAGAGCCTCTGCGCCTGGAAATTCGCTGCTTTTAAGACCGCTGGCTTCTGTCTATGGCGAGCTCAGCACACACTTCTGGGGGAGAGGGGTGACAGTGAGGAGCTGTGAACCCATCCTCCCAGGGAGAGTCCGAAAGCTCCCATCCTGACCTGTCCTATGAACTTAGGCAACTGTTTCTCTTTTCTGACCCCAATATCTTCTTCTGTTAAATGGGGATTTGGAATTTGTGGTATGGGAGTTATCACCCAGTCCCAACACCTGCTGGCAGGTGAGGCCCATTAAAGAAATAGGGTTGGGGTGTAGCTGGGTAGGGTGACCTGTTCTCTGAGAAGACTGTAGCTCCCTAACCCTCTGCAGAGACAAGGGGACCAGGGGGGTGCAGCCTGCTTATCCATCATCCTGTCCTCCTCTCAGGACAGGCTGTCTGAGAGGGAGGATGGTTGAGTTCTAGCACCACACACCCTTTCTGTGGAGAGCAGAGCCTCCCCTAGGAAAAGTCTCCCTGTGACAGAGAGGAGACAGTAGGCTAAGGGGAATATCAAGGTCATGCTGTCTGCCCCCATCCCTCCAGGCAAGACTGCTTCCACCTTAGACAAAGATGAAGCAATCCTCTCTGTTTGGAAATATCTCCACAAGAGCCCATACTGTGCCACTATGTGGCTCTAGGGAAGTCCCATCAACCCTTTTCTGGGTGAGCTCTGCTTCTGTCTTCAGTGGAGATGCATCCTAGCCTCGCACTGGCATCAGGTGTTATGGGGAGTCCTGGTTGAAGACACAATAGCTGAGTTTAGTCTTCAGGCTCTGCCTCCTGTTTCTGTGACCTTGTGTGACCTTGTGTGACTTTGGACAAGGCCCTTGTTTGCTTTCCTCACCTGTACATTAAGAGGATTCAACTAGATGACCCTATCCAGCCACAGCACATCTGTGGCTGAAGTTTGGGGCTTGGTGCCTGAGTGGCAGGAATGGGCTTGACCTGGCCATGAGAACAGGTGGTCTGTCCTGCTCATCCCTGGAGTGAGACCTCGGAAAGTCCTGGCTATTCTGGTTATTAGCTGTGTGACCTTGAACAAGTGCTTTTATAGCTTTGAGCTTCATTGACTCAACTGTCAAAACACAAGGATCATCGCAGTGTTTGGGGGTTGTTAGGAGGATTAAGCAAGAAACATGTGAAATGTTTAGTGAATGGGAGCCCTCTAGGTCCTCACCAGGGGCAGCTATTATTAGTAGTAACAATAAAAGCTGGTTTCAGCAGGTCTGGAGCAGCTGTAAACAGCGGCTTGAGGGCAGAGATTTGTGAAAGTGGCATGTGATCTTCCCTGTGTTCCCGAAGCTTCTCTGCAGACTGGGAGTCCAGGCACTGCTCCTGTCTTCTGGACACTTAGAGTCACCCTGTGGCGGGAACATCAGGGCAAAGAGAGAGCCCGGCTTTCTTAGAAACTCACATCTATTTTCCTCTAGTTCTCCCTTTCCCACCCCTGCCACCGCTGGTCCCTTTTGTTGTTATGACAAGATGGGCCTTTTACTCCACTCTGAGTCTTCCAGGAATGAACCAATTGAGGACCTGAGCGGGTCAAGACTGTCTGTCCCTGAAATGAGTGGCCAGAAGCATGTCCCCCCCCCCCCGCTGGGGTGGAGGGCAAAGGGATTGGCTCATTCTTGGAGGAACTCTCAGTATCCCAGGGCCAGGCCAGACTGCATATGCAGGTGGCACTGGTTGGCAGGGCTGGGGTTTGGGTTTACCCCAGGCTCACTGCAGGACCCTTGGTCCGGTCTTGTTTCCATCCTCCCACTCATGCCCTGAACAGTCATTTTCTGTTTCTTCTAAAATCAGAGCACAAGGTGCAACACTTTGATGGCAACAGGAAGGCATGGGTACTGATAGGAAGGAACGTCCTCATCCAGAAACCACGACCATTGGGTCCAACATCCCCATTTTGTAATTGAGAATGCTGAGGCTCAAGAACATTAAAAGACTAGCATAAGGTTACCCAATGTCAGAGACTTGAATTCCCAGACCTGAGACTTGAATTCCCAGCTATGCCATTCTGCTTCTCCTGGCTCTGACGTGCTACATGGCAGCGGGACAGACAGAATGGGAAAATAAACCTGGATGGGCTTGGGGACGGGAGGCAGGACACAGAAGATCAAAAGACAGAAATATCACTCTCAAGCCGGTGGCTGGCTTTCTTGGCCATATAAGTTGGCCTGTGCTCTGAACTGCCAGGCTGACAGCCTGCTGGCCCTCGAGGGGACAGAGACAATAGCTGCTCCTCCACGTTGGTTCCATGGGCCATGCTGAGTGAAAGAAAGTCAATATTTGCCCAGTGGCAGAGCACAGGCTGCGAGTCTGAGTTGGGGTGCAGTGCGAAGGCCTGGGGGCGGGAGGGCACTTGACTTCTGAAGGAGGCTTTGGATTTTCCACATTAAATAACCCTTTGTGTGTCAGGGTGTCTGGGTGTCTCTGGCCCCACTCTCTGCCTCCTAGAAGCCCTGATCCCTAATAAATTTCCCTTATTGTTTGGAGCTGACTCCAACCCCCACCCCGACCCCAGCTTCCAGCTCCCTGGAGAAATGGGACTTTTGAAGCTTTTGCAGAAAGGCCTGGGAGCAGATGGCCCATTGAGTGGGTCTCAGGCAGGAGCAGGGAGAAGGCTGGCCTCCGAATCTGTGCCCCTAATGGAGGGAAAGATGTATGTAAAGTCCTTGGCAGGTCAAGAGAGGCTGCGAATGGTTTTTCTTTCTGCCTTTGTTTGGTTGTCTTTCCATTTTCCTTCTCAGCATCCTGCTCCCTTTCTCTGTGTCCTGAGATGGCAGAAGGGGTGTGGGGAGGAGAGCCAGGGAGCTCAGCCTTCCCCCAACTCCAATGAAATTCTTGAACCCGTAGCAGCTGCCGGCTGCTTTAATGGTTTTTGCAATTGCTATCATTGCTTGTAGAATGTGTCTTAGCAATTTAACAAAGGGTGCATTAGGAAGCAGAAGCATTTCTAGTACAAGGTAATGGGGCTATGCTGCAACAGGAAGGGCTTACATGAGATTCGAGGAGGGACTTCCTACAGTGGGAGTTCCCAGCTCTTGAATCTGCTAGGTGGACAGCGGTGGGAGGTGATCTACCGAGCTCGCCCGCTCTCTCAGGCATCAACCAACATTGTGATCCGAGGGCAGCCCCCAGTTGATCACCAGGGCTGGCGGTCTCAGGAGGCCACACAGCCAGAGTGACCTCCTAAGCCCTGTTTTGTCTGCACTGTGGGCTGAGGGAAGCTTCCCTGAGTGACTGGGGAGGGACGGAAGGCAAGGGGGCCCTTGCCGGGCCTCAGTCCAGCCAGCCCTGTGGCCAGGAAAGATACCCCAGCACCTCGGAGCAGCCAGCATGAGCGTCTCTCAAAGCTGCAGCTCACAGTGGGCCAGGCCGAGGCTGCCAGCTCCAAGCTTGCCTTCAACCTGCTCCCCACCGCTTGGCCCAGACTCGAGAGCAGCCGGTGCTCAGAGACAGATTGCAGCCTGTCCCCATGCTCCTCCCCTAGCACTTGGTCCCTGGGCACAAGCACAGCCCAGAGCCCAAACTGAAGTGGACTTCTGCACCGGGGACCCCCCAGCTCATCTTCTGTGGGTCCGGGGAGGTGGGAGCCCTGTGCCTTTCAGGTGTGAGACCTCAGGCACCAGGGCTGTATTGCTCATGTTCAAATTCAACTCCTCTAGTTTTTTAATACTTGTTAGTTACCTCAGTTTCCTCACCTGTAAAGTGGAAATAAAATAGTTTGTATGTCCTAGGGTCCACATGAGTATTTAACGTATTAACAGTTACATCCAGCTCTGAGGATAGTAAGTACTGGAGACAGTGCTATAAATATATTTAGTTATAAAATGCTACCAAAATTATTATCATGGTGTTTCTTAAAATGGAAAGAGACTTTTTTCTTTTCTTTCTTTCTTTCTTTCTTTTTTTTTTTTTCTTTTTTGGTACCAGGGATTGAACCCAGAGGTGCTTAACCACTGAGCCACATCCCCAGCCCTTTTTATATTTTGAGACTGGGTCTTGCTGAGTTGCTTAGGGCCTGGCTAAGTTGCTAAGGCTGGCTTGAACTGGTGATCCTCCTGCCTCAGCCTCCTGAACTGCCAGGATTCCAGGCATACGCCAAGGATAGAGGCATTTTAAAGATACAGAAACTTTGCCAGAGCTGGGAGTGGGGTGAGGCAGGATATGATTAGATTTGATTAGAAGGATCTAGAACCCAGTGGACCCTCCATGAATCTGCATGACTGCAAGCAAAGTGGTTTCTTCCCATTTCCGGACCTCCGTGGTGCTCCTCTGAAAAGTGGAGAAGAGGCCTCCTCCCTCACCTCTCCTGAGATGCCCTGGGCATCTGTGAGGTGGACGTGGTCTGAGGAAGCCAGCAGGCCTGGCGGATGCACAGGTTGGCCACTTCGGTCTTGGCTCTGGGACTCATGCAGGCTTCCTGGCTGAAGCCACGGCACCAAACCTACTGGGCCACTCTCCCAGTGAGGCCAGCTTTGGCTGAAACTGGACCCTCATTTTCTGTTCTTTCTCACTGGGACAGGAAACTTGGGATGAGGGAAACTGCCTCTAAACTGAGAGCCCCAGGGAATGCCTCCCTCGGACGTCAAACGCGGGAGCCCCTGCTCTCTTGTCCCCCAGTTCAGGGGTGCTGCCCAGGAGCAGGGAATGGACTCCATGCACATCCGGCACCTTTCCTGCTATAGAAGCCAAGCAACCCACTGATGGCATCCTTGTCCTTCACCTGCCTCATTCCCAGGGCGGAGGGTGAAGCCACCTGGCCTTCTGGCAGTACTAGATTGATGGCTAAGCCACTGGCCTCTCAAATGATACCTAATATCCTCTGCCAAGGATCACAGCGGTGACCTGGCTGTCGATGCCCATCACCCTCCTTCCTGGTCCTCTGGAGTGAGGCCAGGGATGGAGAAGGGAGGCCACTTTATTTCAGTTACTCGGGGCCTTGGAAGTGTCTAGCTTGGGAGCTGTCCTCTGAGTCTCTTCCCAAGTGTCATTTCACCAAGAGCCCCAGAAATGAATTGCCTTCCAAGGTCACCTGAAAAGTCAGCCGTGAGCACATGGCCTGGAGTCTGCTGTATTTCATCTGCCCCATTCCCCAGGCTTCCTTAAAGAAGACTTCAGCATTGGCTAGAAATGTAGAGATCCTGTTCCATGCCAGTCTCCTGGGACCTTGGTCCTGACCCCAAATCCCCTGGACATCATCCCTCCACAAATTGAAAGTGTTTAGATTAGCTAACAGATAGAACTTTCAGAGTAGTCTCATTGGGGCAGGGAATGGAGGGTTTTCCCAGGATATTTAAGAGCAGACCTGGTCTTCATAAATCTGGACTGGATTAAGTCTTAGAGGAAACTTTAGAAAATGAGCCCTGATTTGCAATTAACACAACGGCAAAGGAAACTCAGTCTACTAACCATGTGACTTTGGGCAAATTGCTAAATCTCAGAGCCTCATTTCTGAATTGAGATTGGTACTACTTATTATCTTATTTACAGAGGTTCATAAATATCTATTTACTTAAAAACAGCTTTATGGAGATAGAACTCACATACCATATGATTCAACCATTTAAAACGCACAATTCAATGACTTTTAATATAGTTACCGAATTGAGCAACCACCACCAAATCTAATTTCGGAACTTTTTTTTCCACCCCCAGAAGAAGCCCTATGCACATGATTCCCTTCATCTCCATTCCAGCTCTGACCAACGAATCATCTACTCTGGCTATAGATTTGTCTCTTCCAGATGTTTCAGAGAAACAGAATCATACAACATGTGGTCTTTTGTGACTGTTGGTGTTTTTGTTTTGTTTTTCACTTATACAATGCTTTCAAGGTTCATTCACGAGGAAGTGTGGATCAGTACCTCATTTCTTCTTATTGTCACGTAACATTTTGTGGTAAGGATATGACTGCATTCCGCTGATCCACTCATCAGCTGATGGACGTTTGGGTTGACTCTACTTTGCAACTACTGCAAATAATGCTGCTATAAATATTTGTGTAAAGGTTTTTGTAAGGACATGCATTTTCATTTCTCTGGGGGGTATACCTAGGATTTTAATTGCCATGTCAAACAGTCTATTTTTAAATAAGGCATTTTTATGTTAGGCTCTGTTTAAGTGTTTTTTTTTTTTAATTTTATGGTTGTAGATATAGTTGTAGATGGACAGAATGCCTTTATTTTATTTGTTGATTTTTATGCGGTGCTGAGGATCAAACCCAGTGCCTCATACATGCTAGGCAAGTGCTCTGCCACTAAGCTAGAGCCCCAGTCCTTTTTTTTTAAGTACTTTTTTTTTAGTTGTCAATGGATCTTTATTTTTATTTACTTATTTATATGTGGCACTGAGAATCAAACCCAGTGCCTCACACATGTTAGGCAAGTGGTCTACCACTAAGCCCCAGCCCAGCCCTGTTTTAAGTATTTTATATGAACCATCTCCTTTAATGGTCACAATACTCTACAAGCTGGGTGCTATTACTATGCCCCTTTGCCAAAGTGAAGAGACCGAAGCATCATTTGCAGGATGGCAAGGAATTTGTCCCCTGGACACTTAGATAATAGGGCTAGGATTTGGACCCTGGCAGTCAGGCCCTTAGCTCTTCTACTATTTTGCTCCCTTGTGAGGTTTACGTGAGATGAACTATTCAAGTATGTCCAGCCATGCCTGCCCTAAAATAGGTGCTGAATAAATATTTGTAGACTCTGGGGAATCTGACAAGACAGCCTGCATTTCCCTGCCTGACTCTATGTGGCTTTATAGGACAGTGTCCCTTTGAGTCTCAGTTCAGTTCTCCTCAATATGTAAAGCATCCAACATGGAATTTAATAAGAGGAGGGCTGATAGGGGTGTGTGCAGCATCATGGACAGAGTCCTGGATTATCGTTCTGGCTCTCTTATTTGGAAGGGAAGTGATATCCCTTCTCTGGGCCTTGGTCTCACCGCAGTTCAATAGAGGCTGGAATAATTAGTGCTAAGGTTCCTCCCAGTTCTCATTTCCTATGTAAGTTTGGCATTTTCCCACAGCCCAAGCCCCAACGAGCCAAGCCTGGTCTCACTGCTGTTCTCAGAAACACTTCTCCCATCCAGAGCAACAGACCAGGTGGGGGTGACGGGGGAGGAGGGGGAACCCAGCACAGGCTCCCTTGGTCACAGAGCCCTGGCCATGGGTAGGGACCTTCCATGGTCTAAGCCAGGGAAAAGCCATGTGGCCTAGGTACCTCCCCACTTTTTTGGCCCCCCTTCTCTTGAACCCCACACCTCTGGGGCACCTGCAGCCCGCCTACCAGTGAACTGCCCAGCTGCCTTCTGAGGCTTGGCCCAGCTCCTGATGGGATCATCCGTGGGCAAGCGCTGCCACAGAGTGGGCTGGTTGAGTGGAACCCAGCTCTGTGTTGGAACTGTGGCTTCCTGTAGACGCTGACCTCCCCGTGTGCTTTTCCCCAGGCTTTTTCAATGAGGACCTGAACTGAATACTCTGACCTCCATCGGGCAGCACCAAGCAAGGCCACCAAACCTTTCTGCACCTTCTAGCCTGGGCAGTTTTGTTTTGTTTTGTTTTTTTTTTTTTGTACCTGGGGTTGAACCCAGGGGCACTTAAGCACTGAGCCACATTCTTAGCCTGTTTTATATTTTATTTAGAGACAGACTCTTGCTGAGTTGCTTAGATCCTCCTGCCCCAGCCTCCTGAGCCTTCTGGGATTACAGGCATGCGCCACTGTGCCCCACCTGAGCCCTCCCTTTATTCCATATTCCTTCCTTCCCAGAATGGTGGGTGCTCCCCCTGAGCTCCAGGGAGGGTGCCAGGCATGTGACATACAGGATGGTGTGGCTGACCGTTTGTGGTAGGGTTTTTAGTATCTCAACTTTATGGACAGGGAAACAGTCCAGAGAGGGAAACGACTTCCCTAAGGACAGTGCCTTGGTAGGAAGCACCGGGAGGGTCTGAGTGGAGACCATCAGGTCCCAAAGCCTGCATCACTAGAAGGATAAGAAAGAGACAAAGGATTTTTGAAGGGCCCAAGGAACCTGGGTGTGCTGTGTCTGGGCAGGTGGGCTTGGCTCCTCCAGGGCAGGGCTGTGGCTCTGTCTCTTTCACCCTGCGCAGAGCCCGGTGGTGCCTATGTAGTGACACCTGTGAGCGCCCCCTATGCAACAGCCTGCCCACTGACACTCCTAGAGAGGGCCGCGAGCTGGAGCTTCCCCTGAGCAACAGTGACACAGCAACCTTCCTGGGGTGGCTGTGCCCGCCTGGGGGGGCCCTCCCCCTCACGCCTGCACCTCTCACTATTTTTAAGCTCCGTGGGCTTAATGAGCCGCACACGTGTCTTCAGCTTCACCTTTTCCTCCAAGGAACCTCGGGGATCTGGATCTGGGTTGGGCTCCCTTTTCACCTGCAGCCCCACAGGAGGCCAGACCCTCAGCCCCCATCTGGACTCAGACTTGGCCACCCTGCTGGGTGGCTCTGACTTCTGGTGGTGGCTGCCTGCAGGGTTCAGACCCCAAGGAACCGGCCCTTCTCCTTGTGCCACCGTCCCTCTCCTTTCTCCCTTCCTACCCTCACCCATTCCTGTGAGCTTAGGGACCTTACAGAGAGCACTGGCGAGCTCCTGTGTGACTGTTGGTGGCTTCCTGAGGAAGAGCTGTCTGGGGGCTGCAGGGCGGTGGAATGTGGCCAGTTGGCAGTGAGGGCTGGGCTGGCAGTGTCAGAGATTTAGGGACTCAGGGTTGGAGAGGGAACTTTGAAGTTCATCTAGGCCAATGCTGTGTCCCCCACCTGACATCCCTCCCAGTAGTGGCTAACCTTGGCTTGAATATCCCCAATGATGGGACACTTGTCACCTCCAGAGACCAATGTGCCATCAGATGGTGCTGACTATGCAAAAATTCTTAATCATTTTGAGCCTAAATCAGTGTCACCAAGAAGAGGGGACACTCCCTGTCCCCCAACAGTGGGTGCATCTTCCTCTAGCCCTTACTGCTGCTGGAGGAGGAGAGGGGAAGCAGAGGAGCTGAGGGTCACTCTTCATGGAGATACCCAGCGTGGTGTCTTGGGCAGGGGCAGAGGCACCTCCCAGGGCCGGGGATGTGGTGGGATCTTTGCTGAGAGAACTCAGCTGGAGTCCTCAGTGGGCGGGGCCACTGAGAAGAGACAAGATGTTTTTTTGGAAAAGCTGGGGTCAGGGCCTGCAGCCCTTCCCACCCCACAAGAGTGAGGAACTTGAACCTGGGACAGAAAATCAGAACTGAGACAAACCAGCTCTGTCTGTGGAGGCCGTCACGTGCCGGCTTCCGCTACCAGCTCTAGGGACTTGGGCTCTGATAGGAGCCACACCAGAAATATCAACTACAGTCAGTGTCAACCAGGGGTTGTGCCACAGGGTGACTGGAACCCCTTAAGACTCCAGAGAGCCTCAGATGCCCCCGGCCCAGGAGCTCTGAGGAGCTCTGGATGGGGACCCGGCTCCGCCCTCCTGGTTCTGTGACCTTGGGCAAGTCACTCTTTCTGGCTCTACTTTCCTGGCTGGAAAGCATGTTGTGTGTCCCTTCAGAAGGGATGTGGGTGTCTGGGCTTGTGGGTTGCAAGCCATATCTGTGGGTGGATGTTCTTCATCCCAGTTGTGCTCTGAAAGGCACGATGTCCTCATTAGTCATGTGAAGGTGACAGTCCTCTGCTCACTTCCTGTTCCTCCTCCTCTGGCCCAGGGCAGAGAGGCTGGAGCCCAGGGGATTTTGCTCTTAGCCAGGCAGGGGCCATGCCTGCGGTTTGCTGAGCAGTGTGAGCCTAGACGGAAGCCTCAACTCCTGGGAAAGGAGACCTGGAGGTTCGGGATCCGGCCCAAGGGGTTCTCCTACCCCAGGCCAGGCTCTGTGCAGCGGGCCCAGGGGGTGGGCTCCCCGGGGTGCTCTCCTGCACCATCACCTTCCCAAGGCAGCTGTCAGCTCTGCGCCTTCCAGGATGGAGACCCCGAGTGGGGCCTGTCTGGTTGGTAGTTGAGAGACGCCTGTCCAGGATCCCTGCTAGGTCTGTCCCTGGCTTGGACCTGGCTAGCTCCTCTGAGCCCACTCTTGGCTCAGTGCTGCTCTCTCAGGAAACCTCCCTAGAGTGGAGCTCCTGTGGTCCCTAGGCAGGACACCCACACACCTTGGGGCAGGCAGGTTGGCAGCTTGGTGTCCCTTGCTCTGGGCAGGGCCCATATTTCCCTGTGTGGCGTCCTCTAGCACAAAGGTCCCTGGAGGGTGTGGGTGCCGGGCTGGATCAGCACCCAATCCTTCTCCTTTGCACGTTCTGTTTTTCTTTTTGATTGGCTTATAACGTAGATTCAGCAAAGTGCTCAATTTATTGGTATATGCACCTATATAAACAACAAAGACATTCTCCAGAGGGCTGTTGGCTCCCCTCCCAAGCCCTGCTCATCCCTCGCCTATAACCAGCCTCCCTCCTGGCACCTTGGAGTAGTTTTCTACTGGGTTTTCCTCCTTTTGGTGGCCAGGCCTCCATTTCCTCTTTCTCTCAAATCCTCTAAATGTGGATGTCCCCCAAACCCATCTCTCACTTTTCTTTTACACCCACCCTCTCCCCAGGTGACTGTTTCCCCGAGCCCCTTTCTCCCTGTGATAATGACTTCCAGAGCCTCAGTCTCACAGGTGCTCATTCTTGTGTGACACAGATGCCCACCCAGATGCCCACCTGGATTGCCACTGATCTGCTGGCACTAGCTTTCCTTGGGGGTCCCCTTGGGGGTCTGGGCAGCATTGTCTTGTTGAATTCCAGTGTCATCCTCTGTAGGGTGGGACTGGTGGAGAGGAGAGATAGCCAGACCCTGCTAACTTCTGCCAGGACCATGGGCCAGACACCCACACATCACTTAAAATCTGAGCAACCAAAATGGAGATGCAGCAACACAGTGGGAGAGGACCCAGGTGCCCAGAGAGGCCTGAGCCTCGGGGAGGCAACTGCAGGTGGGACTGAGTAATGGCAGTTTCTGGACCCAGGCAGGGAAGAAGTCAGGGACAGAGCAGTGGCTCAGAGAGAGGACTTGGCCAGAGGCGGGCCTTAAGGCGGCTGGCTGGACTGGAGCCAGGCCTGGGTGGAAGAGGATAGCTAATTAAGGAGGCCTTGCTGTGGCTGCAGAGGCCTGATTCTACCAGGATTATAAAAAGGGTATTGAGCTTAGCCTGGGCCATGACAAGGTGGCCGACCGGGAGACCCCCTAACCTGCCCCCGCTGGAGCCATCCTGGGTGCTCCTGAAAGGCCAATTCCCATAATATACACACATTGTTCCTAAGCCCCGCAATCCCGTGAGGAAAGTTCTATTCTGATTCCCATCTTGCAAAATTGGAGGGCTGGCCCCCCGGTGCAGATTTGCATGGCTAACACTGGCAGAGCTGAGACCTGTACGGGTCTATCTGCCACGAGTCCAGGTGCAAATATACCCACTTGGCTCACCTGATGTTTGACTTGGCTTCTGTCCCTCAGTAGAGCTGTCTCCTAGTTGGATCCACATCGAATTCCAAGTTGGGACTTTCCAGAGTGGAATTTTCCCCCAGCGCATGCCTCCTCCACCCTGTGGGCACTGAGAGGCTCTGCGGCCTCTCTCCTGGCCCGTGTTTCCTAGGTCTGCCTCAGCCCTAGAAAAGGAGAAAGTTGGCTTCTTTGGGGGCTCTAATTGTGCTCCCAGGACTTGCATGACCCACTTCAGTTTCTGGAGACCATGAGCTGTCAGAGGTGTTGGTGATAATGGCCATCGCCATTGGAAGAGTGACTGGCACATCTGTGTCCCCAGGCCTGGCTGGCATCTGGCAGGAGGAGGCACTTGCAGAAAAGGGAAGATCAGGCTGCCTCCTCCTTGGCAGGCCCCTCCCTGGGTGCCAGCTGCCATTGCACATGGAGAGCAGATGGGAGTGGGGTTCCCCAGACTTCTCCCAGCCTCTTCCAGCCCCCAGCTTGGCCCACATATGAGATGGTCTACTTTTGGGGAGTGCAACCCTTTTCATCCCTCGAAAAACATGAAATGTCCCAGATATGAATGAGCACCTTTGTTCATGTCTTGCTTGGCCTCAGTTTCCTCTTCCATAAAATGGTATGAACAGTGACTACCACAGGGTGGGGGTTAAAACAAAATGCGGCATTGGCATTTGGTGGGCAGTACTGAAGGGTCTCCTTCCCCTGCCCAGTACATCCCCCCATGGGACCCTGAGTCTTCGTGACCTCCAACCCCTGTTAGACCTGACTTCCCAGTGCTTGAGAAGCTGGCTGGGCTGTTTGTTGGAGAGAGTCTAGGGCTGGATATGCCAGGAAGTCAGGCCCAAGTTCACAGTGAGGCCTTGGCTGTCTCCTCTGTCAAGTGGCAGGAATCACATCTCCATTTCTACAGCAGCCTGAGTTCGTCATTTCCCTGGCGAGCTACTTGGGGACAGGATTGAGTTTTATTCATCTTGTATTAGAAGTGCTTAGCACAGGTCCTGGCATGGGATTTGGAGTAAATGAAAGTAAGGATCAAAGTCCCACATGGTGGCACACACACATATAAATCTCAGCTACTCTGGAGGCCAAAGCAAGAGATTAACAAGTTCAAGGCCAATCTGGGCTACTTAGACCCTGTCTCAAAATAATGAAAATAGCTCAGTGATAGAGCACTTGCCTCACATGCATGAGGCCTTGGGTTCAATTCCCAGTACTGAAAACAGAAAAGGAAGGAAGGAAGGAAAGAAGAAAAGAGAAAAATGAGAATCAGATGAAAAAGGAGATTTTGAACAGACGTGCCCAGGGTTATTTTCAAGTCTGGATAAGATGGGCATGATTGGGGGAACTAGTCTTCATGCCCTCCCTGAGCTCGTGGCCCTGGAGGGTCTGTTTGCCCACTTCTCCTGGTCTGGCAGTGTACCAGAGGCAACAGGCCCACCCACCCACCCACCAATGACTCATGACCACTGGGACCTGGGCGTGAAGGTCTGCCCTGGATAGGTGCCCCCAGCTCCTCCCCCATGAGGCTGGGAGCTTGGGACAGAGGTTTCCAGAGGGGATGGGCCAGTGCCTAGTGAGACACCCCCCCAACTTCTCAGTCACCTGCTGCCAGGCCCAGCAGCCAGTCTGCTCTTCTGGGCAGGGATGGCAGGGATGGGGGAAACCTAGAGGTGAACAAGACAGCAGCTCTTGGACCTCTTAGCCCTTAGGGTCCTCAGGGAGCTGAGCTGCTCACGCAAGTGACTTTACCAGGCAGAAGCAATGCGGAACGTACAGAGCCAGGAGGAGAGCTCCGGGACCCTGTCTCCCCGGCCACACACCCTGGGCAGCACCTTCTCCTCCTGGACAGCTCCTGGGTTAGCAGTCAGAATCCCTGGTTTGGCCAGCACCGTAGCCACCTTCCAAGGACATGGCTCTTCTGACCTTGTACACATGGCTAATATGGACTCGGTCCTACCAAGAGGACCAAGGAAAGGAAATGGACATTTGTTTAGGGTCAACTCTGTTCCAGCACATGCTTTCTAAGCTTCATCCCCTCTGTATGGCTGGGGCAGTGATTCCCAGAGCCACAAGCTCATCTCCCAGGGCTGCAGGGTTTCCCCATGTGGGACTGGAAAGCAGACCTGGCTGCTCATCACTGGGTGCTCATCACTGCCCCACCCCATGTTGTCTTGTGCAGGTCCCAAACTCAGGCCACAGACAGAGACCCCTCCTCTCTGGAGAAACTGGCAGGGATGACAGGGAGGCTGTAGGGATGGGGGCTGATGGCCCTGTGGCTTCCAGCTCTGAGACTCTGTGGTTCTGCAACCCACATTATCCCTGTACAGGGACCTTGACTACCACCGTGGCTCCTGGACAAGTGGTGTGGCCAGAGACCCCAGTTCTCCCTTTCCCAGGGCTTCTGTATCTCCCACATATGTCTGTGTAACACACCTGCACACTTGTTTGCACACGTTCATAGTACCTGTACATGCGTGTTCCCATCCCCCTGTGGTGTTTTCACTCATGGTGACCGACGTGTGTGCGCACACACAGCCTTTATGATACTCCCCTACTGCTGTCCTGCATCTCTGCCAGGCCTGAGAAATGAAGAGCAGACCCTTCCTTTCCTCGGTGCTGGGCTAGCAATCGCCTCTGGAGCTGATGTTCTGCTCCATTACTTGGTTAATGGAGCTTCCCTCTGCCTCCGGCCTTTCCCTAGTTGCCTATCTCCTCCTTTCCAGGGCCTGAGCATTGACTCTGGCCTGTGTGTCAGTCAGCCTGGCTGGGATGCTCGACTGTGTGTGAAGGTGGGCATGGGGCATGGTGCTGAGGGCAGGCTGTGGCTCATGATAGCCACCAGGGGGCGCTGCTGGGCCTCAGAAGCCAGCCCTGACTGGGGCGGGGAGAAGTGGGTGGTGGGAGGAGCTCTGGAGTCCCTAACTTCTCTCTTTCTGGTACTTGTCAGCTGTCTTCCTGCTTCTGTCCCCTCTTCCCTCTCCCATACATCCACACGCCCTCTTATTCACCCCACCACACACACCCCACATGCAATGCCCTCCAAAGACACCACACTACACACTGATACACCCCTATCATATGTGCACAACCCACACAACACACACACCATACACCACACACACACTACCCATGCCCTACCCACCACAGACACACCTTACCACACACACCATACATGAAACACACCCATCCCTACACACCACACACACACACACACACACCACCTACTCCACTACCCCCCACACACACCCTCCTCTGTGTTCACACATGAAAAGACTTTTCCTCTCATCTCACAGCTCTGAGCCCACAGAGGGGTGGAGCTTGGCAGAGCTCTGTGTGCAAAGCCTGTAACGTTTAGAAAGAACATGCATTGATTTTTGATGGTTTTTAGCTCAAAATGAAGATGTGCATCTGGCATGAAGGAGAACGGGACACTTGGAAGGTACAGTGCATTTCCCAGGTGGCAGAGCTGCTCACCCTGTAACCAGTGTCCCATTGATTGAGCTCATTAGTCTCTGCTAAGTGGCCTAGAGCCCCTCTTTTTTAACTTTTGGCACTGGGGATTGAACCCAGAGGCTCTTTACCACTGAGCCACATCCCCAGTCCTTTTTTAGTTTTTATTTTGATCAGGGTCTCACTGAGTTACTTACGACCTCATCAAGTTGTTGAGGCTGGCCTCGAACTTGGAATCTTCCTGCCTTGCTGGGCTCACAGGTGTGCCCACTGCACCCAGCTCCAGAGTTCCTCTTGCCCCAGGGGATGCTTCCTCAGCCCGCAAGCTCTATAGAGAGTAGTGCCTGATCGTGGCTGGGCAGAGTCCCCCACCTCCACCCCCAGTCCTGCCTCTTATCCCTCAGAGCATGCACGACCAAAGTCCCCCAAGGTTCCCTGACACCTCTGGGGACCCAACCCATACACTCCACTGATCTTCATCTATTCCCACTGTCACCCATTTGGAGCCCATCTCCACGCTGCTCCCAAGCATCCAGATGCCCAGACAGTGGGCAGCCTTCCCTCTCCAGGAGAGCTGCCTGTGGGCTCGAACCATGCTGCAGGGTGCTGGAGAGTGGGTCTCTGAGTGAGGGCACAGGGTTCTGGGAAAAGCAGCAGGCCAGGGTCAGGAGTACCTGGAACCCTGAAGGTGGCTGGCGGCTGCCAGCCCTGGGGTGGGGGTGCTCAGCACTTCTCCCCCTGGGCTTGTGGCTGGACAGACAGACTGGTGGGTGGAGTGACTGAGCTGTTGGATGATCTCTGTGCAGAAACCCCCCATGTCCTCAGTTGCTCGGGGTGCTGAGGACCCCTGCCTGACTGGGCATCCCCCACTCCAGCACCCTGCAAGAGATAGCAGGGAGGGAAGTGGAACCTGTAGGGCTTGGCAGGGTGGACTGGGGGACAACAGAGGCCAGGCTCACACAGCGCCACCACCAGCTTGCCATTTTATCTGCAAGACATCTGATAAGTCCTGTCCCTTTTGCCTTCAGTTTCTCCATCTTTCAAGCAAGGGCTTTGCAATGCATTGTCTGTAAGGTCCTGAGGCACTCACAGGCCAAGGCTTGGCTTGTCTGTGATTTAGGAATATCGTGCCTGGTGTCTGGGCTGAGAGAACTAATCCGTGGCAGGTCCGGGTCTACAGGGCCCAGCTCAGGAGCTTTGTTTGGATCATTCCAGTCGGAGCAGGGTGGTTAACCCTCGTTTATGGATGTGCAAGCTGAGGCCCAGGGAGGCAAACGAGCCAGCCCAAGGTTATGCTCACTGCCATCAGGACGGTGGCCTCCGCCTCAGGCCTCTTTTTAGGTGGTTTGGGATTTGTTAACCTCAATTTAGATGCAAGAAAAGGAAAGTGAGTGTCACTGCAGCTGGGAAGATAGAAGTTAGACCCTAGGAAGGATTTTCCAATTCTTAGAAAGCCAGAGTAGGAAGCTGGAGTAGGCCCAGTCAGGAGCAGGCTCTGGCTCCATGTGTGAGAGCTCATCCCAGCTCCGAAGTAGCAGTGTGCACGAACTGACCCAGTAAGGCTCCTTAGGTCTCGGTGTACGAGGAACGCAAAGAAATGGGTAATTCATTTTCAAAATGAGCGAAAGAATTAATTCATTAAAACTTTATCCTCTGCCTCCCAGGACCAAATGCTGGACTGGAGCTTTGATGCAAAAAGTACAGCCATAAATTTATCCTTAAGTATTGATCTTTCTTAGCCTGCTAGCCTCAGCAACAGGCATCTTGCTGCTTAATCTATTTCCATCTCATTACTTTGGCTTCTGCAAATACAATGCCGAGAAAGATTAAATAAGTGGTATCTAGTCAGTTCTCCATTATCTGCCTTAATTGAGGTCAGGGCAGAGCAGGGTAATCCACAGAAGTGCATAGTCCCCAAATCATGTTTAATTGGTGTGGGGTGACAGTTGGAAGTGTGTGCGCATGCCCATGTGTGCTGTTGATGTGGGTGGGAATCCACCGTCCTCATCTGTCATGTGATCAGCATTCTGAAGGAACTCGCACCTGGGAGGTCACGGAGGGAGCCCAGCAGTGCTGGAGGACAGAATGAGGCTTCAGGGCTCCCAACCTCTTTAGGACTGGCCAAGGAGGAGCTGGGTGGAGTCCAGGGTAACCTCTGTGGGTGGAGGGAACATCCTGGGGATGTCCATCCTACTGCGGGTCTCCCAGCTTGGGGCAGGCTGGGCCATTCCTGGGTGAGCTGCACAAACCTCTTCATCGCTGTCTTTTGCAAGGCTGGGGACCCAGCTCCTAGGTCCTGCAGTAACAGGGATGGGGAGAAGGGACAGCAGATATATTTGTAGGATTCACAATTGAAGAAATTCAGAAGAGCACACAGTGAAGTGTTTGGCAGCCTCTCCTTTCCCAGTCCCCACCCCAGAGGCAATGACAACAAATGTCATCGACTCCTGCGAGTCTTTCCCAGAGCTGTTCTATGGATGTGTAAGGGTCCACGTCCTTGTCCCCCAGCCTGCACAAAGGTATCCTACTTACTCCTCTGTGCACTGACTCTTTGACTGAGAGTCTCCCTGGGAGATCATTCCAGATCTAAACACAAAGGGGGATGCTCAGGAGCGCTGGAGCCTTCCGTGACGCTTCTGCCCGCTAGACCTGCCGTGAGTGGCAGTGGGAGCATGTTCAAGGTCCCTTCACCCACTTCCACCTCTGGCCTAACTGTCCTTCCCTCCTGTTCCACAGATTATTGCCCATCAAGTCCCCCTGTAGCCTAGATCCAGACTTGCGCCCAGCGCAGAGCAGCTATGTTTGGTGTTAGGGAAGATGAAGCCTCCAGACACGTGCAGGGGGCTCATTACAAACGTTCATAATGAGTGGGGTGTGGAGGCGCACGTCTGTAATCCAGCATCTCAGGAGGCTGAGGCAGGAAGATCGTGGGTTAAAAGCCAGCCTCAGCAACAGCAAGGCACTAGGCAACTCAGTGAGACCCCCGTCTCCAAAATAGGGCTGGGGATGTGGCTCAGTGGTTGATTGCCCCCGAGTTCAATCCCTGGTACCAAAAAAACACAACAAACAAACAAACAAAAGAAGGTTCATAATGGGAGGGTTTCAGGGGATGGCAGGCCTTGGCCTTTCCTAAGGCTCTCTTCCCCTCTGTCCTTCTCAGTCCCCACCTGGGCAGAGACCCAGCTCATGCCTGCTTCTGCCTGGTCCTGCTCACCACCCCACCCAGCAGTCCTGGATGGAGTGCCTCGGGGACTGACATAGTCACTGGAACCAAGTGGCCATTCCTGATAGGTGGACGGCAGCCAGCAGGCCACGGGGTGGGGGGCGGGGTGGAGGAAGGCTCCTCCCTGCTTACCCCCCTCCTCCAGGTGCTGGAGCTCCCCCAATCTCATCCCTGGGAAACAGTGGGAGACTTGGACACAGGCAAATGGAGGCTCCAATCTTTTCACCATCAGCCGAGTGACCTCGGACAGATCACTAGCCCGTCCCGGGGAAATTCACCTTCTCTCCAAAACGGTGCTCATAACCGTGCCCTCTCCCAGCGGGATAATGGGCCCATCCGCATGCCCACTGAAGGAAGCTGCCGTTATCCAGCCTGGCGTTGCCCGCAGTTTCCTTGTGCCCTCCCAGATGCCACCTGGGGGAGGCGGGTGCAGGGCATCCGCAGGGCCATGGGGCCTTTCACACTTCTTTTATTTCCAGCATCTGCTCTTGGATGTTGACCTCCTCCCCGTGTCTTTCCACAGTACTCAGAACCTCCTTTTCATAGTGGCCACAGGTCAGAGGAAAGCAGACTGCAGGCACGGGCCAGCCCTTTGCCTGGGGCTTGGGGTGGCCTGGCAGGAGAGCTGCACGGTCTGTATCCAGACAAGACCCTGGGGGGGCTCCAGAGACCCTCCCCAGCCCCCCCCATGTCTGCTCTCTGTGGGGTGTCGCAGGCCCCTTCCTCCTCCGGCCCTGCCCCTGTCCCTGCAGGCCGCGGACTGCCCAGCCAGCCTCCCTCTGGGGTGGCCGCGGCCTTCTCTGCCTAATGGCACCATTTCATGCTTTCCTGCTTGGGTGATTCTGACCAGACAGAGGAGTTGGCTCTGTCCTGGGAGTCCGTGGAGCCCCGATCATTTATCATCCTCAGCCCTTCAAGCTGGCCACCTCCTGGGGGAGGCGGAGGAAGCCAGGGCTCCCTGAAGACTGGGCCTCTGCCCCATGCTGTTCTGTCCATCTCCCTGCTCAGCCATGGGATGGCAGGTTAAATGGAGGTGGGTGGGGTGAGTCCTGGGGAGGAAGGAGGCTGCTGTGCAGCAGGGGAAAGAGTGCTGGACTGCTAGTTCAGCGACTTGGATTCTGCCTCCAAAATGCCTCTGTGACCTCTGACAAGTTACTACACCTCTCTGAACCTCCCCTCCTTATAGGAGTCTTGAGAACACATGCCAAGTCTCAGCATCTTTTCCCCCTTGTCTTCTAGAAGGATGTGTGAGGATGAAAAACACCTACTTTTTATACTTATTCAAAGAGAGAAGATGAAAGTCTATTTATTTAATTTTAAAAAGAAATACTTACATGCTGTAGAAAGGGCTGCTGGTTCACAAGCATCCACACTGGCAGAGGGATAAGAGGATGGAGCACAGGCATCGTAGATATGAAAGACCCCACCAATTCCTTATCCTACATTTTTTGAGCACCTACTAAGTGCTAGTCAAAAATCCTTGTATTTGTGAATCTTAAATTTTAGTGAAGGGAGATGGACAAATAGAATTGATAGAATATATAGAGTGTCAGTGGGGGTCTTGTAGACAGCAGTGAACCAGGAGAGGGGGCAGTGGGCAGCTGTGGTCTGTGGTGGGTGACAGGTTTAAATGTGGTTATCACAGACGACCTCATGGAGCTGAGGAGGAGAGCTAGATAGGAGGCTGTGGGGAAGGGTTTCAGGTAGAGGGAACAGCAGCTGAATGCCATGCAGAGAGCCTGGGGTGGCTGGAAGGAGGAGGAGGGTTTCTCTAGGAGAGGAGTAAGGGCCCCACCAGACATGTGAAGGCCCTGAAGCCTATAAAAAGAAAAATAAACTTTGAGGGAAATAAAAAGCCCCTGTGGGGGTCTTTTTTTAAAAAATTATTTTAAAAACTTATGATAGTGGGATTCTTTATGCCATAGTCCAACATGCACATAACATAATTTGATCAATCTCATTTCCCCGTTTCTGCCATGGTCTTATGTTTTAATCATGGACTGAGGACAGCCTGGGAGGGCGAGAGGGACAGCAGGAGACTGGCCAGGAGCCTCATGCCCACCAGGTCCTGACAGGCACCCCCCCCCGAAAGGAGGGCTGGGGGGCAGTGGGGCGCCCAGGGAGCCGCCTTCCCTCTTCTTTGCCTCTATCTGTAGGGGTGCAGAGCTAAGGGACAGGAGTTACAGGTCACATCAGAGAGAGAATATGCTGGAGGAATTTTAGATTCAGAGCTACTGGAGTGTCTCCCAGTGGACGGCGGCCAAGGGCAGCGGTGGAAAGCTAACCGGCCGGGCTCTGTTCTCTGGGCTGAGGTGGCTGCAGGCAGAAGTGTGATCTCCCCCGGGCGTCATCTACCTGGATCCAGCCTCCCCTCCAGGCCTTGGGAACTGAGCTGCACTTGACAGTTAAGAAGTCTGATGCTCGGAGAGGGAAGGAAACCACTCAAGGTCAAATGGTGGTGAGGGCACGTGGGACTCTCCACAGCCCATGCCTGCAGCAAAGGGAGGGGGGTGGGTAGGTCTCAGAGCTGGGCACAGCACCCCCCACTACGCCAGTTTGGGGATCTCATGTGGGAACATGCACACACATGCCCCAGACCTCAGTTCCCTCAATCTATCCTGGGTGGGTGCCCCTGGGCTCAGCATGGTGACTGTTGGAGCTTTGGACTCCTAACCCAGTTTGTTGAAAGAACACTGAATGCAGAGTCAGCTTCAGATGTACTGGTGACACTGAGAAGGCCACTGTGAATGACATGATGTGACCCAGCGATCAGAGAGCCTGCTCGGTTGTATACTTGTTCATGTGCTGCAGATCCACCAGCTGTCTGCTCCATACTGGACGGCCCCTGATCCGCTGGGGCGCGGTGGCCAGCTTCTCTCTGTTGGACCACAAAGCCAGTGACTTCAGGACTCGCAGGCTCTACGTCTTCTATTATATTATGTCTACTCTGGGGTTGAAGGGCTAAAGCAGCCATAGCGAATATATGAAAAACTGAGCATGGCTTCATTCCAATAAAATATTACTTACAGCCCTGTGTGGTGGTGCATGCTTATAATCCCAGCGACTCAGGAGGCTGAGGCAGGAAGATTGCAAGTTCAAGGCCAGTCTCAGCAACTTAGTGAGGCCCTAAGCAATTTAGTGAGACCCTATCTCAAAATGAAAAAATCAAAAGGGCTGGGATGTGTTTTAAGAGTTAAGTGTTCCTGGGCTCAATCCCTAGTACCACCACCAAAAAAAAAAAAAATTTATTTACAAAAAAATGAAGTATTGGGCTGAATTTATCCCCAAACAAATAGTCTGCTTAAATGGTCACCAACTGCATGAGCATTCTGAGGATCTGGCAGAGCTGGGACACAGAAGGCCAGGGCCCTAATGGGCCTGGATGGGGGTGTGAGGTGGTGGGCTTCTTTGGGGAGCTGCTGTTTGAGCTGAGACAGATGCAGACAGGAGCTTGGGGTGGGCACAAGCCAAGGCCTTGAGGTAGGGGAGGGTAGCACGGTGCATTAGAGAAAATAAAGGAAGTCAGTGTGGTGGGTGTGAGGGACCCTGGGGAGGGAAAGGTGAGGTGGTGCTGGGTGCAGAACAGGAGGCCCTGGAGGCCACCGAAGGATTTTGCCCTGTCTCCCTGGGATGGGTTCTGACCACAGTGACGTGACCAGACTTGCATTTTACAGGGAACACTTCAGAGGCAAATGCAGAGCTGATGGGAGGTATGGATACGCAGCAAGAGATCCAGTGGCTGTCCAGGGGCCAGTGGGGTCTCATGGGCTGGGAGTGACTCCGGCTCCATCAGTCATGAGAATGGAGTGGAGCTGAAGCCAAGGCGTGGGGAGACACCACCAGGAGCCACCAGGGCAGGAGAAAAGGGTCCCAAGGGCAACCCCGGGCACCTGAAGGTCAGTCAGGAAAATAATGAAAACCAGGGGGTGACAAGGGAGTGAAGCAGCAGTGGTCAAGTGGCAAAAACAGGGAGAGGTCGAGTTCAGCAAAGTTCAAAATTCTCCTGGTGTATTAGGGTTCTCCAGAGGAACAGAATCAACAGGAAATGCAGTTGTAAAAAAGGATTTATCAGATTGGCTTAGGTGACCGGAAGCTGGACAGTCCACCATGGCTGTCTGCAGGATGAAGGGCTGGGAGAACCAGTGGCTTCGCAGTCCAGGAGGCTGAAGGCCCAGAGCAAGAGGGATCAACAGGGTTACCCTAGTCCCAGATGGGAGGCTTCTGGAGAATCACTGGCAGAGTCCGCTTTGGAAGAGTGAAGATGCCAGATTCCAATATCCCCAGAGTATGGCAGCAGCAATCTGGCTTGTGGCTGTGGCTGCTCCCTTGTTCTTCCAACTTTTATTCCATCCAAGCCATCTTCCTATTGGACGGTGCTGCCCACGCTTAGGGAGGGTCTCCACTTCGGTTGGCTATCTCACATGCCAATCATTCCTAGACACACCCTCACTGGGTGTGTAGAAGCCTCTTAATCATCTGCATCTCTTAAACCAATCAAGTCGAAATTCAAATTGACTGTTACACCTGGACTTCATGACCTTGCTGTCACCCATGACTTTCCCTCTTTTTCTCAGATGTAGCCATGCAGTGGAGGGGAACCCGACAGCTGGGTGGAGGTGGAGATGCTTTTCATTGGTTGGTTGGTGATGCTTTAACTGGAGGAAGCTGCAGCAGAGGAAAGGGGCAGGTCAAGCATAAGAAGAAGAGGGACTGGGAAGGCTTCCTGAGCTGGTCAGGCCACCTGCACAGGCACAGGGACTGGCCTCAAGCAGGAGGAGAAGCCCTCCAGTGCCACGGGGTCTGGAGAAAGGTTGGCCCATGGTGTGGTTTGGATGTGTGTGAGGTGTCCCCCAAAAGCTCACGTGTGAGAAAATGCAAGAAGGTTCAGAGCAGAAATGACTGGCTTACAAGAACCTTGACCCATCCAGTGACTTGATCCCCTGATGGGAGTAGCTAGGTGGTAACTGGAGGCAAGCGAGTCATTGGGGGCATGACTTTGGAGTCTACACTTGTCTCTGGCAAGTGGAGTCTCTCTGCTTTCTGACCACCATGTGAGCTGCTTCCCTCTGCCACACTCTCCCGCCATGATGTCCTGCCTCACCTTGAGCCCCAAGGAATGGAGCCGGCCTTCTGTGGACTGAGACTCTGAAACTGCAGCCCTCAATAAACTTCTCCTCCTTTATAATGGTTCTGGTCGGGTCTTTTAGTCCCAGCAGTGAAAAAGCTGCCCATGACAGCTCATGAGTACATTTGTCTGTGCTTTGGGCTGTGGAGGGGGTATATGGGGAGATTTCTCTCCAATGGCTTCCAATTTTTTTCTTGTAATAGCAGATGAGAGAGAGAGAGGGAGAGAGGGAGGGGAGGGTGTGTGAGCTGCAGGCCACTGAGGTGGGGACCTTGGGGATCCCCTGTGAAGGAGGCAGGGCAAGCTGGGGAGGTGGCAGTGGAGGGTGGTGCTGGGGTTCAGCCTCGGTGCTGCCCGGGCTCTGCCCTGTGGTGCTCAGTGCCCAGGGAAACCCTGGAGCTGAAGAAGCTGATGGCGGCCTTTCTCCAGGGCTGGCATCTTGTCAGCTGAGTGACATGAACAGAGCAGCCAAGGGAGTGTAGGGGATTGGGGGAAGGTCACATAATGACAGGGGGAAACGAAGATAGGAGGGGCTCATGGTAGCCCCAAAGAGACTTCCACAGAAGACCACGTGAGGCTGAGCCTGAGGGAGCAGGTGCAGAGGCTGAGATAGGGTCTGTTGGGAGGGTGAGTGACAGGGTGCTATGGGGACAAGAAATGCACTTGAGAGCCAACCAGGCCAAGCAGGGCTCTTGGTTGCAGCGTGACAAGAAGCCGTGGGTGGTTTCAGGTAAATCAGTCTGGCTGCAGGGTGGAGATGAGACTGAGCTTGGGAAATGGAGGCTTCCAGATGGGAGGCCATTGTGGTACTCCAGATGGAGGGGTAGGAGGTGGCTAGGTTTGGAAAACACTGAGTTGGGCTGTCCAGTCTGCACATGGCAGGATGTTGGGATGGCCCCATCTGGACAGGAGGGGTGACCCCAAGGCTGTGGGTCTGAGCGCCTGGTGGCATTTCCTGGAGGTCTGACTAAGCAGAATCTATTCCACCTCTTAGGACGTGCTGCCCCATACCTGCCCTTTATCCAGGGTCAAATGTGTCACCTTTGTGAGCATCTCATGACTCTCTCACTCTCTGGGCAGCTACAACCCCATGGTGTTTTTTAGTGAGGGGCTTAAAGGTGGTCCAGGCTCTGGGCCCTGGAAAAGCCACCTGTCCACCTCTGCTGCTCCGTTAATGGACCCCCCCCCCCTTGGCAGCAGTAAGTCATTTCCCTCTGTGGGCATCTCCAGGAACGTAGCCTCATGTCTCATAAGAGCTCGGGCTGACAGAACTTCGTTGCTGATTGTGTCCCCTTTTCTCCCTTCCCTCTGGGTCAGGCTCCATAGTCTTCCTCACTCACTAAGCCAAAGTGGAAATTTCAAAACAGAAGTTTGTACGTGTAACCCCACCCCCATCCTCTAGTCTTTCAAACATCTTCCTGCCACTCTTGGGAAAGGACAAAACTCCTAGATGCATCCCAAATGTACGTGCCTGGTCTGGCCTGGCATATCCTGCTGGCCTCGTCGGGATCCATGCTCGCTCCAACCCAGCTTCCATGGCCTTCCATGAAGTTCCAGGCTGTGTGCTCACCACACTCTTTTCACCCCTGGACCTTTGCACGTGCTGCCCTCTCCGCCAGGGCTGCTCTTTTTCTGCCTCTTTACCTGGACACTTCCTGCTCTTCCTTCGGGTCACAGCTCAATCCAGATGGGAGGCCCTTGTGGTACTCCAGGTGGAGGTGGAGCTCCCACCACCAGCTGCCTCTCCTTCCTGGCACTTCTGTTACAATTTTACATCCATATGTGTGCAAATACTTCACATCTACCTTATGATAAGTTCCACAAAGACAGCACGGGACGAGTTTGACACGTACTTGAATGAATGAGTGAGTCTCTCTCGCATGTTCTCTCTATGCCAGCTCCTATGTTCTTTCCATAGTCTGGGTCTGTTTCACTTCTGGTCTGTTGATCTGGCCTCCTACTGGCCTTGGTCACCAGCCTCCCCTCCCCACCCCACTGTGCTAACTTCCCAAAGTCCTATGTTTAGCAGGTCAGGGTCGGTCCTCTGCTCATGGACCTTCCCTTTCCTGGACTTCTAGACCTCCGCAGATGCACCTTCCCCACTGGGCATCTTGGTCTGCAGGGTGATCTGAACCCCAGGAGCCCCCAAACTCCTCATTCCTGGCTCTTTTTGCCCCGGGGACTGATTCCTGGTGGTCAGCTCGTGGAGAGAAGGTCCATATCTAATATGGACCTTCGGTTTCTCTGCTGTGCTGAAGCCATTTTTAGACACCTCCTAAGGGGCCCCAGGAGCCCTTCCCAGATTCAGACCCAACCTACATTTACTGGACATGTGCCAGCCAAGGTCAAATGTGTTCTTGAAATTTTCAAAAAGGTTCTGAAAAAATAGGTATCATTTTCTGCAATTGTTCTATAAGGAAATGAAGCTGTGGAAAGGGATTGGTGGGGCGTCACCTGAGCATGTGTAGTGTGTTCAGGGCACTCTCCTCAGCCCTCCCCCAGCTGGTGCTGCTCTGCCGGGGTGTGGGTGGGGTGGGACTGGGGGACCGCAGGGACCAAGCAATGGCGGGGTGGGGGGAGCGTGTGAGCGGTGGCAGAGCTGGGTGCAGGATGAGGAGTAGGACTGCCAGGCCCAGCCGTGAGAGTGTGGAATCCAGGACAGATGGCCATGTGGGTCCAGTCTGAGTGGTGGCATCTACACAAGACCCAGAGCTACCATTATGCTTCATGGAGAAAGACTGAAAATTTCCCTCTTGAGACAGGAGCAAAGACAGATGTTCCTTCCCACGTTACAGTCAACATAGGTTCTAGCCAGGACGGTTAAGATCATAAAGGATGATGTAAAACAGTTTCCATTTGCATGACTCTGTAATTGGAAAGTCCTAAGAAATACACACCGCAAACACACACACACACAATTAGAATAAATAAATGAGCTTATCAATGTGGCAGGATACAAGATCAAGAAACAAAAACCTATTGTATTTCTCTCTCTCTTTTTGTGTGTGTGGTACGGGATTGAGCCCAGGGACGTTCTACCACAGACTTACATCCAGCCATTTTTATTTTTTGAGACAGGATCTCACTAAGTTGCTGAGGTTGGCCTTGAACTTGCAGTCCTCCTGCCTCAGCCTCCCAAGTCACTGGGATTACAGGTGTGTGTCACTGTTCCTGTCAAGAACTTATTGTAGTTTTATACACAAACAATGAACAACCTGAAAGTGAAATTAAGAAAACAATTCCAGGGCCAGGCACAGTGATGCCTGCCTGTCATTTCAGTGGGTCTGCAGGATGAGGCAGGAGGATTGAAAATTTGAGGTCAGCCTCATAACCTAGCCAGACTGTGTCTCAAAATAAAAGGGCTAGAGATGAAGCTCAGTAGAAAAGTGTCCCTGGGTTCAAGGCCCAGTGCCAAAAAAAAAGTAAAACAACACACACACATTCACAAGAGAACAATTTCAGGCTGAGGGTGTAACTCAGCAATAACCCATGCCTGGCTTATGTGAATTCTTAGGTTTCATCCCCAGCATCCCCAGTAAATAAATAAATGAAAGTTAAAAAAAAAATCTATTTACACTAGAATAAAACACCTAAAATAAATATCACAAAATAGGCAAGATTTGTATGTTGAGAACTAGGAAACAATGTTGAAGAAATTAAAGACCTAAATAAATGGAAAGACATTGTAAAATTTCATATATACACAATGGAACATTACTCAGTCTTAAAGAAGAATGAAATGATGGCATTTGCCGGTAAATGGATGGAGCTGGAGACTATCATGCTAAAAAAAAAGAAAGCCAATCCCAAGGAACCAAAGACCTAATGTTTTCTCTGGTGTGTGGATGCTAATTCACAGTAGGGGAGAGGCTAGGGAAGAACAGAGGTACTTTGAATTAGGCAGAGGGGAGTGAAGGGATGGGAAGAGGGAGTGGGGTAGGAAGGATAGTAGAATGAGTCAGACGGTATTACCCTCTGTGCACATAAGACTCCACAACCTGTGTGATTCTACATCATGTACAGCCAGAAGAATGAGAAGTTATACTCCATGTGTGTATGATATGTCAAAGTGCATTCTACTGTCCTGTATAACTAATTAGAAAAAATAAAAAACAAAAAGAAAAAAAGATGGCAATAATCCCTCCACTGATCTACAGATTCAACACAATCCCTACCAAAACCCCAGCTAGTTTTCTTATATAAATAAATAAGCTGATCCTGAAAATCCTATGGAAATGCAAGGAGCCTAGAATAGTAAAACAATCTTATAAAAAGAATAAAGTTGAAAGAGTCACATCACCAGATTTCAAAACAGTTTCAAGATAGCATGTTACATGTTACATGGCCGAATTGGGAGTCCAGGAAATGAACCATTGCATTTCTGGTTAGCTTGTATTTTACAAAGCTACTGAGATAATTCAGTGGGGAAAGAATGTCTTTTCAATAAATTGTACTGTGTCAAATGAATATTCACATAATGATTTTGGACCCTTTCCTTTTCTTTCTTTCTTTTTTTTTAATATACTGGGGATTGAACACAGGGGCACTTAATCACCCTGGCTCTTTTTATTTTTTGAGGGCCTCACAAAGTTGCTGAGGCTGGCTTTGAACTCACGATCCTCCTGCCTCAGACTCTGGAGCCTCTGGGATTACAGGCATGCACCACTGTGCCTGGGATCCTGGGATGACCCCTGTCTTTATACTATGCACAAGAAATGACTCAAATTGAACTACAGATCTTAATGTAAAACTATAGGAGTAAGAGAACATAGGAGTAAATCTCGGTGACCTGGGGTTATGTGATTGTTTCTTAGATACAACACCAAAACCATAAGCAACAAAAGAAATACACTGGTCATCATCAAAAGTCATATATGTGATAACCCTCTTGGTCCCCTGCAGGGTGGGCGTGCTGCTCCTGAAGCAGCGTGGGCAGGGGCTGGGAATCTGTTAAACTGGAACCTCCCCCACCCACCCTCTACCATCTGACAAGGAACGGGTATCCAGAATATGTAAAGAACTCTTACAACTCAATAATAAAAAGACAAACACTCAATTAACAAATTGGCAGAGGGCTTGAATAGGCATTTCTCCAAAGAAAACAATCAAATGGCTAATAAGCACATAAAAAGATGTTCAGCATCATTAGTCATCAGGGAAATGCAAATCAAAGCCACAATGAGATACAGCTTCATCCCTCACTAAGAAGGCTGTAAACAAAAGGCATGACACGTATTGTCCTGGATATGGTGAACGTGGTGCCCTCATCCGTTGCTGAAAAGAACATCAATTCCTTGCAGCCACCTTGCAAGATAGTTGGCTAATTCCTCAAAATGTCAAACGCAGTAACCACACGACCCAGCAGTCTCAGTCCTCAGTGTGTATCTAAGAGACAGGGAAATACATGTCCACACTAAAACTCACACGTGGATGTTCATAGCAGGACTGATGATAACCCCGAAGTGGAACAATCCAGAGGTCCTTAAATGAATGAATACATAAACAGAAATGTGTCCTGTTTATACAATAGAGTGTTATTTGGCAATAATAGAAATAAAGAACTGATATACGCTACACCATGGTGGACCCCGAAAACATCATACTAAATGAAAGAAGCCAGTCTCAAAGGCTGCGTGTAAGGAATCCATTTATCTATCTATCATCTATTTATTTACTGATTTTTGGATATCAAGGATTGAGCTCCTTGGCTCACTGAGCCAAATCCCTGACCCCTTTTTACATTTTATTTAGAGACAGGGTCTCGCTAAACTGCTTAGAGCCTCTCTAAGTGGCTAAGGCTAACTCTCAATCCTCCTGTCTCAGCCTCCTCAAACTCTGGGACTACAGGTGTGTGCCACTGCGCCTAGCTTAGGAATCCATTTATATGAAATGTTTAGAAAAGGCAAATCTATGGAGATGGAAAGATGGCTGGTGGCGAGAGCTAGGGGGAGAGTGTGTGTGGGGAGTAGCAGTTGGTGGCCGTGGGGTTTCCTTTGGGGGAGGGGAAATGTCCTAAAATTAGCTCATAGCTGTAGTTCCACAACTCTTTGACCACCCTGAAACCACTGAATACTTTAAACGAGTAAATTATATGGTGGATGAATTATAAACTTGGGAGAGCTGTTTTTTTTTGTTTTTTTTAAGGTCCTGGACAGTTGGGCAGGCTGTGGGCATACCTGGCTCTCATTTTTCTTTGGTGATGGGCTGACTGCAGTTCTCAGAGAACCTGAGGGGCCTGCCAGCCCGAGAGCAGGTCCAGGGGGCCCTAAAAGACAGAACTTAAGAACTCCTAAAACTCTCTCTCAGAACTCAGTGCAGTGGAGAATTGACCCGACCAGAACAGTCTCACATTTTTTCTTTAAAATTGTCCTGCTGCCAGGCACTGTGATGGACACCTGTAGTCCCAGCAACTCAGGAGGCAGGAGGATTGCAAATTCAAGGTCAGCCTCAGCAACTTAGCAAGGTCCTAAGCAACTTAGTGAGACACTGTCTCAAAATAAAAATTAAAAAAAGGGCTGGGGGTGTGGTTCAGTGGTTAAGCAATCCTGAGTTCTATCCCTGGTGCAACATAAATGAAATAAAATAAAACTGGGTGCATCCTGCTCTGTAATTCCATGCTTGTTTTTGTGACTCCACGTGTATTTCCTTGCTTGTTTTAATTTCAAATATATTGTAAATTGTTGGAGTCCAGTGTGGTGGTTCACACCCGTAATCAATCCCAGTGACTGGAGAGGCTGAAGCAGAAGGATCACAAGTTCACAGCCAACTTAGACCTTCCACAACTTAGTGAGATCCTGTCTCAAAAAATAAAAAGGACAGGGAATATAGCCCAGTGATAAAGTGCCCCTGAGTTCAATCTTCTGCCAAAAACAAATGGAAAATTGTCATTAGGTGAAACGGATGCTGTTCATTCTTATGAGCTGGTCTGCCTCTGTGTCTACACTGCTGGATTTCCTGGGGTGCAGCAGCCAATGGACACCTCCTTGGAACCCATGGTGTGTTTGGTGTGGAGGGAGGAGGCACATACCCACTCAGTCGTGAGAAGCAAAAATACCATTTGGGCACACGATTGGGGGTGAGGCAGAAACTCAAGAATATAACCTCAACCAGGCATGGTGGCATGCACCTGTAATCCCAGCAACTCAGGAGGCTGAGGCAGGAGGATTGCAAGTTTGAGGCCAGTCTCTGCAAACTAAAAAGGCCCTGTCTCAAAAAAATAAAATAAAAAATCCAGGTGGTGGGTGGTATAGCATATGTGTGTGTGTGTGTGTGTGTGTGTGTGTGTGTGTGTGTTATATTGAACCTGGGGCCTTGCACATGCTAGGCAAGAGCCCAACCAATAAGCTACATACTCAGCCACATAGTAATATTTTTGCTAGCAAACAGTTGGAAACTATCTAAACGTCCAGACATTTTGACATTGACTAACCAATTACTCTACAGTGGGATATAATTTAGCTATTTAATGAAAAAGGAAAAATTTAGGGATAAAGTAAAAGGTTTCTGATAATATTTTAGGTAAAAAACAAAAGGTAGAACACCAAATTGTATATAGCGTGGTCTCAACAAATCAAACAGCCAGAAAAATATAGTGGCATGAAATATACTGAATGCACACCTTATGTCTCTGGATGGTGGAAATGTGGCCTCTCCTTCCTCCTTTGCTCCTTCTTTCCCTCCCCTTCCTTCCTCTCCCCTCTTCTCTCTCCTTCATCCCCCAATTTTGCCTCCATTCCCAGATTTTCTGCAGTCATCTTGGGTCACATTTATTATTAGTGAATCCAGTTCTTGCAGGTGGAGGAGGGGCATAGCAAGGGATGGAGATCCAGCCTTGGGGGAAGAGGTGGGTGCTGGGGGAGATGGGGAGGGAGGGAAAGAGGGCTGAGGAGAGAGGCCTAGAGGGCAGGGGAGGAGACGGAGCCAGGCAGTGAGTAGGAGTGTTGTGCGTGAGCCTTGTTTGGACAGGCAAAGAATCAAGGTAAAGTGACTGTCATGGAAGTCAGGGAGGACAGAAGCTGAAAGAGACCTCCCTGAAAACCTTGCCCTTTCCTAGACCTGCTGCGGGGTTAGATTTAAGTGAATCTGGGAAAAAGATTAGATTTCTAGGTTTTGGCATCTGACAAAGATGTCAGAGAGCCGACTTGTTCAACTGAATTACTTTGGGAATATTTCCTAACCTCTCTGAACCTCTGTTTCCCCATCTGGTAAGTGGGAACAATAATACTTTGGTCGTTTAGGTTAAACGAGGTCATACATGGAGAGTACTTTGCACAGCCCCTGAATGTGTACTGACGTGATGGCTATTGTGTTTTTGCACAGGTGTTAATGTTATGCAGAACATCTTTGAACTCTAAAGGGATTGCCATTAATAGTTTTTGGCTTTTTTCTACATTTTTGTTGGTGCATTATAGTTGTGTGAAGTGGTGGGATTTGTGGTTACATATTCATACGTGCACACAGAATGACGGTGTAACTTGGCCAATATTGTTCCCCAGTATTCCCTCTTCCCTCCCCTCCTCCCTCCCCTGGTCCTCTCCACTCTGCTGACCTCCCTTTGATTTTCATGAGACCCCACACCTTTCCTTTCCTTGTCCTCTCTAACGTCCACACAAGCTCTTAAGACAGCTTTCTCTGGTCCTTTGGGCAGCGCTTTCTGCATCGGGGTCTCTGGATGCTCACCCTGCCCTCTTCCCCTCTCATCCCCAGCTGTCCCCTCTGCCACCATGAGGTACATCTTCAAGAGGAACCAGGAGCCCATTGTGGCTCCTGCCACCACTACTGCCCTGCTGCCAGTCGGCCCTGCAGACAACTCCACGGGGAGCGGGGGTGCGGGGGAGAGCCAGGAGGACATATTCACCAAGCTGAAGGACAAGTTCTTCAACGAGATCAACAAGATCCCCTGTGAGTGGCCCTGGGGGCTGAGAGGGGACTCTGGGGAGGGCCAGTGGGCAGGGCAGAGCTTGCAGGCGGGGGCGCCCTGGGATGGGTTTGCTTCCTGAAGCGTGGGTCTCAGCCTGGATTCTCTGCAGAACCCCTTTAGGAAGGGGGGCTATGGTCTTGAACTAATGGGGTGACCAAGGAGATTAGTTTATGTGCCTCAACTCCCAGCAAGGGGAAAATATTTTACAACTTAGAACATTATTTTAAAAGGAAAAATTTTGTAGAAATCATAGTTTTCGGTAGTATAGTAAAACCACTTCATTTTGAAATATGGAAAATAAAAGCCCTGCTGCTTTCTGAATTCTGGCCAAGGCTGTCTGCCCAGGCCCAGTTTCTGGGGGGGCAGCCACACTGGTGAGACCCGGTGCTTCAGGACCACGGAGAGCACCCCACCCCCACTGGGAACACCTGACCTTGCAAAGCCCAGGCTTCCTGGTGGCCAGAACCTTAAAGAGCCTCTGTCCCTGAGTCAGCCCTCTCCACGCTAGTGGTGGGGCCAAGGGACTCTTCCTTCACACGGGTGTGATAAGGACTAGTCCATCTGCTCCAGCGTGAGCTTCTCCGAGGATCAAAGTAGACACACTCCTGTTCATGGAGCCGAGCTGGTGTTCTGAGCAGCACCCGTCACTCTCTCCTCCACCAGAGCCACAGGCTTGGGAAGAGCAGGGCATTGCTGGACAGTCGCCCGAGCACCGCAACTCTGCAAACCACTGGGCACGTGGCTTAAGAAAGGGACAGCACGGGCATTGGGTTGGGGGTCACGGGCCCCTGTTTTGCCAGTGCTGTGGGGTCTGGGCCACAAGGCCCAGTGTGCTGACCGGGGCTCTTCTCTGTGGGCAGTGCCTCCCTGGGCTCTGATCGCCATCGCCGTGGTTGCGGGCCTCCTGCTCCTCACCTGCTGCTTCTGCATCTGCAAGAAATACTGCTGCAAGAAGAAGAAGAACAAGAAGGAGAAGGGCAAAGTCATGAAGAACGCCATGAATATGAAGGACATGAAGGGGGGCCAGGTAGGCGAGGGTGGCCGGGCGTCTGCCGGCCACCACGGGGTGGCTCCGGGGCTGCCACAGCTTAGCTGGCTCCTCCTGCAGACTCCACAGGGCTCTGTGGGCTACATCTAGGGTAACCTCATCCACTGTCTGTTAGTGGCAAGGGGAGCTTACCCAGGTGACAGCATGAGCTCATCCCTGAGAAGGAAAGGGAGAGAGCCAGGCTCCCATCCCAGGCAGCCACTGGAACAGAGGAGGGCAAGAGAGACCCCTCCATCACCAGGAGAACACTGCGGGTGACCCTTTGTTTTCCCACCAGGAGAGACTGAAGAACATCAGGTGCCTGTTTGCAGGCATCTAGCTGGGCTGGGCCGGGGTGAGGAGTTGAATGAGCTGGGAGAAAGGTCTTCAGGCACCAGGTCAGGGGCGAATGGAATCATGACTCATCAGAATAACTGTTATTTATTTTTTGGTACTAGGAATTGAAACCAGGGCCACTTTACCACTGGGCCACACCCCTAGCTCTTTTTCTGTGTCTCCCTGAGTTGCTTAGTGCCTAAGTTGCTGAGGCTGACTTTGAATTCATGATCCTCCTGCCTCAGCCTCCTGAGTTGCTGGGGTTATAGGCATGCGTGGTGCATCATAATAATTTAATTTAATTTACCACTGTCTTTTAGTGTTGGTCAACCTCAAAAGGTCCCTTAATATGCCAAAGCCTCAAGTTTACAGAGGCCCCTGTGTGCATCATGGTCCCCATGTTTTCATCGGGGGTGACGGGGTGGCATCTCTCGCTCAAGGAACCAGGATGGAGGTTGAAAGGAAGAGGCAGCCTCAAGAATTTGACCAGAAGTCATCGTGGTCTTGAGTGCTTATGTGCACGTGTATACACGGGCCAGAAGAAGCCTGCAGTGTGTGTGTGTGGGTGTGCACATGCACACGTGTGTGTGTGTGTGTGTGTCCAAGAGTGACCTGAGCCAAGTCGTCCTGAGCTCACCTTGTGGCGGTGACATCAGGGGCTGGCTTGAGCCACAGGCTTTTCTCTGACATCACTTTCTCTCCTCTCTTGCCTCCTGTGTGGACGCGCCCTGCCCTGCTCCTGTTGGCCTGGGATGCCCTGCTGGTATGTCTTGCCCAGGATGAGGAGGGGGGTCCAAGCTGGGGAAAGTGTGAGGGAATGTTCTTGTCACAGAAGTGAGTTCCCTGCCTCCAGAAGCAAGCTCTGCCACGTGGCAGAGCTCCTGGCCGCCTTGCACTGTGCTCCTGGAGGGGAGCGAGGCACCACACCCAGAACCTGGCTTCCCAATGCAGGGCTGGGCTGTGCCCGGGCTGCCCGTGGGCTGGGGGGCAGTGGCGTCCCCCCACCTTCCCTCATGGCCCACTCAGCTCTGGCTCAGGGTCTGGCACAGAGGGGCCAGGTTCCCGTCACCTCTTGCTGGGCCAAGCTGCTCTCTTCTCTCCTTTTAACCCATTTCCCCATCCTCAGGTCCCCAGGATGACGATGACAATGAGACAGGCCTGACTGAGGGGGAAGGCGAAGGGAGGAGGAGAAGGAGCCGGAGAACCTGGGCAAACTGCAGTTTTCCTTGGACTATGATTTTCAGGCTAAACAGGTGGATGGGGCTGGCGGGGACAGGCAAGGCAGGGCTTGGTTCTTGGGGCAGGATGGGGATAGACGCAGTGATTCTAGAGGTTGCGGACATTGTCCCTTTCCATGGAGAGGGCAAGTTGGAAGCCACAGGGGGTGTATTCCTGGGGGTCAACCCTGGGATGGCCACCATCTGATCTGGGGAGGTTCCAGGGGGACTCTGCTATTAACCTGCCCACCAAGCTCAGGTAAAGCAACTCATCTCTCAACTTCAGGTTCTCCAAACATCATTCCAAATTTCTGGGAGTGGAGATGGAGACCAGTCTGCCCTCCAGCAGGGGCCTGGCCTGCTCTCCAGCTGCCCCCGCTGGGAGGGACGGGCAGGGCTAGGAATGGGGTGGGACCTGGTCTGGGGCAGCAGGTACTCAGGCCCTTCCCTCTCTCTTCACAGCTCATGGTGGGCGTTCTGCAGGCTGCTGAGCTACCTGCCCTGGACATGGGCAGCACCTCAGATCCCTACGTCAAAGTCTTCCTTCTTCCAGATAAGAAGAAGAAATATGAGACCAAAGTCCATCGGAAGACCCTAAACCCTGCCTTCAATGAGACCTTCACCTTCAAGGTAAGGAGGACAGGAGAATGGCTAAGCCCACTCTCTGCCTCTGAGTTCTGCAGACCTTTCCCTGGTGCTTAGCCATGGCTGGGGCCCTGGGACCAGCTCAATTCGACAGTGGTAGGCCAGGTGTAGGCAACATGGAGTCCCTGTAGACCTCTGTGGAGGATGGGGCTCCCTCCTACTGTTCCCTCAGGCCCCCATCTTCTCTCTGTCTCTGAGCACTGCTGGGAGCCCTGTGGGATGGCTGGAGCAGGGACTCAGGCACCTGCCTACAGCCTCGCCTTCTGATCCCCTTGTGCCCGACAGGTGCCATACCAGGAGCTGGGGGGCAAAACCCTGGTGATGGCCATCTACGACTTTGACTGCTTCTCCAAACATGACATCATTGGAGAGGTAAAGGTGCCCATGAACACCGTGGACCTTGGCCAGCCCATAGAGGAGTGGAGAGACCTGCAGGGCGGAGAGAAGGAGGAGGTGAGAGCGGGAGTAGGCCTGGCCCAGAGGAAGGAAATGCCACTACTGGCCTGGGCTCTCTCCCCTGGTTCGCTCAGCATGATGGGAACAGGGTGGACGGCGAGTTGGGCTCCAGGGTCAGGGTCAAGCTCCACATGCCTGGCTGCTGACTCTGGGCAAGTTGCTGAGACTCTCTGGGTGTGGACTCTCTCCTTTAGACTCCAAGGTGAAGATTAACTGTCCGTGTAAAGCGCCTGGTATTGTCCACCCAAATAAGGAAGTCATTATTACTGTTTCTCCTAGATTCTGCTGTCACTTAGGGCCAGGGACGCATGACTGCCTCAGTTTACCCACCAGGAAGGTTCATATTTGCTCTAAAGTTTTCTCAGCATGGAAGCTTGTCCTTCAAGCAACTGCTAAGGACACTTCCTTCAGCCACCACATATTCGCTAAGCACTGACCGTGTGCCCAAACCCCCATTTTAGCAGAGACCTTAGGAATCAGGAACCCCGAGTCCTCATCCAGTCCTCAATGCCAGAGTGCTGTGTGACTCTGAGGAAACCATCTCCCTCTGTGAGTCTCCATTTCTCATGGGTCACAAAGAATCCTTGTCTGTCTACACACACTGCAGTGCCAGTAACAGAAGAAGAAGAAGGAAGAGGAGGGGTGGGGGGAGGAGGAGGAAGGGAGGAGGAGGGGGGAGGAGGAGGAGGAGGAGGAGGAGGAGGAGGAGGAGGAAGAAAAGTGTTTGAAACCCATAAACCACTCTGCAAGGGGAACGGTTGGCCAGGGGAGATGGCTCAGGGAGGAGACTTCTGAGATAAGCAGTCTCCAGTTCCCCTGGGAATGAACACTTGACCTTATACCTGCTCCTGGACTTCCCACCTGACTTGGGCCTGGGGAAGGGGCTGAGCAATTCCCACACCTGCCTAGGACTGCTTGGTCCCACTGCCCCAGTTTCCACTCACCCATCAGCCTCCTCAGGATGCGGCTGTGAACTGCATCTTAGGCCAGGCCCTGAGGTCAGACACTGTAGGACCTTCTCAACCATCACAGCTGTGGGGACTAGGGACTGAGGGAGAAGGCAATATGGATGTGCTAGTCTTGACAAGATGGGGTCAGCCATGCTAGCGACAGTGGGATGGCCGAGGTGACCTGAGTTCCACTTCTTTCCCTGGACAGCCAGAGAAGCTGGGAGACATCTGCACCTCCCTACGCTACGTGCCCACGGCCGGGAAGCTCACTGTCTGTATCCTGGAGGCCAAGAACCTCAAGAAGATGGACGTGGGTGGCCTTTCAGGTACATGCAGAGCTTCTGGCTGCCATTGGGTGGCACCAGTGAGCCAGTCACGGCTCAGAACCCCAGGAGATTGCACACCCCAGCAAGGAGGAGGAGGTCTTTCCTGTCCTGGAACCTGGGTGTCTGCCTTCAGAGCAGGGGAGCTCTGACCCCCTGTCTGAGGTGTCTTCCCAGTGCTCCCCGGCCATGCCCGGTGGGCTACAGAGGATCAGAGAGATTTCAATGAGTTAGTGACAGGATTTTGCTTCTCCCAGGGAAGTGTAGGAAGTGGATGAGGCCTAACCAAAGTGGGCCTCTCCATCAGGCCACCCCACTGGGGACACTTCCAGGAGAGGCGGTAGGCTCTGCTGGCTCTGCCCTGGCAAGGGACTCCATGCGTACATGGTGGATGCTGAGTTTTAGACTTACCTGGTGAGAAATGGGACCGACCCTGAATCACCAGGTACCGGTGGTTGCAGCCCCCTGTCTCTGCCATGCTGTCCCAGAGAATCAGCCTATGCTGGACGCGTCACTGAGCCAGTATATGACCTTTGATGGGTCATTTCCCTTCTTCAGTCTTACTTTCTCATCTGCAAGTTTGGGAAGATGGACTTGGGCAGGATCAGGACTAGGCAGAGTTGCCCCTGCCTAGCACAGTCATCACCAGCTGAGCTCCATACTCTCTCACAGGCCTAACTTAGAAGCAGAAATTTCCTCAATGTGAAACTCCAGGAAGCCACAAGCAACCAGTCAGAACTGGTCCTTGAGGTGAAACCTACTGCCAGCCTTGAGGATCCTCTGTGTCTTTTGGGTTTCCTGTCCTGTGCTCCTTTAGAATTTGGAAGGACATGGTTGTACATATGGGCCAGGGGGTGACACCAGTGAGACTGGAAGTGACTAAGGAGGAAATAGTCTCTTTCCCTTCCATCCTCCCTTGGTCATCCCTGCCCCCATGTTCCCTGCTTCCTAAGTCTGCTCCCATCTTCCCCTCTAACCCCTTCCTCCCTCCTCTTCCCCCCCCCACTTTTCTTTCCTTCCCTTCCTCCATCCCTTTCTTCTGTCCCACCAGAAAGTGCTGTACATGGTGGAGATGAGGTTTGTTTTTCTCCACTTCTGGGTGGGACTGGGATCTGGACTTGGTAAGGTGGGAGACACAGACCATTCTGGGCTGGAAGTCAGATGCAGGGGC